>NC_135382.1:8549259-9176967 GCF_049243985.1 Paroedura picta
GTGCGGGCCTCCCGCTCCGCCCGGAGCCAATCAGCGCTTCCCGCGGCTGCTCCCTGGGCGGCGGGGCGGGCCGAGGTAGGGAGGGCCGCGGCAGATGCACCTGAGGGCGGGGCCGGCCCCACGCCCCGCCCCCCCGCCCGCCCTGCTCCGCTCGCGGAGGCGCACGTGCCGCCCTTTGTGGCGCTCCGGGGCCAGGCAGGGGCCATGCGGGGGGGGGGAGATGCGGCTGCCCCCCCGGCCCTCCCCCCCCCTCCTGGGCCCCCCGCGGCGGCTGCGGGTCTGCAAGGCCAGCCGGGGCCTGCTGATGGGGGGGGTCGGGGGGTCGGCCCTTTCTGGGGGTCGCGGCCCAGGGGCGGCGGGAGGGGGGGGGGCGCGTGCCGCGGGGGGGAGGGGGCGGCCTCCAGCCTGCCGAGGCGGCGGCGGCGGCGTCGGGCTCCCGAGCGCTGTTTCTTTCCCTGGTGCTGAAGTTGGCGCGCGCCCTTCGTGGCCGTCCAGCGGAGCGACCGGGGCGCCGAGGCGTGCGGGACTGGCTGCACTGCAGGGCCGCGGAGAAGGGCCTCCGAGAAGGCCCCGTGGCGCTCCCCGTGGGGGTCCCTGGCCCCGAAGGACCCGCCCCGTCCCGTCCGAGGCTCTCTTCTGCCTCCTCTCGCCAGGCTGCTTCGGGCGGCCTCGGAAGACGCTGCAAGATCCTGGGCCCGCCTGGAGCCCCGCAGGCCGCCCGAGCCCAAGGGCCGCAGCAGGAGAGGGCGGCCGGGCTCCGTGGCGAGGCGGGGGGCGGCGGAGAGGGCGGCCTTCGGGGGCAGCCGCTGTGGGCCCCCTCTGGCGATCCCGGCCTTCCCTCCCGCCGCCCCCCCCCCGCCCTCCTTGCAGCCTGACCTGCCGCTTCCCCCCCCCCCCGACCGCCCTCCGCCCTTCCGCCTCCCTGGCTGCGGCCCCGCTTGCCCCGATGGGCCCTGGCAGAGCGGGGACGCCGGGCGGCTCCTTTGCGGGCGGGGCGGGCTGGGGGCTGGGGGGCAGCACTGCCAGGAGGGGGCGACCCCAGGGACCCCTTCGCCCCGCCCGTCTCGAGCGCCAGGCCTCCCTCTCCCCGGCAATGCGAGGCCGGGCCCGGGATGAGCAGCCGGGGGGGGGGGAGGGGACCGGCTCCTTTGGGAGACCAGTCGACTCTGGCTGGCCAACCTCCCGGGAGAGGCCGCCCTCGGCACGACGTTTGTGTGTCTGTATCCCGCTCAGGGCGGTTGGCAACCAGCGTAGGAAAGAGCCGGGCCCTCCAGCGGGGCCGCTTCGACTCCCGCCGCGGCTCCCCTCGAGCCATCCCGAGAGGCCCCAGTGCTCGTCCAAGGAAGGCCGGCAAAGGCCTCCTGAGCACGTGCAAAGAGCCGCTCTCCGGGGTCCTGCTCTAGGCCTGCCCCGCCGCCCCGGGCCGCCCTTGCTTGGCCACCCCGCCCTGGTCCAATCCCGTCCGAGGCGCTCCTCTGGCAGCCCGGGGAGCGGGATCGCCTTCACCCACCTGGCCCGGGAGGAGGCCCGACAGGACGGGTAGGCCGGCGCCACCTGCACGCCTCCCGCGGCGCCTCAGGGGCCCTCCCGCCAAGGCCGGGGGGAGCGCGGGGGGGGGAGGGAGGCTGCGAGGCAAGCGCTTCCCCCAGCCGGGCTCCCTGCGTCGCCGCCCCCCCCCCCTGGACGGGCCAAGGAGGGAGCAGCCGTTCCTAGCGCGGGCGTTTTGCACCCGGAGGGGTCCCACTCTTCCCCTTCCTCTCCCCGCAACAGACCCCTGCAGGTGGGACCGAGAGAGCTCTGGGAGAACCGGCAGAGGAGCCGCGGTTGCCAGCTCCAGGCGGGGAAGCTCCCGGAGGTTTTGCGGCGGAGTATGCGGAGGGCGGCGCTCGGGGAGGGAGGTCGGGCCAGAGAGGCCATCCCGCAGAGCGGCCCCTTCGTCCGGCAAGGCGCATTGGGAAGACCCCCGCCCCGGTCTCAGCCCCGAAGAGCCACCAGGCCCAGGCCGGGATCCGCGGGGGGCGCCAGCTGGCCTCGCCCGCCAATTCGCCCTCCGGCAGCCCGGGGCCGCCGCGCTCCCTGGCCGCCCACGCGAGGGAGGGAGGGAGAGGCGCCTGGCTGGCCCGGGGCGGGCGGGGGGGGGGGTCGGGGGGCCGCGCGTGGCGCGGGGCGGCCTTTGTGCGGCGGAAAGAGCGGGGGACACGCGCGAGACACGCGCGCCGCCACCCGCCCGGCCCACTTTGTTCGGCCGCATTAGCATAAAGCTGCCCGGGATGGCCCCTCCAGCCGCCGCACAAAAGCCGCGCCGAACAAAAGCCGCCGCCCGCCAGCCAGCCAGCGGGGCAGGGGGCCGCTCGGGCCCACCCTGAGGAGGGGGCCGCTGGACGGGGGGCGGACCATTTCTCCAGGGGAGATGGGCTGTCTTTCCGGGGGATCCCCAGGTCCCAGCTGGAGGTTGGCACCCCTAGAGTGGGGGGGGTCACTGCCTGGTCTCTTCTTGTCCCCGGGCCAATATCTGAAGTCAAAGGGCCGATCCAGTTGGGGGGAAGGGAGAGGGGTCCACCAGAGCGGAGGTGCCGGGGACACAAACCGAAAGGGGCCTTCTTCCTGTGCCAGCCACCCCCTGCCACCCTCTCCCCTGCCCCACACCCTCCCGAGGGAGCCTGGCAGGAAGACGCCCTGGTGCCCTCATGTGCCAGCCCAAAGGGGCAGCCCCAAGCCTGCCCCCCAAGCCCCAAAGGAAGCCTGTCTGAATTATATTTTGGGTGCAGGACATGGTGAGTTAACCAATGCAATGTCATTTCTCATATTCCTTTGTGCTTCTAAAGGCAGAGATGTGATTATATGTTTGGTTCTAGGATGAAATTTGCAAGACTGATTTTCGGTTTCCAGAACCAAAACATTCTAAGACTCTTCAAGCAAAAAGTAACAAAGAATTTTAATTTTTGCATTAGAATAGCTTCATTTATTTGCTTCCCTTACCTGGTGGTTTTATTGTGCTTTACTTGACACTGTGTACACCCCCCTTTTGGGGGGGGCTCAGGTCCGTGGAAGAATCTTGTGGGCTCAGCTCAGAAGCCACCAGGAGTCTCCTCTGAGCCCCCTTGGAGCCTGCTGGGGCCACCCAGACCTTCCCCAGTAAGTGAAAGGGCCATCTCCCCCCCCCCCCGCCCCAGACGCATAGGCTCCCCCTCCGCCTCCCCGGGGGCCTTTTGTGCTGGGCGTGTGCTGTGTGCAAAGGGCACGCGTGTCCCCCGGCCGCAGCTATTTGCTCAGCGATGTGCCTCCCCTGGCCGGCTCCCCGCTTAATAGGGGAGGCCGTCGTTCGGCAGCCATTAGCATACAGCTGCCAAAGCGGTGCCTCCCCCTCCCCCGGCTGGCTCTCTTCTGGGCCAAGCACGCTTCCTCCCACCCTTCTCTTCTCCTGGCTTCTCTCGACCAGAACAACAATCAACAGCTTCTCACACATGACTGAGCTCCCCCCCACAGGCCCCTCTGAATATTGATCGGCTGGTTTTACATCTCCTCCTAATCCTGGCTTATTAGTGCAAAGATTCTTTTTAAAATGAAAGAAAGGAAGCGTGATGGGTCTAGAACGCCAGCAGCTATTCATCGGCTCTGGCAGGAACGAAAGAGAACAGAACAAATATCCTCGGAGAAGAGCCTCGGGTGGCCAGGCCAAGAGGCCGCAGCAGCCTCCAAAGCGGCCCTCCCCCCCCCACCCCCAGCCGCCCGCAGGGCAAGTGGAGTATTTTCGTTTCCGCTTTGCAGAGGCAGCTGCCTGGTGGGAAAGGCCTGCCGCCCTCCAAGCTGGAGGGCGCACCGATCGCCATGGGCTGGCAGGAGCATCGCCAGCTGGCAGCAGGCAGGCCGAGATGAGAGCCCGGTCAGCTGAGCAGGAGGTTTGGGGACGTGGCCGCCTTTGGACACCAGCCCTGTTGCGATCCTTCCCCTGTCTTAGGAGTCGTAGCAGGAGCCAAGGCCCAAAGGCTGGCTGAGAAAGCTTCTGGAGGGCTGCCCCCTGGAAGGAGCAGGCGGGGCTGAATGGCCCTACAAGACGGCTTGTGCAGCTGGGCTGATGGGGAGGCAGAAACAGCCCTGGGAAAGGAGCCCCCCATCTGTTGAGGCCCCCTTGACCAAAGTGAGATGCTGAGAGCTACATCTTCCTTGGCCCTGTGAGCCAGAGCTGGTTTCACCCCAGACGAGCCCTGGGTTGGCCCAACAAGGAGGGCCTCACGGGGCCCTGCAGGGGCTTGGCTGACTCCCAGCCTTCGGCAGCACAGAGAGAGAGAGAGAGAGAGAGAGCCCCCCCCCCCCCCGGCCTGGCTGAGCTGAAGCCAAACCTCTGCTGCGGCCTGGATCCAGGGGCACCTGGAGGACCAACTGAGTTTTCGTCAAGGCACAAACTTCTTTTGATATCTGCACTCCTTTAGATACTTCTTCAGCATCATAAAACCAGAGTCCAGGAGCACCTTTAAGACCAACAGAGATTTATTCGAGCTTTCACTCGAAAGCTCAGCCACCTGAATCAATCTTGACATCGTTGACCTCCTTCTCCTCCACCCCCCCTTTTTTAGGAATGGGGGTAGGAAGGGGATCTTATTATTGTGCTGCCATGTTGTGACAACTCTTTTAATGGGAGTTTTAATGGGTTTTTTAAGACATTGTGACCCGCCGCGAGCCATTTGGGAGTGGCGGGAAATAAATCAAAATAATAATAATAATAATAATAATAATAATAATAATAATAATAATAATAATAATAATCTTTGTTGGTCTTAAAGGTGCTGCTGGACTCTGGCTTCATTGTGCTGCTTCAGACCAACAGGGCTCCCCATTGGAATCTATTCCTCAGCATCCGGAGAAGTGTGCCTTCAAGGTGCCCCTGGATCCACCCTTGTTCTGCTGCTTCAGCCTAACTGACCATTCAGGAGCAGAATCTTTTTCTGGGAAGGAGACACAACTCCCTTGCGGGCCTCAGCCCCTGCAGTCACCCTCCACTGTCTCCCTTGGACTGTTTTTGCGTGGGGTTCTTAAACTGGGTCTAAAATGCAAGTGGGAAGACCTCCCTTCCCCCTTCCTCAGTAGCTCCCTTGGGCTGACCTTGCTTTGTAAAGCCCTATGTAGACCCAGATCGCCATACATACAAAAAAAATAAATCAGGGTGTGCCTTTAGTGGTTAAGAGCCAGCTTGGTGTTGTGGTTAAGAGTGGCGGCTTCTAATCCGGAGATCTGGGTTTGAGTCACTCCTCCACATGCAGCCAGCTGGATGACCTTGGGCTAGTTACAGTCCTGTTAGTGCTGGTCTTGCAGAGCATTTCTGTCTAAGATCATTTTTAAAGTGGCTGACTGAGGGCATCATCCAGCACCTGCTCACGCGCTCCACTAAAGAGAAGTCCTTCCATGGCTACTGGCAGTGGTGACGGAAGGGAACCTCTGCGTTTAGAGGCAGTGAACCTTCGAATAAGCGTCTCAGGAGGCCATGCCAGGGAAAGGCTCAGGCCCTGTGCCCTGTTCTTGCCCACTGGCCTGACCCAGCAGGGCTCTTCTCATGTTCTTAGCAGGATCCGTTCTACATTTCTTTCACACAACATTTGGCTTTACTTTCCCGCCTCCTGATATTTTTTCCCCTTCCTTATTGGCTGAAACAGAAATGAAGAACACTGGGCAGGCCCAGCTGTAATTGGTGGCTGGGATGCCTTTAACAAGGGAGTTAACCCCACAGCTGCTGGGTCACTAGCCAGCACATTAGAGAATTGACCTCCCCCAGTACAATGTACCTTCTGTCCAGGAAGACAGAAAGATTCAAAGTTCGCATTTGGAATGAACAATTTAAAAAGCTAAAATGCAATATGCAAATCTCAGCAGCCATCTGTCAGGTTTTGACCTGGGAGGGAGTCTCTGGTGGGGGAGAGCCCCCACGGCCACAGCAGGGCTCACAAGCCTCTCTGCCGCCTCTCTGGAACGGCACCGAAAGGGGCAGGCCAGATCAATCAGAGGGAATGCGGCCCACAGCACAAAGATGGCTTTAATGATTCCTTTCGAGAACATTTTGCAATCTGTAGGAATCTGCCTGCCCACTGCTTAATGGGCATGGCCTGGTTCTTTCTTTCGAACTGCGTCTTGCCGAATGATGATCAAGCCAGCGCTCTGCTCCACCTGCTGGGCTGTGGAAATAAAGATCCCATCTCTTTCCTTCGACAGCTGTGAAAATTATCTTCGAAATGGACTTATTACAATAATAAAGACAAAAATTAGTCAAACTTTGCAAACTATGCAAGGAGCAAACCGGGAGCTGCATTTGGCTGCCCGGCTAAACAATCCCAGGCCAGGCAAACATTGGCAGGTGGTAATTGTTATAGTTCAGATAGCCAAGGATGCTTTTCTCTAGCAAATCTTTGTAGACGGTTTGCTTGTAGAATCGCTTGAGGTACGTCTTTGGTCTCTCGAGCAGAGCCAGCTCGCCATCCACCACCTGCCGGACAAGGTCTTGCATCGAAGAGTGGTCTTCCTCCTGGAAGCAACACATTGGGGGGGGGGGAGAGACACCCTGAAGAGCATTTGGAATGCCAGGAGCATCCAGGGAAGCAAAGACTGCTTCTTGTCCTCTAACCCACAAGGGGAAAGCTTGGCTTTCAGGGCAGCCTCCAGAGAGAGACATTCAGCCCAGGGAAACTCTCAACTGCACACAGATGGGCAAAACCCCACACCAGCAAGAGGCAAAAGCCAAACTGGAATTTATTGCTTTCTGCCTTTCGCCAGAGGCGATCTGCTAAGCTCCCCCTCCCCTCCCGATTCTCCAAAGGCTGGGAACGCTAATGAAGGGAGGCATCTGTGCGCCACATTCCCTGGAAGGGCCTTGGAGCACTCCGCTGGGCTGCACCATACGCGCTTTGGGGAGCTGGGTGCTGGTGCAACGCCACCGCTGTCAGCTGCTGAGGAGGTCTTGTACCAGAGGCGTGGGGGGGGCTTTATCAAACAAGAGTCCATCACAGCCTCATAGGAAAGGGTCATGCCGTTCCAGGACTGTTTTCATTTTCTCACTCCTCCACATGCAGCCAGCTGGGGGACCCTGGGCTAGTCAAAATCCTATTAGAGCTGTTCTCACAGAGCATTTCTGTCAGAGCTCTCTCAGCTTCACAACAGGGGGCTGTTGTGGGGAGAATAAGGGAAGGCGATTGTAAGCTGCTTTGAGGGCCCAAGCCTGAGATGCTTATGTGTCATATCAGTATTAAAACAGATTTGGGGTGATTTTGAAGAAACACCCCCATTGTAGACGGGAAGTGCAAGTATTCAGTGCAGTGCAGACCAATGGCCTGCTGTACAGGATATTCCAGTTAGCAAGCAAAGAGACCCCTTTGTAGAACGTCCAGAACCAAAGGAATGACTTGCAGGGACTGCAGTGGGACTGACTCTTCTTCCACAGCAGGTGGCCCACCCTCCCTCACTGGCCACTGACATCACCCAACCTCCCCCAGACTGCCCCGAAACTGAAGCAAGAGACCCAGCCCAGAAAGTCCCTCTGGACTTTACAAGACTGTACAGGAACCTTCTGCATGGTGCAGCTTTCCCAACACAGCTCAAGCAGCAGATGGGTGGAATTTGGCCCTCAAGCCCCCAGGCAGTGAGGTGTAGCTCTATTGGTGCAGCTGTTTACAGAATCAGGGCCCCCGGATTGATCTCTCACTACCTGACATGGGAAGGCGCACTAGAAAACTAGCCATGGTACTATGGTCTGGGTTTTGGACTAGGCCCTGGAGTCCAATTTCTAATCCCATGCTGTTGTGGAGGCTGCTAGGGTTCACCTCTAAGGTGGCATTCCTACAGACATGGAGCTTAAAACCTATTTATTTACTAGCAAGAAAGCCCATTGCAAGCAGGAATTCAACAAGCGCTAGGACCCAGGGGATACCGGAAGGTGCAGATCTCTCTCTGTATCACTTTCTCTCCCTCTTGCTGCATGTCTCTCTGTGTGCCTCGCAGCAGGAGGCATAGCAGGTAAAAATGACAATCTTTAAATAGGACAGGGTCCTATTAAATAAAAGAGTAAGGCCACCTGGGGAGGAGTTAGGACGGGCCCTGTCCAGGATAAAAACTCAGAGGGCCAAATCAGGAGCCGCGAAGCGGCTCCTGATTGGGCCCTCCGAGTGTCCATCCAGGGCCAAGCAGCCAATGGGGAGGTGCGCAAAGTGCCTTCCTATTGGCCCCTCACCAGGACAGACCAAAATTCCATTCACCCAGCCCAGTCTGGCTGCCAGTCTGCTCCTGACCACCAAAGGGAGAGGAGGTTAGTAGGGCTGCCAAGGGGGATGAGAACAGAGGCTGCGCCAGCCCTTTTTGCCCCAAGGCTGTCCTAACTGTCAAGTCCAACTGCCAATTGCCTCCGAACCCTGACAGAGCTGGCAGGAGGCTGCAGAGTGCTCCCCTCCCCCCCCCTTCAGGCCTGCTGCGAAGGAGCCTCTGACAGGCCCTGACTGAGGGGAGGGAGGCATTTCCGAGATCAAGGCAGGGAGCCTGAGGGCCTTCCTTTTGAGAGGGGGGACTTTCCCCTTCTGCCAAACAGTTGCCTGACAGGGAGGCCACAGAAAAGCCCCTTCTCACTTAAAATACTGCTCTGGCTGGGGGCTAGACACAGCCAAGCCCTGTGTCTTTCTTCTTTGCAACTCTCTGCGGATTTGAGGTCACTGCACAGCGTTATTCTGCAGAGGAAGCTGGCTCTTTTGTCTCCTGTTTCATCTGCACAACAACCCTGTGCAGTAGGCCTCAAGTCTTTCAATTCAACAACAACCTGTGTGGGAAGCCTTAAATGTTTCTTCTCTACCACAACCCTGTCCAAAGTAGCCCTTTCTGCCTGGGGAGCTGATCTTTATACTCTGCAGGTGAGCTGTAATTCCAGGAGCTCTCCAGGCCACACCTGTAGGTTGGCTACCCCTGGGTTGGAAATATTCCTGGAGGTTTGGAGGTGGGACTTCAAAATGGTACAATGCCTCAGAGTCCAGCCTTCAAATGAGCCAAATAACCTTGGCAAATAACCTTGGCCTGGCAAATAAAAAAACAGTATTAAAAACCTTACTAAGGTCAAGACTGCTGTGCACAGTCAGTCTTCCTCTTAGGGTTGCCAGCTTCCCTGTGAGGCTTGCTACCCCACCTCCCTCATGGGGAGTCTGCTATGGGGAGAGAAGGGGAAGACAATTGGAAAATGCTTTGAGACACCTGAGGCCTGCTGGGTCACTGCAGCCCATTCCCAGTTCTCTCAGATCTCTCAGAACCCTACATACCACCTCACAGGTTGACGATTGTGGAGAGACAAATGGAAAAGGTGTTTGTAAACCTCTTTGAGACTCCTTTGGGTAGTAAGCAATAGGGTACAAAAATCCGTTCTTCTAAGGAGCAACCATGAAAGAAGCATGTGGGCACATAACATTTTACCAACAGTGAAAATATGGGAGACAGAAGGAACAGGGTGGACACCTGTGTACTGTGACTACCCTATGTGTATTAGGGCAGAGGGGCATTTCGGTGTCTGTGGCCTAATTCACACAAGAAGGGAAATGGCGCAGAACTGGGGGGAATTGGTTGCCATGTAATCTTCCCCTAAGAAGAGTCTCCAGTCTGATTTTCCCTTCACATATCTGAGGACATGGCTCTGGAAAGCTCATCTGTAACCACTATGCCACAATTCCCAAAGGTCAGTCCTCTCCCACAATCAACGAACATTCCACACCACAGGTTCTTGACACCCATATCTCCACACCCATGGCCTCATTTGCCACCATGCCACCACAACCTCCCACACAACACACATGACAACCCCATGCCCTTACAGACTGGACAACTCCTCCCCTTCCTCTTCCCACTGCCAAGCTCTAGCGCCCGTTGTATTCTTGGAGACAACGGGCTTTGCCCCTAGTTATTAATAAAACCATAAAGAACATCTAAAAATTAAAACCATGAATCTGACAGCTATCAGCACAGAGTGAAAAGTACCCGGATTACAGAGATGGTAATGATGTTAGCAAGATGTTCCTAGGAGGCATAAGTCAAGGGGAGCATTTAAAACAACGCCCTGGCGACTGCAAACAGGGCCTACAAGACAGTGCTGTTCCGCGAGGCCTACGGCTGAGGCCTACAAATGCCACCAATAAGCTCCCTACACAAGCAACAAACGTCTGCGGGTCCTTCAGGAGGCAATGACAAAGCAATTTACCTCCCCCCTCCGGCTTACTGGAGAGAAGGTGGTCAGTCTTTTGATAGTTTTAAATGCAAAACTGATTGTTTAAAATGTGTAACATGTTTTAATCAATGTTTTATCCTATGAACTATTCTGACCCGCCCTGAGCCCTCGAGAAAGGGTGGCATATAAATTCAAAAATAAATAATCACAATGCCCACAATGCCCAGTCTTTGCACGGCACAGGTGTTAACCTCTAAGGCGGATATTGGGGTTTGTTTATTTATTTGTTCTGGGCTCAAAGAGTATTTCCCAGCCAATAAACAGTCAATCTAATAATTCGAATTTTTATTTAAAAACCATGAACCCACTCTAGATCTGATTAAATAAAACATCATTAAACAGAACACCAGCATGCCACATAGAAATCAAGCCGACATAAGGATATATGTAATTCTGAGTCTACCTGTTGTTGTTATGTGCGAAGTCGTGTCCGACCCATCGCGACCCCATGGACAATGATCCTCCAGGCCTTCCTGTCCTCTACCATTCCCCGGAGTCCATTTAAGTTTGCACCTACTGCTTCAGTGACTCCATCCAGCCACCTCATTCTCTGTCGTCCCCTTCTTCTTTTGCCCTCGATCGCTCCCAGCATTAGGCTCTTCTCCAGGGAGTCCTTCCTTCTCATGAGGTGGCCAAAATATTTGAGTTTCATCTTCAGGATCTGGCCTTCTAAAGAGCAGTCAGGGCTGATCTCCTCTAGGACTGACCGGTTTGTTCGCCTTGCAGTCCAAGGGACTCGCAAGAGTCTTCTCCAGCACCAGAGTTCAAAAGCCTCAATTCTTTGACGCTCGGCCTTCCTTATGGTCCAACTTTCGCAGCCATACATTGCAACTGGGAAGACCATAGCCTTGACTAAACGCACTTTTGTTGGCAGGGTGATGTCTCTGCTTTTTAGGATGCTGTCTAGATTTGCCATAGCTTTCCTCCCCAGGAGCAAGCGTCTTTTAATTTCTTTGCTGCAGTCCCCATCTGCAGTGATCTTGGAGCCCAGGAAAATAAAATCTGTCACTATCTCCATTTCTTTCCCTTCTATTTGCCAGGAATTGAGAGGGCCGGATGCCATGATCTTTGTTTTCTTGATGTTGAGTTTCAAGCCAACTTTTGCACTCTCCTCCTTCACCCGCATCAACAGGCTCTTTAGTTCCTCTTCACTTTCTGCCATTAGAGTGGTATCATCTGCATATCTGAGGTTGTTGATATTTCTCCCTGCAATCTTGATCCCAATTTGTGACTCCTCTAATCCCGCATTTCTCATGATGTGCTCTGCATACAAGTTAAATAGGCAAGGCGACAGTATACAGCCTTGCCGAACTCCTTTCTCAATTTTGAACCAGTCAGTGATTCCATGTTCAGTTCTCACTGTTGCTTCTTGACCTGCATATAAATTTCTCAAGAGACAAATAAGATGCTCTGGTATTCCCATCTCTTTAAGAACTTGCCACAATTTGTTGTGCTCCACACAATCAAAGGCTTTAGCATAGTCAATGAAGCAGAAGTAGACGTTCTTCTGGTACTCCCTAGCTTTCTCCATGATCCAGCGTATGTTGGCAATTTGATCTCTAGTTCCTCTGCCTCTTCGAAATCCTGCCTGTACTTCTGGAAGTTCTCGGTCCACATATTGCTGGAGCCTAGCTTGTAGGATTTTGAGCATAACTTTGCTAGCATGAGAAATTAGTGCAATGGTGCGGTAGTTTGAACATTCTTTGGCATTGCCCTTCTTTGGGATTGGAATGTAAACTGACCTTTTCCAATCCTGTGGCCATTGTTGAGTTTTCCAAATTTGCTGGCATATTGAGTGTAGCACTTTTACTGCATCGTCCTTTAAGATTTTGAATAGTTCAACTGGAATGCTGTCACTACCACTAGCTTTATTGTTGCTCAGACTTCCTAAGGCCCATTTGACTTCACATTCCAGGATGTCTGGCTCCAGGTCAGTAACTACCCCATTGTGGTCATCAGGGATGTTAAGCTCGCTCTTGTATAGTTCTTCTGTATAATTTTGCCACCTTTGTTTAATCTCTTCTGCTTCTGTGAGGTCCCTACCATTTTGGTCCCTTATCATACCCATCTTTGCATGAAATGTTCTCTTCATATCTCCAATTTTCTTGAAAAGATCTCTGGTCCTCCCGATTCTATTGTTTTCTTCTATTTGTTTGCACTGTTCATTTAAGAAGGAATTCTTATCTCTTCTAGCTTTTCTCTGGAATTCTGCATTCAATTGGGTGTATCTTTCTCTTTCTCCCTTGCCTTTCACTTCCCTTCTCTCCTTAGCTATTTGTAAAGCTTCCTCAGACAGCCATTTTGATTTCTTGCATTTCTTTTTCTTTGGGATGGTTTTAGTTGCTACCTCTTGTACAATGTTGCGAACCTCCGTCCATAGTTCTTCAGGCACTCTGTCTATCAGATCTAATTCCTTAAATCTATTTGTCACCTCCACTGTGTATTCGTCGGGGATATGATTTAGTTCATACCTGAGTGGCCTAGTGCTTTTCCCTACTTTCTTCAATTTAAGCCTAAATTTTGCAACAAGAAGCTCATGATCTGAACCACAATCAGCTCCTGGTCTTGTTTTTATTGACTGGATAGAACTTTTCCATCTTTGGCTGCAGAGCACATAGTCAATCTGATTTCTGTGTTGACCGTCTGGTGATGTCCATGTGTAGAGTCGTCTCTTGGGTTGCTGGAAAAGAGTGTTTGCTATGACCATTGTATTCTCTTGACAAAATTCTACCAGCCTGTGTCCTGCTTCATTTTGTACTCCAAGGCCAAACTTGCCTGTTATCCCGGTTATCTTTTGGCTTCCTACTTTAGCATTCCAATCCCCCATGATGATAAGCACATCATTTTTGGGCGTTGCTTCTAGAAGGTGTTGTAGGGCTTCATAGAACTGATCAACTTCATCCTCTTCAGCAGCAGTGGTTGGGGCGTAGACCTGGATCACTGTGATGTTGAAAGGTTTGCCTTGGATTCGAACTGAGATCATTCTGTCATTTTGGGGATTGTATCCCAAGACTGCTTTTCCTACTCTCTTATTGATTATGAAGGCTACTCCATTTCTTCTGCGAGATTCTTGTCCACAGTAGTATACCTGATGGTCATCTGAATTAAATTCACCCATTCCTGTCCATTTTAGTTCACTGATTCCTAAACTGTCGATGTTCAGTCTTCTCATTTCTTGTTTAACCACATCCAGCTTGCCTTGATTCATGGATCTGACGTTCCAGGTTCCTATGGAATAAAAATCTTTACAGCATCGGACTGTCTTTTCGCCACCAGTTACTTCCACAACTGAGCGTCCTTTCGGCTTTGGCCCAGCCGCTTCATTCATTCTGGCGCTACTCGTACTAGCCGTCTGCTCATCCCCAGTAGCATATTGGACACCTTCCGACCTGAGGGGCTCATCTTCCAGCGTCATATCGTTATGCCTATTGGAACTGTCCATAGAGTTTTCATGGCAAAGATACTGGAGTGGTTTGCCATTTCCTTCTCCAGTGGATCACCTTTTGTCAGAGCTCTCAGCTATGACCTGTCCGTCTTGGGTGGCCCTGCACGGTATAGCTCATAGCTTCACTGAACTACGCAAGCCCCCTTGCCACAACAAGGCAGCGATCCTTGAAGGGGGCTGAGTCTACCTAAACCAGCCTTTTTCAACCAGAAGTGGTGTCAGCTGGCTATGCATCCCCGTCACCCCCTTGAAGTCACATGTTTACTGCATGCATGGTATCACTCATAAAATAAAATGCTTGTTAAATAAGTTAAGTTCCTTTTTGAGTGTGCAGTACCTTGCCTGAGCAAAACAAGGAAGCATTCATAGCCGTCAAAAAGCCCACCATGCAAAGTAGCAATTCTCGTCAGGAGAAATGATCAATGAGATTTGGAGTTCTCTTGTAACTTGGGGAGACCTCCAGACACCACCAGGAGGTTGGCAATCCTGGCAAGACCTGAGAATATATTTTCCCAGGGTCACAAATGGCTGCCAAGGCAAGGGGGAACCTGGGAATAAATGAATCCTTGTGCAGGTTGTGCATAGTTTTTGCACTGGATCCAGGTGTAGTAGCTCTTGGCTAGGGATGCCAGCCTCCAGGTGGGACTTGGGGATTCCCTGGAATTACTGCTCATCTCCAGATACAGAAATCAGTTTCCCAGAGAAAATGGCCGGAGGGTGGACTCTGAGGCATTGGCCTGCCCTCTCTTGCTTGCAACAGTTTTCCTCCAGCCTTTTTCGGCTGGCCGGGCTCTAGGAAGAAATTCTGAGGGGGAGGAAATGGAGGGAGCCAATGGGGGGAGTGCAGCCGATCCAGCTCTTCCCTCCCCTTCCTTTCCCAATGTGTGTGTATTCAAGAAGGCCACTGCAGACCACACAGACTAGCAGAAAGCCACTCTGTCCTACTGACACCGAACTAGGTCAGTTATTATTTTTTAAATTAAATTGCCCCAATTGGAGTGAAGCCTCCAGAGTTCTGGAGTAACTCTGGAGTTACTAGTAATGCTGGCTGAGAATGCCTGGCCTAAACTGACATTAAGGTTAAGTCTCAAAGCCTGACTCAGAACCTTGCCATAAAAGGGGAAAGGAGATTTTACTAAATTCCAAACTCTGAGAGATAACGGGGTTGCACTTACCTGTAACCATTGTTCATTGAGGTCTTGTGTGCAGACACACGTTGGGACTGCGCACCAGCACAGGCTAGCCACGGAAGTCTTTCCTAGCTCTAGCCTCCAGGGGGTGCTACCATTCCGACTCGGTACGCATGCCTGTGACTTCCTGCCGAAATGCACACGTGACCTAGATGGAGCGCCACCTCTTCCCTCGGTTCCGAACCACTGATGCAGGCCTAGGCCAGAACACTGAAGGCAGAGGGGGGGCTCCGTCTAGGTCACGTGTGCGTTTCAGCGGGAAGCCACACGCATGCGCACCGTGTCAGAACGGTAGCACCCCCTGGAGGCTACAGCTAGGAAAGACTTCCATGGCTAGCGTGCATGCATGCTAGGTCCCAATGTGGGGTTGCACAGCCAGACTGACAATGAATCATAGGGTGTGGCCAGCTTATAAAGCAGCTATTACGTTGGCTACCACATGACTTTCCCAAACTCTCCAATAGCACGATGAGCAACCAGAGAATAACTGTTGCAAACTTTGTTCTGGCCATACAGCCATTTATTCACGAGTCCCTTCGAGGCTGAAAACTACAAGTGAGGGGAGGGGGATTCTTGTGCACTTATTTGCTAAACACCTGCTGTCAGCCCTGCTGTGTCAAAGAATCCGATATGGTGATTGAAGGTTCAGATCCGCATTCTCCTGTGGAAGCCTGCTAGGTGACCCTGGGCCAGATGCACATTCTCAGCCTAACATACAGCCTACCTCACAGGGTTGTTGTGAGGGTAAAATAGAGGAGAGGAGAAAGATGTACGCCACTTTGGAGCCCGCTGAAAATTGACTAAATAAAGCCAGAAGTGCTGAATGTCATCTAGGATTAAATCTCCCATGGGATACAAAGGCAAACGGTAACTTTCTTTTTTACTTAACTGAAGATGAGACACAGAGAACATGTGAAGCCCCCGAATGCCAAGGGTCAGGAAGGGATCTAGGATCAATGGGACATGGTGCAAACTCTCTCTAACACAGGCAGGAAGTTACTGGCTGAATAGCCCAGCAGCCTTCTAGCCTGGTGGATGGTTCTGACAAGGCCTCTTCAAGAGAGTTGGTTGCCAGCCATGGCTCAGCCAAGCCCAGGGTCAGCAGAAGCCCGGGGCTGGGAAGCAAAGTCTGGCACCAGTTTTGGGCACCCCAGTTGAAGAGGGATGTTGACAAACTGGAGCATGTCCAGAGGAGGGCAACAAAGATGGTGAGGGTTTGGAGACCAAGACATATGAAGAAAGGTTGGGGGAACTTAGTCTGTTTAGCCTGGAGAGGAGATGACTGAGAGGGGATTTGTTAACCATCTTCAAGTATTTAAAAGGCTGCCATATCGAGGATGGAGCAGAGTTGTTCTCTCTTGCCCTGGAGGGATGGACCAGAACCAATGGGATGAAATTAATTCAAAAGAAATTCCATCTCAACATCTGGAAGAAGTTCCTGACAGTTAGAGCAGTTTCTCAGTGGAACAGACTTCCTTGGGTGGGTTCTCCATCTTTGGAATTTTTTAAACCGAGGCTAGATAGCCATCTGACAAATAGGCTGATTCTGTGAGGGCAAGGGGGTGTCAGGTTACAGCAGATGAGCGATTGGGATGTGAGTGTCCTGCATGGTGCAGGGGGTTGGACTACATGACCCAGGAGGTCCCTTCCAACTCTATTATTCTATGATTCTATGATTTATGACCAGTAGCAGGGGCAAGCTCAGCCCCAGCAGACCCTTGGGTGACTTGTCTGGAGAACAAGTCAGGTTACAGAGGATGAGTGATAGAACTGTGAGTGTCCTGCGTAGTGCAGGGGGTTGGATTAGCTCTTCTACCAGGTCCATGGTTGAGGTTGGGTGTGCAAGGAAGATCATGGCCCCCCTATAGGAGTGGTGGCTTCTGAGCTCTTGCAGTGCCCTCCTCCCCCCTAGAGGTATTGCTGAGGATTGCTAGGGATGGGGACTTTTTTCCGTCGTATTTTTATTGCATAGTTTGATATTGTGTATTTTATGGTTTTATGTCAGGGGTTTTAATGGGAATGTTGTGGGTTTTTATCTGACACTTGTAACCCACCACAAGCCTTCAGGGAGTGACGGGAAATACATCGCAGAAACAAACAAACAAACAAACAAACAAACAAACAGGATGAACCAGGAAATCCCTTCCAACTCTATGATTTTATGATTCTACTAGTAAAAGAGCCCATTGTAAACAAAATACAATGGGCGCTAGAATGTGGGGGATAGGGAGAGACAGGGCAGCGCGCGGCAAGGAAGCTGACCTTAGAGAGGGCGGGCGGCGGGGCATCCTTGGCTCCTCGGCGGGCCTTTGGCGGCCATCTTCGATTCTGGCCGGGTCTCTCCAAGCTCCGTTTTCAGCAGGCACGGGAGTCCCTGTCAGCGGCGCGCAGGGCGGCTGGCGGGGACTCCCTGCCCGGTGGTCTGACGCGGCGGGAGGCGCTTCGCGCCTCTCACCGTGTCAGACCGCCGGGCAGGGAGCCCCCGCCAGCCGCCCTGCGCACCGCTGACAGGGACTCCCTTGGCGGCGGCCTGACGTGGCGTCAGGCCACCGGGCAAAGAGCACCCGCCAGCTGCGTGTAGCGGAGGTGTCGTCGAGGGCGGGCGGCGGCGGCAGGGCATCCTCGGCTCCTCTGCGGGCCCTCGGCGGCCATCTTCGATTCTGGCCGGGTCTCTCGCAGCTCCGTGTTCGGCAGGCATGGGAGTTCCTGGCATCCGCGGGTTCCCTTGGGTGGCGGCCTAACGTGGCAAGAGGCGCTTTGCGCCTCTCGCCGCCTCAGGCCGCCGGGCAGGGAGCCCCCGGCAGCCGCGCTCCGCGTGACTGCCGAGGGCTCCCTCTCGTCGCCTCAGGCCGGGAGCAACTGCGAGCCGTGCTGCGCACAGCTCACAGTTGCTGGGGCTGGGAATCAGAGGGACCAATCGGCAGGCGCTTCGCTCCGGACACATCCCGCCCCAGGAGGGCTTACTGTTTTATTTAGTCCGTGGCGCCCGCGCGCCACGGGCGGTGTACAGATATTGGTGTAAACTGGAAAGGAGGATTGGATTTTACATTGGCGCTGGTGTGACATCTGTACAGGATGTAAAGTTCGAAGGACAATATAGTTCTGAATTAATATCAGCTACAAAGAGACGAAGGACTTTATGTCTTTTGATCCTGTGGCAGCTGAAGGGCAGCATCCTTTTCTCCCACTCACGACTGAACCGGGTCTGTCTCTGCTCGTTCCACTTCCTTAGGGAGGGGTGAGACAGAGATCACTTTGAACCGTGTCTGATAACCCATGACAGAGAGTGGATTCAAAACACCCGGCTGCAAGTGAGGATTTACTGCCTGTAACGAGCGAGCGTATCAAGCACAAGAGATTCATCCACATCTGACACATTTGGTTGGTCGTTTTTTCCTGTTCCCTGAATCACAAGCATAATGTCAACACAAACAGAACGAAAGGGAGATGCAGTAACACTCTGGATTTTAGTAACGTTTCTTAACTGTGCACCCTCATAAGAGCTCTTGTAAAATAAGCTGCAGCTGACAGACGTCAAGTAGTGGGCAAGCAGTAGAGGGCTCTGCGTCACTTGCCCTTAGATTTCGAGCTCTCTGGGTATGAATCATGCCACATGTGTGCTTGGCACCTATGACACTGTGGCACAGAGATTCTGCAGATCTACAGTGTATTACTCCCAACATGGAAACGACATTGATGCTGCAGCAGGTAATGGCCTGGAAAGGCAACCTTGCTCTAGGACAGCATTGTCCGATGCGTGAAAAGAGCAACGGCCGGATGCCCACGGTGATGGACAATAAAGCCAGCTATGGATCATATGCAAACACCGTGCAAAGTTCCCAACATTGTTCAAACAAATACCCAGTGCCTGGATGCACAAAATGGCCTGTAACCGAGGAAGCAGAAGACATTCATATGCATTCTATGTGAAAGAAGAGTCATTCTAGTCTGCAATATCTAACTGATTTGGATTTCTTTTCTTTTCAGTGGGAGCATCATGCACAATTAATGTAACTGTGGAGTACAGAGCACGTGTAAGAACAATGCAGAGATGCGTAGTAGTATACTACAGCTTGATCTCGTCAGGTCTCAGAAACTAAGCAAGGTCAGAGCTTGGATTGGAGACCACCATGGAAAACCTTGCAGAGGCAGCCAAGGCAAACCACCGCTGCTTCTTGCTGGCCTTGACAATCCTAAAGGCTTGCCATAAGCTGAATGTAACTTAATGGGACATTACACAAACAACTGATTCACTTCTGCTCAGTTCTCCTTGGACAGAGATTTGTGCTTTTAAAAAGAGATTGTTATGTACAACCAAGGCTCAAAAGAGATGTGGTGAAGCTTGGATCACTATTCATCTTCAAAAAACTGAATAGTATGATCACAGGACCTCAGTTCAGAGGGGGCCCCCATGCACTTTTTAGCTAACACTACGCTGCTGCTGTTATTAGGAGTTTCACTGGTAAAAGGCAAGTCCTCTCAACGCCTCTTTTTTCCCTTTGAAATTATAAGGGCATGGCTGGAGCAGGGGACACAGCCTCATCAGTGGGATAGTATTTTTGAAGCCGTGTGCAACTGGGGAATGGCTTCATAATTTGTGTTCCTTATTATCTTGCTGAACCTGAGGTTCAAATACAGTTCATTGCATCTAGGTGGCAGTGTGTGCGAATAAGGTCCTGGGGTATTTGTGGACTGTAAGCTAAATATGAGCAGACAGTGTGATGGTAAAGTGTGTGATAAAGAAGACAAATGCAGTCTTGGGCTGTGTCAACAGAGGCAGCACATCAAAATCACAAGATGTCATAGTCTTGCCATACACCGCATGGGTCAGACCCCACCTGGAGGCTTCACTTTAAAAAGGACGTGGACAAAAGTGAGAGCATTCAGAGGAGAGCTACCAGGAGATCCAGAGCCAGGGGACCAAACCCTACGAGGAAAGGCTGAGGGACATCGAAATGTTCAGCCAGGAGAAGAAGAGGTGGAGAGGGGACAGGATGGCTTTCTTTAAGTATCTGAAAAGTTCTCACTTAGAGGAGGGCAAGGAACGGTTCCAGTTGGCAGCAGAGGAGAGAACCAGCAGTAATGGATTTAAACTATGTGGAGAATGGTACTGGCTAGATATTTAACTTTCGTTAACATTTAACATCATTTCAAATCCAAGGCAAACCATTCAACATCACAGTAATCCAGGTCTATGCCCCAACCACTGCTGCTGAAGAGGATGAAGTTGAGCAGTTCTATGAAGCTGTGACTTCTTCGGATACATGTGAAGCCCTACAACACCTTCTAGAAGCAACGCCAAAAAATGATGTGCTTCTCATCATGGGGGATTGGAATGCTAAAGTAGGAAGCCGAAAGATAACCAGGATAACAGGCAAGTTTGGCTTTGGAGTACAAAATGAAGCAGGGCACAGGCTGGTAGAATTTTGTCAAGAGAATACAATGGTCATAGCAAACACTCTTTTCAAACAACCCAAGAGATGACTCTACACATGGACATCAACAGACAGTCAACACAGAAATCAGATTGACTATGTGCTCTGCAGCCAAAGATTCTATACAGTCAGTAAAAACAAGACCAGGAGCTGATTGTGGTTCAGATCATCAGCTTCTTGTTGCAAAATTTAGGCTTAAATTGAAGAAAGTAGGGAAAAGCACTAGGCCACTCAGATATGAACTAAATCTTATCCCCAACGAATATACAGTAGAGGTGACAGATTTAAGGAATTAGATCTGATAAACAGAGTGCCTGAAGAACTATGGACGGAGGTTTGCAACATTGTACAAGAGGTAGCAACTAAAACCGAAAGAAAACTAAGAGGTAGCAAAGAAAACTAAGAGGTAGCAACTAAAACCGAAAGAAAAAGAAATGCAAGAAATGAAAATGGCTGTCTGTGAAAGATTTACTGCTTCAGTGACTCCATCCATCCACCTCATTCTCTGTCGTCCCCTTCTTCTTTTGCCCTCGATCGCTCCCAGCATTAGGCTCTTCTCCAGGGAGTCCTTCCTTCTCATGAGGTGGCCAAAGTATTTGAGTTTCATCTTCAGGATCTGGCCTTCTAAAGAGCAGCCAGGGCTGATCTCCTCTAGGACTGACCGGTTTGTTCGCCTTGCAGTCCAAGGGACTCGCAAGAGTCTTCTCCAGCACCAGAGTTCAAAAGCCTCAATTCTTTGACGCTCGGCCTTCCTTATGGTCCAACTTTCGCAGCCATACATTGCAACTGGGAATACCATAGCCTTGACTAAACGCACTTTTGTTGGTAGGGTGATGTCTCTGCTTTTTAGGATGCTGTCTAGATTTGCCATAGCTTTCCTCCCTAGGAGCAAGCGTCTTTTAATTTCTTTGCTGCAGTCCCCATCTGCAGTGATCTTGGAGCCGAGGAAAATAAAATCTGTCACTATCTCCATTTCTTCCCCATCTATTTGCCAGGAATTGAGAGGGCCGGATGCCATGATCTTTGTTTTCTTGATGTTGAGTTTCAAGCCAACTTTTGCACTCTCCTCCTTCACCCGCATCAACAGGCTCTTTAGTTCCTCTTCACTTTCTGCCATTAGAGTGGTATCATCTGCATATCTGAGGTTGTTGATATTTCTCCCTGCAATCTTGATCCCAATTTGTGACTCCTCTAATCCCGCCTTTCTCATGATATGCTCCGCATACAAGTTAAATAGGCAAGGCGACAGTATACAGCCTTGCCGAACTCCTTTCTCAATTTTGAACCAATCCGTGATTCCATGTTCAGTTCTCACTGTTGCTTCTTGACCTGCATATAAATTTCTCAAGAGACAAATAAGATGCTCTGGTATTCCCATCTCTTTAAGAACTTGCCACAATTTGTTGTGCTCTATACAATCAAAGGCTTTAGCATAGTCAATGAAGCAGAAGTAGATGTTCTTCTGGAACTCCCTAGCTTTTTCCATGATCCAGCGTATGTTGGCAATTTGATCTCTAGTTCCTCTACCTCTTCGAAATCCTGCCTGTACTTCTGGAAGTTCTCGGTCCACATATTGCTGGAGCCTAGCTTGTAGGATTTTGAGCATAACTTTGCTAGCATGAGAAATGAGTGCAATGGTGCGGTAGTTTGAACATTCTTTGGCATTGCCCTTCTTTGGGATTGGAATGTAAACTGACCTTTTCCAATCCTGTGGCCATTGCTGAGTTTTCCAAATTTGCTGGCATATTGAGTGTAGCACTTTTACTGCATCGTCCTTTAAGATTTTGAATAGTTCAACTGGAATGCTGTCACCACCACTAGCTTTATTGTTGCTCAGACTTCCTAAGGCCCATTTGACTTCACATTCCAGGATGTCTGGCTCCAGGTCAGTAACTACCCCACTGTGGTCATCAGGGATGTTAAGCTCGCTCTTGTATAGTTCTTCTGTATAATTTTGCCACCTTTGCTTAATCTCTTCTGCTTCTGTGAGGTCCCTACCATTTTGGTCCCTTATCATACCCATCTTTGCATGAAACGTTCTCTTCATATCTCCAATTTTCTTGAAAAGATCTCTGGTCCTCCCCATTCTATTGTTTTCTTCTATTTGTTTGCACTGTTCATTTAAGAAGGCATTCTTATCTCTTCTAGCTTTTCTCTGGAATTCTGCATTCAATTGGGTGTATCTTTCTCTTTCTCCCTTGCCTTTCACTTCCCTTCTCTCCTTAGCTATTTGTAAAGCTTCCTCAGACAGCCATTTTGATTTCTTGCATTTGCAGGTGAAGGAGGAGAGTGCAAAAGCTGACTTGAAACTCAACATAAAGAAAACGAAGATGATGGCATCCGGCCCTCTCAATTCCTGGCAAATATATGGGGAAGAAATGGAGGTAGTGACAGATTTTATTTTCCTGGGCTCTAAAATCACTGCAGATGGGGACTTCAGCAAAGAAATTAAAAGACGCTTGCTCCTAAGGAGGAGAGCTATGGCAAATCTAGACAGCATCCTAAAAAGCAGAGAGATCACCCTGCCAACAAAAGTGCGTTTAGTCAATTCCCATTTGCAATGTATGGCTGTGAAAGTTGGACCATAAGGAAGGCTGAGCGTCAAAGAATTGAGGCTTTTGAACTCTGGTGCTGGAGAAGACTCTTGCGAGTCCCTTGGACTGCAAAGCGAACAAACCAGTCAGTCCTAGAGGAGATCAGCCCTGACTGCTCCTTAGAAGGCCAGATCCTGAAGAAACTCAAATACTTTGGCCACCTCATGAGAAGGAAGGACTCCCTGGAGAAGAGCCTAATGCTGGGAGCGATTGAGGGCAAAAGAAGAAGGGGGCGACAGAGAATGAGGTGGCTGGATGGAGTCACTGAAGCAGTAGGTGCAAACTTAAATGGACTCCGGGGAATGGTAGAGGACAGGAAAGCCTGGAGGATCATTGTCCATGGGGTCACGATGGGTCAGACACGACTTTGCACTTAACAACAACAACAAAACATTTAACACTATTTAACAGCTGGTCCAGAGTTATGGGCTGGGTTGTCACCATTATGCGGATGACACCCAGCTCTATCTCCTCATGGACAGCCACCTGGACTCCCCCCCCCCCCCCACAGTTACATTCGCCAGATGTCTGTAAGCCATTGCTGGATGGATAGAGCAGAGTCGCCTGAAACTGAACCCCTCCAAGACGGAGTTTGAGGTTCAAGGTTTTGGTTTTAACCTTTAAGGCCATTCACGGCTTGGGCCCTGCCTATCTGAGGCATTGAATGCTTGCTTAAGCCCCCTGCAAAGGTATTCGCTCTGCAGGCACGAATCTCTTGGCAGTCCCTGGCCCTAAGGAAGCGCGCCTGGCCTTGACTGATCTCCATGCTTGGAATGAACTCCCGGGAGAACTGAGGGACCTGATGGAGTTGTCACAGTTCTGCAAGGCCTGCAAAATAGAGCTCTTCCAGTAGGTCATTGGTTGAGACCAGTGCTGTTACTAGGAATATAATGGCCCCACCTCAGATTCAATTGTACATCTGCACCCCCACCTCGAGGGAGGTCTGCTTGGGGGATTTTTTAGGCTGCTAATCATCTGTGGCTGCAGAGGGCTTAGTGCGTTGTGTATGTGGGGATTTTACAGGGGGATTGTTATGTTGTAAGCCACCACGAGTCTTCAGAAAGTGGCGGGATATAAATCCAATAAATAATATCAGAAAAAAAATTCACAGTTTGTTGTCCAGCAGTGGAATCAACTGCCTAAGGAGGTGGTGAGCTCTCCCTCACGGGCAGTCTTGATGCAGTGGCTAGATAGATCTTTATTCCTGGATGATCCTGCCTTGAGCAGGGGGTGGACTAGATGGCCTGCATGAACCCTTCCCGCTCTAGGATTCTAGGATGCTAATTCTAAATGTGATGGTTGAGAATTCTTTCCTAAGTCAACAACAAATGCTCTGGATCATGCCAGGTTTTCATAAAGAATAAATAAATAAAAGATAGGATTAAAGCATTTAAAGTGGGAGCTGAAAGAAGACTCCTAAAATAACCTGCAACAGTGAATTCACATTGTGTCCACCTGATAAAATGCACCTGGTGGTCATTTCCTTTACCTGAATGGACATTAGGATCTCACGCAGCTCTTTCTTCAGATCAATAAAGCGATCGTGATAGATGACCAAGGCCCAAGGTTCCTTCAAGTAGCTGATTAAACAAGAAGAAGAAATTTAGTTACCCAGAGAGCTTCTCATTAGCCACTAATAAAGTATTTACCTGCTTTTTTTGCTCTTATAAATTACGGTTCTGGACCCATCAGGATAGTTTGTTCATAAAATGCCTCCCATAACAGCAGGGTCAATCAATTCTTTTAATGGATGTTCCTGATGTACAGCCAGCTTCAGTAATTACATTTAAAGTGGCTTAATTCAGGGCTGTGGCAAGAGCCAGTGAAGAATCCTGATTTTATCAGAATTTAAAAGCCTGAAGACCTGTGAGGAACTGCGTCTCCATTATCTGTCCTCATTTGAGAAAAGCAGATGGCAGGATTAGCTGAACTCCTGCATAAACAAATTACATTTGTGTAGACAATGACACAAGTGTTGTTCATCATTAAGGTTTCTGGATTAATAAAGGGCAGAAAAACAGGCCACGGCAATGTGGCAATATGGCCCGTGCACTGGTGTGCTGAATGAATCAAATCTGCTATGCAAGGAAATCAAAGGACAAGATACAGGGAAACTGGTTTCCTGTGCAAATTATTCTTTGTGCATGTTCCTCAAAGTGTGAAGGAGATACAATAGATTAATTTTTTTCACTTACAAAAATGCATCACCCTAGAAAAGTATTATTATTATTATTATTATTATTATTATTATTATTATTATTATTATTATTATTATTATTATTACATTTATTTCCTGCCACTCCCTTGTGGAGTGTGGCAGGTCACAGTGTCTTAAAACCACATTTAAAACCCCATTAAAAGACATAAAAGCATTCCCAACATGGCCAAAAAAGATAAGTAAAAACGCGACTCCCACACCCACTACTAGTGGGAGGAAAAGGAGGTCCCAACGATGTTTACTTCAGTAGATCTATCTTGCCAACCCTGGCCTCAACCATATGCCTGGCGGAAGAGATCCGTTTTACAGGCCCTGCGGAATGTTGAAAGATCCCGCAGGGCCCGCAGCTCTCCTGGGAGCTCATTCCATCAAGTCAGGGCCAGGACTGAGAAGGCCCTGGCCCTGGTCGAGGCCAGGCACCCTTCCCTGGGGCCAGGAATGACCAGTAAATTCCCCCCCGCAGAGCGTAACGGGGCATAGGGCACTAGGCGGTCCCTCAGGTATGTGGGTCCCAACCCGCATAAGGCCTTAAAGGTTAAAACCAGAACCTTGAACTGGATCCGGACAGCAATTGGCAACCAATGCAGCTGCTTCAGCACCGTCTGGATGTGGCCCCTCCAAGATGGACCCTAGCAGTTGCGTTTTGCACTAGCTCAAGTCTCCGGATCAAGGACATGGGAAGGCCTGCGTAGAGCGAGTGACAGAAATGTATTCTGGAGGTGACTGTTTCATGGATCATGATGGCCAAGTGTTTGGGGGACAGGAAGGGCGCTAGTAGTCGGGCCTGGCGGAGATGGAAAAATGTTTGGACGGCTATTCTCCAGCCCCCCCACTGGCAAAGGCTTCTGCGGGCCCACAAGCGGCTTGCGGGGGGAGTAAAAGGCTTCTGCCCCGGCCCCTGGGAAGGGCTTTGCGCCTCCCAATCGAGCCCTCCGCTTGTCAGTCCAGGGGAAGGGGCCAATGGGCACCATTCCTCATCCCAGACAGGGCCCGCCCTCAGGGCCCTTACTCTATTATTTAATCCGCTCCACAGGAGCGGTTAAAGATATATATGTATATATATTTACTAATATATATATAAAGATATATATTTTAGTAAGAACCTAATAAATAACTAGGTGTCATAAATCAGTGCATGTCAGACTCCTGTTTCAAGCTGAATAAACCCTACTAGATTTCACGTATGGACTGGTAGTATGTCTTTTAGTACTATTCTAAATGGAGCTTTATTCATCTAAACTCATTCACTTCAATTGACATTCATTTCAATGGACAGAGACAGGTATAACTCTGCTTAGAGTGGCACATCTGAAGCACGGCATATCTGAAGAAGTGAGCAGTCATTCACAAAAGCTCATACCCTCCCACAAATTCCATTAGACGTTAAGGTGCTCCTGGACTCTTAGTCTTTTCTATGGCTACAGACAGACTAACACGGCTGCCCAGCTTGATCTATCTAGAATGGCAAAGTTTTCCATTTTCCTCCCCAGGCCATGCAATGAGATATGGGAATGAGGCTGGAATACTTCCTTCCTGCTCCTGAACGTGGACTTTTCTGTTTCCTCTGCAGCTCACTCCCCGGCCTTACCATTGCAATCTTAAACAGAATTCTTAGCCCAGTCGTGAGACACAGAGAGTCATAGGGTAGCCATGTCACACTTTCATAACACAACCAAGCAAAGCCCAGTGACTCCTCAAAGACTAACAACCTCTGTTTTGGGCGGGGAGCCATGCTGGTCTGAAGCAGGCTTAGACCCAGAATTAAACGTGTTGGTCTCAAGGGTGCTACTGGGCTAGGGTCGTGCGCTTCAGCACGGTTTGGATGCCTCGGCAATCACCAAAGCCCGAAGCAGTGCAACCTGTCCCCCAAGTACAATTTTCCATTACACATTTATTTGATGACGTGGCCTGTGACCCCTGAAAGCTCATACTGAAGCTAATGTTATGAATCTTTAAGGTGTAATGAGATGTTTGTTTTGTTAGGTTTATCCAGGACCAGTGGCTGGTTGGTTGCCAGTTCCCTGGGGCTCTAAGGAAAACCCACCCCCTGGAGAGAAGGGATCACCCAAAGAAATCTTCTGGTTGCATTCAGAAGGGACATTCCATGGGAAGCCTTAGGGAAGGGCGGTATACAAATGTAACAAACAAACAAACAATTAAATAATGAATTAAATAAATAAGAGTACAGGTCTTAGCTTAGATAGCGGGGAAGGGAAATGTTTCCCTTCCTACAGGCAAACATTTAAAGGCCTGGAGAGTGGCAGGCACCCCAAGAGTATCTCCAAAACTATCAAACTTAATAAACCCGAAGTCTATCAAACTGAGTTAACAAAAAACAGAAGTATTCTTTTTTTACTTTCCATTCTTATTTTTCTTAACCAATATATAGTTGCCTTGAGCCAAGAGGAAAGGTCTTGCAAAGGGACAGCCCTCTTCGAGTACAAGAGCAACTCCACTCCTAAAAAATCCTTTCATGGTCTTTGTCTATATTTCCTTTCCCCACCCTTTTCTCCTCCTTCGCTTGGCTCTCTCCCAATCGAGATCTGCTGTTCCTCGATCCTCACTTCTAGCCACTCGCCCGTTTTTCAGTCCCAACACTTCATCTCTCCTGCTTGGCAATTTAGATAGGGATGCCAGTCTCCAGGTGAGACCTGGGGATCCCCCAGAATGGCAGTTCATCCCCACAGCATGGAGATCAGTTTCCCAGGAGAAAACGACAGCTTTGGAGGTTGGACTCTGTGGTATCAGTGAGGCGCCTGCCCTCCCCAGGATCCATCCCCAAATCTCCAGTCGTTTTCAAAAAACATGAGTCTGGGAACCCTACCCCACCCCCCTCCAGTGGCTAAGGGGACCTGGCAACCATAAACTTAGAACATATTTAATAGGCGAATAGCAGCAAACCTATGGGAATAGTAGTAACAAATGGGGGGAGAGTTAATGTTTTCCCATACTCTATCAAAGTAATAAAAGCAAGCTGCCCCTCCCTCCACCCTTGCATCCGTAACAACAGAAAAAGGGAAATGTTCAGGAAATGGAAGGAAGGACAGAGCTCTAAAGAAGAGTACCTACAGGTTACTAGGCACTGTACATCAATCAACAGAAAGGCCAAAGCTGAGAGTGAGCTAAGATTGGCCAGGGAAGCCCACTGTAACAAGAAAAGATTTTTCAGTTATGTGAGGAGCAAACGTAAAGTAAAGGATGCAATAGGCCCACTGTTGGGTGCGGATGGACAAACTCTAACGGAGGATGCAGAGAAAAAGTGCTTGACAATGGTATTTCATCAGACTGGAGGGAAGTGAGTAGTGGGGTACCTCAGGGCTCGGTCCAGTACTTTTTAACATATTTATTAATGATCTAGATGAGGGAGTAGAGGGACTACTCATCAAGTTTGCAGATGACACCAGATTGGGAGGACTGGCAAATATTCCGGAAGATAGAGACAGAATTCAACGAGATCTGAACACAATGGAAAAATGGGCAAACGAGAACAAGATGTAATTTAATAAAGATAAGTGTAAAGTTCTGCATCTGGGTCAGAAAAATGAAAAGCATGCCTACTGGATGGGGTGTATGCTTCTAGGCAACACTGTGTGTGAATGAGACCTTGGGGTACTTGTGGATTGTAAGCTAAACATGAGCAGGTAGTGTGATTCAGTGGTAAAAAAGGCAAATGCCATTTTGGGCTGTATCAACAGGGGCATCACGTCAAAATCACAAGATGTCATAGTCCCATTGTATACGGCACTGGTTAGACACACCTTGAGAACTGTGTGCAGTTCTGGAGATCTCACTTCAAGAAGGATGTAGATAAAATTGAAAGGGTACAGAGGAGAGCGATGAGGATGATCTGGGGCCAAGGGACCAAGCCCTATGAAGATTGGTTGAGGGACTTGGGAATGTTCAGCCTGGAGAATAGGAGGTTGAGAGGGGACATGATAGCCCTCTTTAAGTATTTGAAAGGTTGTCACTTGGAGGAGGGCAGGATGCTGTTTTCATTGGCTGCAGAGGAGAGGATATGCAGTAATGGGTTTAAACTACAAGTACAACGATATAGGCTAGATATCAGGGAAAAAAATTTTCACAGTCAGAGTAGTTCAGCAGTGGAATAGGCTGCCTAAGGAGGTGGTGAGCTCCCCCTCACTGACAGTCTTCAAGCAAAGGTTGGATACACACTTTTCTTGGATGCTTTAGGATGCTTTGGGCTGATCCCGCATTGAGCAGGGGATTGGACTAGATGGCCTGTATGGCCCCTTCCAACTCTATGATTCTGTGATTCTGTCATCAAAAAACGCGGTGTGAGATCGGATAAAAATGGACTCTGTCCAGAACACAAGGTAAGTAAAAGTAGTAGTGCAAGATTGAAAATTGTGGTGGCAGCTGAGCCATAGCATCGCCAAGAGACAGACTCAACTGAATGGCTAACATCAGCATTGTCATCATCATCAATCTGCTTTGGTCATAACAAATGAAGAACAGAAGTTAGGATAATTATTTATTTACTTTATTTATAGCCTGCCTTTCTTCCCAAGGGGGGCCCAAAGTAGGTGACATCATTCTCCTCTCTTCTGTTTTACCCTCATGACAACCCTGTAGAGCAGGGGTTTCAACCTGTGGTCCTCCAGATGTTCATGGACTACAATTTCCATCAGACCCTGCCAGCGTTTTCTGGCAGGGGCTCATGGGAATTGTAGTCCATTGACATCTGGAGGACCACAGGTTGATTACCCTTGCTGTAGAGTACAGGTTAAGCTGAGGTTGTGTCATTGGCGCAAGGTCACCCAGGAAGAACATGGCAGAACCCATCATTGGGGAGCGGTGACCTATTATGAATAAAGACATACTAGAATTCCCAAGCATGGACTCGCAAATGGTCCAGACTTACAGTAATGTATACGTACAGGAGTGTGCACTAATACAACACTAAGAGACACTTCAAGGTACACTTGCTGAAACAAGTAACCATTGTGAGCCCAGCTCAAGGATGCAGGCCCAGCCTCTCCGCACAATGAAGCTGGAAGCCTTTATCCAGTCTCAGGAGCCGTCCAGTAATTCAGGTGTCTCTTCCATGGGAGGAGAACCATTTCAGTGGGAGGAAGTCTCCTTAGGGTCACTGTGGGTAGGCGGGTAGTTGTGAGTTCCTGAATTGTGCCAGGGGTTGGACTAGATGACCCTGGAGGTACCTTCCGATTCCATGATTCTACGAAGAAGAGTGGCTAGATCCACCCCCATAAGTTTGCTAGGTGCCCCAACCACATGTTATAAGGAAGCTGGATGATGTCTATTTATTCATCTAGTTACCAAAATATTTATATTCTACCTTTCCTCTTGGCTCAAGGCAACTATATAAACTGAAGATTGCTCATACCCTATTGCAGGGGTAGTCGAACTGCGGCCCTCCAGATGTCCATGGACTACAATTCCCAGGAGCCCCTGCCAGCATTTGGGTAGAGAAAAGCAACATATAAGAACCAACTCTTCTTCTTAAGAACCAGTCATGGAGGTTGCTGTAGGGTGTTTTAAAAAATTACATTCGGTACCCTTTGGGGAGAAGGCAATCAAAGGTGCAGATTGATGAAATTAAGGGATGCAAAGAAAGGTGCAAGCAGGCATCAATTTGCAAAAAATAAATGAAAAGGGGACAGGAGCAAAGCATGATGGGAGACTGCTTCTGTGGAACTCAGATGGGGAAAGCACATCATGCATTTCAGCCTGGGAAATGAGGGGAGGAAAACCGAAATGTGGAAAGCCTAGAGTTGACTCGCAGCATCCAAAGGAAATTCAAAGCAAGGCTAAATCAAGGAATGTCTCCCAATGCGGAACCAGTCTGGGGCCAGGCCCACCAGCAACTACCTGGTGACAGGCAACCCGAAAACTCGCAGGAGTCACCCAAGACCTGGCAGCTGTTCAACATCAGTCACTTCACAGTAGTCAGTGTTGTGAAGAACACTCCATTTCAGACCCTGCCTCATAGGGTGGTGGTCAGGATGCAAGGAAGGGGAGGAGAATGATGCAAGGTGGAGCAGAGCAGGATATGAATGAAGTGAGGTACCTTCCCACAAGTCTATGCAGGTTCCCCCCTATGAAACTGGGCTCAGCACAAACAGCCTGAGGCAACTGGTGGAAGGAAAGTTGAAGATGGGGGCAGATTTTATTTATTTATTATTTTATTTATTTAGATTTATATACCGCCCTCCCCGAAGGCCTCCCCGAAGATGAAGGTAGGCTGGCTGATAGACCAGAAAGAATAAAGGAAGCAGGAAAAGGAGAGAGGCTCTGGAGTCTGCCAGCGAAAGAAAAGAGGAAACAGTGAAGGGGGAAAGGAGATGCTTGCCAGGAATGCTTGTGGATCCCGTGCTTGCATGTGTGTGTCTATCGTGTTGCAACTGACATATGGCGACCTCCGTAAGGTTTTTAAGGCAACAGACCTTCAGAGTTGCTTCGCCATTGTCTGCTACTGCATCGTGACCCAGATATTCCTTCGTGGTCTCCCATCCAAATAGGAACCAGGGCTGATGTGCTTCGCTCCCAAGTTCTGTTGAGATTGGGCTAGCCTGGGAGATTATGCATTAAATGTGTGTGTTAAAATATGATTTATTTCTCATAATTATACACTGACAGTAAATAATGCATTTACTGGCAACTCTAGCTTTGACTAATTTTCAACAGCTCCCTTAATCAATACAAATGAGTAAGCTTTCGGGCTAAGGAAGCTATAGGGCAGCTTTTTAACTTCTAATCCCTAGATGTCTGGACAGTCTAGCAGCTCATTAGGAGTGCAGTTATTCATTAAAAACCCAGTAATGTAATACATAAGATAAGCCCAATGCCTCCCAGAATTGCTTGGGTATTTATATTGATCTATTATGTAAGTATAATTCAGGGTTAGCATTTAATTCTAGCAGAAAGGGAAAAGCTGTTAGGGCTTTCATGTGTCCTTTCCCCCTCATTCTGGCTTTCTTCTTCAAAAATGCACACCTCTTTACCTCTAATTAGACCACGAAATGTACTGAGTGGCATTAGGTGCATTCAGCCATGCTCGCAGCCTCTCTTTTTGACAAAAAGGGAAAATAACAGCAGCCTTAAGGAAGTCTGAAGGGCGAACTGGAGTGTTAAGGTGGAATCTTCTTCAGCACAAACATGCCCCAATAACACTTTTAAGCCACTGGATTCCGCAGAGCAGCACGCCACGTCCCGACTTTGAGTAAACAAATCCTCTTGATGTTTTGAACGTTTGTTTGACATCTGATCTTCATAATCAACAACTGTCACTGGTTTAATATAATCCCTGAATTAAAACAAGAGTCCCATCTGTAAACGCTTTTAATGAATAGATTTTACCAATACGTAAAAAAAAAAATCCCAAAAAATTATATTCCGCAACAGTATGATATCGCCAAGATTTTACTCCCAATAATTCTGTGGAGCCATTTAATGGTGTTATAGGAAAGACACACAATGTTTTGGCCAGCAATTTACTGAAAATACTGGGGAAAGGGCTTGTTTCTAGGTTGGATGAACGGCTAAGAAGAATGTAGCCTTAATGAACAAGTTGACATATTTTAGGTATCTGTGTATTGGAACAACATGTTCACTTTTGGGGGAGGTAATCCTGTACTGATTTACTCCAGTCTGATGCTCACTGAAATCACTGGGCTTATACAGGAATCATAGGATGTAAGAGTGCTTTGGTTTCTTACACAAACTAAATTGGAAGACTATGCAGGCAAAGAAGTATTAGGCATAACATTATACGCTAGCTAAGGCAGGGCTAACAGATGGCCTCTATTTTTGGTGTCTATCCTCTTTTGGGGTCTTTTTAAAAAGTGGATGAAAATGTCCTCTTTTTGTGTTGGAAGGTTAGGAATATTCCTAGTTAGTAGCAATAATCATAGATTAAATAGGAGGGGTACTTAAAATGAGCTTTGTCATATATTCTTAATCACTTGTGCAAAGCAGTCAGTTAGGTTATATGTCCCTCTTAATTTTTATTTGTTTGTTTGTTTTGCTTTTCAACATATGGTAACCCCCACTAAGATTTAGTTAAGGTTCTTGCATAGATTTGGGCTGCAGCCATGTTGTGTTGTATGCATGTTGGTCAACCCTTGCTGCTAATACTGGTCAGAATTTTACGTGCCTACTTTTGTTCTGCTGTTTTTAATTTTCTTCTATGGTCTCTATTACTCTATTACATCATAGAATCTCCAATTACATGAATTAATTATTTAATTATTACATAGGTATACAGTATACCGGGAAATATAAAAATCTGAGTCGAATAGCACCTTTAAGCTGGGCCAGAGGGCGCATATAGATGCTAAAAAGTGTGGGCAAGAGTATCGCCCCCTGAGGCACCCCACAAGGGAGTACAAAGGGGGCAGACAACTCCTCCCCTACAGCAACCTCCATGACTGGTTCTTAAGAAGAAGAGTTGGTTTTCATATGCCACTTTTCTCTACCTGAAGGAGTCTCAAAGTGGCTTACAGTCGCCTTCCCATTCCTCTCCCCACAACAGACGCCCTGTGAGATAGGTGAGGCTGAGAGAGCCCTGATATTACTGAAGAAGAAGAGTTAGTTCTTATATGCCAATTTTATCTATCTGAAAGAGTCTCAAAGTTGCTTACAGACACCCTGTGTAGGTGAGGCTGAGAGAGCCCTGATATTACTGCTCGGTCAGAACAGAATGTGAAGGCGACTGTAAGCCGCTTTGAGCCTCCTTCGGGTAGGGAAAAGCGGCATATAAGAACCAACTCTTCTTCTTCTTCTTCTTCTTCTTCTTCTTTATCACTGCTGTGGTGAGCCCAAGGTCACCCACAGCTGGTTGCATGTGGGGGACCATGGAATCAAACCCGGCTCACCAGATTAGAAGTGAGTGCTCCTCACCACTACACCAAGCTGGCCATTTCAAGGCTGTTCCTCTGATCCCTGTGTCAGTGAGGTGGCATACCAGTAGCTCATGGTTGACCACATCAAATGTGGATGACAGATCAAACAAAACAAGAATGACCGACTTGCCTAGGACCAACTGTCACTGGAGGTAATCCATTAGAGTGACCAGCACGGTTTCCACCCCATGGCCAGGACGGAATACAAACTGGTATGGGTCTAGGGCCAACATTTCCTTTAAAAAATGCCAGGAGCTGGTCTGTGGCAGCCTTCTCAACCACCTTACCCAGGAAAGGCAGTGGTCTTGAGAGCGGGAGATTAATATCCAGATTCTGTTTTGGCTTGACCCATTTGAAATAGACATTGAAAACAGAAAAAAGAATTGGATAAGAATTTGATACAGCATCCATTTAAAGTGCAACGGCACCTCAGTTGAGGACTGGGACCAATTGACTTTTTGAACAAGTGTAAGTTGACAGTGCATCTGCATGCCATATGTCTAAATGAATATATAAAAAACAACCATATTTCTAGGGTCCTTAGGATACAGAAATTTCCTGTGTTATTTACCGAAAACGACACATTTAAAGACAAGTGGACGGTGATATTGACCAAATGTTCTATGGGCTTGATGTTGCTGATCATAAGCAGTCTTTAGCACAGTGGTCCCCAACCTTTCCGAGGCTGGGGACCGGCAGGGCATCGGGCCGCGCCCGCACGGACCGGCCTCGCCCGCGCATCGGGCCGCACCCGCGCATCGGGCCGCACCCGTGCATCGGGCCGCACCCGCGGGCCGCACCCGCACAGGCCGCGCCCGCACAGGCCACACCCGCGCGATGCGTGCCCGGTCCTGATTCCCTCTCCCCGCCCTCCCGCAGTAAGAAGCTTCCCGGGCCGCAAGCTTGCGGCCTGGGAAGTTTTTTACTGTGGGGGGGCGGGGAGAGGGAGCCGCGGCCCGGCGCCATGGCCTTCAGGTTGGGGACCACTGCTTTAGCAGACATTAAAAAATGGAGGAACAGATTTATTTTGATTTTGAAAGGGAACTATTTCTACAGATACATAGAATTGCCATGCGCACTGCCATCACCCTGGGGATCACCAATTTATTTATGAATGAGTTGGAGGAAGTGTGGCTATGTAATCCATTAATTAATCCACAAGATCCACATGTTATCTAATGTAGTGATCCCCAACCTGTGGGTTGCGGACCACATGTGGTCCGTCGACTAATTGGAGGTGGGCCCCGAAGGACGCCTTCTCCCCCCCCCCCGGCCCTTTACAACACACTTTGGGTGTCCTTGTCTCCCGTCACTCCCAGATGGGACTATCTCGTTGCAGAGAAACAAGCTCAGGGTTCCCATTGATTTGTCATTGTCACAGTTACAATTTCCATGAAAATAAAATGTTCCTTATGTTCATTGTTGTGGTGTGTCGGTATCTTATTTTGAAGGGATGTTTAAACATCACCATAGCGATTAGAGAGCGTTAGGGCAGTGGTTGAGAGTAGAGGAGTAAACTACCCCCCCACCGGGCCTCAGAAAAATTGTCAAGCGTTGAGTGGTCCCCGGTGATAAAAAGGTTGGGGACCAGAGATCTAATGCATACTTCTTAGAGGATATTTCTTTGGTGTACACAGATAGGGATAGTTTTTAGGGTTTTGTGCAATGGATCAATGATCAGCACCCAACCATTACATTTACCATTAGCACTAACGATGAAGAAATCCCATTTTTGGACACTCAATCAACAGAAAGGCCAAAGCTGAAAGTGAGCTAAGATTGGCCAGGGAAACCCATTGTAACAAGAAAAGATTTTTCAGATGTGAGGAGCAAACGTAAAGTAAAGGAGGCAATAGGCTCACTGTGGCAATAGGCCCACAAGAGCCTCTTGTGGCGCAGAGTGGTAAGGCAGCTGTCTGAAAGCTTTGCCCATGAGGCTGGGAGTTCAATCCCAGCAGCCGGCTCAAGGTTGACTCAGCCTTCCATCCTTCTGAGGTCGGTAAAATGAGTACCCAGCTTGCTGGGGGATAAATGGTAATGACTGGGGAAGGCACTGGCAAACCACCCCATATTGAGTCTGCCATGAAAACGCTAGAGGGCGTCACCCCAAGGGTCAGACATGACTCGGTGCTTGCACAGGGGATACCTTTACCTTTACCTTTTTAGGCCCACTGTTGGGTGTGGATGGACAAACTCTAACGGAAGATGCAGAGAAAGCAGAAAGGCTCAGCGCCTATTTTACATGTGTTTTTTCCCACAGGTAAAAGGGTTTAGGCACATCTAGAGATGGCAGTAGCCAAGGGATAGTGTCTGGGTGGCAGGTTGAAATGGAGGTTACTAGGCACTGTAGATCAATCATCAGAAAGGCCAAAGCTGAGAGTGAGCTAAGATTGGCCAGGGAAGCCCATTGTAACAAGAAAAGATTTTTCAGTTATGTGAGGAGCAAACGTAAAGTCAAAGAGGCAATAGGCCCACTGTTGGGTGCGGATGGACAAACTCTAACGAAAGATGCAGAGAAAGCAGAAAGGCTTAGTGCCTATTTTACATCAGTTTTTTCCCACAGTTCAAAGTGTTTAGGCACATCTAGAGATGGCTGTAGCCAAAGGATAGTGTCTGGGTGGCAGGTTAACATGGATAGAGAGGTTGTCGAGAGGCATTTAGCTGCACTGGATGAGTTCAAATCCCCTGGTCCAGATGAAATGCACCCGAGAGTACTCAAAGAACTTTCCAGAGAACTTGCACAGCCCTTGTCCATCATCTTTGGAACCTCTTTAAGGACTGGAGATGTCCCGGAGGACTGGAAAAGAGCAAACATTATTCCGATCTACAAAAAAGGGAGGAAGGATGACCCTGGAAACTACAGACCAGTGAGTCTGACCTCTGTTGTGGGGAAGATAATGGAGCAGATATTAAAGGGAGCGATCTGCAAACATCTGGAGGACAATTTGGTGATCCAAGGAAGTCAGCATGGATTTGTCTCCAACAGGTCCTGCCAGACCAACCTAGTTTCCTTTTTTGACCAAGTAACAGGTTTGCTGGATCGGGGAAATTCGGTTGATGTCATTTACTTGGATTTTAGTAAAGCTTTTGACAAGGTTCCCCATGATGTTCTGATGGATAAATTGAAGGACTGCAATCTGGATTTTCAGATAGTCAGGTGGATAGGGAATTGGTTAGAGAACCGCACTCAAAGAGCTGTTGTCAATGGTGTTTCATCAGACTGGAGAGAGGTGAGTAGCGGGGTACCTCAGGGCTCGGTGCTCGGCCCGGTACTTTTTAACATATTTATTAATGATCTAGATGAGGGGGTGGAGGGACTACTCATCAAGTTTGCAGATGACACCAAATTGGGAGGACTGGCAAATACTCCGGAAGATAGAGACAGAGTTCAACGAGATCTGAACACAATGGAAAAATGGGCAAATGAGAACAAGATGCAATTCAATAAAGATAAGTGTAAAGTTCTGCATCTGGGTCAGAAAAATGAAAAGCATGCCTACTGGATGGGGGATACACTTCTAGGTAGCACTGTGTGTGAACGAGACCTTGGGGTACTTGTGGATTGTAAACTAAACATGAGCAGGCAGTGTGATGCAGCGGTAAAAAAGGCAAATGCCATTTTGGGCTGTATCAACAGAGGCATCACATCAAAATCACAAGATGTCATAGTCCCATTGTATACGGCACTGGTCAGACCACACCTGGAGTACTGTGTGCAGTTCTGGAGGCCTCACTTCAAGAAGGACGTAGATAAAATTGAAAGGGTACAGAGGAGAGCGACAAAGATGATCTGGGGCCAAGGGACCAAGCCCTATGAAGATAGGTTGAGGGACTTGGGAATGTTCAGCCTGGAGAAAAGGAGGTTGAGAGGGGACATGATAGCCCTCTTTAAGTATTTGAAAGGTTGTCACTTGGAGGAGGGCAGGATGCTGTTTCTGCTGGCTGCAGAGGAGAGGACACGCAGTAATGGGTTTAAACTTCAAGTACAACGATATAGGCTAGATATCAGGAAAAAGTTTTTCACAGTCAGAGTAGTTCAGCAGTGGAATAGGCTGCCTAAGGAGGTGGTGAGCTCCCCCTCACTGGAAGTCTTCAAGCAAAGGTTGGATACACACTTCTCTTGGATGCTTTAGGATGCTTAGGGCTGATCCTGCGTTGAGCAGGGGGTTGGACTAGATGGCCTGTATGGCCCCTTCCAACTCTAGGATTCTATGATTCTATGATTCTATGAGAGAGAGGTTGTCGAGAGGCATTTAGCTGCACTGGATGAGTTCAAATCCCCTGGGCCGGATTAAATGCACCCGAGAGTGCTCAAAGAACTTTCCAGAGAACTTGCAGAACCCTTGTCCATCATCTTCGGGACCTCTTTAAGGACTGGAGATGTCCCGGAAGACTGGAAGAGAGCAAACGTTATTCCGATCTTCAAAAAAGGGAGGAAGGATGACCCGGGAAACTACAGACCAGTGAGTCTGACCTCTGTTGTGGGGAAGATAATGGAGCAGATATTAAAGGGAGCGATCTGCAAACATCTGGAGGACAATTTGGTGAACCAAGGAAGTCAGCATGGATTGGTCTTCAACAGGTCCTGCCAGACCAACCTGGTTTCCTTTTTTGACCAAGTAACAGGTTTGCTGGATCGTTGAAATTCAGATGATGTCGTTTACTTGGATTTTAGTAAAGCTTTTGATAAGGTTCCCCATGATGTTCTGATGGATAAATTGAAAGACTGCAATCTGGATTTTCAGATAGTTAGGTGGATAGGGAACTGGTTAGAGAACCGCACTCAAAGAGTTGTTGTCAATGGTGTTTCATCAGACTGGAGGGAGGTGAGTAGCAAGGTACCTCAGGGCTCAGTGCTTGGCCCGGTACTTTTTAACATATTTATTAATGATCCAGATGAGGGGGTGGAGGGACTACTCATCAGGTTTGCAGATGACACCATATTGGGAGGACTAGCAAATACTCCAGAAGATAGAGACAGAGTTCAACGAGATCTGAACACAATGGAAAAATGGGCAAATGAGAACAAGATGCAATTTAATAAAGATAAGTGTAAAGTTCTGCATCTGGGTCAGAAAAATGAAAAGCATGCCTACTGGATGGGGGATAAGCTTCTAGGTAACACTGTGTGTGAACGAGACCTTGGGGTACTTGCGGATTGTACGCCAAACATGAGCAGGCAGTGTGATGCAGCGGTAAAAAAGGCAAATGCCATTTTGGGCTGTAAACAGGGGCATCACATCAAAATCACAAGATGTCATAGTCCCATTGTATACGGCACTGGTTAGACCACACCTGGAGTACTGTGTGCAGTTCTGGAGGCCTCACTTCAAGAAGGACGTAGATAAAATTGAAAGGGTACAAAGATAGGTAGAGGGACTTGGGAATGTTCAGCCTGGAGAAAAGGAGTTTGAGAGGGGACGATAGCCCTCTTCAAGTAGTTGAAAGGTTGTCACTTGGAGGAGGGCAGGATGCTGTTTCCATTGGCTGGAGGAAAGGACGCACAGTAATGGGTTTAAACTACAAGTACAACTATATAGGCTAGATATCAGGAAAATATTTTTCACAGTCAGAGTAGTTCAGCAGTGGAATAGGCTGCCTAAGGAGGTGGTGAGCTCCCCCTCACTGGCAGTCTTCAAGCAAAGGTTGGATACACACTTTTCTTGGATGCTTTAGAATGCTTAGGGCTGATCCTGTGTTGAGCAGGGGGTTGGACTAGATGGCCTGTGTGACCCCTTCCAACTCTATGATTCTATGATCATTGAGTGACCAGGGAAAATTAGAGGTGTCATCTTACCATAAACCCACCAATAGGTACACTTTGTTACATTACTCGAATTTTCACCCTTAATATTGTAACTATAACATTCCTCACGGTCAGTTCCTCTGTCATAAGAGAATTAATTCCTAAGTTGATAATTGTAACAAGGGAAAGAGCCAGTTATCCAGAGCCAGTTATCACTAAAGCCCACAAAAGAGCAGCTATGCTAAAAGAAGGGAGGAACTGCTGGAATACAAGGAAAGGGAGTCTCCTAATAAAACTGTTCATTTGAGGTTTCATGCAATGCAAATCGTATTAGAAATATGATTTTCAGATACTGGCATCTTGTGTCCGAGATAAAGGATTGTCAAGAGAGTTGTCTATTTGCATGGAGGAGAAGTTACAATAATAAAGAATTGGTGACTCCGTGGGTAAGGTACAGCAAGGTTGCTTTAAGACAGTTACCAAATGGAAATTTTTCAATATGCCTCATGTGCTGTTTGCAAAATGATGTTGCCAACTGATGCATTTGAAAACCTGGGCCATCACTATAAGATCAAAGTGAATTTTTTAATAAATTGTTTTTCTAAAAATATAATTTATTGTACAATCTGCCCATGCCAACTTTTGTACATTGGGATTTTGTCCAGACTGCTTAAGGTCAGAATCACGGAGCATCTGTCCCGTTTAAGACACCTTGTGAGAGAAGCCACACTGTTGGACCATTTTGATAGATACAAGCACAGACCCGAAGACTTTGCTTTTCTGGCATTGAACAACTGGCCCTTCCTTCCCGCCAGTGCATTAATGTGTCACGTTAACTTTTACAAAGGGAAAGCTTCTATATATTTGTTCTCGAAACGCTGAGCTCCACTGGTCTCAGTACTACATGGGACCAATCGTGCTTTCCATGAGTTGGCCCTGTAAGCTGTTTTTGCAGGGTGTGCCTGCCATTTACAGCGGGGAAGTTTAAATCATGACTCAGCAGTTTGCTGTTCGGGACCTCTCCTAACTCTTGTGACAGGATCCTCCATTGAGAGAAGATACCATAAAGTATCTTTAAATGTTTGATGATTAGAAGGATTTTTGTATAATTGCATTAATACAGAAATAAATTCCACATAAAGGTAAAGGTAAAGGTATCCCCTGTGCAAGCACCGAGTCATGTCTGACCCTTGGGGTGACGGCCTCCAGCGTTTTCATGGCAGACTCAATACGGGGTGGTTTGCCAGTGCCTTCCCCAGTCATTACCGTTTACCCCCCAGCAAGCTGGGTACTCATTTTACCGACCTCGGAAGGATGGAAGGCTGAGTCAACCTTGAGCCGGCTGCTGGGATCGAACTCCCAGCCTCATGGGCAAAGCTTTCAGACAGCTGCCTTACCACTCTGCACCACAAGAGGCTCTTAAATTCCACATAGCATACCATAATGTTTAGTTCAGGGGTAGTCAAACTGCGGCCCTCCTGATGTCCACGGACTACAATTCCCAGAAGCCCCTGCCAGCGAATGTAGTCCATGGATATCTGGAGGGCCGCAGTTTGACTACCCCTGGTTTAGTTTATGGAGGATTAATGAGTAATTGTAACTGGTTTTATACAGTTCTTAAAAACTTGGAGAGAATATTTTTTGTGGTTAATTAATTAATTAATAGTACTGTATTTTCATGCCGTTGAGTCGGTCCTTTCTCGCTCTTCGACACTGTGAATCGACTTGCCTTAATTCTTTTGTCTTTCCTCCCAAACTGTTCCTCCCAGGCAATGCATCTCTGTTGATTCTCTGATTCTACGAAGAGCAGCTACAAGCAACCAACTCCTTCAGGGGCAAAAGAGGAACTGCGGTTTGGCAGGGCCTCATGGGAGCACGTGCTTGTTGGGGTGGGGCCAAGAGCCCTACTTTGGCACACAGCACCCTCTAGAGCAGGGGTAGTCAAACTGCGGCCCTCCAGATGTCCATGGACTACAATTCCCAGGAGCCCCCTGCCAGCATTTGCTGGCAGGGGGCTCCTGGGAATTGTAGTCCATGGACATCTGGAGGGCCGCAGTTTGACTACCCCTGCTCTAGAGGCTTTTATATACTTTACTCTTCTCCCTCAAGTACATGTCGGAGTCTGTTAATCTAAACTTGATGTACTATTTAACAATTGGAAGCTCTGTGTTAAGCAGAGTCATGTAATTTGTACTGATGCTTTTAAAATCAGGATTGCCAATTCTGGGTAGGGAAATTCCTAGGGATTTGGGATGGAGCCTGGGGAGAACAGGATTTGGGGAAGGGGGGTATGAGAAGAATAGTTGGTTTTTATTCCCTGCTTTTCTCTACCCGAAGGAGTCTCAAAGCGGCTTACATTTGCCTTCCCTTCTTCTCCCCACAACAGAAACCCTGTGAGGTGGGTGAGGCTGAGGGAGCTCTGCCAGAACTGTGACTACCTCAGGGTCACCCAGCTGGCTGCATGTGAAGGAGGAGGAATGGGGAATCAAACCTGGCTCTCTAAATTAGAAGCCACTCCTATTAACCACTACATCATGCCATAAAGACCAAGAAGCCATTTTCTCCAGGGGAACTGATCTCTGTAATTTAGAGATCAGTTATAATTCCAGAAGATCGCTAGGTCCCACCTACCACTTAGCAACCCTATTAAATACTACATTCTGCCTTTTGAGTACTATGGTAGAGACCAGCCACATTCAAAGATGGAGAACAAGCTATAGAGTTTGGCTGGCAAAGATGCAGGCATAGCCAACCAAACCTGCTCTAACTCCTTGCTGCCCTGTTATGACTGGCATTGATTGTTGTTGTTGTTAGTTGCGAAGTTGTGTCTGACCCATCACAACCCCATGGACAATGATCCTCCAGGCCTTCCTGTCCTCTACCATTCCCCAGAGTCCATTTAAGCTCACACCAACTGCTTCAGTTACTCCATCCAGCCACCTCATTCTCTGTCGTCCCCTTATTCTTTTGCCCTCAATTGCTCCCAGCATGAGGTTCTTCTCCAGGGAGTCCTTCCTTCTCATGAGGTGGCCAAAGTATTTCATCTTCAGGATCTGGCCTTCTAAGGAGTAGTCAGGGCTGATCTCTAGGGCTGACCGGTTTGTTTGTCTTGCAGTCTAAGGGACTCACAAGAGTCTTCTCCAGCACCAGAGTTCAAAAGCCTCAATTCTTTGACGCTCGGCCTTCCCTATGATCCAACTTTCACAGCCATACATTGCATCTGGGAAGACCATAGCCTTGACTAAACGCACTTTTGTTGGCAGGGTGATGTCTCTGCTTTTTAGGATGCTGTCTATATTTGCCATAGCTTTCCTCTGCAGGAGCAAGCGACTTTTAATTTCTTTGCTGCAATCCTCATCTGCAGTGATCTTGGAGCCCAGGAAAATAAAATCTGTCACTACCTCCATTTCTTCCCCATCTATTTGCCAGGAATTGAGAGGGCCAAATGCCATGATCTTAGTTTTCTTGATGTTGAGTTTCAAGTCAACTTTTGCACTCTCCTCCTTCACCTGCATCAAGAGTCTCTTTAGTTCCTCTTAACTTTCTGCCATTAAAATGGTATCATCTACATATCTGAGGTTGTTGATATTTATCTCTGCAGTCTTAATCCCTGTTTGGGACTCATCTAACCCAGCCTTTCTCATGAAGTGCTCTGCAAACAAGTTAAATAGGCCTTTCACAATTTTGAACCAATCAGTGATTCCATGCCCGGTTCTCACTGTTGCTTCTTGACCTGCATATAGGCTTCTCAAGAGACAGATCAAATGCTCTGGTGTTCCCATCTCTTTAAGAACTTGCCACAATTTGTTGTGCTCCACACAATCAAAGGCTTTAGCATAGTCAGTGAAGCAGAAGTAGATGTTTTTCTTTAACTCCCTAGCTTTCTCCATAATCCAGGAGATGTTGGCAATTTGATCTCTAGTTCCTCTATCTCTTCGAAATCCTGCCTGTACTTCTGGAAGTTCTCGGTCCACATATTGCTGGAGCCTAGCTTGTAGGATTTTGAGCATAACTTTACTAGCATGAGAAATGAGTGCAATGGTGCGGTAGTTTGAACATTCTTTGGCATTGCCCTTCTTTGGGACTGGAATGTAAACTGACCTTTTCCAATCCTGTGGCCACTGTTGAGTTTTCCAAATTTGCTGGCATATTGAGTGTAGCACTTTTACTGCATGGTTTGTAGCTGGAGTGCGTACAGCCAAAGATTTATTGTTTTCTTCTATTTGTTTGCACTGTTCATTTAAAAAGGCATTCTTATCTCTTCTAGCTTTTCTCTGGAATTCAGCATTCAGTTGGATGTATCTTTCTCTTTCTCTCTTGCCTTTCACTTCTCTCCTCAGCTATTTGTAAAGCTTCCTCAGACAGCCATTTTGCTTTCTTGCATTTCTTTTTCTTTGGGATGGTTTTAGTTGCTACCTCATGTACAATGTTGCGAACCTCCGTCCATAGTTCTTCATGGCATTGATTAACTGGATCCAAAACAAAATTTGCCTAAGCAGCACAAAATATACCATTCTTTTATACATGGTTTATATGTTAATTTTAAAACTTATTTTGACCATCATAGCTATAAAATCCACTTCCACAGGGTTAAAACCTTTAACCTGACACACACAAGGCAGTGAGAAAATGCATAGCTGGATATTGGCTAGAATTTAAAAGGTAATTTTCATGTCACAGAAAGACAAATTAACTCCCAGGTAACAGCTTTTTCACTGAGTTTATTCCTGGCAATTGGCAGGAAGAATCTAATCCAGTTATAAAAGGATTAAAGAATAGCAGGAACTCTTCTGCTTTAACGTGAGAAACCACAAAAACTAGTAAATCGTTAGAAAATTAAAGAGGAGTGAATTTCAAGCTTAATGCAACTAGGATAAACTTAACTGTATTAGCAAATGGCAATTCTTTCAAGATACTGAGACAAGCACCTCCCAACTTTTTTGGTATAGTGAGCCTCAAGTCCAAAATTACTTGATCTGGTGACCCATCCAAGGCTGGCCCAAGGTTTTTAGGTGTCCTAGGCCCTTGGTACTCATCAAGTTCAGTATTCCTTTTACTACGTGAAGGCAAAGGGATGGCAGGTTACATTACATGAGTGATTGGGATGTGAGTGTCCTGCATAGTGCAGGAGGTTGGACTAGATGACCCATGATGTCCCTTCCAACTCTATTATTCTATGACTAGAAATAAAGCCCATTTTATTGCTGAATAAAATGGGTGCTAGGGGCCAGTCCCCGGGGAAGCCCTCGCAGGGTGAACGCTTCCTGGGGTCTGGGCCGTGGGGGCAAGTGGGCCGCGACCTGGGGTGTTCTCCCGGCCGCGGGCTGGTATCCTGGGGCCGGAAGAAGGCGTCAAAGCCCCCCCAGGCTGGAGCATCCCGGGGCCTTCTTCCGGCCTCAGGAGCAGACTCGCCGCATCCGCGATGCAGCGAGGCCACTCCTGGGGCCGGGAGAAGGCGGCGACCAAGCCCCCAACCCCGGACCATCCCGGGGCCTTCTTCCGCCCCCAGGAGAAGGCGGCCACCCCCCCCCCCACCCCGGACTGTCTCTGGGCCTTCTCCCGGTGCCAGGAGCGGCCTTGCCGCATCTGCGACGTGGCGAGTCCGCTCCTGGGGCTGGGAGAAGGCAGCCACCCACCCGGCCACCCCGGACCGTCTCTGGGCCTTCTTCCGGCTCCAGGAGTGGCGTTGCCAATCGACTCCCCCACCCCAGAGCGTCCCGGGGCCTTGGTCCGGCCCCAGGAGGAGGCTCTCCACGTCCGCGACGTGGCGAGGCTGCTCCTTGGGGCTCAATGGACGGCAGCCCCCCCCCCATGGGCAGGGTTCCCAGGGCTGGAAATACCTGGGATGCTGCGTCTTTGGCGCAGCGTCCCTGCTCCTTTCTTAAGGTGGAGGAGCACCTGGGGCGGAGGACTCACCTTGCGATCTGCTTTGCGGCTCCTGATTGGGCCGTCCGAGTTTTTATCTTGGACAGGGCCCACCCTAACTCCTCCCAAACAGCCCTTACCCTTTTATTTTTATTGGCTAACCAGATGTTTTGGAAAAAGCAACAAATACTGCACAAAGATTGTAGCTGCCCTTTTTATGAGCCCCCCTGAAAGTGGCATTCTGATATCCATGCTGAAGATGGGCACTAGATATAAATCCTTTGAGTCATCCACCGAATTTCATTTACTGTATTTTTTTTTCTTAAACAGCTGTTCCCTATCAAAATGAATCAATCAAAATGAAATAAGCAAACAATATTATTTCCATATATCTTGTCACATTAAAGTAAAAGACAAGTATAATAATATTCCTTAGCATTTATGAAGAGCACACAAGGTGAAGATTCACAAGCAAGGGGGAATCCTATCCTGCCATTCCCTGCAGGGTCAGTGTGGCCCCTGCTGTGATCAGACTCACTCCACCGGCTGGATGATGTGGAGAGACTTGAAGGAGAAACTGTATTTGGTATGCCCAGTCCACCCAGTCAAGCGACTGCCAGTGGCGGGGAGGTAGGAGTCTTGGAGCAGGAAGTGGCCAGGATCGGCTATTAGATCCGAGCCTCTCTATCAAGTGGAGAGCCGAATAGAGGTCTTTTCCTGAGCCACTGACATCTTGCAATACTGATGAAATCTTATTCACTTTTTTTTTTGTCTGTGTTATGACTGGTGCTTGCTGAGTTTCTTAGGAATGGACAGTCATAGGAAATGGGATTTTCTTCAACAAAAAAGGATGAATCAACAAAAAAGTATGAATCATATGAAACTTTAACATCAAATTACATAATACTGATTAAGGTATAACAAATTGCATATGTTTGAATTTTAATTAAATATTGATTATCGGAGATGATAAGTTCTATATTTTAAGGTGGATAGTAGCAGAGCAAAATATGAGTCCAATCAGTACCTTAGAGACCAACAAAGCTTTCTAGGGCCTAAGTTTTCACAAGTCAAAAGCTTGTACTGTCAGATGTTATTGGAGATATCAGGCAAAGTGAGTCTTCGTCTTTAAAATGCTACTGGATTCCAATGTTGGTCTAGTCCCATATTTATAAACCCATGTTTATAGCTCTATAGTTAATATAGGCAGTGATATAATATAATAATAATAATATAATAATAATTCAATATGTGTCAACACAAAAACAAAATTGCACTTACCTGTAACTTGTTCATTGAATATCTGTGCTGGCACACATGGGGCTGCACTTTTGCAGGCCTGATGCAGAGAACAGCCAGCAAGCTCTAAAACAACATTTTTAGATCCCAGGAGTGCTCCCACTCCCCTCACAGAAGAGACTGACTTTCCCACCCAAAAGTCATATGAGGGGCAAGCACCCTTCCCTCAGTTGTCCATCCATTGCCACAGGAAGGTTAGTATCAATCCATAAGCAGAAGCCCACAGTGGGGAAAGGAGGAAGGGATCTGTGTCTGTACAGAAGACAACTCAATGAAGAACATTTACAGGTAAGTGCAACCTTGTCTAACCAATCTTCATGGCTTCTGTGCAGTCCCAACATGGGAGAAGAGCAAGATCACTCACCATGGAGAAGGGTGTGGGCTTATACAGCAGAAAAATAGATTGAAGTACTGCTCTACCTACAGCAACCTCTTTCCAGGAGCTGACATATATGGCATAGTGTTGGATGAACATGGTTCATTCAACCAGGTCACCCACTGCAGATGTCTATCAAAAGCCATGAAGTCTGCAGAAAAAAACCTCTGAGCACATGTGTAATGCAGAGATACCAGTAGGGCCATCTACCTCAGGCAGAGATTAAGCCAGTTTAATGGACAACATCATCTAACTTGATAATGTCTATATTGATGCCCTTCTACCCTTTCCCAGTTCAGTAAAAAGATTAAGAGATTCCTATATTGCCTGGATAAGCCCACTCCATACAACTGAAAGAGTAAGGCCCTGTAAACTCCTCTCTGCAGACTCCCCTCTGATTCTGAGCTAGGTATGTGGGTGTGGGGGAGGCTGGAATGGAGAACTCTTGACCTAGGAGTTACTTAGGCACTGCTTGGGGAAGAAAACCAATGCTTTGAAAAAGAGGGCCATAAAGTACAAGTTTCCCCACCCTTCAGGCTGAATTCAGCCATTCAAAACAAATGTACTATGTGAAAGAAAAAGACAGACTGTAAACTGTCCTAGTATATGCATTAACATATACTGAAGGAAGGAAAACACTATACTGAATAACCAGTTTATAACAGGAGGATACAAAGGCAACATGATACCTTTAAAGCTAATTGAAAATCAACTTCCATATGCTGTACAACCGCTGATATAGTCTTGACACCATAGTATCAAACCAAATATTTAGACACCCTTTTAGTCTGTTACTATGCAATAGTGCTTTTACTGCCTTGCATAAATATGATATGATCGCTGAACAATGTCATTTGGGGAAACAAATCAACATCCCTCACCTGGCCCAGAAAATGAGGTGAAAGCACACAAACAGCAGAAGGTAAGAGGCGAGGGTGGGATGGGAAGACTGGGAAGAGGAAGGGGTGTCTTTTGGAATCCAAACTGAATGGGAGGATCACTTAACGCCCAATGGCTCCCACACCTGATGCATTTGGAAGCAATTACTCCACCCAAAACAGACCACAAGGACAGCAAATGGCTTCTTATGTTTTGTTTATCCATTTAAAATATTTTAAGTTGCCTCTCCACTCAGCCCAGGGTTGCCAAAACAGCAAACCACCAAGAACGTTAAAACAAGCCTAAAATACATTGTGTTTTGTTTGTTTGTCTGTTTATAGTTACATTTTTAGGTCTCTGCTCCTGGCCAGCCGGCTTGTAGCGGCTAGCAACAATAAAACAATAAAAACATTAAAACCCCACAAACCCACAACTAGTAGTCACAGCCAAATCCCTCCATCCCTCCCTCTCCCAAACTACTCCACCTAGGACAGAGAGGCTGATTCTGTGAAGGCTCAAGGGGGTGGCAGGTGACAGTGGGTGAGCGAGAGGGTTGTGAGTGTCCTGCATAGTGCAGGGGGTTGGACTAATGACCCAGGAGGTCCCTTCCAACTCTATGATTCTATGATTCTAGAGGTGATGATATACGGGTCCCTCAGGGAGGGCCAGATCATCTATCTGCCTGGCCTTACCAAAAGCCTGGTGGAAGAGCTCTGTCTTACAGGCTCTGACAGGGCCCATTGCTCTTCCAGAAGTTCATTCCACCAGGCAGAAGACCCAGGCCCTAGTCAAGGCCAGACAGACTTCCTCTGGGCCCGAGACCACCAGCTTATTCAAACCTGCAGAGCAGGGGTAGTCAAACTGCGGCCCTCCAGATGTCCATGGACTACAATTCCCAGGAGCCCCCTGCCAGCGTTCGCTGGCAGGGGGCTCCTGGGAATTGTAGTCCATGGACATCTGGAGGGCCGCAGTTTGACTACCCGTGCTGCAGAGTGAAGAGCTCTTCAGGGGGCATAAGAAGAAAAACAGTCCCTCAGGTACACTGGACCTAGACCATGAATGGTCTTAAAGGTTAACCAAAACCTTGAGCCTGATCCGGCATTCAACGGGTAACCAATGCAGCTGCCTCAGCACTGGCTGGATGTGTGCCCACCAAGGTGTTCTAGCGAGAACCCTAACAGCTGCATTCTGCTCCAGCTGCAGTTTCTGGGTCAGGGACAAGGGAAGGCCTGCATAGAATGGGCCTGGTGTTGTTTTCTAATATTAGAAAACAAAAGCTGTGGACAAACAGACACATGAATGGGAAGGAGGGTCCATTATGGAGCACAGGAATTGAGCGGAGAAGAAGGGAAAGGGCCTGGTGAACAGAATTTGGGTCACCACTACGTTTTGTCACTGTTCTTTGTTTGACAGGACCAGCAGCAATGCCCCCCCCCCCTTATGCCACTCACTATGGGGTCAGCCAGCAGGATGATCTGAGAGACCCGGGTACCAATTCCTGCTCTGCCTGGGAAGCTCGCTGGGTGACTCGGGGCTGGTCAGGCACTTTTGACCCTAACCTGCCTCACAGGGTTGTTATGAGGATAAAATGGAGAGGAGACCCTTGTAAACTGCTTTGGGTCTCCACTGGGGAGAAAGGTAGGGCGTAAATGAAGCAAATGTGAATCAAATTAAATGAAAGAGGGACAGACAGACGAGAGTGAGATAGAATCCCCTCTTCTTCTCCCCTTCTGTCATTTTCCTCATGGGGAAGGAAGGTCCTTGAGGCCATGTGCTTGCTTAACCTAAGAATGCTTCAAATGGCAGGAGTGGTGTTTCGCAAAGCTCACCCATGGCCGTCTGCGGCAGCACCTACTTGGAGAACAATCTGAGTTAGCCACACAGAGCAGCAGGAGAAATCAAGTTTGCATTTCAGCTGTTGCCTCTGAGAAGACAGGGGATGGGGGCGATGGGATAGCAATTCTCTTTTCCTGACCAGACAGGAATTTGGTAGAATGTTTAAAAATATACCTAGGTGAACGAGCGAGATGCCTTTCAGAGGGAACCACCAAAGAACCATGCCTTCTGCAACTCACAGGCAGCTGGGGCTGGATGGCAGACCCTCCTCTCAGATGACGTCTTCAGTAATTTTAACCCGTCTACAGCCATGAAAAAACTGCACTTCAGAGCTCAGATGAGATAGTAAGACATTACACTTCTAAAAGTTTCACTTCCTCGAGGTACGCTATATGAAGAATGCATGTTGCAAGATGATAAGATACAAAACAATAATAGAATCCAAGCAGAAGGTTTCAGCCCAACCCAGAATTTTTCCTACCTATATAGATCTGTGATCAGTCCCTCCCTCCAGCGAGAGCACAGATTGTTAAGAAGACGTTCATGCTGTCCAAACAAAGGGATGTAGTTTGTTATGGGAAGAGGATTCTTTGATAAGCAGGTAATGGTCTCTATCAGGCTGTACTGGTTGATGTGTAGTCTGAAATAATTCCCCTTGATTGCATCTCCGGTTGTGATTGCCACGCCCTGCAATAATTTTTTTTTAATGACAGCAGATAGGGAAGGACAGATCTAGAACAGATGAGCCAGATGTTTTAAAGTCAATACCAAACACTTGGATCTCTCGTCTGAGTTATGTGCAAAGGTCACACATTGTTATTAAATACAAACTGCACAACATCCTTATTGTGGACTATGCTGGGTCCAAGACAAACTTCTAGCAAATTAGGCAAATCTCTGCTGATAGAGATTGGATAGAGCCTGTTCGACATTCGTTGGTCACGTTGTTTGGCCTTTAGTATCAGCACGACATGCAGAGGTTCAAGAAGTAAAACTATCGGCTGTCACTGGAATATCTGCTGCTTCCTTTTGCCCCTCATCCAAATGTTAGCATAGAAACTTTGTTAGAAAAAAGGAAGCAACTCGAATACTTAATTCCCATGCTCTGAGCCTGGAAACAATGTGCCAAATATGACATGTTTGTGTTTGCTTGCTCCATCTCAGGTGGCAAGGAGCCTCACCTGCATGATCCATGTCATTCCAATAAGCTGTCTAGCATTAAAAAGCTATTGCATTTCAGCAGGAGCATCCATAGTATTTGCAAACCCAGATCACACAGACATGCTTTATGGTACTCATTGTTTTTTAAACAGTTTTTAAAATACTTACATAATCGGGTTGTGTTTCTTGTACATCCAAGCAAATAGGAATTCCTGGTTTATAAATGTGTACGTAATAGTATTTTCCAGGTAGTATACCACCTATTAGAAGCAAAGAGAGATCTGTTAATGAGGTCTGTGAAAATTCAGCTAGCATATATGACAAGTAATTTGTTAAAACTACAGAAAAAGAACATGTGACACAGTGATGGGCAGGAAAGCTGATGGTACCTGGTTACTTTTATGTAGATTCCAAAGGTTCCTCTCTGCTGCAGTTACTATGAAGTATAGAATCATAGAGTTGGAAGGGACCTCATGGGCCATCTAGTCCAATCCCTTGCACTATGCAGGACACTCACAACTGTATCACTCATCCACTGTAACCTGCCACCACTTGAGCCTTCACAGAATCAGCTACCCAGCCTCTATTTAAAAATTTCCAAAGATTCCCAAAATTTTTCACCACCTCCTGGGGAAGCCTGTTCCACTGAAAAACCGCTCTAACTGTCAGGAACTTCTCCCTGATATATAGACGGAATTTCTTTTGAATTAATTTCTTCCCATTGGTCCATCCCTCCGGGGCAAGAGAGAACAACTCAGCTCCATCCTCTATATGGCAGCCTGTTATATACTTGAAGATGGTTATCAAATCCCCTCTCAGATATCTCCTCTCCAAGTTAAAGAGACCAAGCTCCCCCAACCTTTCTTCATACATCTTGGTCTCCAAACCCCTCACCATCATTGTTGCCCTCCTCTGGACACGCTCCAGTTTATCTACATCCCTCTTCAACTGGGGTGCCCAAAACTGAACACAGTACTCCAAGTGAGGCCGAACCAGAGCAGAGTAAAGCGGTACCATCACCTCCCTATCGTGATCTGGACACGATACTCCGTTTGATACAGCCCAAAATCCCATTTGCCTTTTTAGCCACCAAGTCACACTGTTGTCGCATGTTCAATGTATGGTCTACTAAGACTCCTAGATCCTTTTCACACATGCTACTGCCAAGACAAGTCTCCCTCATCCTATATTGGTGTGTTTGGTTTTTCCTACCTAAATGCAGAACTTTATCCCTGCACCTCCATCGGATCCAAAGCCAGGGCTTTTCTCCAGGGGGAGTGATCTCCGTAGCCTGGAAATGACTTGCAGTTCCAGCAGATCCCCAAGTCCCAACCTCTCTCATCCTATAGAGTTCCCCCTCCCAAGTAAGCCTTTTCATCTCCAGGAACCTAACTGTCAAGTGGACAGATAGTAACTGGTTGACAGATAGTAACCAAACGGTACTTGTTAATGGTTCAGCATCCTCTTGGAGAAGAGTGGAGTTCCCCAGGTATCAGTCCTGGGGCCTGTGTTGTTCAACGTATTTATAAATGATTTGGATGAGGGTTTAGAGGGGATACTTATCAAATTTGCAGATGATACTAAACTGGGAGGGGTAGCAAACACAACAGAAGACAGAATCAGAATACAGGATGATCTTCATAGGCTCGAGAAGAGAGCTAAACTGAATAAAATGAAGTTCAATACGGACAAATGTAAAGTTCTGCATTTAGGTAGGAAAAACCAAATACACCAATATAAGATGGGGGAGACTTAGTAGCATGTGCAAAAAGGATCTAGGAGTCTTATTAGACCACACACTGAACATGAGTCAACAATGTGACTCGGTGGCTAAAAAGGCAAATGGCATTTTGGGCTATATCAAATGGAGTATCGTGTCCAGATCACGGGAGGTGATGGTACCGCTTTACTCTGCTCTGGTTCGGCCTCACTTGGAGTACTGTGTTCAGTTTTGGGCACCCCAATTGAAGAGGGATGTAGATAAACTGGAGCTCGTCCAGAGAAATGCAACAAGGTTGGGGGACCTTGGTCTATTAAGCCTGGAGAGGAGACGACTGAAAGGTGATCTGATAGCCATCTTCAAGTATTTAAAAGGGTGCCATATAGAGGATGGGAGGGACGAACCAGAACCAATAGGATGAAATTAATTCAAAAGAAATTCCATCTAAATATCAGGGAGAAGTTCCTGACAGAGCGGTTTCTCAGTGGAACAGGCTTCCACGGGAGGTGGTGGGTTCTCCATCTTTGGAAATTTTTTAACAGAGGCTGGGTAGACATCTGATGGAGAGGCTGATTCTGTGAAAGCTTAAGGGGGTGGCAGGTTACAGTGGATGAGCAGTGGGGTTGTGAGTGTCCTGTATAGTGCAGGGGGTTGGACTAGATGACCCAGGAGGTCCCTTCCAACTCTATGATTCTATGATTCTGTGAAGGTTCAAGGGGGTGGCAGGTTACAGTGAATAAGCGATAGGGTTGTGAGTGTCCTGCATAGTGCAGGGGGTTGGACTAGATGACCCATGAGGTACCCTCCAACTCTATTATTCTATGATTCTATGAGATGAGTTGTGGTTGTAGAGTCCTCCCCCCCCTCCAAAACAGCCATTTTCCCCTGGGGAGCTGATCTCTGTAGGCCAGTTCCAGGAGTTTTCCAGGCTGCAGCTGGAGGTTGGTGACTCTTAGGTCAGGAATGTTCCTTGAGATGTGGTGTTGAGGCCTCAAGAGTCCAAGGGTGGGCAGGAGCTTTTGCCAGCCCACAGAGCATGTATGCATCCTAGCACCTGTTATTCACCTCTTATTGTTTAGGTGTGAAGTTGTGTCCGACCCATCGCGACCCCATGGACAATGATCCTCCAGGCCTTCCTGTCCTCTACCATTCCCCGGAGTCCATTTAAGTTTGCACCTACTGCTTCAGTGACTCCATCCAGCCACCTCATTCTCTGTCGTCCCTTTCTTCTTTTGCCCTTGATCGCTCCCAGCATTAGGCTCTTCTCCAGGGAGTCCTTCCTTCTCATGAGGTGGCCAAAGTATTTGAGCTTCATCTTCAGGATCTGGCCTTCTAAGGAGCAGTCAGGGCTGATCTCCTCTAGGACTTACCGGTTTGTTCGCCTTGCAGGCCAAGGGACTCGCAAGAGTCTTCTCCAGCACCAGAGTTCAAAAGCCTCAATTCTTTGACGCATAGCACAGTGTGCATAGCATCATTCATAAAATGCTTATTAAATAAGAAGTTTCATTTTTGTGTGTGCAGTACCTTGCCTGAGCAAAACTAAAAAGCATTCATCTCAGATGTCTCAAGGCCACCTTGAAAAAGCAGCAATTCTCCTCAGGGGAAATGATCTGTGTGATTTTGAGATAACTTGTAACTTGGGGAGATCTCCAGTCACCACCAAGAGATTGGCAATCCTAACAAGACCTGAGAATATATTTTCCCAGTGTCGGAAATGGCTGCCAGGGCAAGGGGAAACCTGGGAAGAAAAGAATCCTTGTGGTAGTTGTGCATAGTCTTTGCATGGTATACAGGTGTAGTAGCTCTCAGCTAGGGATGCCAGCCTCCAGATCCCTTGGAATTACAATCATCTCCTGCTTCAGTATCTGGATCCCTTTGCTTGCAAAGCCTTCTTTCGGCCATTTTCTGCTGGTGGGGCTCTGAGAAGAAATTCTGAGGGGGGGGGGAGGAATGGGAGGAGAGATTCAGCTCTTCCCTCCCACTCCTTTCCCATTGGGCATGACTGCAACAAGGCCTCCACAGGCAGATGAGCAGAAAGGCACTGTGTCCTCCTGGATCCTCCCCAGGTTAATTTTTTTTAAATTATATTAAAAAAATTAAATCCTCCCAACTGAAGTAACCTATCAGGATCTATCTGGTAACCCTAGTTGAGAATGACTGTTCTGGACAGATTATACTAACTAAAGCAAGTTTCATAATAAATGCAACCAAGTGGAGAACCGGTCAATAATGTCATATGGAAGTCATCCTCACCCTCCACTTTAACATACAATTGGTATTTTACACCGATATGAATAGCTACATTTCATTACCTTTATACCAAGTAATGCTACAGTAGAATACAGTAGAACACAGTGTAGAGACCATAAAACCATTAGATGGGCCTACCTTGAACTTTGCATCCCTTGTATATAGGGATGAGTCTGTTTGTATCTTCTGGGGGTTCAAAAACTGGCTCCAGAGTTGGATCAAAAAGATTCAGCATGGCAGCAGCTAGCTGGAAACCAACCTCCTTGGAGTTGAAAGTGCTGTGTGTCCATTCATTGGCGTAGTAGATATTTGAGAACTTAGTCAGTGGGCCTGCGGCTCGGATGGCCACGTCATTGGTATGAAAGTGGGTGTCAATCACAAGCTTCCCATCATAAACAAGGCAGGCATCATTAACTGCCTTGAAGGTGTCGTAGTCCACGCTCTTTTGGTTGAAGTTAAAAAAGGCCTGAAAAGTACAGCATAGAATCATAGAATCATAGAGTTGGAAGGGGCCATACAGGCCATCTAGTCCAACCCCTGCTCAACACAGGATCAGCCCATCCTGTCATGCAAATTGATTTTGCCCAGTTGCACAATCCATTTTATTTTGCAAACCAGTGTTTATTTGAGCCCAATACAGATTAATACTGACATTCTGAAAATTATATTCAATTTAAGTAATGCAAAACTTTTAACTGTCTGGTTAGCCACAGTTCTGTTGCAATAATGGGTTAATAATTTCAATGGTTGGTCTCCAGAGCAATATATAATGTGCATCTCTTTCCTGTTGTACTGGGAAGAGATATTAATGACACTGCTGACTCAAGTTTGTAAATGCTTGGAAGGAGGGCTTATATACCTTATGTACCTTAAAATGGGTTTTTATATACATTCTTGGATTTAATGATACAAGAATATTGAAAGGAAAATGTATAATTGTATTGCAACTTTTGAGGCACAGACTGAGGAGGATGGGCTCAGGGGTCCTTTTCCAAATAAAGCTAAGAATGCCTGAGTCCCACTGAAATTAATCACAACTAACTTCAGCAGGATTAGGGTGGTGCAACAAGATCCAGTTTGGTGTAGTGGTTAGGAGGACTTCTAATCTGGCGAGCCAGGTTTGATTCTGTGCACCCCCGCATGCAACCAGCTGGTAACCTTGAGCTCACCACAGCACTGATATAGCTGTTCTCACCAAGCAGTGATATCAGGGCTCTCTCAGCCTCCCCTCCCTCACAGGGTGTCTGTTGTGGGGAGAGGAAAGGGAAGGAGACTGTAAGCTGCTTTGAGACTCCCTCGGGTAGAGAAAAGTGGCATATAAGGACCAACTCTTCTGTTCTTACCGAGCAGTAATATCAGGGCTCTCAGCCTATCTCAGACCTTACAGAGTGTCTGTTGTGCGGAGAGGAAAGAGAAGGCAAATGTAAGCTGCTTTGAGACTCCTTCAGGGAAAGAAAAGCGTTTTCGACGTGGTCGTGGCACCTGAGACCACACTGCAAATCTGTGCTGGATTCGTGAAAAAACACATGATGATTATTATAAAGTGTTTGACTGTGCTGATCACAAGAAGCTATGGGATGCCTTACATAAACCGGGTGTGTCCCATTTAACCCACCTCATCATTTCATTGTACACCAACTAGGAGGCCACAGTATGAACAATATATGGAAACACTGACTGATTCAAGGTCAGCCAAGGAGTGAGACAAGGGTGTATATTATTACCCTTTCTTTTTAAATTTATGCAGAGGTAATTCTGTGGAAGCTTAATCTGGAAGAATCTACGATCGGAGCCGAAACTGGAGGTCGTTACATCAATAATCTCCACTATGCAGATGATACAACACTCCTTGCTGAATTGGAGCGTTATCTGAAGACTAAAAAGACTAAAAGAAGAAAGTGAAAAGATGGGACTATACCTAAATATCAAAAAGATAATGACAACTACTGGCAGTAGCACCAAAGTCACGATTGACAACAAGAACATTGAATGTATTGATGATTTTATCTTTCTTGGCTTTATGATCAATCAAAGTGGTGGATGCAGCCGTGAAATCAAACGGCGAATAACACTGGGCCGGAACGCAATGTTAGGCATGAACCGAATATGGAAGAGTAAGGATATCGGCCTTGCTAGTCAATGTCGTTGTCTTCCCTATAACAACCTATGGATGCAAAAGCTAGACCCTGAAGAAGGGAGACAGGAGGAGAAGAGATGCTTTCGAATTATGGTGTTGGAGACGAATGCTGCGAATCCCACGGACAGCCAAAGTTAGCAACAAGAGAGTTTTAGAGAGGAGCAAACCAACTATGTCATCAGAAGGGAAGATATTGCAGCTAAAACTCACTTACTTTGGACACATCATGTGATCAAACTCACTAGAAAAATCATTAATGCTCGGCATAGTCAGCGGCAAAAGGAAACGTGGTCGCCAAAGGATTCGCTGGCTCGACATGATCAAAGCTGATACAGGGATGACCATGAACCAACTAAAAGAAGCACTTTCCTATAGAATCGCTGAGGGTCGGACAAGACTGGACAGATATCATCATCACATCTTCTTTTTTATTCCTCTTTTTCTTTTTTAAATTTGACTGTTCAAAATGAACAGATCAAAATGAATAGATTTTAAAAATTTCTAACTCACCTAATCAAGAAAGGTTTTGGGATGACTGGCAATCATTTCCATATAGAATAGAATTTATTTACTATAGTATTTAGCCATATGAAAATTGTCCACATGACAATGATATCAGGGAATAAAATCTAGCTGTAGTCTAAATCACCATGAAGCTGCATGCCAGGCAGAGGAAAGGACAACTTTTATCCAACCACAGTAAAGCTAACACAAACCATCTTTGTAGACAAACTGGAGCATGTCCAGACGAGGGCAACAAAGATGGTGAGGGGTTTGGAGACCAAGACATATGAAGAAAGGTTGGGGGAGCTTGGTCTGTTTAGCCTGGAGAGGAGACAACTGAGAGGGGATTTGATAACCATCAAGTATTTAAAAGAAGAGTTGAATTTCCAAGAGTTTTAAGAAGAGGTTGAATTTCTTGATTTGTGATTTTTGTAATCAGCTGTTCTAGGCCTCCCTTTTGTTTCTGACAGAGCAGTATTATCAGCATACCCAAAATTATTTGTATTCCTCCTCCAATCTCAATTCCGATGTTTGATTCTTCAAGTTCGATCTCTCTGATAATAATTTCAGCATACAAGTTAAATCATAGAATCATAGAATCAAAGAGTTGGAAGGGGCCATACAGGCCATCTAGTCCAACCCCCTGCTCAACGCAGGATCAGCCCTAAGCATCCTAAAGCAGGAAGGGGGAAAGAATACAGCCTTGACAAACTCCTTTCTTTATTCTGAACCAATCATTCTCACCAGGTGGTGTACGTAAAGTGGCTTCTTGGATTCTACTTGGAGGAGCTGGGAGAAGGAGAAGTATTATCTCAGGAGCTGACTGCTAGCTCCGCCCTCTGCTGAGTAGGCCTTTGTGCTATAAAAGGCTCTTGCTTGTCAGAGGAGGACTTGGAGGAGCTGGGAGAAGAAGGAAGTATTATCTCAGGAGCCAACTGCCTTTGGCGCTCGCAATACTAACAAAACCCAAAGGACTCTTGGGTTCAGGATCAAACCAGAATACTCTGTAAGGAGCCAAGGGCAAGAGCTAAATGACTCTTGGTTGTTGGCTCTTCGCAGAAGGATCAAGCCGAAGGGTTCAGTGAAGTGTTGGACTGTTTGTGGAGCATTACAGATGAATCAAAGTGGCCTGAAGACTGAAGGAGCTTGCATAGTGACATGTACCATCTGCGGAATGTTTGTCTTCTTACCTCGGGTGGACAATTTTTACAAATGCAGCAAGTGTAAATTAGTGGCTCTGCTGGAGAAGGTCCAGGGACCCCACAAAGCTCAGGAAACATTTCACAGGCCCCCACAGGTGAGAGTTGTAGGTCTGCTCCCAAGGGTACAAAGAAATGGGTACTGGTAATTGGGGATTCCTGCTGCAAGGCGTAGAGTGTTTTAGACCAGACTGGTTGTCTTGAGAGATCTGCTGCCTACTTGGTGCACGTATCAAGGATGTCACAGAACGGCTGGACGGGCTCATCAAGCCCACAGATCATTACGCCTTCCTTCTCATCCATGTAGGAACAAATAATACTACACAGCAGTATTAAGAAAGACTTTGTGGATCTGGGGGAGAAGGTAAAGGACCTGGGAGTGCAGGTTGTATTCTTATCAGTCCTTCCTGTAAGTGGCCATGGCTTAGGAAGAGAGAAAAATCATGCACATAAATGACTGGCTTCATCACTGGTGTCATCGGGAAAGGTTTAGATTTCTGGATCATGTTCTACGGTGTCAATATGAGGGGTCACTATCAGGAAATGGTGTCCACCTCACAAGGGACAGAAAAAGTATTTTTGGGAGAACCCTTGCACACCTGGTGAAGAGGGCTTTAAACCAATGGTCCCCAACCTTTTTATCACTGGGGACCAGTCAACGCTTGACAATTTTAGTGAGGCCCGGAGGGGGGGTAGTCTTTTGCTGAGGGACGTTGTCGCCGCCTGAGCCCCTGCTCCGCTTCCTTTCCCGCCGGCACCCCTGACTTCCCGCCACCCACTGGGGGGCGCTGCCAGCAGCAGCTGCGCAGTGCCACACTGAGGGGGAGCCACAGCAATGGCGGCCGCCAGAGAGCACCAACGGTGAGCCGGCGGCAGAGTGGCAGGGAGGAGAATGAGGAGGAGCCGCGGCCCGGTACCGACTGATCCACAGACCGGTCCTGGTCCCGGTCCCGGTCCCCAGACCAGGGGTTGGGGACCACTGCTTTAAACTAAACACAAAGGGGGAGCAAGACGTAAATTCAGAACTTGGTGTGCTGGCAAGAACTGAAGATGAGAAGGTTGCGAATCTACAAGGAATGTTACATAAGCAGGGAAATACTAGCTTACAAGGAAGTTCAGAAACCAAAACCATGAGGCACACAAAAGGTAGTCCTAATAGAGGAAGGGGGCTATGACCTAATAGGAATCACAGAAACTTGGTGGGATAATACTCACAATTGGAATACTAGAATCGAGGAGTACATGAAAGTTCAGTTGAGTGTTTTTGGGTAAATATAAAAGGAGTAGGAAATGAGAGTGGTATTATTGTTGGGGTCTGCTATAGACCACCAAGCCAGTCAGAGGACTTTAATGAGATACTGCTAGATCAAATTACACAATTTTGAAAAAGAGGGGTCATGGGTGACTTCAATTACCCAGATATCTGTTGGAGGACCAACTCTGCTAAAATACAAACTCTATTAAAGTCTTAACTTGTCTTGCTGACAGCTTCATTCCCCAGAAAGTAGAGAGGGGAACCAGGGGGTCTGCTATTTTAGACTTGATTCTCATCAATAGGGAAGAACTGGTAGATGAGGTGGAAGTAGTGGGCACACTTGGTAGTAGTGACCATGTGATTTTGGTATTTTCTATTGTGGGAAAGAGAAAACCTTTACGTAGTAGGACGTATAGACTGGATTTCAGGAAAGCCGATTTTAACAGACTTAAAGGTATGTTGGGTAGAGTCCTGTGGTCAGAAAGACTTAAAGAGATAGGAGTCCAAGAGGGCTGGGAGTTTCTTAAAAGCCAAATAATGAAGGCTCAATTACAAACAATTCCCTTGAGAAGGAAAGATAGAAGGAGCCTAACGACGCCAAGGTGGCTCCATAAACAGCTGTCAAATGATTTGAGGAATAAAAAAGAGTAATTTAAGAAATGGAAGGAAGGCCTTAGTACCAACGATGAATATAAACAAATAACCAATAATTATAGGGAAAATGTTAGAAAAGCTAAAGCTTAATATGAGCTTAGGTTAGCAAGAAGTGTTAAACATAGCAAAAAAGGCTTATAACTAACTCAAGTAAGAAAAAGAGTAGGGACATGGTAGGACCACTGCGAGGACAAGAAAGTGAAATTATAACAGATGATGAAGAGAGGGCTGAACTGCTTAACTCTTATTTCTCCTCAGTCTTCTCTTGTGAGGAGAATAGTGCTTGATGTGACAAAAATGTAACACAACAGGGGAGATGGGAATGGTGGCCTAGGATCACTGTTGGGGCAGTGCATAAACATCTAGTTTCTTAAATGAAACGAAGTCTTCTGGGCCACATGAATTGCATCCAAGGGTACTAAAAGAATTTGCAGATGTAATCTTTGAACCTCTGTCCATTATTTTTGACCCTTCTTGGAGAACAGGTGAGATACCAGATGATTGCAGGCGGGCAAATGTTGTCCCCATCTTCAAGAAAGGGAAAAAGGAGGATCAGGGTAACTACTGACCTGTCAGCTTGACATCTGTAGGTGGTAAAATTTTGGAACAAATTATCAAACACTCGCTCCTTGAGCAGCTGGAACTGGGAGCTGTGATTTCTAAGACTCAGCATGGGTTTCGAAAAAACAAACCATGTCAGACCAACCTTATCTCGACATGCGTTTTTGGGGCAGGGGGAGTCCTGGAGGTAACTCCATGGCTCCCCCACCCAGAGAATGCCTGCCAATCCTTGCAGAGGCCACGGCAGGCTGGATGTGGGGGGAACAGAGATGCCAGTGCCTGTTGTATTTAAATATACAATGGGCTTTAAAGCTCATAAATAAATAATCTTCCAAATACAGTGTCCTGGGCACAATCCAATGGGAAATTGCCTTATATGATTCTAACTCATTTTTGGTCAGACATATACTGAAGAATTTCCCACCAAATTGCACCCTGTATTCCTTTATGTATGAGAGCCAGTTTGGTGTAGTGGTTAGGAGTGCGGACTTCTAATCTGGCATGCCAGGTTCGATTCTGCGCTCCCCCACATGCAGCCAGCTGGGTGACCTTGGGCTCGCCACGGCACTGATAAAACTGTTCTGACTGGGCAGTGATATCAGGGCTCTCTCAGCCTCACCCACCCCACAGGGTGTCTGTTGTGGGGAGAGGAATGGGAAGGCGATTGTAAGCCGCTTTGAGCCTCCTTCGGGTAGGGAAAAGCGGCATATAAGAACCAACTCTTCTTCTTCTTTCAGCACCACGGTTTTTCCCATCAGATACTGCTGATCTTTGCTCAAGCAGTGGATAGATTCAGCACACTGAAGGCATATACTTACAGAGCACTGCAGTCTGAAGGGCTTTGTTTTAGTAGTGAAAGATGCATACATAATGGGATCTGGATGGTTGCCATCATTCCACTGAGCCAGCAGACAGTCATAATGCACAGATACTTCAAGTTGGCGCAATGCTTTATCCAGTGCTTTTTCTATCGCATTGTTATTAATAGAAGTAATATTCGACTGCAGTGGTGGATGCACAAGGTGTATTCGGCTGCCACTAATTCCTAATGATACAAGGGCTTCTATGGTGGTGTAAACATCAATTTTATTCCCATAGACAATAACATTCCCTGGGAAGGGGAGGGAAAGAGAGGGAAAAAATTATTTAAGACACATAAAACCCTTATTAGCGTCGCTCTGATGCTATGAAGCAAACAATGTTACCTAGCAACAGTCGCTAAGATAATTGAGTGAAGAATCCACAGACCACATCCCAGAAAGTAGCAGGCACTTAACACAGAAGTAGGACATTTATTATGCCCCAGAATTTGAAGCCCTTTGGATTGAGAACCTCTAGAACAAACTCTTTTATCATGTCCCCCCTCCCACCTTTGAGTCTCCCATCTCTTTTGTCTGGTTAGAGCACTTTCAAATACAAAGGAAAGAACCTGGAGAAGAGAGGGAAGAAAATGGAAGCAGGGGGAGTAACATAGCTACGAAAACTTATTGACAGAGACTCTAATAATTTGAAAAGCAAGAAGAAACCTGTGTCCCTTCTCTCTCCTCCCACCATGTCTCTTCCATTCTCGCCCCCTACCCACCCAAGATACAGGAGCATCCAAAGAAGAAAAGGGAGGACAACTAGGAACTTAGGATCCCCTGCAGGAGAACCCCAAGAAGAATAGGACATTAGCATGGAAGTAAAGCTTCTTGCACATTTATTTTTTTAGGTGAACCACTAAAAATGTAAAGTATGAATGGGATAGATACGTGTCAGGCAGGTGGAATGAATGGGGAGCTTGTCAAGGAAAGAACTGGCTAAATGCTCCATGTCAAGTGGTACACTGAGGACTGCATCTACATCATGGGGGGGGAAGTACACCCCTGAAATGGCAGCTGCAGCCAGTGTGATAGAATGGCAGGAATGGCCCTGTATGATACTGCTGTTGCTACCGCAGAGGAATTTTTATTTTCTCTGTTGCCCCCACACAAAAGTGCAGACAAGATGACATAGTTGTCATGCTCCATATGGACCAGAACCCTCCTTCCCTCTCATGTTCCACTCCCCTACTGGGTCATGCTGCAGAGCTACAATGCAAGTCTGCAAGGAAAGAAGCCCTTTGAAGCATCCATCCGCCCTGGGTCATTTTGAAGACACCCAAAAGGTAGTAACATCATTGGGCTTTCAAAGGGGGTAACTCTGCTTAGGACTTCACTGACTTAAGTGGTCACCAGTACAGTGGTATGTTTTCTCATTATGGGAAAGAGCATGCAGGATCCTCAAGCTTGCTTGCTTATTTGTTTATATATACCACCCATTCCTGAAAAAGCAGACTCAGGGCAGTTCATAACCATTTAAAAATCATCACATCATTAAAACACAATAAAATCCAATAAAACATAATAAAATCCCAATAATGTGCCAACTGCCACAATCCAGCTGGCCAATTTGTTCATCACATTGATATGACAAGAGGAGAGGAGGGAGGTTCACAACCCTGGCCTTAAGCATAGGCCTGGCGGAAGAGTGCCCGTTTATAGTCCGTGTGGAACTTTGACAGCTCTGTCAGGGGCAGATCTCCATTGGCAGCTCATTCTACCAGGCAGGAGCCAAAGCTGAAAAGGCCCTGGCTCTGGTCGAGGCCATCCAGACCTCTCTGGGGCCAGGGACCACCAGCCCGTTAGTAGCTGTAACTTCTGTAACTCACTAGACTTCTGTAACTCACTCTATGAGTGCCTGCCCTTATCTCTGACCTGGAAATCGCAACTGGTCCAAAACGTGGTTGCTGGGGTCCTCACAAGGTCATCCTGTGCTGAGGCAGCTGCACTGGTTACCGGTTAGCTTCCAGATTAGGCTTAATGTTTTAGTTCTTACCTTTAAGGCCATCCATGGCCTGGGCCCGTCTTATCTGAGGGACTGTTCATCTACTTATGCTCCCCACAGAGCTCTCCACTCTCCGCTCTGTGTTTGAATCTGTCTCCGGGAGGTGTGCCTGGCCTGGGCCAGGGCTTTTTCAGTCCTGGCCCCAACCTGGTGGAATGAGCTCCTGGAAGACCTGAGGGCCCTGACAGAGTATCACAGTTCCGAAGGGCCTGAAAGACACTGGCTCTTCTGCCAGGCATTCAGTTGGGGCCAGGCCATGAAGATCGGGTCCCTCCCTGCACAGGCCTTTTGTGCCGGACATCTGGGCAGGGGTATCCCCTTGGGGTAGTGGCTGGGGCAGTGGTAGTGGCTGCTGCCAGGTATGGATGGGGGGGGAGATGTAAAGGGGATCTCGCTGCTAGTATTATATTGTATTTTATTGCATTCCGTTTTATAACTGCATGTAAACCACCATGAGGCAGACTCTGGAATGGCGGTTAATAAAAACGTATATAAATAAATAATTGCTGAGCATAATGCTCTTCAGGGAACATACTGGGTCCCTCAGACATACAGGATCCAGATCACATAAGGCCTTATTGGTTAATACCAACATCTTGAATCTGATCTGGAACTCTACTGGCAACCAGTGCAGCTGTTGGAAGGCAGATCCAATACGAGCCCCCTGTGGGGATCTGAGCAGCCACATTTTGCACCAGCTGCAATTTCTGGATTAGGTCCAAGGGTAGAGTTAATCCAGTCCCGAGGTCACCATTGCATGGATCACTGTGGCTAGATCTTCCAGGGTCAAGTAGTAGCTTCACCGGGTGCAGATGGACGTAGGACCCAATGAATAACTTGGGACTTGCTTAGGCCATGAGCAGGCTTATTTAGGACTGCTCTTTTAGCTTCATTGTTTTCAGCGGAAGACGTACAAACATCTGCATCTTTTGTTTAAGGTAGCTGTTTGAAGAATAATTACAAAATTAAAAATATATGCCACCCAACTACTCAGGATTATACCAAAATATTCTTATTTATTTATTCCAAACTGAGCCTTCGGGGAGGGAAGTATATACATGTGAAAAATAAATAAATAAATAAATAATAAACCAATAAACGTTAACTATTGTATAGTTCTAGTACAAACTCTTGTTCCATTTTCAAGCAATATTTGGCATGTGTCCTGAAAATAGCAACGGAAACACTTTCATAGAATCATATAGAGTCGGAAGGGACCTCATGGGTCATCTAGTCCAACCCCCTGCACTATGCAGGACACTCACATCCTAATCGCTCATCTACTGTAACCTGTCACCCCTTTGCCTTCACAGAGTCAGCCTCTCCATCAGATGGCTATCCAGCCTCTGTTTAAAAATCTCCAAAGATGGAGAACCTACCACCTCCTGAGGAAGCCTGTTCCACTGAGAAACCGCCCTGTCAGGAACTTCTTTCAGATGTTTCTTTTGAATTAATTTCATCCCATTGGTTCTGGTCCGTCCCTCTGGGGCATGAGAGAACAACTCTGCTCCGTCCTCTATATGGCACCCTGTTAAATACTTGAAGATGATTATCAGATCCCTCTCAGTTGTCTCCTCTCCAGGTTAAACAGACCAAGCTCCCCCAACCTTTCCTCATACGTCTTGGTCTCCAAACCCCTCACCATCTTTGTTGCCCTCCAGTTTGTCTACATCCCTCTTCAACTGGGGTGTCCAAAACTGAACACAGTATTTCAAGTGAGGCCGAACCAGAGCAGAGTAAAGCGGTACCATCACCTCCCATGATCTGGACACGATACTCCATTTGATACAGCCCAAAATCCCATTTGCCTTTTTAGCCACTGAGTCACACTGCTGACTCATGTTCAATGTATGGTCTACTAAGACTTCTAGATCCTTTTCACACGTACTACTATAAAGACAAGCCTCCCCCATTCTATATTGGTGTTTTTTGTTTTATCCTACCTAAATGCAGAACTTTAGATTTGTCCCTATTGAACTGCATTTTACTCAGTAAAATGGGGAGCTAAGAAAGCACTAAATGACTTTGTCCTAATCCTGACTCTCATTCTAGGCACTTTTATAACATTAAAACCGTGTTGAAGGCTGCCAAGAGACCAAGCAGTATAATTAATGTTCAGTATCAATTACTAGTGCTCCAGACAACGAGACAGAATTGGCAGTTGCACTATGAAACAGAAGAGGAATGCAAAGCTCATCTGCTACAGATCTTAGCAAGCTACCAAGCCACAGAAGAAGCCAGTAGGCCCAGCTCAGGCAATATCAACCTCAGCATGCCACAAACATGGATTGCAGAACATCTCACACCATGACTTAAGCTACTGAGCCAAAGAGTAACTGCAGAGCGGGGGACAGAAGGACAGGGATTCTTTCCCAGAGGGTTTTCAAGGCGAGAGATCAACAGGGGTGTTTTGCTATTGTCTGCTTCCGCGCAGTAACACCGGACTTCCTCAGTGGTCTCCCAGCCAACCTTGTTCGGCTTCCAAGATCTGACCAGACTGGACCGGCCTGGACAAAAACCTCAGACTAATGGCAATAATGCTCTTTCCGCGACCTCGGGAAATGATGTTTTCAGTTTATAAGTATTGCTATGTATGCCCACCATTACAAAATCAGCTGCATCAATCCGACATATGCCTTGTAATTCCCAAATACACTTTTAATGCATGAAGATATATCTGTGCGAAGCATAACATTAGCCTGAGAGGTAACAGGCACCATAAATAAAACCCATTATAGTGGATTTATCATTTAATATTAGACACTCATGTCCCACTGCTGAGATTCCTCATTCATTTCCTCCAATTGGGAATAGGAAACCTTCATGACCTCAGCATGACCTGAATTCTTAGCCTTGCCAAAATCACATTAAACAGAAAGAACATCTGAGGGGAGTGCAGTAGCTGTGTCATGTTATTTATGCTCTGCAATTTCAAAGCTACTACAGCATTCCAACCAGCATGTTTTTTAAAGGGCAATAAGTTGCACTGGAGTAAATAGGAAAATAATGACCTGTTTGGGGCTGTCAAAGTGGCTCTGCTCTTTCCACCCACTTGCATCTCAGCTTCTTAGCTTTACGATCGCTAAAAGCTTACAGGCTACAATTGGCTGTACTGTCCCTTTCTGCCTGGGAGGCGTAGCGCAAGTGGAGGAGCACCGGACAGCAGCTTGTGTTATGATCTGTTTCTGCTGACAGAACAGCCAGATTAGCCCAAGCTCATCAGGGTTTAGGACAGGGGTAGTCAAACTGCGGCCCTCCAGATGTCCATGGACTACAATTCCCACGAGCCCCTGCCAGCATTTGCCATATCAACAGGGGCATCACATCAAAATCACAAGATGTCATAGTCTCATTGTATACGGCACTGGTCAGACCACACCTGGAGTACTGTGTGCACTTCTGGAGGCCTCAATTCAAGAAGGACGTAGATAAAATTGAAAGGGTACAAAGGAGAGTGACGAAGATGACCTGGGGCCAAGGGACCAAGCCCTATGAAGATAGGTTGAGGTACTTGGGAATGTTCAGCCAGGAGAAAAGGAGGTTGAGAGGGGACATGATAGCCCTCTTTAAGTATTTGAAAGGTTGTCACTTGGAGGAGGGCAGGATGCTGTTTCTGCTGGCTGCAGAGGAGAGGACACGCAGTAATGGGTTTAAACTTCAAGTACAACGACATAGGCTAGATATCAGGGAAAAAATGTTCAGCAGTGGAATAGGCTGCCTACGGAGGTGGTGAGCTCCCCCTCACTGGCAGTCTTCAAGCAAAGGTTCGATACACACTTTTCTTGGATGCTTTAGGATGCTTAGGGATGATCCTGCGTTGAGCAGGGGGTTGGACTAGATGGCCTCTATGGCCCCTTCCAACTCTACGATTCTATGATTCTATGATTCTAGGTACCTCCTCCATTGCCTTCTTAGCCAAGAAGTCAAGGATATGGGAATCCAACTCTGGAAATGTATTAACATGTCCCTGTGAACCAAGACAGCAGAGTGGGAACTAACAAAACTCCAAACGATAACCATGGGAAACTATGCATAAGACCCAAGAGTCCCGGGTGATAACAGACCAAACTACGACAAAACAAACCAAGCAGTTGTCAAAATCCACTTGATGCGTAGGTTGGGAAGTTAATTGTCAGAGTCTATTCTGGCTCTATTGTTGTTGCGGGGGCTGATCCCTTTGATGATATTGCTGCCCCTTTGAACATGGAGATGGACACTTCTGGTATTGCTGAAATGGATGGGAAGTATACTGTTGAGGAGGTGGGCGCGGATACAGACGGAAATATGGTGTGTTGAATCCTTGTTGTTGTTACTTGAAATGGGGCTGAAACATAGGAGACGGAGGGAAGGAGCTCAGGGAATGGCCTGTCTGATGACTCTTCTTTAAGGAAGAAAGGAATTTGTTGGTGGTAGTGGTGAACAGTCAGTCCTTCTCAAAGGGGAGGTCCTCCACCTTTACTCTGGTCTCCAGTGGCAGAGATGTGCTCCTCAGCCATGAATGGTGCCGGAGAGTGATGGGCACAGCCATGGTTCAAGCCATGACTTCCATGGAGTGTTTCCCCGCACTGATGGCCTGCTTGGACATATGCAGAGCCTCAGTCTGAATAAGGTGTTGACCTGGGCGCTGCTTCAGCTGCAACAGTAGAGGTAGTAGGGGGATGGATGGACATAAAGTTGGAGGAATCCTGCTTGACCCTAAAGTCCAGCTTCTTAGGAGCAGGCATTGCTGAGGCTGGCTTCCTCCAAATCGGGACCATGATGTCTTTGAATCCCTCAAGGATTGGTAATGTGATAGAAGTTGGGGTCTCTAATTAGAGTCGGCTAAGCACCTTGTCCTTTAGGCAGGTATTCAAGGAGGAGATGTCCAAGCTGCTCAGAATGGAGCCGGTAGTCTTTGGATGGAGACGAGGGAAAGGGATCCCTGACAGCATCATCCGGGGAGGGATCGGAAGCTGTGCAGGGCGATGGAGGAGGGTGAGCAGATTCACCCTCCTCCATTTCCACCTCCAAATGTGAAGATGAGGTTTGTTGAAACTGAAAGTCTCCTGTGGTTCCTCCAGGAATGATGATCCCACTGCCCCGCATAGGGAAGGATCATATGAGGCTCAGGCGGCAGAATGCCACATAGAATCATAGAATCATAGACTTGGAAGGGGCCATACAGGCCATCTAGTCCAACCCCCTGCTCAACGCAGGATCAGCCCAAAGCATCCTAAAGCATCCAAGAAAAGTGTGTATCCAACCTTTGCTTGAAGACTGCCAGTGAGGGGGAGCTCACCGCCTCCTTAGGCAGCCTATTCCACTGCTGAACTACTCTGACTGTGAAAAACCTTTTCCTGATATCTAGTTTATATCGTTGTACTTGAAGTTTAAACCCATTACTGCGTGTCCTCTCCTCTGCAGCCAGCAGAAACAGCATCCTGCCGTCCTCCAAGTGACAACCTTTCAAATACTTAAAGAGGGCTATCATGTCCCCTCTCAACCTCCTTTTCTCTAGGCTGAACATTCCCAAGTCCCTCAACCTATCTTCATAGGGCTTGGTCCCTTGGCCCCAGATCATCCTCGTCGCTCTCCTCTGTACCCTTTCAATTTTATCGACTTCCTTCTTGAAGTGAGGCCTCCAGAACTGCACACAGTACTCCAGGTGTGGTCTGACCAGTGCCGTATACAATGGGACTATGACATCTTGTGATTTTGATGTGATGCCTCTGTTGATACAGCCCAAAATGGCATTTGCCTTTTTTACCGCTGCATCACACTGCCTGCTCATGTTTAGTTTACAATCCACAAGTACCCCAAGGTCTCGTTCACACACAGTGCTACCTAGAAGCGTATCCCCCATCCAGTAGGCATGCTTTTCATTTTTCTGACCCAGATGCAGAACTTTACACTTATCTTTATTAAATTGCATCTTGTTCTCATTTGCCCATTTTTCCATTGTGTTCAGATCTTGTTGAACTCTGTCTCTATCTTCCGGAGTATTTGCCAGTCCTCCCAATTTGGTGTCATCTGCAAACTTGATGAGTAGTCCCTCCACCCCCTCATCTAGATCATTAATAAATATGTTAAAAAGTACCGGGCCGAGCACCGAGCCCTGAGGTACCCCGCTACTCACCTCTCTCCAGTCTGATGAAACACCATTGAAAACAACTCTTTGAGTGCGGTTCTCTAACCAATTCCCTATCCACCTAACTATCTGAAAATCCAGATTGCAGTCCTTCAACTTATCCATCAGAACATCATGGGGAACCTTGTCAAAAGCTTTACTAAAATCCAAGTAAATGACATCAACCAAATTTCCCCGATCCAGCAAACCTGTTACTTGGTCAAAAAAGGAAACCAGGTTGGTCTGGCAGGACCTGTTGGAGACAAATCCATGCTGACTTCCTTGGATCACCAAAGTGTCCTCCAGATGTTTGCTGATCGCTCCTTTTAATATCTGCTCCATTATCTTCCCCACAACAGAGGTCAGACTCACTGGTCTGTAGTTTCCCAGGTCATCCTTCCTCCCTTTTTTGAAGATCGGAATAACGTTTGCTCTCTTCCAGTCCTCCGGGACATCTCCAGTCCTTAAAGAGGTCCCGAAGATGATGGACAAGGGCTGTGCAAGTTCTCTGGAAAGTTCTTTGAGCACTCTCGGGTGCATTTCATCCGGCCCAGAGGATTTGAACTCATCCAGTGCAGCTAAATGCCTCTCCACAACCTCTCTATCCATGTTAACCTGCCACCCAGACACTAAGCCTTTGGCTACTGCCATCTCTAGATGTGCCTAAACCCTTTGAACTGTGGGAAAAAACAGATGTAAAATAGGCACTAAGCCTTTCTGCTTTCTCTGCATCTTCCGTTAGAGTTTGTCCATCTGCACCCAACAGTGGGCCTGTTGCCTCCTTTACTTTACGTTTGTTCCTCACATAACTGAAAAATCCTTTCTTGTTACAATGGGCTTCCCTGACCAATCTTAGCTCACTCTCAGCTTTGGCCTTTCATAGAATCATAGAGTTGGAAGGTACCTCATGGGTCATCTAGTGCAACCCCCTGCACTATGCAGGACACTCACAACCCTATTGCTCATCCCATGTAACCTGCCACCCCCTTAAGTTTTCACAGAATCAGCCTCTCCGCCAGAAGTCTATCCAGCCTCTGTTTAAAAATTTCCAAAGATGGAGAACCCACCTCCTCCCGAGGAAGCCTGTCTGAGAAACCACTCTGATTGTCAGGAACTTCTTCCTGATATTTAGACGGAATTTCTTTTGAATTAATTTCATCCCATTCGTTCTGGTCCGTCCCTCCAGGGCAAGAGAGAACACCTCTGCTCCCTTGTTGATATGACAGCCTTTTAAATATTTGAAGATGGTTATCAAATCCCCTCTCAGTCGTCTCCTCTCCATGCTAAACAGACCAAGCTCCCCCAACCTTCCTTCATACGTCTTGGTCTCCAAACCCCTCACCATCTTTGTTGCCCTCCTCTGGACATGCTCCAGTTTGTCTACATCCCTCTTCAACTGTGGTGCCCAAAACTGAACACAGTACTCCAAGTGAGGCCGCACCAGAGCAGAGTAAAGCGGTACCATCACCTCCCGTGATCTGGGCATGATACTCCGTTTGATACAGCCCTAAATCCCATTTGCCTTTTTAGCCACCGAGTCACACTGTTGAAACATGTTCAATGTATGGCCTACTAAGACTCCTAGATCCTTTTCACACTTGCTACTGCCAAGACAAGTCTCCCCCATCCAATATTGGTGTGTTTGGTTTTTCTTACCTAAATGCAGAACTTTACATTTGTCCCTATTGAACTTCATTTTATTCCGTTTAGCCCACTTTTCGAGCCTATCAAGATCATCCTGATTCTGTCTTTGGTTATGTTTGCTACCCCTCCCAGTGTTTGCTACCTGTCTTAAAACTGGTTTCCATTCTTGCTTCTTTTTAATAGAGAAATGAGATGGTGGTTTCCGTCCCATACTGGACTTAAAAGATCTTAATAAATGTTTGTTTATTTTATGCTTTCATATGGTTTTCTTACCCACTGTGATTGAATTTCACTTGGAGATTGGTTTGCAGTCCTTGATCTCAAGGATGCCTATTTTCACATATTGATTCACCCTCGGGATAGGCGATTACTACGCTTTCATCTAGGATCCCAGATTTTCAGTATGCTGTGCTACCTTTTGTCTTGGCCACGGCCTCACGGGTGTTCACCAAATTCATGGCGGTGATAGTCTCGCACCTCCACACTCAGAGAATAGTTATTTTCTCTGTTTAGATGATTAGTTAATAGTAGCCCTAATAAGGATAACAAAGCATCTCCCAACACTATCTCTCGGTGAATAATGTCTGTGATCAAGGCGGCTTATTTAACTGCAAAGGTTCCTTGCCCTGTTGGAGTTTGGGCTCATTCCCTCCAGGTGATGAGTTCTTCGGCTGCTTTACATCAGAACATTCCTCTCAAGGAAATCTGTCTGGCAGCTACCTGGACAAGAGAGGAGACTTTCATGAAGCACTATGCCATTGACCTCCAAGACAGGAGGGATTTGGAGTTTGGGAGAGTGGTCCTCCAGTCCTTGTCCTGTTAAGGGCTCACCCCATCTCCTCAGGCATTTAGCTCATGAAGGTCCCAATGTGGGGCTGCATCACAAGACGGATAATGAAAACGGGGTTTCACTTACCTGTAACCACTGTTCATTGATGTCTTGTGTGCAGACACACATTCCCTTTCTCCGTCTCCGCTGTGAGCCTTCTGTCTTGGGAGATCATGGCTTGATTCATTCCAGCCTAGGCTCTTGGTGGCAGTTCAGAACTGAGGGTAAGGGGGCACTCCGCCTCTAGTCACGTGTGCATTCCAGCAGGGAGCCGCACGCATGTGCACTTTGTTGGTTCCCTACAGGAGCTGAGCTAGAAAATACTTTCCTTGGCTGGCCTGCACTTGTGCATTCCCAATGTGTGTCTGTACACAAAACATCAGTGAACAACAGTTACAGTTAAGTGTAACCCCGTTTAGCATTTCCTGGAAACCTGCACCAAAATTACCACTACCAGCAGCAGTGGCCACAAGGACACTGTCAGCATTTAAAAGTGATTTTAAAATGCAACCCACCCCCCAGCACGATCTTTTTCAAGATCCAAAACAAAATTGACTAGATAGGAAGCACAAGATCCAAGAGCAGAGCAGAGTTCGTGGGCAGGCCTTTTCTGCATGCCCATCCCACTGCAACCCAAAAGTGGTTCTTGGGCGTGAGGGTCATAAAAACCAAAGGGCTAAGTAGGAGTCTGCTGTGGGAGTCTGAGCATGGTAGATATGCCCCCTCCAGGGGAAGTGTGCTTCTGTTAGCTGAATCACGGCAACCCCTTCCATGGGTCATTCGAGGCATGAGATGAGCAGAGGCAGTTTGTTATTGCCTTCCTCTACATAACAGTCTCTGTAGGCCCAGTGTGGTGTAGTGGTTAAGCAGTGGACTGTAATCTGGAGAACCAGTTGTGATTCCCTGCTCCTACTCCACATGCAGCCAGCTGGGTGACCTTGGGCTCATCACTATTCTCTCAGAGCTCTCTCAGCCCCACCTACCATGCACAGTGTCTGTTGTGGGGAGAGGAAGGGTAGGCAGTGGTAAGCAGCTGCTTTGACACTCCTTCAAGTACTTCTGAATTTGAATGATTCTGAATTTTATTAGATACAGCCTAATTCCAGCCACTCTTAGATTAAACAAATACAAACAATGCAATACAAATTATTTTTAAAATATTAAGAAAGTTCCTGATCCTCTGTCAGAAAGCAGAAGGGGGAAACCACTACCGAAGGTAGCATTTATTTGGTTTCATATATAATTGTCAGAAAAATGAAAAGCATGAAAAGCATGCCTACTGAATGGGGGATACGCTTCTAGGTAATGAGACCTTGGGGTACTTGTGGGTTGTATGCTAACCATGAGCAGGCAGTGTGATGCAGCGGTAAAAAAGGCAAATGCCATTTTGGGCTGTATCAACAGGGGCATCACATCAAAATCACAAGATGTCATAGTCCCATTGTATACGGCACTGGTCAGACCACACCTGGAGTACTGTGTGCAGTTCTGGAGGCCTCACTTCAAGAAGGACGTAGATAAAATTGAAAGGGTACAGAGGAGACCTACGGAGATGATCTGGGGCCAAGAGACCAAGCCCTATGAAGATAGGTTGAGGGACTTGGGAATGTTCAGCCTGGAGAAAAGGAGGTTAAGAGGGGACATGATAGCCCTCTTTAAGTATTTGAAAGGTTGTCACTTGGAGGAGGGCAAGTTCCTGTTGGTTGCAGAGGAGAGGACACGCAGTAATGGGTTTAAACTTCAAGTACAACGATATAGGCTAGATATCAGGAAAAAAATTTTTCACAGTCAGAGTAGTTCAGCAGTGGAATAGGCTGCCTAAGGAGGTGGTTAGCTCCCCCTCACTGGCAGTCTTCAAGCAAAGGTTGGTTAGTTGATGGCCCATGGTTAGTTGATGGCCCAATCTAGGGAGTGGAGCTTCTCAACTGGGGGACAGGGGGGGGGGGTGGGACTGGAGATGGTTTATGCTGCATTAGAAGAACCGGCAAAGCAGACGGAACCAAAGTGTCCAAAGATTTGCCCACCAAACTGTAGTCAGAGTGACTCGAACGGTCCCTGTGCTTGGTCTTCTTAGACCTCTTAGGATGAGGTTCAGAAGGCTGAACTGCCGAAGCTTGTTCTGTAATGGCCTCCTTAGAAGCAGGAGCCAGGGACGGAGTCTGAGAGATTGGTCTCTTCTCAAGACATGTTGGAACTGAGGCTGGAACCGAGGCTGTCGAATGAGCCAAAGTGGCTCCAGGGTTATGGGTGGGAGCAGAAGTTGGTTTGGATGCCAGTTTAGGAGGTCCTGTAGAGAGGGCCTTTTCCCACAGCACGGCTTTTAGCCTGGAAGCGCAATCTCACCTGGACTTGGGGGTGAACTTTTGGCAAATGGGGCACACGACAACATTGTGTGCCTCCCCCACACACAGAAGGCATCGGTCATGTTCATCCATGTGGGGCATCTTAACCCCACAACAGAAGCATTTCTTGAAAATGGCCTTTGAGTCCATAAGCAAAAACAAGGAGCTTTTAGAGACTTTGACTATACTTTGCAGCAGCAAAAATTAATGAAATTTTCATGAAACTTATGCAAACTCTTTGGTCAAATTCTTGCAAATATATGCCCGTGTATCTATGAGGAATCTATCCTGTACCATTCTGTGGCATCCACTGAAGCCAACTAAAAGTTTCACTGGTGCAGAGCAAGAAACAGTGAGCTACTTTTCCTGAAGGCCTCTAGAATGGAGACTGCATGCCTGGTAGTCTGCTATTCTCTCACACGAAGAATGGTACTAAAAATTTCCCTCCACAGGTTGAGTGCTCTGGCTACCTAATCTCCATACATTAAATACAAACACAACGCCAAGTGCCTGGGGTAGAGGACTACCCATTTTTGCCCAGGAACCCTTCTAGAACGTTCTGTGGACAGCCGGGCTAGTTCTGTCTAGGGACTGGGCTCTTCCATACACAATATCCCCTTCTTGTTCACAGTCATTCCTTAGACATCACACACATATGTGCTGGCATCCAGCAGTCAATCTCAAGCTGATCTGAGGACTGCTGGAGAGATTTGGGTGAGGAGATGCACAATTAATCTGATGTTCAATTGTCATTCCGGTTTCCATTTTAAAACAAACACACTCCCATCTTGGAGAGCCAGCAGAGCTGTCTTTACTATTTAGAATAGTTGTCTGTCACCGAGACAAGAAAAGCTGAGCTCTTCGCCTTCCTAGCTATTGCTCAGTCAGACTGAAGTGTTTTTGAATTGAATTTCCCACCCCCTGGCCAGTCGAACCCAGAGGTGATAATTCAATCTACTGCCTGCTGCCCTCATCAGCATGTGGAGTGAGAAGTCCTATTAGTGTATGCATATCTGATTGGCTTTTCACAAGGCCGGCCTCAGATGTTGATAGATCTACATCACAGGGGGTGGGCAATCTATTCTTCCTCAATTTGACTGTGTGTCATTTATGGACAGGAGGGAGTTCTCCTGATCTTTTTGGCTCTCTTAATCCCTGAGGTCTGTGGGACACATGCTGGGCAGAAGCTGCCTCAGGAAAGATGTGGCCAGTGACATTCTGAAATAGCCAGAAACAAAGGGTTCTCATAACATACCAGATTTGAGCCCAACCGGTAATCACACTGCAGCTGGACAGAGCAGGAAGGCATCTACTTAAGCATCTGTCTTGCTATTTTTGTCTGTTTCTGTAGTCAACTATCTTGGTTGTAATGTGTTTTCTCTAAAAAGGGTATCTGAATGCACTTACATTTTATGAAAGAATCTGTGTAAATAATTTATTATCTATACTCTGCCTTTCTTCCCAAAGGGGAGGGGACCCCTAGGGTTGAGGGCTTTGGCGTGTTTCGGCCATCTCGGCGATTACCGAAGCCCAAGGTGGCCAGCACCGTGGAGAGGAGGGGCAGTGGTGGCTCACCAGCTGGTGCGGTGGCGGTAGCAGACTAGCTGATCACCGAGATGGCCGAACCACGCTGAAGCGCTCAATCATAACCCAAATTGGCTTACCCAAAGAGCCAGTTTGGCGTAGTGGTTAGGAGTGCGGACTTCTAATCTGGCATGCTAGGTTCAATTCTGCTCTCCCCCACATGCAGCCAGCTGGGTGACCTTGGGCTCGCCACGGCTCTGATAAAATTGTTCTGACCGGGCAGTGATATCAGGGCTCTCTGAGCCTCACCCACCTCACAGGGTGTCTGTTGTGGGGAGAGGAATGGGAAGGCGACTGTAAGCCACTTTGAGCCTCCTTCGGGTAGGGGAAAACGGCATATAAAAACCAACTCTTCTTCTTCTTCTTACATCTGTCTTCTCTCCTCAGTTTTATCCTCACAACAATCCTGCAAGATAGGTTAGGCTGACAGTATGCGGCTCACCCTAGGTCATCCAAGGAACTTCCATAGCAGAATAGGGATTCCAAGCTGGGTATCCCAGATTCTAGACCATATATCTGACCACTATACCACACTATATATCAGCTGAGAATGGCCTGTCAGTGTGAGAGAGGGATGGAAGGAGGCACAGCAGGTATACAGGTGAGATTGGGCAAGGGAGGCGGTGAAAACAGGACATGGCTGCAAAGGGAAGAGGGAGATGTAACCAGGAAGATGTGGGGAGGTAGAAAGGCAAGAACGCTGACCAGGGATGAATGCACAGCTGACAGGTGAAGTGCAGCCAAGAAGCCAAGAGAGAGAGGAGCAGAAAGCTGACGGGCAGTCTGCAGCTAGGGAAGGAGCCCATGTGTAACGTTAATCCCTCCTACCTAGATATCTGAAGCTGAATGAGCCCCTGAGCAGGGAAGACTCCAAGACAGCAGAAGGCAGCAGGGGCATACAGGGGAGAGCAGAGGCTTACAGTATGATTCAAGACACACAATATTTTGGGGACAGGAGTATCTCTTAATTGAGCCCAATGGTGTTGCAGTCTGGAAATTTATTTTTCCCAGTGTATTCTAGTGTGGAAATTTTGTCTATAAGCTAAAAAACATATTAAATTATTATCTAATTTGTTAATTAATGATTACAGCCAGACTGTTTTTTGAGCTTATTCATGTCAAAATAATTATAGATAATTAATATCTCCAGCCTTTATTCCAAGTCCAACCCCCCCCTCCAAAAAAATCCCCAAAAGGTCTCCAAAATAGACAAAGAATTGCAAATTAATTCATAAAACAAATCCTGGCATTAATTAGGATGTAATTATATACTAGAAATGGAGACACACTACGCCAAAAATACAACAATCCCTCCCCTCACTTCTCCTGTCTACCCAGTTCAGTAGTTAATACAAATATTTTACCTGGGAAACCAATAAGTTTTTCTTTTACCCACTTCATTGCCTGTAAGCAGTCTTCCTCATCTGAAAGAATGAACAGATTGGAAGGGACTACACCGGTGTATTTCTGGCTAGAATTATGGCAAACCTCTCTGTTGGTGAGCAGTTTTCGGATATCTGCACCAGTGGGACATGGCACCTGCATTAATTAAGATGACCAAAGATTAATAGCAGTAGATCATGAACCTCCATAAACTCCATAAACTGCCTTAAAATTCATGGAGGTTTGTGGCAGCTCTTCAGTTTGCAAACTTTGGTTTGTGAACTATGAACTGGCAAAAATTTGTCAAGAACTTCAGGTTCAGGTGCCAGCTCATGCCAATCCCTAGAAATATACTCCCTTCCCCTCCATTCATAAAGCCATGTCACCTGATATTGCTGACCAGTGCAGAGGATAAGATGATCATATGGCACTTTCCTTTCATTGGAAACTATGATGTGCTTTGCAGATCTGTCTATGCCAGTCATTTTTCCAACCACAACATTAACCCAGGAAAAAAGGGACATCAGTGCATAATCGTCATCATTAAAACAATGGCTGCAAAGAAAGAACAAAAGAAATTTTATAATCTTACAGCAAAGCATTAATTAGACAACATGGTTAAAAGCCTCTAGTGGATTGGGATTCCACCGCAAGGAGAACTAATGGAAGTACACAGTGTGAGGTTTTTTGGTGCAAAATCCCTTAAAAATAAATGTTTTACAACCAACCCTGCTTTGCCTGGGGAACATGCCTCACTTCTGGGGTTTACTGCCCAGTTTGTGAGCCCCCATATTGAGTCAGGCCACACAGGAGGTCTTCATAATTGGCATGCCTGGCTCGTTAGGTGATTTCTGGGATGGAGCAATTATAGTAAGAATTACAGTATTGTTTTAGCTTAAAACTTGTTTTACCTGAATTCGTAGTTGATATGTTTTATACTCTGATGTAAGCCACCCTGAGACCATTTTTGGAGAGGGGAGACCTAAAATTCCCATCCACAAACAAACAAACATACACACATACATAAAATAGTGCAGGTTATGCAGGGTGAGCTCCTTGCATGACCAAATGGAAAGTCTCTTCATGGGGCTCCGGACAGCCAACCTTAGAGCTAGCAATGGCCCTAGAAAGCCACAAAGATGGGTTTCTGCTGCTTCCAGCAGTAGGACCAGCTGCTTGCCTTTGATGACCCCAACAGGCAAGTTGGGGAAGGTGCTGACAGTAATTGGGCTGTCAACTGCATCCACGTCCCCAACCTATACTGTGCCAAAACCTGAGGAACCTGTAATCAATAAAATTGTGGCCTGATTCCTTCCAGCACAATATATCTGTGTAACCCTCCCACCCCCACCCTCCCGCCACAGGCTGGTCCCCCCTCTAGGAACAAGCCCACAGTGAGAGATTATTTTGAACATTGGTCCGCAACCTTTCTAAGGCTGCGGACCGGTGTGTGGGGGAGGGCGATCCGGTGGCCGTGCATGCCGTGCACGGCCACAAATGTGCATGCGTGGCACTTCTGCGTATGCACATGCGCGAAACTGCCACACATGTGCGTTTGTAGCCGCGCATAGCGCAAACGCGCATGCGTGAACCTGCCGCGCATGCGCGTTTGCACCGGCGGCCCTGCTTCCCTCTCCGCTGATGCTTGCGGTCAAGGAAGTTTCTTACTGCAGGGGGGGGCAGGGAAAGGGAGCCGCGGCCCGGTGGCTGGGGACCACTGCTTTAGAACACAATATCTTATAGCCAAGTGTGTTCTGTTAAAAGTAAAATAATTTACTTTGTGCGGGCCACAGGGTAAATTCTTAACCTAAGCTCCTAAAAGTATGCCTGAAGGCTGATTCACATTTGAAGCAGCAAATGTGCTTGATACAGACAGGATCCAGGTTTGCAGAGCGTTTCATGACAGACATGTGGGTGTAGTGGATAAGAGCGGACGTCTCTAATCTAGAGGGCAGGGTTTGATTCCCTGCTCCTTCACAGGCAGCCAGCTGGGTGGCCTTGGGCTAGACACAGTCCTGTGAGAGCTGTTCTCACAGAGAGGTTTGTTGGAATTCTTGTTTCTGCATCCTTGCATCCTTCACACTTACAGACACTGACATGATGCACGATGGAAGAATCCATTTCAGTTAGCTTTGACAGCTGGTAATTGTTCTTGTGTCAAAAAAGGAAACAGTGTAACAGAACCAAAGTGTAACTTGAAAACAAAAAAACCCACAATATCTCTGAAGAAAGTTACTGTTTAACTCAGAAGAAAGTTACTGTTATACATGCAGGTATAATAACAGGACATACATCCATGAAATCCTACACACATAGACAGGACCAGTTCAATAAGTAAACTTCAGTAAGTGCCTTGGAATAATAGAAAAACAGAGTTGGAAGGGACCTCCTGGGTCATTTAGCCTACCCCCCCCGGTAGTTCTGGAGGCCTCACTTCAAGAAGGACATAGATAAAATTGAAAGGGTACAGAGGAGAGCGACGAAGATGATCTGGGGCCAAGGGACCAAGCCCTATGAAGATAGGTTGAGGGACTTGGGAATGTTCAGCCTGGAGAAAAGAAGGTTGAGAGGGGACATGATAGCCCTCTTTAAGTATTTGAAAGGTTGTCACTTGGAGGAGGGCAGGATGCTGTTTCTGTTGGCTGCAGAGGAGAGGACACGCAGTAATGGGTTTAAACTTCAAGTACAACGATATAGGCTAGATATCAGGAAAAAAATTTTCACAGTCAGAGTACTTCAGCAGTGGAATAGGCTGCATAAAGAGGTGTTGAGTTCCCCCTCACTGGCAGTCTTCAAGCAAAGGTTGGATACACACTTTTCTTGGATGCTTTAGGATGCTTAGGGCTGATCCTGCGTTGAACAGGGGGTTGGACTAGATGGCCTGTATGGCTCCTTCCAACTCTATGATTCTATGATTGCTGGACATTCACACCCCTATTGCTCATCCACTGTATCCTGCCACCCCCCTGGACCTTCAAAGAATCAGTCTCTCTTTAAGATGGGTATCGAGCCTCTGTTGGAGACCCCCCCCCCCCCCCCAGGAAGCCTGTTCCACTGAGAAACCGCTCTGTCAGAAACTTCTTCTGGATGTTTCTTTTGAATTAATTTCATCCCACTGGTTCTAGTCTGTCCCTCTGGGGCCAGAGAGAACAATACTGCTCCATCCTCTATATGGCACCCTTTTAAATACTTCAAGATGGTTATGAGATCCCCTCTCAGTTGTCTCCTCTCCAGGCTAAACAGACCAAGCTCCCCCAACCTTTCCTCATACGTCTTGGTCTCCAAACCCCTCAACATCTTTGTTGCCCTCCTCTGGACACACTCCAATTTATCTTAATCCCTCTTCAAATAGGGTGCCCAAAACTGAACACAGTACTCCAAGTGAGGCCGAACCAGAGCAGAGTAAAGCGGTACCATCACCTCCTGTGATCTGGACACGATACTCCGTTTGATACAACCCAAAATCCCATTTGCCTTTTTAGCCACTGAGTCACACTGCTGACTCATGTTCAATGTATGGTCTAGTAAGACTTCTAGATCCTTTTCACACAAAGACAAGTCTCTCCCATTCTATTTTGAATTGCATATTACTCAGTTTAGCCCACTTCTCGAGCCTATCAAGGTCATCCTGTATTCTGACTCTGTCTTTAGTTGTGTTTGCTACCCCTCCCAGTTTACTATTGTCTGCAAATACCCCCTCTAATCCCTCAACCTAATCATTTATAAATATGTTGAACTACACAGGCCCCAGAACAGATCTCTGGGACAGTCCACTGTCATTCTTCTACAAGAGGATGCTGAATCATTAACAAGCACCCTTTTGGGACAATCTGTCAACTAGTTATCGGTCAACTTGACAGAATTAGGATCTATATTGCATTTTACCAATGTGTCAACAAGAATATCTTCTGGACACTTATCAAAAGCTTTACTGAAATCCAGATAAACTATGTCCACGGCCTTCCCCTGATCCAACAAGATAGTCACTTTCTCAAAAAAAAGCGATAAGGTTGATCTGACATGACCCGTGCTGAGTCTTAGAAATCACAGCTCTCTATTCCAGCTGCTCAAGGACCAACTGTTAAATGATTTGTTCCAAACTTTTGCCAGCTACAGATATCAAGCTGACAAGTCAGTAGCTACCCGGATCCTCCTTTTTCCCTTTCTTGAAGATGGGGACAACATTTCCCTGCCTCCAATCGTCTGGCACCTCACCTGTTCTCCAAGAAGTGTCAAAAATAATGAAAAGAGGTTCAGAGATGACATCTGCAAGTTCTTTTAGTACCTTGGATGCAGTTCATCTGGCCCAGAAGACTTTGTTTCATTCAAAGAAACTAGGTGTTTATGGACTGACCCCACAGTGATCCTAGGCCACTATTCCCATCCCACCTATTGTGATATGCTTTTGCCACACTCACCCATTATGCACAGGGCAGCCTGCATATGCTGGAGGATTCCCATGGATACGTGGGAAGCGCTGGGGCATGCTACCCCAACTCAATTCCCAGCAGCAGTCTGCCGTGGCTGCTGTCGTGCATAATGGGTCATTGAGAATTATTTCCCTCACAAGAGAAGAGCGAGGAGAAATAAGTGTTGAGTTCAGCCCTGTCTTCATCATCTTAACCCCACCGCGGCACCACAGACTAAATAAAGCCATAAGGGCTTGGGGGGAGGAGTTAGGGCGGGCTCTGTCCGGGATGAGGAAGGGTGCCGATTGGCCCCTTCCTACGGTCAGACCATTGGCGGAGCCAATTGGCAGGCGCAAAGCGCCTGCCGATTGGCCTCTCTGAGTGCCGCCTTGCCGCCCCGCCAGCTGGTCACGGTAGCGGCAGTGAACACAACAGCGGCGGCGGCGCAGGAGCCACGAGCAGCGGCACACCTGGCTCCGACGCAGGATCCGCCGCCACCGCCACTGCCACCGCCAGCGCAGCCCCCACCGCCGCCAGCGGTGGTGGTGAAGGAGCCGCGAGCGGCGCTGGACCCAGCAGCGCCGGACCCGCCAGCGCCCCCCGCCCGAACACAAGCTCGGACTACACTCACACGGGTAGGCCACGCCGCAGGGGGGGGGCAGGACAAACAGCTAGCGCCCGCTGTATCTAGAGTACAGCGGGTTTATTTTCTAGTCTGTTATAATTTCACTTTCTTGTCCTTGCTGGGATCCTACAGTGTCCCTACTCTATTTCTTACTTGAAATATAACTAAAGAACCCTTTTTTGCTATGTTGAGCAGTTTTTGCTAGCCTAAAATATTGAGCTTTAACTTTTCTAACACCCTCCCCACAATCATTAGTTATTTCTTTATACTCATCCTTGGTAATAAGGCCTTCCTTCCATTTCCTAAATGGCTTTATTTATTTATTTAATGTATTTATTCTGACCATGGGACTTTTCCCAACATACCTTTAAGTCTGTTAAAATTTGCTTTCCTGAAGTCCAATCTATATGTCCAACTACATGAAGGTTTTCTCTTTCCCACGATTGAAAATTCCAGAATCACATGGTCATTACTACCAAGTGTGCCCACTGCTTCCACCTCATCTACCCAACTCCAATCTGATCTGAGGGTCTTCCAAAAGATAAAAGTCTGCAGTTTAATCTAGAGAGTCTGCAGGGTGGGTGGGGGTTGGGTGGAGTGGGGATATTTCCAGAGTAAAGAGCACCTGATAAATCCTTCCTGGAGCCAGAGCCAACCCTATCTTCAGCTTCCTTAAAATGACTTAAAACACACCTGAGCAAAGGTTGAGTCCAATGGCACCTTTAAGACCAACCAAGTTTTATTCTGGATAGATGCTTTTATCTTCATTCTTTGGATACACACCTGTTAATTAAAAACTGCTTATGCTTCTTCCCCAGTATCTGTTTCCCAGGAAGTCCATGTGTTGAAATCAGTGTCAGATTGTTAAATTTCAGGTGTGGACTAAAGAAGGAAAATAAGAGAACAAAAATATATATTAACATGCACTTTTATAGGTTCAACTTAGGTTCATACTTGGTATGCATAAGGGCCTGAATTCTCCACGCATTCACGACTTCTTCATGCTGCTCAACACATGGGTCATCACCAGTCTTAGACAATGATGCAAACCACAGAGACATGTGCTTTACCTGAGTGATCGTGAAAGATTCTATTGCAGAACCTACTAAATTCTCTTAAGTGAGCATATAATGATTGTCAACAACACATCTTTTGCAGAATCAACTGCCAAGTGAATAGAAATCTAGAAACCGGAATAAGTTCAAACATGATTGAAGGATCCCCTTGATAAGAAAATATTCATCTTCACATTGATGGAAGAGTCTCTGGGCTGCAGCATCTCCAGTACCATTCCCCCGTCCCCCAGCCCTGAGGGCTACACAGGAGGAGTGAATGCTAATTTCCAGCACCAAACTATTGCAACTGCAGATTGTATACAACTAGAGGAAATGCTCAAGAGCGAAACCTGGACCTATTATGCATGGTGGTGGCTGCACCGGGCCACCGTCCATTTCTTGCAGTGGGGCAGCATGCTCCCCCCCCCCACTTCTTGTGTATGAATGGGGGGAAGATTTCCCCTGCCGCACATGGAAGTAGACATCTAATTTTTCTCTGCTGTTCTTTCACTTGTATCACTGCATTAGTTGCCAGGATGCCTGAACCTCTGCCTAGAGAATTGGATATCTGCCTCTGCCTAGAGAATTGGATATCTGCCAGACCTTTATGGGTAAATAGCTATAGCTCCTGCTTTACCTCCTCACTCTTAGTTCTATGATCTCTTTCCTCTCCTTTTCTCAAGCAGAATATGTTAAAGTCTCTCTCTCACTTTGTGTACTCAGAATATTTGATTCTTAACAAGGGCATTTTCATGTTGAATGACTATTATTTCTCTAGGCCAGGGGTAGTCAAACTGCGGCCCTCCAGATGTCCATGGACTACCATTCCCAGGAGCCCCTGCCAGCGAATGCTGGCAGGGGGCTCCTGGGAATTGTAGTCCACGGACATCTGGAGGGCCGCAGTTTGACTACCCCTGCTCTAGGCCAACTATTTGTGACATTCCGCTCAATAAATGGACTTCATTCCATCCAGATTCACAGTGGAACTTCACCACTTTGTCAGTAGATTCTTTGCAGCCATTTGTACAGGACACTGTTAAAATTTGAGACGTTTCTTAAACTGGGCTAAAGCCTAGGCAAGTAATAAGATTTATTTGTATATGGTGATAGGCCTTAACAAACTAACAATATAAACAACAAATTTACAAGATATATTTGATAAGATAAAAGCACTTAAAATAATTTACACATAAAACTACAAAACATTAAAAGCAACATACAAAAGAATAAAATTAAAATTAAGCTTTTGCTGCTGACATATTTGTCTCTTATTTTCCTTGCTGCTACAGAATTTAATGACATTTTGTATGTTACATAGTCATCAAAGATCAGATAATTTTATGATGAGCCTCAGGGGAGGGCGGTACACAAATAAAATGCATAAACAAACCTGTAACCTGCTGCAAGTCGAGTTGTTTGATAGTGGCAGGTAATAAATTGAACAAATAAATAAAATAAAAATAAAGGCTAGGCCAAAAGTTCCTTTGGCGTATTTGTAAGAAACAGCAGAAGGAAGGTTTTATTATTATTTTACTGTGGATTTGGGCCAAATGGGCCATATTCACCTTGAAATCTAATGGCTCTCTATCTATACACATTAACACATCAATCAATATAGCCCAATCAATTTCAAACGATTCTCCAGGAAACAACCAGTGCACAGGCTGATTCAGATTCAAACTTTATTACAGTCGTTCAGACCAAGTTATATGAAGTTAATACATCAAACACCAAAAGAATATGGTCATTTAATATAATACAGTGGTAGTCAAACTGCGGCCCTCCAGATGTCCATGGACTACAATTCCTGGCTCCTGGGAATTGTAGTCCATGGACATCTGGAGGGCCGCAGTTTGACTACCCCTGATATAATACAATTTAAAACAGATCATAAAATAGAACTTAAAATTATGCTACTTTGGAGCATCAGATTTTATGGTGGCAGCATAAAACTTAAACAGCTGAGTTGTCACCTGGGGGGACTCATCACTTAGCAGGCTGGACTTCATACTGTCTAGGCTCTGAGGTCTTGCACTACTGGAAAAGGCTCATGGGTTGGATCACATGGATCTGTTCCACTGATATGGTGCCTTCCTCCAGCACAAGATACTTTTCTCTGATATAAGAGGCACCACCATTTGTGGAACGTCTAGTAGACCAGATCCACAGGATCCAATCCCATGATGACAACTCAATGGTTTCATGAACCATAAACTTCATACAACATGCCAAGTACAGATTTTCCATAACTCATCACTTATTCCTCTCAGTAGATAATATAACCTTTTGTTCTGAGCCCTACCACAATATGCGGTGGTAACTGCCAAGCCTTCAAAGAAGACTGACCATCAAGGTAGAAAGCTAATATGAATGCTTCCGGATGGATGATACAACACTATTTAGATAGCGGTGCAAATCATGTGGCACAATTATTACTATGTTCCTGTACATAATGTGGACTGCCAGCTATGCATAGGAACACAGTATCTTAGGTCATATAATTCAGTGTGCTCTGTTAACTTGTAAGAAGAGTTGGTTTTTTATTCCCTGCTTTTCACTACCCAAAAGTGTCTCAAAGAGCCTTACAGATTAGAGGCCGCCACTTTTGACCACTACACTAGACTCGCTCTCCCAGGGGCTGGGTGTACAAACCAAGAATTGTCTCACACTGTCTTATAATTTCTTAACTGGTCCTTGCAAACTGAGATGTCAGGGCTGCTAAAGGGGTTCTTTATCAGGACGTAGCAAATGTTTCATTCAGCCAATCAGTCCTGACACACATGTACCCTGAATGTTTGGAGAACTACTATCAGGGCTGACCATGCTTTCTGGAACATGTTTTGTGACCATGTTTCCTGGTAACCACTATCCCGAAATAACAGCCCCCACCAGTCTTGCATTGAAGTCTTCATTAGAGTCTTATGTAATCTGATCAAGGTCAACATTAGCACTATTATTCAAACATTTATTTACTACTCATCTAAATGCAGAGTTAGCTTTACCACTGGTTCTTAAATAAAGTTGAAAGAGCCATCTGGGTGGTGCTGTCCTGGTCTACGCTCTGCTGACCGGCCCTCGTAATCCACAGGCAGCCACAGGCAGCGGGCCAATCCAGATGCATCCAGCAAAGATTGCCTCCATATTGGGATGGCCTCTAGAGTGCCTGGCTCCCCAGCGGCCCAATCCAGACACCCCTACAGCGCCCGCCTCCCCCAGCCACATGGCGCCACTCACCAAGCCTCGCTGCCACACACCTCCTGGCCGCTGAGGCCTCCACTTGGCCGATTCGCCTCCTTCCAGGCTGCGAGGTGCTGCACAGCCCTCTGCCTGCCCGCCGCTAAGGCGGCAACTCCCAACAACCGTGAGCGCCAGTGCCTCCCCACAGCCCTCTGCCTGCCACGGAACCACCAGCTTCACACACATCTTCTCACCTGCAGCACCCCGCAACCCGGTGCCCGCACGCCACGGAGCCTCCGCCTCGACAGAGCCCTTCCTGCCTGCGGAGCTGCGCTGCCCTCTGCCCGCCCGCCAACAGACCAGGCCATCCCGACGGCCCTCTCTGCCAGTACAACACTCCCTGGCCACTTGCTGCACGGTGAGGATGCACAGTGACCCCCGCAACTGCCCGGCCACCGTTCTCTCTGCTGGTCCCAGCCCTTTGCGCGCCGTTCGCCCACCTTCTGGGCAGCCTGGCTGCCAACAACCTCCTCTCCAAACCTATTCAACATCTTCATGTGCCCTCTTGCCCAACTGTTATGGAAGTTCGGGGTGAGGTGTCATGAATATTCAGATGATACCCAACTCTTTCTCCTGATGGATGACTGCCCTGATTCTCCCCCATAAGCATTAGCCAACTACCTGGAATCAGTGACGAGGTGGCTCAAACAGAGTCATCTGAAGCTCAATCCTTTAAAGATGGGAGATCCTATGGCTGGGCAGGAAGTGAGGACGCGCATTCGCCCATCCTGGATGGTGTGCAGCTATCAGCAGCTTGCTCTGCTAGGAACCTGGTTGTGATCCTGGATGCTTCCCTCAGATCACAAGAGGCCCAAGTCACACAAGTAGCATGGCTGGCATTCTACCACCTTCACCAAGCCAACTTCTAGCTCCCTACTTGGCCCTGGAACATCTAGCCACAGTGTGATGGTCACCTCTAGGCTAGACTTCTGCAACCCACTCTACACAGGCCTACCCTTAACTCTGATGTGGGAACTACAGCTGGTCCAGAATGTAATGGCCAGGGTCCTCACAGCAACACCATGGAGGTCACACATCTGGCCCATTCCACAATTGTACTGGTTACCAGTTGAATTCTGGATCAGGCTTAAGGTTTTGGTAATTACCCTCAAGGCCATACTTGGTCTGGGTCCAGTGTACCTGAAAGACCGTCTCTCTGCCTATACCCCCTCAAAGAGCTCTGCGCTCTGTCACCTCCAACTAGCTAGTGATCCCTGGCCCCAAGGAAGTCCACTTGACCTCAATCAGGGCCAGAGCCTTCTCTGTCCTGGCCCCTACCTCGTAAAACAAGCTCCCAGAAGAAATCAGGGCCCTAACAGAACTAAAACAGTTCCACAGGGCCTGCAAAAGGAAGTTCCTCTGCCAGGCATTTGGTTGCGGTTGACTGAAGCCAAACAACATTAACTGGGCCTCCGAATCTCCCTCCCTTGAACCCATACACTGACCAACCATGGGTCTGTTGGACTGTTTACTGTTTTTATTGTTAGAATATTTTATCTAATGCTATTATTATTAGTTACCTTCATTTGGTATAGTCAGACTTCGATGTACTGTTCTTTGTTTTCGTTCCATGTGAACTGCCCTGCCATGTGAAGGGGGCATCTCATTGTGTGGATGTGGTGAAACTCTATGTTAGGGACATCTTAGAAAAGAGACTGAGGCCAGGGTCCTCACAGTAACACCACAGAGGTCCGACATTTGGCCTATCATCCATCAACTGCAATGGCTACCAGTTGATTTCCAGATCAGTCTAAAGCAGCGGTTCTTAATCCCGCTGCAGGGTTAGCGAGGTCAGCGTGCGCGCAGGCACCCAATAGTTGGGCGGCATGGAAGCGGCCATTACCATGGCTCCTCCACCACCAGCCACCGCCTGCTGCTGCCGCCACTTGTGGACGCCGCTTGCCGGCACTGCCTTTGCCAGCCGCTGCCATGGCAACGACAACCAACCTGGGGACCCCCCAGAAGAGGCCAGGTGACCTCAAATGGGGTCCCGACCCACAGGTTGAGAACCACTGGTCTATAGGTTCTGGTATTACCTTTAAGGCCGTACATGGTCAGGGCCCAATGTACCTGAGAGACTGCCTCTCTGTTTATGCTCTTCAAAGAGTTCTACTCTCTGCCACCACCAACCAGCTAATGATCCCCGGCCCAAAAGAAGCCCACTTGGCCTCAACCAGGGCCAGAGCTCTCTCTGTCCTAGCCCTCACCTGATAGAATGAGCTCCCGGAGATCAGGGCCCTGACTGAACTAAAGCAGTTTGGCAGGGCCTGCAAAAGGGAGCTCTTCCCCCAAGGCATTTGGTTGAGGTCGACCAGAATCAGCAACATCTGCAGGGCTCCTGAACCCCCTCCCAAGAATCCATATACCCGCCTGAACCATGGATCTTTTCAAAATGTTATTTTGATTAGACTGTTTTCAGTTATGGTTGCTATTGTCACTGTTATTATTGTTGAAGTCCATTTTAAATATTATGATGAAACAAAGTTCCATGTAGTTGGAAGCAACTGGGACATTCATTCACTCCCAGTGCAGAGAAAGCAGAAAGACCTTCTCTGACAGGGGCAGACTGGAATGAATGAAGCAAGGCCAGAGATCTAATGAGTAGACTCCTTTTGTGGCATTTACTTTGGGCTGTAGGAACTATTTCATAGGGAAATTATTTATTTCTTGGGAGGCATACTAAGAGTTCTCTTATGGCACACTAATGTGCCTGACACACACTTTGGGAATTATTGCCTTATGCCAAAGTGTCTTTTGTTCTGAGAATTAAATTCAATGCTGGTGAAATAGGGATTCATACATCCTGGCTGTCAATTCCACACTGTCCATTTAGAAACAAGTTCCTGAGGAGAAGAATAGGAACCGCATATTGGCAAATAGGAATGCTTTTGCCTTTAATGTTCATAAAGAATGGAGAACATGTGCTGATAAGCAAAGGGCTGTTTTTAAAAAAATAAAGGCTCAACCCAATGAAGCATTAAATAAGTGCACCTGCATTATCGAAGCAAATAATTCCAGCCGGGATTCATGTTGCTGTGGATACAAAAGGGGAAGAACAGCTCAAAGATACTTGTAAAGCAGGAGGGATTAGAGTATCTAGGGAAATAAGTAAAAGGTATTGGGTTTCATTGCCTAGTTCTGGAGGACAGCTACAAAGGAGGTCTCAGCATCCTTGTGCTTGAAATAAAAAGGGTCACATTGCCTGTTTGCAGGGGGCATGGTAAAAGAAACACAAGAATTTAAAAGATTATTCTTGTGTATGTTTCTATTGGCAAATTAGTCAGATGTTAAGAATGATTTTTTTAACAATATGGACCAGTTGTAAAGGAAAAAGTACCTATTGTTTGGGGGTTTTTTTTGTGTTGGGTTGTTTTTTTCAGTATTCAAAAATGTGCTGTTGTAGAGATGTTCTCAGTGTTGGCCTTGACAACAGTTATGAAACAAATGGGAAAGGTCAGGCAATTCTGGCATTTACTGGTAGATCTGAGGGTGGAGTGTCGGTGTGATGGTATGGAAGGCCACAGCCTCGTACAAAGAGGAATTCTGTTGTGCCATAAACGGTACAATTTTTTGCACATGCATGACTTTTGGGATGTAGTGTAGGTAAAATGTCTGCTTGGCAGCCTCAGCATCCTGTCTTTCATGCAGGCACATGGGGTAGCGATGGAGACAGTTATCCCAAACGAATTAGTTTGTGTCCAAAAATCCAGGTGTTCTTAAAATGCACATACTTAGCTTCTACCCAGTTTCCCCATTCACTCAAGTGACACAGCAGCTCTATGCATACCGAGGGGCATGTGCCAAGAATGGCCTCCTCCATGAACGTGGATGCACACTGGTTCACAGAAAAACCCTGTCTCATGAGGATTTAGTATATGTTTTTAAAAGCTGAAATTACAATTGGCATTAGAGTTGGAGTGAGTGACTCAGCATGACTGGAGGGTGTATGCACTACATCACTATATATGTGTTACCTCCTTGAATGGGATTCCTTCCTTCACCTTAATCTCTGATCCCACCTCTCTCTCGCTTACTTTGTCCTCTCACTCTCCTCACATGGCCTTCTATGGAGAGACATTGCTGGGAAGGTCTCCCAGAGCCTTCATACTCCCACACACACAATGCTGGGCAAGCTGGCATGCTGTGCCAGGGCAAATACTCTTTAGATTAGGCCTCTCTCTCTCTCTCTCTCTCTCTCTCTCTCCTTTTGACTGCAACCTGAAACATGAACTGGATCTACTTGACAGGCAGCTCTTTATTTTAAGAAGATACGTAGTAAAGAAAATACAAGATATTATTATATACTACAGACCTGCTATTTAGAAAAGAAAAATTCATAAAGCTTACATCTAACAATACATCTCTTATTCTTACACATCACCTTGAGGTTACAAACCACACACTGCATGATCCCCATGGTTAACACATAGTTTGAAAATCACTTTTTTTCTTTTATTCTTAGATTTTACTGTTTAATAGTAACAGAAAATGGCCTCCATTTTCTTCTGAATTATACTGTTGATCTGTTATGTATCCAATGCATACATTTTGCTACTGTCCCATATCACATAAATTTCTTTAACCAATCCATAATATCTGGTGCTGATACTTTTTAACATCTTGACACAATAAGAAGAAGAGGTGGATCTTATATACCGCTTTTCTCTACCAGGAGGAGTCTCAAACAGCTCCATTCGCCTCCTCTTTCCTCTCCCCACAACAGATACCCTGTGAGGGAGGTGAGGCTGAGAGAGCCCTGATATTGCTGAAGAAGAAGAAGAAGAAGAGTTGGTTCTTATATGCCGCTTTTCTCTACCCGAAGGAGGCTCAAAGCGCCTTACAGTTGCCTTCCTATTCCTCTCCCCACAACAGACACCCTGTGGGGTGGGTGAGGCTGAGAGAGCCCTGATATTGCTGAAGAAGAAGAAGAGTTGGTTCTTATATGCCACTTTTCTCTACCCGAAGGAGGCTCAAAGCGGCTTACAGTCGCCTTCCCTTTCCTCTCCCCACAACGGACACCCTGTGGGGTGGGTGAGGCTGAGAGAGCACTGATATCACTGCTCGGTCCGAACAATTTTATCAGTGCTGTGGTGAGCCCAAGGTCACCCAGCTGGCTGCATGTGGGGGAGAAGCAGGGAATCAAACCCGGCTCGCCAGATTTGAAGTCAGTACTCCTAACCACTGCACCAAGCTGGATCCTGGCAGTTGTTACCATATATTTTACAAGCTCATTATATATTTCAATATTATGTTATTAATATTTTACTATTATATTTAGTAACATACACCTTGGATAATGGGATCTTTTTTTGCAATACTTCTTGTGAGATTTATTTACTGCCCTCAGTCCCATGCTTCTATGACTGGGCAAACCTCTTCTATAATAACCAAATATCCCAATAGTTAGAACGTAGAGCCACACCATCATACGAGCCTCTGCTGCTTCTTGGACACTCTTCTTTGTCTCACATCTGTCACAGACACCATCCACGGTGACTATGATTTTCACAGGACAAGACAGAACATGTCCTATTTATCTCTGCCCCAACACTGATCTTCTCCGTTTGTTCTAAACAACAACACAAGCTGACAATGTCTGAATGATGCTGCCACTCCAGTAACCCCGATGCATTGTTCCGCTTGGGTATTATTTTCCTTCCATATGGGGTGGGATGGGGGAGAAGAGGACATATATTTCAGCCAATTCATGTTGCAAAAGGCAGATAGCATAAAACAATAACAATTACTAAAACATTCATTACATGTTAGTCCTGTGATCAGCAAGCAAGCACTAACTATTTAATTAGTCATTTAATTAGCGACAGGCAACATGGAAGGCTCATGACATTCTCAGACAAATGTAAAGATAAAAAGCCTAATTAAACAGCAAGCAGCATGCACGCCACTGCCAAACAGGACAGCTGTGCAGGATATTGTGTAATATCGGCCCCCAGATAACAGGACTTGTAGCGCTTCTAGCACAAGCAGGACTGGGGAAGCATGCAATTTTTAAGCCCGTTTTAGACAGCTGAACAAGGCCAAAAAGGAAGGAAAGGGAAGAAACCAATTGCTCTGAACAACATTTTGAAAAACATATATATTAGCATGGAAAGTACTGCCCACTGTGACTGGGGTGCATACATTTGAACAGTCAGGCTTTCCTGCAATAAACCCTGAAGTGGAAATTTAGTCCTTTCTCCATCAATCATCAGCCCCATACTTACTGAGGGGAGGGAGATAGCTGGCAATTTAAATGTGGATGAAGCAATGCTAACACGTTGCTATTGTAACACATGTACTTCTTAAACCTAAATTCACCCAAATTTTAATTCAAAAATAGAATCCAATAGCACCTTTAAGACCAATAGAGACCAACAACAGAGTGCATGCACTCGAAAGCTCCCACCCTGAATAAATCTTTGTTTGTCTTAAAGTTGCTATTGGACTCTATTTTTGTTGTGCTACTTCAGACCAACACAGCTGCCCACTTGAATCTATCCAAATTTTAATAGTCTTGTGAAATGCATACAGTCCAGGTGCTTTTTCTGGGAGAAGCTACACGTTAGCTTCTTGTCTATCTAGGAACACAGGGAGCAACTCACATGGTATTGCTCCTTCAAGCAGTGCAGTCTTGAAATCCAGTGCTGTAGAGACCACATCAGTAATGGAACATCATTTATAATACATGGTCTCCCATCATACTTCTTCCATAGTGAGAAGACCACAAAGGGAAAACAGAACCCCAGTCCACCAATACTTTAAGACGAAGCCCTATTATTAAAAACTTATTTTATGTTCTTTAAAGCATTGGTGAAATTGGTGAGACAGACAGATTTTTAAACAATGCTCTCAATCCATTTCCATACCAAAGTGTTAGGATGTGATGCTCCTGTAACTCACCAAAGGCTTTCGGGATGTTTTCTTCCCCATCAGGTTTATCTTCTAATTTCCACATGCATTTTTGAGCCTTTTGTTTTAATTTTTTTCTTGTTTCCCCCTGTTTTTGTTATGGTTCTTTTGTGATAATTTCTATATTTTTCTGGAAGCCAATACTGAGTTTGTTTTTTCATGCATAATATTTCTGTCAGTTTTCTTTGTCCTACTCACCCTCAACCACCTCAAAACCACTTTTTCAATGACTGAAATATACCCCCTGCCCCCCCAAAAAAAAACCTGAAGAAGAAGAAGAAGAAATATTGATATTTTATAGCAACCCGTGGCCATATGGGGCCATATGGATGCTGGAGAGATTTTTCTGCTTATTTGAGGAATTCCAAGAGTGCAGAAAAATCTTAAATTAAAAAATTCATGGGGGGATTTATATCCTCCCCTCCAAATACAACAGCTCTAGCCAGCTGCTGCAGTGGAGGAGGACTCCAGGGGCTGCTCTTGGCTCAACAGCAGCAGGCACTGGCAGCTTCTGTGCACCCAGCTGTGGTGGATGCTGGTGGATGCTGGCAGCTGCTGTGGGCCTGGGCACAGCTGTGAAGGACACTGGCAGCCACTGTGGGCTGAGGGGTAGGTGGTGGTGCCAGGAACCTCACTAGCCTCAACAATGGGGGGCATGCGGGATCCTACTCATTAGTCTAATGGGCCCACATCTTGTAGTGTCGAAATGGTAGTTTAAGACGATATCCTGACTTCCTAGATAAAAAACTAGTCATTGTCATAATGAAAGGCATTTCAAACAAAAATAAAATTGATCTGATTAAACAATTAATATGAAGTTTGTCATGTTACGTTTAGTTGAAACAAATCTTTGCCTCTTTTTAAATTTGTTAATTTGATCAACTGAAGTTTCTTTACATACTGTGATCCATTCTTCTATCGCAGACTAGAATTCGACTTTCAGTAATGTGCAAAAACAATTCTAGTCACAGTTAGCAAGTGCAAGATAATATTTTTAATATCCTTTGGGAACACAGATGAATAGTTTAGTAGTAACTTCAGCAGAAAACAGAAAATCTATACCCAGTCCATTTTTCATATACTCCACTAGTAAAGGTAAAGGTATCCCCTGTGCAAGCACCGAGTCATGTCTGACCCTTGGGGTGACGCCCTCTAGCGTTTTCATGGCAGACTCAATACGGGGTGGTTTGCCAGTGCCTTCCCCAGTCATTACCGTTTACCCCCCAGCAAGCTGGGTACTCATTTTACCGACCTCGGAAGGATGGAAGGCTGAGTCAACCTTGAGCCGGCTGCTGGGATTGAACTCCCAACCTTATGGGCAGAAAGCTTCAGACAGCATATCGCTGCCTTACCACTCTGCGCCACAAGAGGCTCTTATATATATATACTCCACTAGTAACGGCCTCCAATTCTATGCTTGTCATATAGGCAGATTGTCTGCATTAGATAATTTCCAATACCAACATATATCATTTATTTATATATTAATTAATTATTTATTTGATTTGCACTGATGATGCCATTGATATAGCACTTTAATGAATGTTATTATAAAAATAAGAGAAATAGAACATATTGAAGTATACGTGAAAATGTATTTCCATTTATCCTCTGAAATTTCATATTCTAAATCTTTTCCTCACTTAAACTGAAGCAACTATTTTGGAACATACATACGATTGCTCATATTTTCCAAAAAAGTTCCTCATGTTTCTGACATGATTTCTTAATTCTGTCAATTTTCTTATTCCTCATCCTAGGTCTACAAAAAACAAACAAACAAAACAAAACCTCCTGGGTTATAAAAACTCAAACCAGTTTATGCTGTTTTTGCTTATTTGTTTGATTTTCTAGGTAAAGGCCATGCCTTTTCGGTTCTGGACCTGACCTGGTGGAATGAGCTCTTGGATGAGCGGTCTCATTTCTGCAAGGCCTGTAAAATGGAGCCCTTCCACCAGGCCTTTGGTTAGGGCTACGGCCAGAAAATCTCTGGGTCCCCCCTTTCCCTTTCCATCTTCTCTGATACAAATGTAGACCATCTGTGACATCTGCCTGATATACGGGGTCAGATAGGGTATGCGGCGGGGGAGGAAAAGATTGTTGACTGCCATCGTGGGTTATGGTTTTAAATTTTAATGTTCTATTTCTGAATTGTAAGTCACTGGAAGTTGGCCTCCACTGAGAGCAGCAACTTACTTTACAAAAAATGAAAACTGGGAATCCAGAGAACCTGTTGCAATTTTAGTCCTTTAAAAATGCAGCCACAATATTTATATCTATATAAACATGGGCAAAAAAACTGAAAAGAGGGCTACTGTGACATTACTAATGACAACAGCACCATCCCTTTAATATCCTCATTATTTAAGACATGTGCAGAAGAAAATAAACTCCACACTGTGAATATGTAGAGGGAGGGCAGAAGTAGAGAACTGATTCCTAGAACTGATTCCTGTGCTTGTGGATCAAATGCCAAGGAAATCAAGAGTAAGTTGAATGTGAAGGAAAGCCCAAAGTTTTCTGCCACAAATGGATCCTGCTCAGAACAACCATCAATGTTAATAATACCTCAGTAATAAGGTATAAGGAAGGAAGAGTCTGTTTTAGCAGTTTAAGTGTAAATCTTTTCCAAATTCTAGTCATGGTAATTGGCCTGCCAGAAAACGAATTATATTTGTCTGCTGCAGTGCTAACTGCTGATGTAAAATAATTAGGTGGGAAGAATAATGAGGAAAAACAACTTCCTCTTTAGAAGGTCTTAAATTGATTGTCTATATTTAGCATTTGTTTTTTCTGTAAGAAATTTAAAAAAAATCATGGACATCTAACAGCTTTAAGTTGTAAGCCACAAAGACAGCATGGAAAGGGTTTATAAAAGTGACTGCTGAAGAACAAAATGTGGGCAAGCCTGGTATATGTTAAGGTGAAATACAAATAAATATGCATTTGATGAAATTAAAAAATGTGATTCATGATTAGATCATCCCTAGGGCAAAATACAGAGCTATGGCTGAGTTGCATCCAAAGGTACCCACTTGCGTGTGGATTGTGTTATTGGTCAGGCCCCTTCTCACACAGACCTTTTCTGCACAGTAGGATCCATGACTGACTATGGATTTCCCAACCTCCCCCTAGAGTTGGAAGGTGAATTTATGCTTGTCCATGGAGAATTATGGATCCCCTCCAAAAACCTATTGGATGAAATGATCGACAACTGGCATAACCAGATGTCAGGTGCCATTAATGAGATTTTGGCATCTTCATTCATTGACTGACTTTGGTACTTTACAGCTCTTTGGTGCTTTTATTGGCTGCTATATATATTTCATATGTGTAATAGTGTGTGTTATAACCAGACTTCTGAAGAAGGCCCTACATGGGCCGAAACACATTAGGTCTATTGGTTCATATAGTGCGTAGCACGCTGTTTTGTGATAGCCTATGGGCTGTATATAAGAGCCTCTTGTGGCGCAGAGTGGTAAGGCAGCCGTCTGAAAGCTTTGCCCATGAGGCTGGGAGTTCAATCCCAGCAGCCGGCTCAAGGTTGACTCAGCCTTCCATCCTTCCGAGGTAGGTAAAATGAGTACCCAGCTTGCTTTGCTGGGGGGTAAACGGTAATGACCGGGGAAGGCACTGGCAAACCACCCCGTATTGAGTCTGCCATGAAAACGCTGGAGGTCGTCACCCCAAGGGTCAGACATGACTCGGTGCTTGCACAGGGGATAACTTTACCTTTACCTTTAGGGGCTGTATATATGATTTTAATTTTTTAAAGTTTTAAAAATTATGCACAATAAAAGCCAACTGCACCACCAGGGCCGCCTGTGTACCTGTCAAGCTGGCTAACAACAGGCCCTCCAGATCAACTGCCGCCTGCATGACCGCCTGCAGCCCCGTTGTCCCACCCGCCGGTGGGAATACCACGTAAGCCGGTGGCCGCACCCTAAGGGGGGGGGTGCCACTAGTGCCCATTGCATTCCTGGATGCAACGGGCTTTAAGGCTAGTCATAACATAATACAGTGTGTTTTAGTAAATATATCAACAACTCTTAACATCAGTAACACTCATATTATGATGTAACATGTTTCAAATAACATTTTTCTGCAGTCACATGGATTGCTCATCTAGATAGGAAAGGGGCTGGGGGCCCAATAGATGCTATCATTGACCTTGACCAAATGCCTGGTGGAAGATCTCTATTTTTCAGGATCTGTGGAACTGTGGTAGCTCAGGCAGGGCTCAGATCTCCTCTGGCAGCTCGTTCCACCAGGTGGGGGCCAGGCAGAGAATGACCTCGCCCTGGCTGAGGCTACATATGCTTCCTTGAGGCCAGGGTTCACTGGCTGGTTGGCATTGACTGAGCGGAGTAAGCCACTGTGAGCTGCATCCCGTCCAGGTTGGGCTATTGTGCTACCTTGCTTGGACCCTTCCTGCCCAGCCATAGGACCTCTGTCTTTGAAGGGCTGAGCTTCAGATGACTCTGCTTGAAGCATCCCGTCACTGTTTCTAGGCATCTGGCTAAAGATTCTAGGGGTGAAGCCAGGTGGGCCTTCCATCAGGAGGAAGAGCTTTGTATCATCTACATGTTGATGGCACCCATGCCTGAACGTCCGCACCAGTTGGGCAAGATATTGAATAAGATTAGAGAGAGCACCGCTCCTTGTGGAACTCATCAAGTGAGTTTGCAGTGGCTCAATTGCTACCTATTGTCTGCGACCCCAGAGAAAAGAGCTCAACCATTTAAGGCAGGGGTAGTCAAACTGCGGCCCTCCAGATGTCCATGGACTACAATTCCCAGGAGCCCTTACCAGCATTTGCCGGTGAATGCTGGCAAGGGCTCCTGGGAATTGTAGTCCATGGACATCTGGAGGGCCGCAGTTTGACTACCCCTGATTTAAGGGCTGTCCCTCTAATCCCAGAGTTGGCAAGGCAACGAGCTAGGAGCTCATGATCAACTAGGTCAAATGCTGCTGTAAGGTCAAGCTGGTGATGGAGGTAATCTGTCAGAGTGACCAGAGCTGTTTCCACCCCATGGGCAGGCCAGAAACCTGACTGGGATGGGTCTAGGACTGAAGGAATTCAGGAATGCTGATATCTGGTGCACGGCAGCCCTTTCTACCATTTACCCCAGAAACGCTAAATGCAAAATGGGTTGGTAGTTGGCAGGTTCTCACGGATCCAGTGATGGCTTCTTCAGCAATGGATACCACATTGCCTCTTTTAGCCCCTCCTATATATATATATATTAATTTGTCATGCCCCAGTAACTGTTACTGTCCCTCTTTCCTGGCTAATCCATGGTCTGTTTGTGTTTTTATTGAATTGTTTATAGTTTTAATGTACTTATTCCACATGGGAACCCTGGTCAGGTAGAAAGTTGGCATTAAACTTTTAAATAAAATAAAGCAGGAGCTACATAGACAAAAAAACACGCCCTTCGGCATTCGGGGTGGGGTGGGGAGGAAAACAGTGAGAATGTTAGAGTAAAAAGGTACGCTTTTAAAGAAGCATTTCAATCCAACTGAGGCTAGTCAGACCTGCCTCCTGTGGGCACCTTAGCTGGGAGGAAAAGTGCCAGCTTTCAGGCCCTTTAGCTATCTCTTCCTCTTTCCTCTGTAGCCACAAGGCATAATCTGCACAAGGGAGAGGGAAACAAGTACACTCCAGAGCTTGGTCCTCTGGGTGATGGATGCAGCCAAGCCCATTTTCCTTGCAGGGTAAAGTCTAGGCCTCTTAGGATGTTATGCCCATGTGCTTGTTGGGAGGCCATGCTACCTGTGTCCTGCTGAAGTGTGGAGTTGCCATGTTGTCTGACAAGGAAAAGCCACAGATTTTGTCTCATGCACAGCCTCTATGCACACCACGATGTTTATATGCACTTGTGCGTTGCCCTTTTCAGACAACATGGCAACCATACCTATCAAGAGGATCCACCTGCATCCGCCCATCTCTTGATACATCTGACAGGAACATCTGAAAAGGGCTACACTGCCCACTTGTCATACTTTTTGCAGGAATGAGCTGTGCATGAACAGGAATCAGGTTTGCTGTACGGACAGGCTTCCTCCCAGCAACTGGAGGGGGGCAGAACATTAGCATGCCTGCAAACCATTTTTGCCCAAGAAAGTTAGACTGATGGAAGAAATCATCTTCTGTAAAATGAAAGAGATTAAAATGTAGCCAATCGCACAATTTAAAAACTTACCAAAAAATCAGCGTTTCGAGAAAAGAAATTCCAACATTGGATGCCCCAACCACAACTATTCTCGCATTGACAGACACCTTAGGCTCCAGGGACAGCTTCCGATTGAAGTGGTTCAATGCATACTTTGCCTGTAAGAGACACGACTTTTTAAAAAATATCAAGACAGAATTCAGGATAAATTGTCAACAAAAACGTTGGCCAAAGGCTCAAATTAAAAACAGCCTCCCTGTCGCACAGAATTCCAACCTTTAAATTTGTATCTAAAGGAAAGGCCATGTTGCTTCTTGTAGTTGCCACCAAAGTCCCAAGAAAACCTGTGATAAAATTCACTAAGTGGCTCAGGACTCCCAGAGGAACAAAAAAGTTCATTCATTCATTCATTCATTCATTCATTCATTCATTCATCAAAATGATGAATTATTCCTGCAGAGGAACTGACTGCTACCTCAGCCAATGATACGTCATAGTCAAAAGGAGATCCATTTCAAACCTCAGTATTGCCAGTGAAATGTTTTCTAGCAAGAGTAACAATTTCCTTAGAAGTTTATTTTGGACCACTGCTATAATTGCTGATTTCCCACATCTACAACAGACTGAAGCCACATATCAAAGCTGGGAAGAAACACAAGCATCAAGGAATCATAAAACAACAATTTTTATGTTTATTTATGTCTCAACCTCTACAGAAACACTGGGCTGCTTTCATCTTAATTTGCACTATTTGGGCATCCAAGTTTTGTTCTAGGTCTTTAAAAGTAGTAACTTGACCAATGCGGATCCCCCAAATGTTGAGCCTACAGGAACCTTTGGAATTTTGAGAGTGGTGAGCACCAACCCAAAATGGCAGCCTCATGAAATGGTGGAATATCTCCTCCCTCATAACTCCTGACAATAAGGAAACCATGAATAATTAAACTACACATTGACTAAAGAAAGCCCAGGTGCCCCCAGAAAACCCAGTGGAAAACCCTCTCATTTGAAAGAGGACAGCCAACAACAACCCCTGACTTATAATATCCTGCCCACCTTCTGAAAAGCTAAGCAGGCACCAAGGGAAATACTGGCAGGTCCCACGATGCCCAGGTGTCCCAGTCTGGGGAACCCCCATCTATTCCAAGGAGCTCTGTTCCCACAAACCAGGGGTGGCCAAACTGTGACTCTCCAGATGTCCATGGACTACAATTCCTATGTAACCCTGCCAGTGCTGGCATAGATTATGGGAACTGTAGTCCATGGACATCTGGAGAGCCACAATTTAGCCACTCCTACCTTATACCATGAGTTCTGACTTAATTTATCCTGCAAGCAATAGCATTTCCTGAAGAGTTAATAAAGACCCATTTCATTTTGTGCCATTAATACCAGGCCATCAAAATGGGGAGAACTTGAGTCATTATTCTTAATGGGAAACAGATTGTTCCCTTTCAAACTAAAGAAATGAATCATTCAAATTAGTCCTCATATTTAGCATCACATTAAGAACAGTGAGAGTTACATATTGTGCAGCTTTATATTTCAGTTTGGTTTCTAACAAACTGAAGAAAATATAACGTATGATCCCAAAAATGCTTTCCAAAAGGCAAAAAACAAATGTGACAAAACTCATAGATTTGTACATCCGTAAAAGGCAAACTGTACACATGAGAATTTAGTATTTTGAATGTATAATTAAATCATACACAATATTTTGTACATTAGTACTTTATGTGTAGCTATATTGTAGTTAGTTTCTTTTTGTCTCACCCTTGAGTCAGGACTGAGTAGCCAAAGGATAGTGTCTGGGTGGCAGGTTAATATGGATAGAGAGGTTGCCGAGAGGCATTTAGCTGCACTGGATGAGTTCAAATCCCCTGGGCCGGATGACATGCACCTGAGAGTACTCAAAGAACTTTCCGGAGAACTTGCACAGCCCTTGTCCATCATCTTTGGGACCTCTTTAAGGACTGGAGATGTCCTGGAGGACTGGAAGAGAGCAAACGTTATTCCGATCTTCAAAAAAGAGAGGAAGGATGACCCGGGAAACTACGGACCAGTGAGTCTAACCTCTGCTGTGGGGAAGATAATGGAGCAGATATTAAAGGGAGCGATCTGCAAACATCTGGAGGACAATTTGGTGATCCAAGGAAGTCAGCATGGATTTGTCTCCAACAGGTCCTGCCAGACCAACAGGTCCTGCCTATTCTGCATCTCTTGATTTTCCTGCTTTTATTCTTGCCGATCTCCGCCCGATTCGGGCTCGGGCATTATGAGTGATCTGCAACAAACATTATTTCCGAAACGAAACAGCTTTAACATACTTGCGTCATCTGCATCATGTTAGTTTAAATTGATTCCTGACGTTCTGACGTACTTCCCACCAGAGTGCGCCTGGATATGTTTTTTTATTACCGTATTTGAACACTTTTCCATTTCTGTGCTGTCTCAAGCAATCTAAGCTCTCAAAACAGAGCTGAACAGTGTATTTACCCGTGAAACAATTATTCCCCCTTTCTTTCGACTCCGCGAGTCGACCAATCAGCAGGAGATAAACACGTTCAGTCAGCATTGGAAAGGGGGGGGTTGTCGACCAATCAGCAAGAGAGAACCACGCAGTGTCAGCATTGGAAATGCGAGGGTTGGTTGACCAATCAGCAAAAGATAGTTCCATAACGTCACTATTGGGGAGGAGCGGGGGGAGGAATGCCGGATAATCCGAGTGCCGAGGACATCTACACGTGGATCCTTTGGTGCATCCGGCGCGACTTGGTGGATATTCCGGAAAATAAGCGCTCCCTGATATTCCGAGGCAAAGGTACGGTGAATGCGGGTCGAGGCATGACGGTTGCAGATGGAAAATTTCCATCGATGGAAATCAAACTGGAAATCGATTTCAGTGTAGACAGGAGGGACTGAATCGACCTGGGAGTGAAATAAAAGCTCCGTGCAGTTTACACCCTGGTTTCCTTTTTTGACCAAGTAACAGGTTTGCTGGATCGTGGAAATTCGGTTGATGTCATTTACTTGGATTTTAGTAAAGCTTTTGATAAGGTTCCCCATGATGTTCTGATGGATAAGCTGAAGGACTGCAATCTGGATTTTCAGATAGTTAGGTGGATAGGGAATTGGTTAGAGAACCGCACTCAAAGAGTTGTTGTCAATAGTGTTTCATCAGACTGGAGAGAGGTGAGTAGCGGGGTACCTCAGGGCTCGGTGCTTGGCCCGGTACTTTTTAACATATTTATTAATGATCTAGATGAGGGGGTGGAGGGACTACTCATCAAGTTTGCAGATGACACCAAATTGGGAGGAGTGGCAAATACTCCGGGAGATAGAGACAGAGTTCAACAAGATCTGAACACAATGGAAAAATGGGCAAATGAGAACAAGATGCAATTTAATAAAGATAAGTGTAAGGTTCTGCATCTGGGTCAGAAAAATGAAAAGCATGCCTACTGGATGGGAGATACGCTTCTAGGTAACACTGTGTGTGAACGAGACCTTGGTGTACTTGTGGATTGTAAACTAAACATGAGCAGGCAGTGTGATGCAGCGGTAAAAAAGGCAAATGCCATTTTGGGCTGTATCAACAGGGGCATCACATCAAAATCACAAGATGTCATAGTCCCATTGTATACGGCACTGGTCAGACCACACCTGGAGTACTGTGTGCAGTTCTGGAGGCCTCACTTCAAGAAGGACGTAGATAAAATTGAAAGGGTACAAAGGAGAGCGACGATGATCTGGGGCCAAGGGACCAAGCCCTATGAAGATAGGTTGAGGGACTTGGGAATGTTCAGCCTGGAGAAAAGGAGGTTGAGAGGGGACATGATAGCCCTCTTTAAGTATTTGAAAGGTTGTCACTTGGAGGAGGGCAGGATGCTGTTCCCATTGGCTGCAGAGGAGAGGACACGCAGTAATGGGTTTAAACTACAAGTACAACGATATAGGCTAGATATCAGGAAAAGGTTTTTCACAGTCAGAGTAGTTCAGCAGTGGAATAGGCTGCCTAAGGAGGTGGTGAGCTCCCCCTCACTGGCAGTCTTCAAGCAAAGGTTGGATACACACTTTTCTTGGATGCTTTAGGATGCTTTGGGTTGATCCTGCGTTGAGCAGGGGGTTGGACTAGATGGCCTGTATGGCCCCTTCCAACTCTATGATTCTATGATTCTATGACTGTACATGCATGGGTGCCTTCACCTTCTGTAGATGAAAAAGGTATTTGTAATTTTTGTCACATCTGTTTCTGGCCTAAGAGACCTACAACCAGGATTTGGAAAAAGCACATCATGATGATTTTCAACACTGTCAGACTTGTCCATATATAGTAAACTTAAACAACTGAATTAACAAAACTTTAAAAATAAAACAAATATTCAATAGACACATCATTGGTTATCTTTCCTAGCCTCTTTCTAAATACCTTTCCTAAACATTTTATCAGACGCCCAAGCAGTATGTAGGCTCAGCCACTTCCAGGCAGAGCCTGCAGCTCCCCAGAATTACAAGTGACCTTCAGAGTACAGAGATCAGTTCCCTTGGAGGAAACAGATGCTTTGGAGGGTGGACCCTATGGCACTGTAACCGATCTGGCTTTGAGAATGTGCATTTAGGTTTCCCATTCCCCACACCCCATTCTCCCTAACTCTAGCACCCAAATCCCCAGGAATTTCCCAACCTGGAGTTGGCAACCTTAGCCAAATGAAAGAGGGCACTGAGGTGGATCCTGTGTTGAATTTTCATGAATGCTAAGCGCAAACATTTTGTGGTTCCCCCTCCTGAGGCAGCCTGAAATACTCCCTGAAATTCTGCTTTGTGGGGGTTGGGGAGGAGGGCACTTCAAACTGCAGCAGGAATGCTGTACTGCAAAAGTCACACTCAACAGGCCGAAGTCCTTGTGTCCAGGGAATCACTATGCTGGATCCAACACAATTATAAATTGGAACCTTTGTGTTGTTCAGGCTGTACATGTTATATGGAGAAAATAAATGAGCTACATCACTTGGTAAGAGATAAAAAATACCTCCAAGGCTAATGGGAATTTTAACTCAGTCATAATATATATATTTATTTTGTTTTGCACCATTGGCCTTGGCCTTGTTTTTTTGCCATAGGACACATAACAGTTGATTTAACTAATTAACTGGACCATTTCACTGTTTTTGTATATTTATAAATTTTCATTCATTGAGGAGCAATCTAAATTTTATAAATAGTAGGGAAGTTATTGATTTGAATTTGAATGTTAATCCTCAAGATGGTATCCATTGCTTTTGGATATCACGCAAATGTTTCCCACAGCTACATGTGTCGTGCATGGACATCAAACCTAAGTGCACATTCTCAAAGCCAGACACGCATGCTAGGACACCCATACTTGCTGCAGAAAAGCCGGAGGTAGCAGAGGGGTCGTCCATGGCAACAGCAAAATGTGCAGCTGCCTGAAATTTTCAGAACAGCAGAAAAAGGATTTCTGTGCACAGGGTTGTTACTGATTCACTACACAGGCCTCAATGAATATTTCTTGAAGTGCAGATTGACACAAGAGGAACATATTCTGAATATAAATGTATGAACAACTTATTAAAATGGCATTCTGTTTTAGAATCCTTCATTTCATTCTTGTCGTTTCACCTCCCAGATAGTGATTTTGCAGTACTATAATGACATCCAGTGGCCAACGTCTGTTAAATTTAGTAAGAATTAAGAGGTATCCTTAAAATATTCCAGCAAATCTCCCAAAGTATTCTGGGATGACTGCTTAAAACCACAGCACCCAATTATCTGTATTGTTTACTAAAAAGGGCATCTTTCTCCAGTGATTTAAGTGGGCACCCTTGTACTTCTAACTGAAAGGAGTTTGAATTTTGGGGGTACAATCCAGCAGGAAAGTCTTATGCATGAGCCTTATTTACACAAATGAGAATTTTCAGAGCATTGTTCCTATTTCAAATCAAAGGGTTTAGGCATATCTAGAGATGGCAGTAGCCAAGGGATAGTGTCTGGGTGGCAGGTTGACATGGACAGAGAGGCTGTCGAGAGGTATTTAGCTGCACTGGATGAGTTCAAATCCCCTGGGCCAGATGAAATGCACCCGAGAGTGCTCAAAGAACTTTCCGGAGGACTTGCAGAACCCTTGTCCATCATCTTCGGGACCTCTTTAAGGACTGGAGATGTCCTGGAGGACATCTGGAAGAGAGCAAACATTATTCCGATCTTCTGTTATTCCTATGATTCTATCTGAGATGAAGCGCACTTACCCCATTAGGGCCTGCAATACACACAAACAGTGCACCTTCCTTACAAAATTCTTCCTTACAAAATGTCTTCTTTAGATAAAATAAGAGTACTGACATCCAATGAATACTGGAACCGAGGATGGAGGGGAAATATTGGCAAGATTAAACCCTGAGACTCCCTTTGGAATGAATGACAAACTAGAACCCATGACTGGGGGGGGGGGGGGGAAATTAAGAATGGAGAATCCACTCACAAGGCAGTTAGGTCACTAACCCATCCTGCTGAGGTAATTGCCACCCAAAAACAAATTTCATGGAAAGTAATTCTAATGAGGATGTAATGAGTAGTTCAATGGGCCTATGCATTAAGTGTGACAAAACTAAAGATAAGGACCACTGTGGGATCAGTAGGTCCCTAGGAGGTAAAGATTCTGTAGTCCTTTAAGAAACCTTCTTGACCAATGATGGGAGAAAAAAAGGAAACCATTTCTATTCCAACATGGTAGCATTAATTTTCTGCATCTTCAGGTATTAACCTTTTTTCATCCAAGGTAAGTAAATATTAAAAAACCATATGCAACCATAAAGGTCTTCACATCAAAGGGAAATAACCTCCACATACAGATAGGATCTCCTAGTAATGGGCCTACATGAATTCAACAAGTTCTCATTCACCTGGTGTGAGAAATTTAGATCTTTGTCCCAAGCCTTCATGAGTTGGTTCAGATGTGGTAGAATAAACAGAGCTGCTTCCCTGGATAGTTGAAGAAATCTCCCCTTAGGCATTTCCAATAAAGTGGGGAACCAAATTTAACATAGTCAGAAGGGGGCAATCAGGATCACCTCGCTTCTGGCTTTCTCCAAGATCCTGAGCAACATAGGAATTTGGGGGAGGGGCTGTAGAACAGGCATCCCATATTAATTGGAAGGTATCTCCCAATGAAGCCCTGCCTCCCTAGGAACAAATTCTTTGAGCGTAGCAACTAAGTCTATTTTGGGTACACCCAAAATATTAAAAATCTGCTCTACATATTCCTGTTTCAAAGCCCATTTGTGGAATATGGTAATCTCCCTGCTGAGCTTGTCCACTTCTGCATTCAATGTCCCAGGAATATGGATGGCTTGCATAAATGCACTGAGAACCAGGATTATTTCCCATGTCGCATAGCCTCCTGGCATATGTTTATGTAAAACACAGGGACTACATTGTTTGTAGAAAGGCAGCTCAGTTCCAGATGAGATCTGCAAAACAGCTAAAGGCATATTTCACAACTCTCAATTCCAGAAGGTTAGACCACCTCCCCTGTGCAGAAAACTCCTCAGAATGAATCCCTCCCAGCATGAAAGTGAGGCATCAGTCATCAACATTACTTCATGAGTTGTTGTTAGGTGCAAAGTCGTGTCCGACCCATCGCGACCCCATGGACAATGATCCTCCAGGCCTTCCTGTCCTCTACCATTCCCCAGAGTCCATTTAAGTTTGCACCTACTGCTTCATTGACTCCATCCAGCCACCACATTCTCTGTCGTCCCCTTCTTCTTTTGCCCTTGATCTCTCCCAGCATTAGGCTCTTCTCCAGGGAGTCCTTCCTTCTCATGAGGTGGCCAAAGTATTTGAGTTTCATCTTCAGGATCTGGCCTTCTAAGGAGCAGTCTGGGCTGATCTCCTCTAGGACTGACCTACTTCATGAGTAGGTACTGCAAATGATATCCCTTGGGAGAGATTCTGAATGCCCCATCAAAAAAAGGAACAGATCACCCGCCTGGGTATGGAAATATACCCTATGCATATACCCTATAATGTAACCTGATTGTTAGACTGTGGTGGGAGTGGGATGGGGGTTAAAGGATTAGACTATATTTTGCATTATTGACTGAGATTTACTACTATAATTAATTGAGGCTGCTAGGAGGAAGGAATTGGATATGGGTATACTCTGCAGGGTCCGATGCCTCCTGGCAACTCAAGCAATGAGCTCGTAGAGGATTGGCTTTGCTGACTCTCTGAAGCCATTGACGAAATTGCTCCCCAACACTCTCCCCAGTCCTGATCCCAGCCTGCTGCTTGTTATACAAAGGAGCTGTGCGAACAGAAATGGGCACTGAGACGGAGCAGGTTTGGTGGAAAATTCATGATGAAACTTCAAGAATATCTTATAAGATGCTTATGAGATGGCAGTGAAGGCCTGAAAGAGAGAGCACTTTATGGCCTCTATTGCCTCCACGAGCTTTCGCCCTGCACAATTGTTCAGAACAATCCAGTCTTTGACATAACCATCAGAAATTCCACAGCTGTGAGGCAAGTCCCCCCCCCCCAAGAAAACCTTGTCACTCCACCAAGACTTTCCCACCATGATTGATGCAGTGAGTAAACTGGAGGCCCCTTGGCTGTCCCAAGGCCCTTGACTGATGAGGACAGAGTTCTGACAGCTATTCAGCCCCCCACTTGCCCCCTTGAGCTGTGCCTCTCTTGGCTGATGGAAGCCAGTGATGAGAAGGGACAGGCCGCTCTCTGGGACATTATCACCTTATCTGTGACCTCAGGGACTTTCCCGAGAAGCTAAAGGAGGCAGTGGTCAGGCCACTTTTGAAAAAACAACACTGGATGCGATCAACACAGTCAACTACCACCCGGCTTAGCATCTACCGTTCCTGGGTAAGGTAGTTGAGCGGGTGGTTGTGGAACAACTACAGAGCTTTCTTGAAGAAAATCAGGTCTTGATCCTTTCCAATCCAGTTTCAGGCCTGGTCATGGGGGTACAGACAGCTCTGGTTACCCTGATAGAGGATTTCTAGAGAAAGTTGGATCTAGGTGGGTAGACACTGCTAATTTTATTAGGTTTCCCAGCAGCGTTCAGTACTGTAGACCACGGGCTACTCATTCAATGCCTAGCTGACATGGAGGTACAGGACATAGCCTTGAAGAAGTTGTAGTTCTTCCTCCAAAGTTGGGGATAGAGGGTAGCAGTATGGAAGGGTACCTCCTAGCAGTACACTCTGACTTGTGGGGTCCTTCAGGGAGCAATTCTCTTCCTGATGTTGTTTAACATGTGCCCCCTCACCCAGCTAATCTAGTTTTGGGCTAGGCCATCAATATGCTGATGACACCCTCTGGCTGTGTCAGCAGGCCCCAAGAGAGGTGCTACGCTCCCGGTTCTTCACAGGGTTCAGCTAACAACTTCAACCATTGTTAGGAGCCTGGGTGTGATATTGAACTCCTTGTTATCAATGAAGGCCCAAGTCAAAAATGATGCCCACTAGACTTTCTAGTGCCCTATCTGTTTATGCCAGGTCTGGCCACCGTGATCTGTGCCATGGTCACCTCCAAATTAGACTACTGCAGCTTGCTCTATGCAAGACTACCCTTGTATCTGATCCAGAAACTACAACTAGTCCAGAATGCAGCTGCCTGGGTCCTTAAAGGAACCAGATGGAGAGAGCACATTCAACCAGATGTGTCCCTGCTGCACTGGCTCCAGATTGACAACTGAATCATGCTCAAGGTGCTGGTACTCACCTTTAAAGCCTTAAGCCCTTATGCCCCCCTCCATAGAAATCTGGGGTCGAGCATACAAAATCTGTTTAAGATCCCTGGGCCCAGAGAAATCAAATTGGCCTCAACCAAAGCCAGACACTTTTTGGCCCTGGCGCTGGCCTGATGGAGCTCTCTTCCAAATGAGATCAGGGCCCCGCGGGACCCAAAACAGTTTTGCAGGGACTGTCGAGCAGAGCTGTTCCACCAGGCCTATAGTTAAGTTCTTCAGAATACCATCAGCAATCTGGCCTCCCTATACAACAGGGGTAGTCAACCTGTGGTCCTTCAGATGTCCATGGACTACAATTCCCATGAGCCCCTACCAGAAAACGCTGGCAGGGGCTCATGGGAATTGTAGTCCATGGACATCTGGAGGACCACAGGTTAACTACCCCTGCTATACAGGATATACATCAGCACGCCATTGTTAATAACATCACAGCATTCCACTCCCTCCTTCACACTGGAGAGAAGGCACAAGCTGTTAAATGCCCATTAGATATTACACACACCCTACACTTGACCTTAGCCAAAAGGCTGAGAAACAACATATTAGATTTTAAATGTAAGGTTTAAATTCTGTTTTATGGTTTTAATATGTTGTAAGCCAACCTGAGCCCTCAGGGAAGGGTGGCATTAAAATCTTTAAATGAATAAATATATAACAGGATACCATATAATATGACAGAATCCAAGTTTGTCTCATATGGGACATAGAAAAGGCAGAACAGACACAGTTGATGCCATATATACCAGGAAACAAAGAAGCAGAAAACTGGGTAACCATTAGAATAATTTTCTCTACTCTGTCTGGGAGAGCAACCCCTTTGCTTGAATGGAGTCCAACAAACCAGTAAACTAAGTATTCTGAGTAGGTACCATAAGATTTATCCCAGTTTACCAGGAGACCCAATATCTTACAGTTCTCCAATATTACTGCTCTACCTTGGAATCTGCCCCCACCTACTAGTTGTCTAGATAAGGAAAAATCCTACAACTTTTCTGACTAAAGTGGGCAATAGCTGGGGTCAAACATTTTGAGAACACCCTAGGAGTTGTAGCTAACGCAAATGAGAGCACAGAATACTGAAACACTTTACTTTCACACTTAAAACTTAGGAACATCCAGAAAGTAGAATGAATAGAAATATGAAAGTATGCATTCTTTAAATCAATAACAATTAACCAAAAGTTTGGTTTTAATAACTTCAAAATTTCAGGAACATCAACCATTTGAAGAGAGAGACAGAGTTCAACGAGATCTGAACACAATGGAAAAATGGGCAAATGAGAACAAGATGCAATTTAATAAAGATAAGTGTAAAGTTATGCATCTGGGTCAGAAAAATGAAAAGCATGCCTACTGGATGGGGGATACGCTTCTAGGTAGCACTGTGTGTGAACGAGACCTTGGGGTACTTGTGGATTGTAAACTAAACATGAGCAGGCAGTGTGATGCAGCGGTAAAAAAGGCAAATGCCATTTTGGGCTGTATCAACAGAGGCATCACATCAAAATCACAAGATGTCATAGTCCCATTGTATACGGCACTGGTCAGACCACACCTGGAGTACTGTGTGCAGTTCTGGAGGCCTCACTTCAAGAAGGACGTCGATAAAATTGAAAGGGTACAGAGGAGAGCGACGAAGATGATCTGGGGCCAAGGGACCAAGCCCTATGAAGATAGGTTGAGGGACTTGGGAATGTTCAGCCTGGAGAAAAGGAGGTTGAGAGGGGACATGATAGCCCTCTTTAAGTATTTGAAAGGTTGTCACTTGGAGGAGGGCAGGATGCTGTTTCAGCTGGCTGCAGAGGAGAGGACACGCAGTAATGGGTTTAAACTTCAAGTACAACGATATAGGCTAGATATTAGGAAAAAGTTTTTCACAGTCAGAGTAGTTCAGCAGTGGAATAGGCTGCCTAAGGAGGTGGTGAGCGCCTCTTCACTGGCAGTCTTCAAGCAAAGGTTGGATACACACTTTTCTTGGATGCTTTAGGATGCTTAGGGCTAATCCTGCGTTGAGCAGGGGGTTGGACTAGATGGCCTGTATGGCCCCTTCCAACTCTATGATTCTATGATTCTATGATTCTATTTGTAATTTTTAAAACTTGTAAATAAAGGTTTAAATCATGCAAATCTAAGAGGCTTCTGGCCCCTCCTCCATCTTTCTTATCAACCCTGAGTATTTTAGAACAAAAACCCTCTAAGAACTGAGGAACTTCTTCAATTGACACTTTTGAAGTGAAGTAGCAATGGCCTCTATACCATGAAGCACAGGGTGGGATAACTTTAAATTACAGCCTGTAACCATTACCACTAATAGCAAAGACGCTTTAGTCCATGAAGATACGTTAGTGGCCAGCCAATCCCCAAATGTAACAATCACCAACACCAAAAGTAGTCAGAAACCCATTTTCTGGGTATGTGAGGCATCTTTCTGAGATGGAGATGAGGCTGCACATCTGGAACGACTAAGGGCCCTTCATCTTACATACCCCTGTCCCTGAGGGTTGCTGTATCTATTCTCCCTGTGCTAAGGGTGCCACTGTTGGTGCAAGAACATTTGTACTGGGATGTTTCTGACTGCAGGGTCATGGACTTGGCAGTTCACTTCTTCTTTTTCATAGATGACAGTGTCTCTTCCTTTTGATGAAATTATCCCTCCTCTTAATTTTTTGAAATTCTTCTGCATCTCCCCTTTCTGTACCTGGTGATGTTCAAAATTAGATGAGCTCTAATATGATGAGAGAGAAGACAGAAGGAGGACCAGATGTGAACAAAACCTGCCATATTTATCAAGCACAGGAATGTGTCGGATACATTCCAATATAAAGGCCACTGTGGCTGCCCGATTCCAAGTCAGCGGATCACCAGAATACATGCTATTATTTCAACCTGCTGCAAGCAAAACATGCACTGCCGTGTGATACATGAGCTTCTTTAACACGCTGCTGATGCTCTGGCATATCCGAGAAAATGACAGGAGATGTAGCCCATTAGGAGGTAGGATATGGCACCAAATCTTTCCAAGTCGGTATTGTTTTGTGCCAACTGGCTTCAGGATGGCAACAGGAGGTCAATCTGCTGCAAAGCAAACAATACTGTGGAGAGGTAACCATGGAAACCACACCAAAGTCACTTGGCAGTTCTCCCTCTGGACTGAAAAATGCACCTCAGGCAGAAACAAAGATGGCCGACTATCCTACACATGCTTTCCCTCATAATACTCATTGCGTGGCTGAACCAGGTCTATGTTCCTCTGGCGGACACCTCCCGTTTCTCATGTCCTATCTGCATTCCTTTCATTGACTCTGGTTCCTCTGGGCCAATTGCAATTGCTATCTCCCTTCAGCCTCCTACCCTGTCACCCTTTTATTCACATAGTTAATGTCCTGGCTTTCTGTTCAGTTTCTCAATTTACCTATTTGTTTCCTCTGCCTTTCTTTTTCCATCTGCTTCTTCGTCTACCTGCTTGGCACTCTTGCCCATGACAGCAAGGGAGCCATCTCCACTCATCCAATACAGGGTAGATTTTAGCTAGCATTGATGACAAATTTATTTTGCGGAAAATCACATGGCACCATACATTCCTGTTGGGTGGTATCCTATCCTAGGCTGGAGGAAGTTCCATAGACCTATGAAGATTTCCTCCAGCCTCAAGAACGTTCATCAAATTTATCAGTGCAATCTTAAACAGTGTTATACTATTCTAAGCCCACTGACTTCAAGGGGTTGAAGAGAGTGTAACTGTTTAAGTGTCTCTTTTGTTGAAGTAAGGACCATTCTAGTTGGAGGAAGACTACTTAGGTGGGAGAAAGCTTCAAATTTTGCTTGGGATGACAGATTACAAACCATTATCTTTGCTTAATACAGCTTAAATTCTAAAGGCCAGTAGTACATATAATCAAAAATTTAGTTAAAATGAAATAAATTCTATCTTGTTTTTAAAAATCTAAATGAGGATTTCTGCATACAACTACCAGATGCAGAAAATGTATATACGCACAACTTTGGATACCAGATCATGCATGTGATAATTAAATATGAAATATTATGTCCATTTCAATACAATGTTTGACCAAAAGAGAGATGTCATATACTTGGTTTGTTTTTTAAAATCTGAACCAAATGCCCTTTTGCATCAAAAGGTTAGTTTGAAACCATTTCATTTCAGGGCAGCCAATGTCCCAGCATCCTCCTAGTGAGGCAAAATGCTTTGGAAATGGTTGACATGAGGGCAAATTGTCAAGGGAACATTTGATAGAGCCATCTGCTCTGAGTCTAGCCCAGGAAAAACTCCTTTGGATTGTTACACCTTGCAGAAGCATTCCCAGTTGGGCCTCAGAAACCACTTGCTAGAATTGCATGGGCCACAACTCAGCAGGCTACTTAGCTTGTCAAGACTAAATCCCAGTTGCACCATTCACCATGGACTGCTTCTCCTGGCCTATCAATCCACAGTGATCTTCCCATGTTTTCAAAAACATGATTAAAACCATGTATTAGACAAGGGTTCCCATCCACAAATTATACATGTGTAAAAAAAATGCCACCTTTCCACAACCAAAACTGGTCTGAAACATTGAGATGGATCCCATAAGTTGCCTCTTTGAACCTCTTGCATTGGCAAGTGACTCCTTGCACTAGAGGAAAGCACCTCCACTCGTGCAACAGATGTATAGGATCCAAAAAACAAATCAATCTTGAGAGGCTTCATAGCTTTAATTTAAACTGAAATTAATCAGCACCACACATCTAAGCAGCAATGGTGACATACAGTTATTCATAATTTGATTGGAGTGACATTGCTGGAGTAATGCTGAATAACACAATATTTATCTTCCCTTTCCAAGTAGTTCTCACACCCAGCATGTTTGCAACCTGAACAATCCTTTGTAAAAGGCTGTAGAAAGAAACAAGATAAAAAACAAGCTTTGCAGGCCAGAATGAATGTTCTGACTTAGAGCAAACAACATTAACACCTGTATACTACTGACATCATGATTTCCAACTGAAGATAGGTCAGCTTACTTAATTTCACCCAGGCACATAAGTGGTAAACATTCAGAGCATTCCTGTTTATGATGCCATCTGGTGCCTCCTCGTAATTGGGTAACGCTCCCACTTCCAAACAAGATGTAATGGCAGCAACACAAAAAACCCACTGACATTTACAGTGAGGAAATTTATTATTAGCTATCAGCTCCGAATAGACGTGTCTGCATGACCATGAGTGCTATAAAGTCATCAACTACACGGGAGGAGGGACAGCAGAATAAATAACGTATTTTTACCCCTGCATGTTCTATGTAAATCATTAACAATGGATAGCTTCTGCACAGAGCAACTACAGCTTTGGGGAAAATCCATCTCTACTCCTTTGTTACATTAAACAATAAATTTACATCACACTGATTTCTACATGATCTCACATATAAAAATATATGAAATTATTCCTACTTCCTCCCATTCTTCATTTTGAGGTTATTGATGTATGGAAAATATTCCCCCCCACACACAAATTTATATATATATATATAAAAATATGTGTGTGTGTGCACGCATGTGTGTGTATATATGTATGTATATGTATATATGCTATATAAACACTCACAGGGCATGAAAGGGGGAGGGTGTTGCATCGCTGCTTACTCTGCCAGGCCTTCTGTACCACCAAGAACAGTCATCATCTCACCCACAAATGCCGATTACCACATAGTGGCTACTGCCACCCACTGACCCACCCTACCCTTTCCCCTAGTGGCTTGGAAGGGAGCTTGTGATGGCAGCTTGAGCCATGATTGCTATTATGGGGCATAAGGGCACATAGGACACTAGCTGACCCTATGCTGCTTCAGTTCCACCAGTGACTGGAGAACCCAGTGCACAGTGGAAATTCCTTGGGAGTCTTATGCTACAGTGTTTGATGTCCTGGAAACTGGGAATTTCCCATTATGTACTGGAAGCTTCAGTCGATGATGCAACAGTAATGCCCTAGATCAGTAATTTCCTGACTGGTTGGCTCACTGACCCGCCTGTCACAGCAACAGAGCAGGAAGATAACTGGGAACTGCATGGAGTTTCCAAAATCACTGTGATTGTTTCTGCGGTTCTCAGTGCTCCTAATCAGGCTCAGGATAATATGATGTGCACTGAAATAAGCCCATGATAGGCTAGTTAACATAGCTGGGGTCACTCTCATTCAAAGCATTATTAATGGCAAGAAGCAGGGAAGCCCCATCTCTGAGGCAAAGGGGATTTGTTCCCATACTATTAGGGCAAGCAATCCTGGACAGCTAAAGGAGAGGGCAGTGGGCATGGGTGGCCTACAAGTGGTCTAAGAAACTGGCCATCCAAGAGACTCTGGGTGGAGAGATGAAGCAGAACAGTTGTTGTTTCACAAAGAGCCAACTTGTGGACAACCAGACAAAATTCAACAAATTCTGACTGCTGCACAATGAAGCAGTGCCAGCAGGTCCCAGCATGAAGCCTTTCCAAGCTGAAGAAGCTTTCTACAATATCTTCATAATAGACTTAGCCACCTTTTTGGTGAGCAGCAGGAGAAACGACAGCCCTGAAGTATGTAATAAAGCTGGACAGCTTGAGTGCAGGCAAGAAATAATAAAAAATGAATAATGGCTGGTCAGAAACGAGAAGTAATTCAACAGATGTATGGCATTTTATTCTACTTCATGGAACAGTTATTCCTGTTAATTATATCACCTATTCTAGGCTTATACTCATAATTACATAATTACACAAAACAGATGGATAGCAGAATGCTCCCAGATGGTGAGAAAGTAAACAAGTTGATAATATATAAGCATTTAAGATATAATTATAAAAATAATTATAGCTTCCTGCTCTCAAACTAATTATACGTGTTGCATAAAAAACACTCCTGAAGATGCCCTGTGTAAATTATAAATTGGAATCTCCTTGTACTTTCACATTAAATTTTAAAATGAGAAGCATTGAAAAGAGTTAATTTGCAAAAAATGCCAAAGTGAAAAGTTACTAGCAAGATCATTTTCCTATCCTCAGTGCGATCTTGAATGTTGGCACAGTATATCAATGGGATTCCAGTACATTTTTATTAACCCAGACAGACAAAAACAGAACTTACATCTCTTTTATTGAGACCAATTCAATTACATTAAATAGTTCTAATAAAAAGTAATACTGGCCTTTTGTTTTTGGATTTTTACTTGGAACAATGAGGCTACCTGCAATCTCCATGTACTTTGACAGTAGCTAACTATTCCAGACTGATAACTTAGGACTTGAGAGACACCTACTGAAGGAGTGGAAGTCATGTGGAAGTAGCAGGGAGGTGATTTCTGAAACAGTGGCTATGGCAGTCATGAACTGCAGTAAAGTCCAAGAAAAAAAAGGAAGCTCAGAACTTAGGCAAAAAGACTCTGAAATTTATTTTCCAAAATTAAGAACTTTCAGAAAGACATGGCATCTCAGGTGACTCTTGAGATGCTTTAAGCACAGATTAGTCAAAGATACTTTGTAGAGAGATATCCCCCGCATAAGTTTGATGGATTTAAATTCCAAAGTCAATTCCAAATCCCTCATCATCAAATTAATGCTTTCAGAAAACGATCCCATTAAACTTGCCAGGGTAGCTGATGCCCTTGGAAGCATGTGTCCAAATAAATTACTTAAGCTTGCTAGTGCGGTATATAAATATGATAAACAAACAAACATAGTCTTGTCTAATCCACTTTGTTTCCTTGGATTGTGACTGTGTATGCCAATAAAGGTTTTCTGAGCCCCTAAGTGAATATACACTTCTGACCAGAACTGAAGAAAGATGAAGAGAAACTGGAACATGTCCAGAGGAGGGGTTTGGAGACCAAGTCGTATGAGGAAAGGTTGGGGGAGCTTGGTCTGTTTATCCTGGAGAGAAGACAACTAAGAGGTGATATGATAACCATCTTCAAATACTTGAAGGGCTGTCATATAGAAGATGGAGCAGAGTTGTTTTCTGTTGCCCTAGAGCGGCTCCCTCACCCCGCCCCACCCCGCAGTGAGAAACTTCCCAGGCCGCAAGCAAATCGGCTGCCAAAGCGGCTGATTAGCTTGTGGCCCGGCAAGCTTCTTTTTGCAGGAGGGGGGGAGGAGAGGGAAGCATGGCCGCTGGATTGCCCTCCCCCAGACACCGGTCCGTAGCCTAAAAAAGGTTGCGGACCACTGCCCTAGAGGGTTGGACCAGAGATGATGGGTTTAAATTAATTCAAAAGAATTTTTGGCTAAACATCCAGAAGAAGTTCCTGACAGTTACAGCGGTTCCTCAGTGGAACAGGCTTCCTCGGGAGGTGGTGAGTTCTCCTTCTTTGGAAGTTTTTCAGCAGAGGCTAGATAGTCATCTGACAGAAAGGCTCATTTTATGAATTTAGGCAGCTTGTGAGCAGTTGGGCAGGAAGGAAAGTGAAAATGTTTGTCTGTTGTGGCCCTTCTTTGCATACCCGGGGAATTGCTAATTGCCACTGTGGGATGGTAGGCAAATTTCCTCCAGGCCAGCCTGGATTCTGGAGATTTTTGGTGGAGGGATCACTTGGGCATGAAACTAGAGTCACCGTAGGTGAGCAGGTAGTTGCGAGTTCCTGCGTTGGACTAGATGACCCTGGAGGTTCCTTCCAACTCCACGATTCTAATATATAATAATGTAATTCTGGTTATCATCATAACAAAAATCTAACTTTTAACCCTTACCCAACTTGTCAAACAGTAATTCCATTACAGGTTTAAAAACCTCTATTTAATTATATATTGGAGCCCATAGCGAAAGTCATGAAATATAATGACACTTAGCTTTGTATTTCTGAAGATCACTGAGAGAGCCCACAATGAAACACTGTTGAAAATACTAGGTGTCACATTGAAGAGGGCAGTATATAAATGTGAAAAACAAACAAACAAATAAATTGTCAGGTGCCATGGCAAACTGGTTCCCGGGATTCATTGAACTATGTATTTTGAACTATACATTTTTAAAAAATAGCAAGAGGTGCCAAGGAATGAAAAAGTCACTTTACAGAGAGGTCACCAAAAATGATGACCAGGGGAACATGAAAATCAGCAGAAAACTATGCCAGAAAATGTTGGTTTTGAGTATTTTAGAGATCAAGTGTAGAAGGAGCAAAGAAACACGAAGAAGGCAAATGAAGAGAGCAACAGTTTGTCATAGACAAGACATCAGGGAACTCTGTGCCTGTGTACTGGTGCCGGCTGGTGCGTTGGCACTGCACCTCCCCTCTACGGTGCTGGCCACCTCCAGCTTCCATGATCTCCAAAGTGGCCGAAGCGCATAAGACTAACTGTGACCGAAGGACAGGCCACTGAGTTAAAATGAAGGCATTTAGAAACCCAGCCACTATGGTGTGAAAATCACCCCTGGAGCCTTTTAGCTGCTTCTGGGTTACAGAGCCAGGAATCTACAGAATGTCTACAAATGGACAAATACTATGAATGTACCATATGCTCTTGGTGTTGCATGATGGACCTTTAAAGGTAAAAGTAAAGGTATCCCCTGTGCAAGCACCGGGTCATGTCTGACCCTTGGGGTGACGCCCTCTAGCGTTTTCATGGCAGACTCAATACGGGGTGGTTTGCCAGTGCCTACCCCAGATGGACCTTTATCATAAAACAAATACTTTTATTATAACAACATATGTTCTTGGTACTGGATGACTAAACGTTATCATGAAGCAAATGCAATATGCATATTTATCTGAACAGGTTGCAAAAGAAATTTGTTTTCTTGCTACTTCAATGAGAAATGAACACACACAGGTATCACCTATATTTTTGAAGTTAAGATGCTGCACTGGCATCAATAGAGCTTGAGAAAGAAAAAAACAAACTGACTGAAATATAAATAGTGATGATGAATACTGTCACTTTACATCCCTCATGTGAGGAAGGATAAATCCTCATGCAGAAAAAGATTTCCAGGTAGAAAATACCTACACAGGAACACAAAATTCCACACATCCCGCAAGCCGGTGAAAACCTTGATGCTCAGGAGTCAACTAGTGCAGAGGTCCCTCAACCTGTTTTGAGCCTGGGGGTACCTTTGGGATTCTGACACAGCATGGTGGGCACACCCACAAAATGGCTGCTGCAGAAAGTCAATCTAGCCACAAATCGAGCCTCAGGGGAGGGCGGCATCTTTCCTTCCTTCATAATTCGTTAAGGGCTAAGTCGGCGGGACCAGTCCAGGTGAGGGGCCAATCAGAAGGCATGAAGTACCTTCCGATAGGCCCCTCACCAGGACAGACAGCAGTTCTAGCCAATTGGGTAAGGGCACAATCTAGACCCTTCGAGGCCCTCACGAGGACAGTCCAGAAAGCCACGGGGAAGCGGCAGGACACAGTGAGTAAAGAAGGAGGCTTTCCCCTCGGGCCTAGAAGCACACCCAGGGCCTTGAAGAGGAAGGCCCCGCCGCCGCCGGGGGAGAGGGGGGGAAGCAGGCCTTCCCACTGGGCCCAGAAATGCCGCACCCGGGATCAATGCCGCCTCTATGTGTCTGCTAGGTGGCCATGGCGGGGGGTGGGGTGGGGGTTTTCAAAGCCCGTTCTCATGAACAGGTTTTGAATCTAGTATAAATATAATCTGTACACCGCCCGTGGTGCCGCGGGCGGGCGCTCCTGGGGCGGGATGTGTCCGGGATGAGGAAGGGTCCGGATTGGACCCTTCCTCATGACAGACAATTGGAGGGACCAATCGGCAGGCGCTTCGTGCCTGCCGATTGGTCCCTCTGATTCCCAGCAACTGCGAGCCGCGCACAGCGCGGCTCGCAGTTGCTCCCAGCCTGACGCGGCGGGAGGCGCAAAGCGCCTCTCGCCGCGCCAGGCCGCCGCCCGAGGAAGCCCCTACAAGTTGCTCCCGGCCTGACGCGGCGAGAGGCGCAAAGTGCCTCTCGCCGCGTCAGGCCGCCGCCACAGAACAACACAGAAGACCAACCCAGCTGACCTGTGGGCACCGGAAGCAGCGGAAACGCCATCGACGCCGGAGCCATGATTGGGGGCACCGGAAGAGCCTCCATTACTCCAGGAAGCGGCGCCGCGATTGCCGGCGCCGCCCGCCCAGCGAACGGCCGTGCCCGGCCCACGATCATCGCAGGGACCTTTGCCGCGACGCCGAGGCCTCGCTCTGCCGCGGCAGCAACTCGCCTGCCAGCGCTAAGCCTCGCCGAGAAGGAGCTACGACGACGAGCAGCCTTCAAGAACCGTGGAGCTGCCGCTGACGAGCCGCCGCAGCCCAGCGCGCCGAGCAGCCCAACCGCTGAGGAGCCGCCGAGGAGCCGCCGCCCGCCTCCTTTTTAAGGTCGCCTTTCGTCCCTCGCTCTGGCTCCCAGCTCCTAGCGCCCATTGTATCCTTTGTACAATGGGCTTTTTTTACTAGTACATCAATAAACACATAAATGAAATGGCTGCCACAGCTTACCTTCAGTAGCAAAGTGAAAATCTTTGTACTGCATTGGCTACTGTTGCCAAACCAATGTTTTTTAAAAAAATCTGAATAGCCAATCAAATCTCCAGTAGCCACCCAGAAGCCTTGGTGGACAAAAGCCTCACCTGGCCCACCTACTTTCTAAAAGCACTTGGTGGGCACCAGGTTGGGGAATCCCTGTGCTACTGCGATCCGAAAAAGAGTTATATCTTTCTAAACCCATTTTCTCTGGTGGATATAGAAGGGTGCATTGCTTTTAGGGTTTTGTCATGAATGTACTACAACAGACTACACATCAAGTGCAAGCACACAGCTCTTGCCCCTCCCCCTGCCAATACATAAACACCATCCCCTCAACACTTTCCCCTATTATGGATACCCTTCAGTTGACAGAGGATTCACAAGGGTGAATCACAAGGGCAGATTTGGCTCTTGGAAAAGCTCAAAACTGCTAAATAAAATCCTCCAATGAAATATGAAAGGGCTGCTGTGGGTCAATGCTGCTTATACTATTAGATCTGTCTGCAGCATTCAACACAGTAAATCACAAGCTCCTAGCTCACTGCTTTGCCGACGCTGGGATATGGGGGACAGCTCTTAAATGGCTGATCTCCTTCCTCCGACATTGTGCACAAAGGGTAGTAATAGGAGAGTATCCAACCACCATCAGCTCACATGGGGAATCCCACAGGAAGCAGTCCTCTCTCCTATTCTATTTAAAAAAAATTTTAATTTTCTTTTGCTCAGCTGGTGTGGAGGCTTGGGTTGGTTTACCACCAATATGCAGATGACACCCAGCTCTTCCTCCTGATAGATCACTACCCTGATTCCCACCCCCCAGAACCCTTAGCCAGACTCCTGGAAGCAGTGACGATGTGGCTCAAGCAGAGTCATCTGAAGCTCAACCTTTGTGGCTCGGTAAGAAGGGACCAAGTGAGGAAGAATGCTTACCCAACCTGGACGGAGTACATCTCCATGGAGGCACAGGTCACGAGAGTAGCGCAGCAGGCTTTCTACTATCTATGCCAAGCCAAGCTATTAGCGCCCTACTTGGCATCAGAGCATCTACCCACAGTGATCCACGTGACGGTCATCTCTAGACTGGACTTGTGTAACTCGCGCTACGCAGGCCTACCCTTATCCTTGATCCAGAAACTACAACTGGTGAATAACACCATGGCCAGGATTCTCACTAATACATCACGGAGATCTCACATCTGGCCTGTACTCCAACAACTCAGCTGGCTCCCAACTGAATTCTGGAAGAGGCTTAAGCTTTTGGTTCTTACCTTCAAAGCCATACGCAGGCTGGGCCCAGTGTACCCAAGAGTCCGTCTCTCTGCCTACACGCCCAAAAGAGCACTGTACTCTGCCACTACCGGCTATACTCTGCCACTACCGGCTGGTGGTCACTGGTCCCAATGAAGCATGTTGGTCCTCAACAAGGGCCAGCCAGAGCTTTTTCTGTCCTGGCCCCCACCTGGTGGAACGAGCTCCCTGAAGAGATCAGGGCCCTGTCTGAACTCTCACAATTCCGCAGGGCCTGCAAAAGGGAACTCCTCCACCAGGCATTTGCTTGAGTCCGGCCGACCCAACAACATCCGCTGGTCCCCCCTCAACACCCCCTCCATGATCTGAAGCAGCTGACCTCCCTGGGGGCTTTGTCTAAGTTATCGTTCTATTTGAAGCCCCTGTTAAGAGTATTGTTGTTATGTTATATATGACTATGTTATACGTTCAGACTGTTCTATATATTACCTCTGCAATGTTTTATATGAACTGCCCTGAGCTGTATGGGAGGGCGGTATAAAAATTTAGTAAGCAAACAAACAAATATCTGTATTGTAAATCTGCTAATTTAAACTAATGACATCCCTAAAATACATTCTGAATAATTTAAAGACTACTGCTTGCAAATCCTCAATTTGAAATGCAAGCTTAGAAAAGCCCAGGCTGACATGGGAAGGGCAGGAGCATCAGGTTCAAGATAATTAAGAAGCAGCCCACCAACATTAAGACAGTAATGTCATGCCATCTGCCAAATCCTACATTTAGCTGGAACTTTGCCTTTTGCTTCCTGCTGCTTCTGTTACCCACCTGATCCTTAGAGACCTGCTTTGATGGCGCATTGATGCCAAGTTTTTCCAGAGGATAGACAATCTGTCGTCTTGGTCGCACGGGAACCATGTAATGAAGGGCAGATGTCAGGGAATGGGCACAGGGATTCTGGAACTGAAAGACAACAAGCTATATTTTAACAGGGAGAATGTCACAAAAGTTCACCACAGATGTCTACAGACGTGCTCTGTGAAGACAAGAATTCTTTATCCCCTTGATTAAATCCAAGAGAAATATCAGCAAAGAAACAAATATGCTTAGAGCAGAGGAATGGATTGCAGCTAATTCCCGACACTAATGAAGATAATTATGAGAGTAATTGCATTACTATCTCAGTGGGAATGACAGATAAACAAGTGGTTTGGTTTATGGGATTCTGCTGCACAAGTAGCTCCCCTGGAGAATGTTTTCTTCCACTGTGATCATGAACCATCTTCACCCGACCTCATTAAGCGGTGTTCCATGTTTGCTGTTTGCCTCCAGTCGTTTGGCAAATGTGGGGTTAAACATTTATATAGAAAAAAGCATATGGATTGTTGCTTTTATCCAAATGGTGAATGTTAATGAACTGGCAAAAACTTAAGGGGGGGGAATTCTCATATTTTCAGTAACATGTCATTAAAAACTCCTCTATCATGCCACAGCTAAACAAGACAGTGGAAAAGCAACAGTTAAAATGAGAGCCTTCCCCTTCCTCTCCCCACAACAGACACCCTGTGAGGGAGGTGAGGCTGAGAGAGCCCTGAGATTACTGAAGAGGAAGAAGGAGAAGAAGAGTGGGTTCTTATATGCCGCTCTCCCCAAAGGAGTCTCAAAGCGGCTGACAATCGCCTTCCCTTTCCTCTCCCCACAACAGACACCCTGTGAGGGAGGTGAGGCTGAGAGAGCCCTGGGATTACTGAAGAGGAAGAAGGAGAAGAAGAGTGGGTTCTTATATGCTGCTCTCCCCAAAGGAGTCTCAAAGCGGCTGACAATCGCCTTCCCTTTCCTCTCCCCACAACACACACCCTGTGAGGTGGGTGAGGCTGAGAGAGCCCTGATATTCCGGCTCTGTCAGAACAGCTCAATCAGTGCTGTGGCTAACCCAAGGTCACCCAGCTGGCTGCATGTGAGGAAGAAGCGGGGAATCAAACCTGGCTTGCCAGATTAGAAGTCCGCACTCCTAACTACTACATCAAGCTAAAGAACTAAACCACTCCAGGAGGAGAGGAGTTGGATGATGGTAACAGTCCAATAATTAAAAAGTAGGCTGGAGGTGGGTGGGAGTGGGCAGGACAAAGAAAACAGATTCTGGAGGACAGGGCTATCTGTGGCTACTATGGACAGCTACTCCTTCCAGTATCAGAGGCAGTTTGTTTCTTTATATCTGTGGCTGAGAAGTATGCTGGGAGGATGCTGTGGCCCTCATCCAGAGAGCGGCTTCCTAGAAGCAACGGATCAGCCACAGTCCTTCAATCAGAGGCAGCAGGGCTCTTCTTATGTTCTTATCAGGAGATGCTCTTAACCAATCCTTTCGCAGCCTTCCATTTACAAGAGCATATCCAGCAAGGTGTTTTGCTCCCCCCTCCCCGTGGCCTATGAGCCCAGCACAGTTTTTCTGGTACTCAAAGGAGACTCCACCTTCTCTTTTTCACCTGTGGAAAAACTGATTAGATCAACCTATGGCTGTTATTACAGCAAGAACTGCAAATCCAATGAATAAATAGAAAAAAAAAGAACAACTGGTGCTTGTATGTAAAGAATCGTTAAGATTTGTGAAATCCCAGCATGTTTTGTGTCAAGCTTCTTCAGGAGGGTATCCCTTCAGATTCTCAGTAGAATGTTACTTTCTGCACCAATTGTGTTTTTTTTTCTATAGAAAATAGGGGATTACAGCAAGACAATAAACGTTGGTGCCTGTGTTGATCCACTGCAAAACGCTGAGCTAAAAGTTGCATCATACCCATCCTTGAGACACATCAAAATGATGGGTTGGATTCAACCACTGCTATCCACTGGCAAAGGGAGGGGGGTGATTGAAAGACTGCCACATGCCCTGAAGCTGGACGTGCAGGTCCCCTTACTACCCGGGAGCATCATTTGGGTGGGCGAGACAATCAGCCGGAACAAGAAGGGAAAGTTCTGTGCCTCGAGGTTCAATCTCCCTGTTTCTCACAGAATACAAGTGATTGTGCAGCACTTTGAATTCTGAAAGCCCAACAGTTATACTGCTTTAATTTATGTTACCTTGCCTTCTCCAGTCTGGGGATAGATGGGGTAGTAGAGACAAGTTTTGTAGGACAGCCGAAGGATCTCCTTCAGGAAATGTTTTGCATAGTGATGAAAGATCGGATTTAAAGCAAAATGGTATAAATGGCCATGATCTTCAAACTGGTGATGGTTGAAATAAATAAAGTCTTCAATATTGTAGTGCGAGCGAATGTATTCGATGTCCTGAAAAACATGAACATTTGGTATAGTTAATCATAGGGACTGGACTGCTATATTTAAATAGCTACACTGTCAAGTTTGTATGCCTTTTGTTTCCAAGGAAGGATGCAAGAGCATCGTTAAAGGGACAATCTACTGGGAGGCATGCCCGTCCAACCACACGTGAGCAGCAGTATTTCACTGGGGACTAAAGCAAGACCATATAGAAAGCTGTTCAAATAAAACCATATCAGCAGCTTTCCCTCTGAGCTGCCTGATCATTAACACAGAATGCCCCACTCAGCAGCACTCTTGAGCCACACAGGGTCCCGCACTTCCTATGGCCCATTTTAAGATTACAGCAGTTCTGTTTGCTCAGGATGGGAACTGCTCTGCTTAGTGTGTGTGTGTGGGGGGGGGGGGATGAGAGGGAATATTGCACCTCAGCAGGTTCTTTAGTAAAATTCTATTTAAAGTAGGCTGAATCCAAGGCAAAGGGAGTGGAGCAAAGGGAATGGGACTTTTCCTCCTCTGCTGTTGCAGCCCTCTGAGTCCCCTGGACACCTGACTGTGGGAGGTCAGAGGACTCTCACGCACAGAATTGACAAAAACCACCCCTCTTCTTTACCGACAAAACTGGTGTCCTGTTAAAACAAGTGCCATTATGTTGGTAGGAGAACTTCCGTAGATCAAATCCAGGAGCCAGCATGGTGTAGTACTAACTGCTAAGTGGCAGCTGCTAATCTGGCGAACCAGGTTTAATTGCCTGGTTCTCCACATGCAGCCAGCTGAGTGACCTTGGGTTCATCACAGCCCCGAGAATGCTGTTCTGACTGAGCAGTCCTGGCAGAGCTTTCTCAGCCTCGCCTCCCTCACAGGGTGTCTGTTGTGGGGAGAGGAAGGGAAGGCGATTGTAAGCTGCTTTGAGACTCCTTTCAGCAGTGAAAAGCAGGGTATAAAAACCAACACTACTTCTTCTATATTTAGAAGGTCTATGTATTGAGTTACAATTAACTATAGTTCCATACCCATTACTGAATTATAGGAATTGCAGAATTAATTTATGCAGCTTTTTACGTATGTATGTATGTATGTATGTATGTATGTATGTATGTATGTATGTATGTATGTATGTATGTATGTATGTATGTATGTATGTATTTATTTGGATTTCTATACTGCCCATTCTTTGCGGCTCTGGGTGGTTTACATTGAACATTATATAACTTACATGGAACGTTATACAGGCTGTAACATCAAAACAATTTTCAGTAAACATTAAAACATTACAATACATCATTAATAATATAATAACAGATAACAGCAACATTGGCAGGTCATGGGGGGGACCAGCAGATGTTCCAAGTTGGTCGGCCTCAAGCGAATGCCTGGTAGAGGCATTACGTCTGCATCATTCCAGACACAAAACTGGATGGGACTCTCCCTTGCTAAAAATTAAGATGCTGTCAAGGAATCACTGCTAGTGTGTTTTTCATTTTGCTACATGGAACTTGCTTGCCTTTTCCAGGAATATTATTACCTGTTGTGCAGCAGTAAGGCCCATTATGCACGGCCGCCGAAACGGCGATTTCGGGTCACATGGAAAACGCGGAGGGGGAAGACGTGACGCATACCGGTTATGTACGGGGCGGGGCGCGACGGCGGCAAAACCCAGAGTAACCGATTATGTACGCGCCGATCCGGGCGCCGCTTCTGGTTGCGCCCCGGTCACCCGGAAGCTGCGCTTTCTTCCGCGTTTCACTGACGCGGCTTTTTCGGTGGCATGCACCGAAGCTGCGGCCGGTTGCAGCCGGCTCCGTGTGTTATCGGTGATTTTAGTCGCCGCCATTCCACCCCGAATGTGCGCTAAAACCCCCGTGCATAATGGGTCTAAGGGTGAGTGGTTAATTAATTAATTTCAAAACTGAGCTGAACTCTGGTTGCATTTATAAACTGCTTTGGATTTATGTTCTTAGAGAACACTGGACAAGATGTTTACATAACATACACCAAATACCTTTACAAAAATACAGGCTTTTTTCTATTGACATCATGTAAGGCTGTATTTTTAAAACTTTTCTGAGGATTGTTCACACATTATTCTGATAACCCTCTCCCCAACTGTATGAAGAGGAAACTAGTGGTTCATGCATTCCTTTCTCCACCACTATTGCTGTGGGGAGACAGGAATGACCAAACTGGGAGCATTCATAATGGAATGTGAATTTAGGCTGGCACCCTCTGATTTGAAAAGGGAAAGAAGAATGACAAATATGCATATATACCATTTCATTCCTAATGACTGATATTCCAACTATCTGATTCAACGCTTCTGCTACAAATGCCTGAACTGGTGTTCCATCCTGAAAAACAAAGCACAACCATCTCTGTCTATTCTTTTACTCAAATAATGGAATACAGTAAGTTATTTCACCTTTGTCAGACATCAGTTCATATAACATGCATTAAAAAGGGCCTGTGTTAGTCACTGCAGCAAAAATATACAAACAAGCACAAAGGCCAGAAGCACTTTTAAGATAAACTAAATTATTGTGGCATAATTTTTTGTGGCATAAATTTTCTGCTGATGGTCTTGTTGATATTGAAGCCTCATGGTTACTGCACTGAATTCTGGCACCAAGACATTAGGATCTGTAGTCATGTTACTGGTTTTAATACTGTATTGCTTTAATTGTAATTCCTGTTGGAATATTGATTTTTAATTACCTTTAGCTTCTTTCAAGAAAGGACAGACGAACATTTTAAAATGATTAAAAACAAACAAACACAGGCTATTTATCACCTGTTTAATTGGTCTGCTAGCTTAGAGCAGAGTCAAAGCGGTAACTCCCCTAATAGTTAACGCTACCACAGTACAATCCTGAGCAATTATGCCTTTCTAAGACCTAACTTCAGTGATATACCTCTGACTAGGTTTGTACTGCAAAAGAATGAAGAATATGTAAGCCTATACATGACATTTGAAATATGAGGGGATCAACTCTAACTGCTGTTTCCACAAGCCACCCATATAACAGTGAAAAAAATTCAGTAACACTTTAGATGTCCAATTTTCGGAAAATGAATTCTATATATAAGCTCTATATTCTTATTATCAGAAATCCACAGTACGAAATTCAACAGAAGCAAGATAAGAGTCTGAAAACTTACTGGATCTCTCCGGGCTGATATGTAGTTACTTAAATCATCCATTATACTATTGTTCAACTCCAGGGTTTTGATTAGCTTTTCAACATCACAGGTGTCACTAGATTTTGCTGCCCTTACAAGAAAAGACCTGTTAGAGGGAATAAATGTTTATCTTCTGTGAACAATGAACATGATCTCCCAACAGTCTCAGATTTCAGGTTTAAGCATACAGGCATGTTTGCATGTTGTATTCATGGCAGCTAATCATGGCTACCTCTTATGAAATTGTATAGTCTTGACACAGGAAAGCTCTTTATTGCTATGTTTAGGTATCCCTCAGCAAACAGAAGCTGCTGGCTAATATAACAATTGGACATTTGTCTGAGAAGTCCAAAGAAATACCTTGTAGTTCAGGGCATACTTATGCTATAAACTTACAGCCATTTTATGCCAATAATATTAATGTCTTGCCCCAAAGAAGCCTGGCAATTGAAGCCTGATAAGTGTTCTGAGAATTTCTAACTTCTCTTATAGAAGAACTGCAATTGTCAGACTTGCTGATCATAAGAACATAAGGAAAGCCAAGTAGCACGAGGCCAGTGGCCCATCTGGTCCAACACTTTGTCTCACACAGTGGCCAAAACTCAGGTGGCACCAGGAGGTCCAACAGTGAGGCTAAAATCCAGAAGCCTTCTCATTGTTGCCCCCAAGCTCCAAGAAGACAGAGCATCCCTGCCCCAGACGGAATGTGCCATCTACACCATGCGGCTAATAGTAACTGATGGACCTCTGCACCATGTTTATCTAAGCCAGGGGTAGTCAAACTGCAGCCCTCCAGATGGCCATGGACTACAATTCCCATGATCCCTGACAGTAAATGCTGGCAGGGGCTCATGGGAATTGTAGTCCATGGCCATCTGGAGGGCCGCAGTTTGACTACCCCTGATCTAAGCCTTTCTTGAAGCCATCTATGCCTGCAGCTGCCATCACTTTCTGTCACAGTGAATTCCATGTGCTAATTATTCTTTGAGTAAAGAAATATTCCTTTTATCTGTTCTAAAACTTCTGCTCATTAATTTTATTGAATGCCCATGAATTCTTGTATTACAAGAAGAAGGACAGTTCTTATATGCTACTTTTTCTCTACCTGAAGGAGTCTCAAAGTGGCTTACAATGGCTTCTTTTCTCTCCCTGTAATAGACACCCTGTGAGGGAGGTGAGGCTGAGAAAGCCCTGATATTACTGCTCAGTCAGAACAGCTGTGCTGTGGTGAGCCCAAGGTCACCCAGCTGGCTGCATGTGGGGAATCAAACCCGGCTCGCCAGATTAGAACTCTGAACTCCTAACCACTACACCAAGCTGTCTCCAAGGGATGCATAATTTTGTAAACTTCTATCATATCACTACTCATTTCTTATCTTCCTATAATTTTAGCTGCTAATGTTATAATACCTTTTGTGGGTGAGGAGTTGAGGAAGATATAACAAGAACAAGTTTTATTTACTGTCAAAGCCAACTCTTTCTATCCCAGTGTCAATCCTGAATACAACTGCAGCATCCTCATCGTCACCCAAAGCTTGCAAAGCAGTTCTGAATTAATTTTTGCTATTTCACTGGAGTTAATTACAACCAATTATGCCACTTGACTAACCGTCAGACACAGCATCCTCTACAAATGTTGTTAAAGTATTTATCCACTCATTTGATAGAATCATAGAATCATAGAGTTGGAAGGGGCCATACAGGCCATCTAGTCCAACCCCCTGCTCAACGCAGGATCAGCCCAAAGCATCCTAAAGCATCCAAGAAAAGTGTGTATCCAACCTTTGCTTGAAGGCTGCCAGTGAGGGGGAGCTCACCACCTCCTTAGGCAGCCTATTCCACTGCTGAACTACTCTGTGAAATTTTTTTTCCTGATATCTAGCCTATATCGTTGTACTTGTAGTTTAAACCCATTACTGCGTGTCCTTTCCTCTGCAGACAACGGAAACAGCATCCTGCCCTCCTCCAAGTGACAACCTTTCAAATACTTAAAGAGGGCTATCACGTCCCCTCTCAACCTCCTTTTCTCCAGGCTGAACATTCCCAAGTCCCTCAACCTATCTTCATAGGGCTTGGTCCCTTGGCCCCAGATCATCCTTGTCGCTCTCCTCTGTACTCTTTCAATTTTATTTATGTCCTTCATGAAGTGAGGCCTCCAGAACTGCACACAGTACTCCAGGTGTGGTCTGACCAGTGCCGTATACAATGGGACTATGACATTTTGTGATTTTGATGTGATGCCCCTGTTGATACAGCCCAAAATGGCATTTGCCTTTTTTACCGCTGCATCACACTGCCTGCTCATGTTTAGTTTACAATCCACAAGTACCCCAAAGGCCTGCAAGATGGAGCTCTTCTGCCAGGCATCTGGTTGAGGCCAGCGCATAGAAGATCTATATGGCCCCTCCTCCAAATCTCCTAAATTCCAAACTTTGAACATTAATTAATTAATTACAAACTAAAACAGAATGTAAATGAAAATAAGATTGCACTTACCTGTAAATTAGGGACAGTGCATGTGCAAGCCTCCTCAGTCCCTGTAAGGGACTGCACAGAAGCCCCAAATTATATTGGTATAATAGCAAAGTATGTCACTAACTTGAGCAATCCAGAACGATGAAACACGTAAAGCTCCTGGTCCAGAGTACAACCGCTGAAGGGAATAACCCGAACAAAGTTCTGGATCAGATAAAATTCTGGTACCATATGAGGCACTGAGATGATACAGAAGTCTCTGTCCTGGGAATAAGAGACAATATTCCATAGTCACTCTTAAAATTTATATGTAAATTGTTTAAGAAAATAAACTGAAATAAAGAGAACAATAATGACAGGTATTCCATAAATAGAGAGTTCAGTTTTAAACACACAAACTTTATTTGATTGTATTACGCAGAGTAGCAGTGGGGGAAGAGATGTCAGGTCCCAGTTCCCATGTGGAGTGCTGCAGGGAAATATTCAGATAAAAGGAATATTTGTTTAACATCTTTATGCACACTCTGGTCCAGCTGCTTTGGAGTTATGGGCGGATGACACCGCATCCAATATGTGGATGACACCGAGCTCTACCTCCTGATGGACAGCCGCCCGGACCCTCCCTCCCCCGTTACACTTGCCAGATGTTTGGAAGTCATAACTGGATGGTTGGAGTAGAGTCACCTGGAACCCAACCCCTCCAAGATGGAGGTCTTGTGGCTGGGCAGGAAGGCAGCAGATCAGAAACCGCACTGGGGTGCAGCTTAACATCTCGCCCTTGGCCAGGAATTTGGGTGTGATCCTGGATGACTCCTTGTCAATGGAGGCCCAGGTTTCAGGATTAGCCTGCATGGCATTTTTCCATCTATGCCAAGAGAGGTTACTAGCACCCTATCTGTCCATGGATTGCATGGCTACAGTTATCCATGCAATGGTCACCTTCAGACTGGACTTCTGTAACTTGCTCTACGCAGGCCTACCCTTGTCCCTGACCCAGAAACTGCAGTTGGTGCAGAATGCAGCTGCTACAGTCCTCACAGGTATATTTTGGAGGACCCATATACAGCCTGTGATGAGGCAGCTGCATTGGCTGCTGGTTATAGCCCAGATCAAGTTCAAGATTTTGGTCTTGACTTTTAAGGCCATCCATGGTCTGGTCCCATTGTATGCCTATCTCCTTATATCCCCCGCAGGGTGCTTCACTCTGTGGGTTCAAATCCGTTGGAGGTCTCTGGCCCGAGGCAAGTGTGCGTGGCCTCAACCATGGTCAGGGCCTTTTCAGTCTTGGCCTCGACCTGGTGGAATGAGTTCCTCAGAGAGGTGAGGTCCCTGACAGACCCTCTAAATTTGTCAGTTCTGCAGGGCCTGTAAATCAGAACTCTTCCATCTTTGGTTGAGGCTGAGACTACTGAGATCTGCACCCCTCCCAGAGACAGCCGGGTCATCAGGCTACCACTTGGATTTTACCTCTGAGGTATTGCTATGAAGCCTAGAAGGCAGATGGAGGGTTATTATTGCTGCCAAAGAGGGATTTTACTGGACTTTATTGTGGTAAGGGGTTTTTGTTGTGGGATTATGAGCCACCATGTGGGATTGGTGGGCTATAAATGAAATCATAAATAAATAATAAATTGGTGTACCCCATTTTCATATGGCTGCCTGTTTCATATAATTATATTAGGGCCAAAAATGATTAATAGTTGCCTCATCACACCTGTTCAGTAAACTTGCTTAATATACTATCATCTCATGGCCCAGTCCTGGGTAAGCTGTGCTGAAATGACTGGGATTCTTGTGGCACACTTAAAAAAAAACATTAAAAATGACTCTTGCATTTCTCCCATTAAGCCCAATAGGGTTTGTGCAGTAGAAATGTATACTATGTCACACCCTAGAAAGCCTGTCCTATGTTTTCATACTGATTAAAGTTTAGTAGTGACACCATCAGACAAATCATCCAAAGATCAACAATGAAATGACCTGGAAGATGAAAATGTTCGCCTGTTGATTTTTGAGCATTGCAATTTTTAATATCTGTTGTAGAACCTGCAGGTGAGAATCTCTGCCTGAGGGATTAGAACAGATGCAGCTGTAGCCTAGAGTTGGCTGTAAACCAGGCATTCTCAACCAAGGTTTCACAAAATCCTGGAGTTTCTTGACAGCCCCAAAAGGGTTCCCTAAATGGGTGGGAGTTATTTATTAATTTGTAATATATTATTTTTAAAAATGTTAATACATTTTAAAAATTTGTTAAATATTTATCGGGAGATATGACCATATATGTTCATGTCAAGCCCCTCCCCCGCATGGCCAATGATGGCCTGAAAGGAGCGAGAAGGGGAGGGGTCCCGGGAACGCATGTATACAGCTATGTTTCCCAAGCATAATCTGCATGATCCCACCACTTATGGGGTTTCTCAAAGCCTGAAGAATGTTTCAGGGTTTCTCAATGGTAAAAATGTTGAGAAAGGCTGCTGTAGACAATGGATCCTCTTATGGTTAAGGATGGTGACTGGACAGATGTAGATATGTTTGGTGATCAGTAGGCTTCCAGTATAAGACAACTTGTATGATTTTTGAATGTATTGTGTACAGTGGTGTCTAGAAAATGCATTTCTTGCATGAAATGGTCCATGGTAGGGTTGACTGTGAGACTGTTGAAACTGAATTCATTCACAAGTTGAGAACAATGGACCACTTCGGGCTGAATAGGGACCCCAAGCCTTCTGTTCTAATCAAGCTTATTACAATGGGCATGAAACCTCTGAATCCTTTACAATCCTCCCACCAGGAATAAAGGACTCAGATCTCCATTCCTCCTCGTGTCTCACTGAACAAGTAAGTTTAACAAACACAACTTCCTAAATGTGACTGTTTTGCACATACTTACAGGAAACAGCTTGAAAACAAATTTTAAGAAATCCAATGACCTGTAAACAGAACCAAACATTGTTAAGAAGTTTTGGATTGTACAATAATTCTCAAATCTGCAATCTCTCACTTTCCCTCCTGCAAAAAACATCCACCATTTATCAGCTACAATGGCAATAGCCACAGTTCACAAGGCAATTTGTACTTCCTGATGGAAAAGATCCTGGTTAACATCAGCATCTAACCCACCTCCTTACCTCTCCTGATTTGGAGACCACAGAGGATCTGGACGGGAAGCCATAGTGGCTTGTGCCTTGTTCTAAAGAAAAAAACCCTGAAAACATGCTCTGCCTCCCTCAGAAAGGATAACAGCGGCACCATCACCTGAGGCAGACAAACCTTTTCAGTGTTCCATGTGTGCTCAATGGATCATTGTCCATGGGGTCGCGATGGGTCAGACACGACTTCACAACTAACAACAATAACAACAATGTGTGCTCAAAGTTTGCCACCTATGTAAGATGCTGCAGTCACTCAAGAATACGAGGATCTTTTCAAGTAAACACAGATTCAGAACATACTAGCATAAACAGAACAGGCCTTTAGAGGCCTTCAAAGGAGATTCGCTTCATCCATACTGGAAATAAAAAGATCCATAAGCAAAATCTGAATGAATTTTAATGCTATAGAACTGTAATTCAAAATATTACAGCCCCCAGGCTGGTCTATCTTAGAGCTGTTCTGTTAAGATCTCACATGTACACTTTATCCGGGCACCCTGCTTGAGGGCAGTATCAGCGAGCGAACTTAGAAGCAGGTTCTACTCTTGTGAAAGTTGGGGTGGGAGGGTGGCACAACTGGCTGTGCATTGCATTGTTGTTGTTGTTAGGTGTGAAGTTGTGTCCGACCCATCGCGACCCCATAGACAATGATCCTCCAGGCCTTCCTGTCCTCTACCATTCCCCGGAGTCCATTTTAAGTTTGCACCGACTGCTTCAGTGACTCCATCCAGCTCCCTCATTCTCTGTCGTCCCCTTCTTCTTTTGCCCTCAATCCTCCTAGCATTAGGCTTTTCTTCAGGGAGTCCTTCCTTCTCATGAGGTGGCCAAAGTATTTGAGTTTCATCTTCAGGATTGGGCCTTCTAAAGAGCAGTCAGGGCTGAGAGAGCCCTGATGTTTCTGCTCGGTCAGAACAGCTTGATCAGTGCTGTGGGGAGCTCAAGGTCACCCAGTTGGCTGCATGTGGGGGAGGAGCGGGGAATCAAACCCAGCTCACCAGATTAGAAGTCTCCTAGGAGGAGCGGCACGGTGTAAATGAAGTAAATAAATATCTGTCCGAGTGTACTTGTTCCCTTGGTGGCCCTGATTATGGTAGAAAGGCAGGTTATAGCTTGTCAGATTAGAAGTCTGCAATCCTAACCACTATACCAAGCTGGCACTACACCTAGCTGGAAACATTCTTCAGGCTTCGAGAAACTCAACAACAACAAGCCTTTAGTAGCATATAAAAGTACAATATAAGAAGGGAAAGTGCAAAAGGATCCACTGCTAGTGAGAACAAAGGCAAAGATCATGCTTTAGACATAATACATTCACGATTTCTCATGGCAAGATGTAAAAACTTTGCTACCGGTTCAATTATATCAGGGTTCTGGGATGTCAAAAGAAACTGAGTCTTTCGTTCATCCGAATGCAGTTCTCTTTTACACAGCAGTGAGTTAAGAAATTTGGCTCGGATCGAAGAATAAAATGGACAATGGAAGAAAACGTGTGTAATTGATTCTATACAGCATTGTCCACAGGGGCACAACCTAGGTGAATATGGGATCTGTTGAAATCCCCCTTATAGAACAGAAGGAGGTAGAGCATTAGTTCTAGATGGTAGAAGTATGCAGCTAGGGGCTGAGAGCTTGGTGAGATCCCCAAGCTCAATGGCGAGCAAACATTTCTAGCTTTACTGCTAAGTTCCTGCAGTTCTATGTCTAACAGTCTGCGTTTAATTAAATTAAATGCAGTCTTTTCAGATATCAGATACAAGGAGTCTAAAGATATCCCTATAGATTTAATTTTTCCCTCAATGTGTCCTAACCAAGTAGATGACTCATGTTCAGATAGCATGAGGGAAATTAGACTATTGGGGTCAGATCTAAAATGAATGCGAAGCCAGAACTTGATTGTTAACAACCATGCTCTGGTTTCCAATAGTCTTTGGCTGGTTTCTAGACATAGGACTGCGTAAGAGACACAGTTCGGGGTCCCAAGGATTTTACGAAGGAAGACAGATTGGAGACTTTCGACTGCTTGGTTAAAAGCGTTAAAAGAATGGTTAAAAGAATCCAACCTGCTCAGGGCCTAGAATCTTTTCCTTAGTCAACCACAAGGTAAGTTTGCTTGATAGGAGTTTGGCATATAGCTTCCCAACAATAGAGAAGGCTGATGGGTCTATAATTGGTTGGGAGCGAGAGGTCACCCTTTTTAAATACTGGAACAAGGATTGCACCAGTCTGGGAAGGTTTTAAGCAGCTCAGGAGGGATCGCATCAGGTCCTGGTGCTTTTCTAGGCTTCAGTTGATCAATACAAGCCCTGACTTCATCAGGCATCACTGGGGCCCAGTCTGGGATGTCTGACAGGTTGATCTCGGGGAGGCTACAGGAGCTTACTCTGTCCTCATGGAATAGGTTTAAGAAATATTCATACCAAGTAAGGGAGGGGATGAAGTTTGTTAAAGAAGATTTCTCATGAAAGGCTCCTGAAACTAGGACCCAGAATTGTCTTGTATTGTTGGTAATTGTAGCCTGCACAAGTTGTTCCCATTGTTTTTTAATATAATCACTTTACTTTTTGTTAGTTGATATAATTGGTTTTTCAAATGGAAATATTCTGCAGGCATAAGCTTAGCACTGGATTCCCTATAATCACGATAAATGGCACGGGTTTGAGATTTTAATTTGCAGCATTCATCAACAAACCAGGGATTTAGGGTTCTTCTTTGGGTTATTTTCTGTGATTTTGATTGGGGGCTAAATAGCTGATGAATTTGAGTGATTATATTATTGTAATTTTTTATAACCTCAGAGGGATTATCATTGATGTTGGGTATGGAGTTAAATGTTGTTAAAGTACTGGCAGTAAATAGATGTTTGATCTTTCCAGCAGTGCTTTGTGACCACAGGATCTTACATAGGGTACCTTGGACATTTTCAGAGCCCATAATTGGTGGAGATGGCCTTAGGGGAGAAGATGTCTTGATGGTCAATATCAGTGGGAGGTGATCGCTATCAGTGCAGTCTCCAATATGAAATACCTCTAATTGGCCTTTCAAAGCAGGGGGAAACAATACATAGTCAATCACACTGCTACCTCTCCCAGAGGCAAATGTGAATTCCCCAGGATGATCTTGGGGGAACGAGCCATTTAGTATCAATCTGTCAAAACATATGCAAAATTTGGCAAATGAGATTCCGGCATTATTTATATGAGAGTCTTTGGAATGTCTTGTATCAGAAAGACAATTGGGTAGGGGTTCATCTGGGCCCAAGCCCTGTGCCCTTGAGAGTGCAGGACCATCTTTGCCTATCCTTGCGTTGAAATCTCCTGCAAGCAGCATTTCAGTCAAGGTCCTCAAGAAATATTGTGAAGCGGCTCCAATGGAAGTGCAAGTTTTGCTGGTCCAGGCAAGGAGGGAAATAAGCATTAATTACTATTAAAGCTATGTTGGAAAATTTTAGGAAGAAGGCCTGAGCAATGGGATTGCAAACAGATAGAGCAGTGAGTTCTATGCTTGCCTGTAGCGCCCCTTGGACTTGGACTTGTAGGCTAATACTGAATGGGATTCATATCCCTCTAAGCTAATTTCACTACACCAAGCTGGAAACATTCTTCAGGCTTTGAGAAACCCCAAAAGTAGTGTGATCATGCAGAATATGGTTTGGAAGCATAGCTGTGTACACACCCACCCGGGGCCCCTCCTTTTCCCACCCCTTCCAGGCCATTCATTGGCCATTTGGGGGGGGGTGTGACATGGTCATATATGGTCATATCAGCTGATAAATGTTTAACAGATTTTAAAAACATTTAAAAATTAATTCCCACTAAATTCAGGAAACCCTTGCAGGGCCGCCACGAAACCCAAGGTTTCACATAACCCCGGTTGAGATAGCCTGCTCTAACCCCTATACAACACTGTATACAATAGTGAGAATTCAAAGGAAGTAAGAACATAAAAGGAAAACCCCTTTAATCCCACAAGATGAAATGCTGAGGTTTTGTTCTGTGCTCACCTTGTTTCATGTTGCTCATTGATACAAAACAGCTGAATGCAGAAAGCGTTGAGTGCTCCTCTGTAGATTGGGCGGAAAGCCTCTCTGTCCACACTCAGAGTGTCCAAGCCTTTCCAAGCCTTTTCTTGCTCATTGTCTACTATCTGTTCCAATGAAGGCACAGACAATACTGCCTCTGCCTGCAGTCAGAAGGAACCAAAAAAAATAGCATTATGCAGCAATGAAGAATGCTTGCTTATAATACAAAATACTTTTTTGGTCCACTTGAGCCAAACCACATGTCCTGAAGAGCTCTGTGCAGCTTTTCTCCACCGTGTTTCCCTCTCTCCCTCACACACACACTCACAGAGTTTTTGGGAGTCTGCAGTTAGGGCTGCTGTATCCTGGGAGGGAAAAGCTACATAGAGAGCCAGTTTGGTGTAACGGTTAGGAGGGCGGACTTCTAATCTGGCATGCCGGGTTCGATTCTGCGCTCCCCCACATGCAACCAGCTGGGTGATCTTGGACTCGCCACAGCACTGATAAAACTGTTCTGACCGAGCAGTGATCTCAGGGCTCTCTCAGCCTCACCCACCCCACAGGGTGTCTGTTGTGGGGAGAGGAAAGGGAAGGCGACTGGAAGCCGCTTTGAGCCTCCTTTGGGTAGGGAAAAGCGGCATATAAGAACCAACTCTTCTTCTTCTTCTTCTTCATAGGTCTGAAGGAGAAAAATAGCTGGCAGGACCATGATCATGAACAAGGCTGCTTCTGCACCCAAGCCAGCCAAGCACCTGCTTAGAGAGGCACACTGAGTGGGGTGGCTCAGTTTGGACTGTCGCCTCCTGGTGAAGCGCTGTTTGGTTTGGGCCTGCCGCAGCCAACAGATAGTAACCCCCGTGGGGGTTTCAAGGCAAGAGACGTCCAGAGATGGTTTGCCATTGCCTGTCTCTATATAGCAACCCTGGATCTCCTGAGCGGTCTCCCATCCAAATACTGATCAGGGCTGACCTTGCTTTGCTTCCGAGATCTGATGACATCAGGCTAGCCTGGCTATCCAGGACAGGACATGGTTTTATTTAATGACAATAATATATAATATATGAACAGATTTTTCATCCCCATCCCACTCCAACTACAATCTTTTCAATGTATTTGCAAGGAACATGAAACTATGAGATCATAGAATAATAGAGTCCAACTCCCTGCACTATGCAGGACACTCACAACCCTATGGCTCATCCACTCTAACCTGCCACCCCCTTAAGCTTTCACAGAATCAGCCTCTCCATCAGATGGCTATCCAGCCTCTGTTTAAAAATTTCCAAAGATGGAGAACCCACCACCTCCCGAGGAAGCCTGTTCCAATGAGAAACCGCTATATTTGTCAGGAACTTCTTCCGGATGTTTAGACGGAATTTCTTTTGAATTAATTTCATTCCATTGGTTCTGGTCTGTCCCTCTGGGGTAAGATATGAGTCTTTTAAATTTAAAGTTGGATGTCTTAATATTTTGATCACTACCCTTAAACTCACAGAAATCATATGCATTTATAATTCGGAAGAACTTTTAAAATTACAGAAAGATTTGTAAAAGTTATTTCCTTGAGAGAAAATATATATCTTGGAAAAGCAGTACAGCCACAAAACAAATACACATTCAAATTCTTGGCAAAATCAGGCCCTTGCAAATGAAACAACAGAAGCAGAAAGAATTCATAATGCCATTTTGGTTATGCAATTGTTTAATAAGCCTTGCCCATCGGTTCAGAAGTCAGACATTAGAAGGGAGGGATTTTTACAACTATCAACCTTGAAACATCAACTTGAATGTGACACATGAGAACCAAGCTGGATCCCAAACATTCACACTACATGTGCTGAAAAATATCTCTACCAAAAACAATACATGGATGCCAAGCTGAATTAAGCTAAATGAATACAGAATTCTGGTGCTGAAGAAAAGACATTGAACATGGTCATAGCAATGAACTGGCACTACATCTGAAGCCAAGCCAGTCTTCCCCCCAAGGTTTAATCCGATTATCTCACCATATGTTCAAGGCAAGGCTCAGAAACAAATCCAGTGCAATCAGAGTGCTGAAAAATACAGACACTATTCAGCAGGCTCAAGAAAACAAACGATAAATTATGTACACTAAGGCAACTCAGCACACTTGCCTGAAATGAAAAGGACAGGCTAGACTAAATATTAAAAGTGAAGAAACCAAGTATGCGATACTGTTTATTTGTGAAACTGAAAAAAATCAGTATCTGAAACAGGAAGAAAAATAAGACAATAAGGAGAAGAAAATGTATAAAGGAACAAATGTGGAAAAGTAGGTTGCAATAGAAAATGGTAGATTTTGAAGAGACATGGAAAAGCATATATCAGGATTTTGGAACCAGCCAAACAACTGCTGGAGTATGGAGCTGGAACAAACAGATAATCCATCCAAGTTGTAAAGACCAAATATTGGAGACTCCCCAGCGTGTGCTTAATGAGTGTTTACAAAAACATCTCCCTTCCATCTTTCGCTGAAGACTATGTGGGGGGAAATGCTGTAGCTAAAGTGAACTTCTCTGTCCCAAACATGTGAAGTTGTTCAAAGACAAGAAATAAGAGGAATGTAACCAGAGGAAATGTAACTGTCAGGAATTTGGGAGTGATCTTCAACACCTCCCTTACAATGGAGACTGTAGCATCCCAGGCAATTTTCCATCTTTGCCAGGCAAAGCTACTAATGCCCTACCTGACCACGGAAAACCTAGCCACAGATATCCATGCAATGGTCACCTTCAGGTTAGATTACTGTAACTTGCTCTATGCTCTAAGCTTGACCTGGAAACTGTAGCTGATACAAAATGGAACTGCACAAGCCCCCACTAGGGCACCATAAAGGACTCATCTACAACCTACGATCCAACAGCTGCATTGGTTGCCAGTTGAACTCCAGATTAAGTTTAAGGCGCTGCATTTAACTTTCAAGGCCATACCCAGCCTGGCCTCTGCATATCTAAGGGACCATCTCTCCCACTATGCCCAGAAGGATATTAAGGTTTTCTAATACTAACATGTTGGTGGTTCCAAAGGAAGTGCATCTGGCCTCAACTACAGCCAGACCCATTTCAGAGACGGCCTAGTGGAATGAGCTGCAAGTTTAGACCCTGATGTAACTATCTAAGTTCTGCAGGGCCTGCAATACGGAACTCTCCCACCAGGCCTTCGGCCAGAACAAACAAGCACCCAATGAAATCTCTGGGGCCCCCTCCATCCATCTCTGGGCTCCCTTCCACAGAGTTGGAGCCTGATTAATTTTGTTCTGGTCTTGGATTACTCAAAATCACAACCAGTTCTTCAAAATGTTACCAAAATGCCATCTTAGTTCAGGCCTTAGGCCATACCAGTGGAAGCTAAAATTTAAAGATGTCAGTCTTTGGTTCCAAAAATGTCATCCCACACGCACGCACACACCATCAGAAAAGCCACATCAACCTAGTCAGAACAGCACTCTCCACAAATATGGTGGATTGAAGGTGGCCTAGCTCTGTTCCCACCTCTCTATAATACTGTTTTCCAACTGGGAATGAAGAATCTCCTCCTACTGCATTATAACTTTGATATAGAAATTCACCAGGACAAAGAACTCTAGAAAACAATAATGGTAAGATATGAATCACTGAGACTGTAAAATCTTATAGACCTTACCTCTATTATCCTAGAAAGACCACTTTCTGTTGCTGATCCACCTATGGTAGTTTCTGAAGCCGGAGTGGGGGAGCCACCTTTGCTAAAGCCCTAGAGAAGTACATATAAATAAAATTAAATGCTCTGGCAAACACAATCTATACATACTTAGCCGTTTTGAAAGAAGCACAAACAAATTCTGAGCAATGTGCTTTCTACTCTGGAATTGATACTGGTCTATAATAGTGGCATGATGAAGGACACTAGCAGCCAAGATGGATTTCTAGGTGGTTCTAACCCCCTCCCCCCAACAACTGCGGCTCAATTCAGTTTTCGCTAACAAAGCAAAATTTACATTTGATTTCATGATGCCATGCAAAGAGCCGATGGACTCTTGGAACCATGGTTTAAATTTTCTTCTAATCTTGACCCAGAAAAACAATATTACTGCCAAAAGCTGGAGCTGCCAGAGTTAGAAATAAATTCTGGGGTGGGGTGCATCTAAGAGAAGGTGATCAGACTTCCTGGGACATGGTAGAGGATATGACATTTGAGCCACAGGATTTTACCATAAGGAATAGATGTGGAATACGAGGGAGCTTTGATTAAAGCTGTGATTTTTATTAATTGCTCCACATATCCCAACTTGGCCAAGTAATAACATCTATCAGTAATAACATTTATCAGGAGAAATCTCTCAAGGGAATATTTCTGGAGTGCTGGTTGGCAGCTGCCAATCATCCCATCGTTAGCTTGGGCCTGACATTACACATCTTCTGTCCTAGGCACTGAAAGTGTCATTTCTCTTCTATGCTGGGCCTACCCAAACCTAGCACAGAGAGCTATAGCAGGTCCTCCCTGCCTAATTCTCCTTTTAAAAGAGTGACTGGGTCCTCACTCATCCAGGAAGCCCCATAGCCATGAGATTTGAGATGGGGGTGTGGCTTCATCCCACACAAGGGAATTCTCCTAGTCATATTCTGAGCTTGCTAGTCAGCTACTAGGCATGGCTCCTTAAAAGAGCCCAGCAGATCTAGTGGCACTACTGGCCTTTTGAACACTGTTGCTGCTCCAGTGCCCACCAGCTTCTCCTTGGAGTGCAGTGGGGAAAGAAACACATTGCTGGACTCGCTAGGTAACCCATATTTGCTCCCAGAAACTGTTAAGAGTAGGGGTGGGCTCTCCGAACCTGGAGCATTATCATATGAGGAGGACAAGTGTTTCACATTGCCTCATAGGGTCTAACATTAGTTCCAGTTAAAATCACTGTTACTATTGTTTACTTGAATTTATGAATTATCTTGTACTACTTCTTGAGGCCATGTACTACACCATGAGGCCGCTCCTCATTCCTTTCCACTTCCATGCCTGAGTGCCCCTCTTCTCCCTCTTGTAAATCCTCCTATTGTACATCTTACACTACCCTTTCCCCAGGATCCCAATGCATGCTGCTAGGAATGCCAAAGCCATGGCCACCAACAGTGTCACCTCTATGCACCATGTCCCTTTCCCCAGTGATGCTGGGCAACTTGAAGCACAACTAGCAAAGCACTACAAGCACACAGAAGGGGAAGGGCATACAGGCAGCTGGCAGGGGAAGTGCATGGGTCAGCAGCAGTGGGCCCACCAGGAGCCCTGGGCCCAGGCAGCTACCCCATCCCAAGAGTATGTGATAATAGCTCTGATTTTCACTCCTTGAAAAAACACCCAATGTTTTTTGTAATGTTCAGAGTGCTCCTTCCTTCCATGGGAAGGGAGTGCAAGGCCCCTTGGTAACTGTTAAGGAGCTAGCTTTCATGAACATGTCTAACTCAATGGACAGTCACCCTTCAAATGCCTTTCCTAACACCGTCCCCCTAGGATCCTTTCACTGGACATGCTGTGATTTCACCCTGGGGATTTAGACATCCAAAGCAAGCACTCTGCTGCTGAGGATCAGCCGCTCTCCTCCCTTCATGAGTGCTAGCCAAAGCTTATTAGGTGCATAGTGCCAAGCTGGAATTATGTTGCTAGTAAGTTTATAACTATGCTTAGAAAAAGGGGGAGGGGAGGGAAACAGAAGCAGCTTTTCAAAGGGACAGTACATAAAAGACAGGCATTTAAGAGCTTGGGGAGAGGGAGAAGCGTCAATGAAGAGTTTGCTTTGAAAATAAGTCAACAGCCTTACCTAAACCTGTCCAGGAGGGGGGGGGATCAATACTTTACTCCCTTGGCTGAATTGTGCTCTTATTTTTGAAAGGCCAAAAGAGGCAACAGTTTAAATGCAATTTTTGTAATGTAAATTATTCCTATGAAGGAATGCCCTCTGCATATGTAAATTTTTCTCTTGAACATATCATTATATGCAGCACCAGAGGCCATGCATGGAGCACTGTTTTGTTTATATAGCACCATCCTTGTGCATGGCTCTTTACAGACAATAGGCCCAAGGAGTTTACCATCTAAAATCTGACTTCAGAGAGAAAACAAAAGATTGGGGGCGGATAATGGGTGGAATGGGAATAAACTGGGAAACCATGTATGTTCAAGTCCAGTTTTATGTCCCATCCCCCATTCTTTAACTGGGAGAGTTACACATTCTTTCTTGTGTTTATCCTAACAAATTTTATATATAGTTGTCATGCACTTGAGCATTTCCCCGCACAAGTTGGTTACCATTCTGGTACCAGTAATAGTTTCCTTCATTGGAAGGAGTTTCACTTGGTAGAAGAAGCTGTTGTACATCCCATGTAGCAGCTTGAGAGCCAGCTTGGTGTAGTGGTTAAGAGTAGCAGGCTCTAAACTGGAGAATCAGGTTTGATTCCCCACTCATCCACATGCAGCCAGTTGGGTAACCTTGGGCCAATCATGGTTCTCTCAGGGCTCTCTCAGCCCCACCTCCCTCAAAGGGTGCCTGTTATGGGGAGTGGAATGGTAAGCCAATTAGAGACACTTTCAAGTAGTGAGAAGCAAGGGACAATAAACCAAGCTCCTCTTCTTTTACCAGAGGATACATAGGATCCAACTTAGCATTTATGACTTTTGTATAAAATTATTAAAGAACCAAAGGAAAACTGAATTAATATAATTTTGTTTCTAATTGTGTTCAGCCAGATACTTGGGAAGTTTGTCAATATGGGCTTGTATCTCAACCCCTCCACTCAGTCCAGTTTGGGGCCCTCCTTTAGCAGAAGCCTCCCTACACTATGGGAAGGTCTCAAACTTGGCTCTGCAGGATAAGAGGATACAAGCCAGAACATGAAGGAAACTCTCTTCCTCTGTTTGTCCCCTGGATCAAGTATTCATGAATGTGCTGTCTCAGAGCACATGGAGGTTTCATTTAGCTATTGTGGCTAATCTACTCTAAACATGACAGGATATTATAGAATCACAACTGGCCTTTGAAGGAGTGGACATCAGCCTTTCTTGTCAGGCATGAACCAGCTTAGGAACTAAAAGTCATGATGAATTTTTACTGGTTTATGGTTTCTGAACTGCAGTTCATGGCAGGTCAACTAGCAGTTTGTGGAGGGGGGGTGGCAACCTGTAAATAGATACATGTCCAGGCAGATGGTCTCTTTTAAAACTTCAAAATAATGGGGTGCGTTGGGGAGGATTTTCCAGCCTTAAAAACATTCTTGCCAGTTTTAAATTAATCTTGTTAGTTTCAAGAGGATTTTGCCCCTTTGCCAGAGTTTCTTTGTGTTCTCTTCCAGTTTTCTTGCTCAGAGCTTGCAAAGTTCCACCCCCCAGCTAGAATTTGCTGTGATTCTGTGCTTTCAAAGCAATCCTTTCTTAAAGCTTGGAATACTGGGGGCACTGGGTTCTGCTGTCCATTCTGCACATTGTAACCAGTTGTGCTGAGCTTATTAAATCCATCCCCCAATTGGATTTCTTGTGACAATGTGCTTTGAGATCAGTCGCCTTAAACTTGCTGTGCCACTGGGTTTTGGTGGATATTCAGTACACTGAACTGGTTGTGCTGGGCTTGACAAAATGCCCCTTCTTCAATTTGTACTGCAGGAATTCTCTGATTTGACATTAGTCCTCCTTTACTTGCATTGCTGCAATGGCACTAGGTTCTTTTGAGCATTTTTGTATACTGAACTGTTTTTTTGATGGGCTTGCAACTTCCCCTTGTTTGAATTGTGATTCTGTACTTTACGTTAGTCCTTTTGTGTTGGCTTTGCCACAATGGCACTGGATTCTGCTGGGCACTCTTTAATTGCACTGGTGGCCACTCTGTACATTGCACTAATTCTCCTGGGCTTGCAAAAATGCCCCCCCCCCTCCTTTTGTTTCTATAGCAGAAATTTTCTGGGTCTTTGATTCTGTTCTGCTGAGCTTCGATTGCTCTTGCTTTTTTGCTGCTTTTTCCCCTCCACTGAAAACTATGGAGGACAGTGACACCAAACTTGGAGGGCAGGCAGAGGAAAGTCAGTTAGAGATTGCCCTGTGAATTTGGTGTCTCTAGCATGTCAGGGGGGCTGTTCTACCACAGCATAAATCTCCAAAACCAAACTGGTTCATTTAGCCCTTAAAAGTTTATGACAGTTCTGGTTTGCAAACTGGGCATGCCATGAACCATAAACTGAACCATATCTTCCCAGTTCATGACCATCTCTAATCTAGGCCCACCAATTTTTAATCCTTAGTGGCATTATGGGCCACACTGAACTCTGAATAAATGACAGGAAGTCAGGTGACATACAGTCATGTGGCAGAGTAATGTGACAAGAAGAGAAGTGATGAGCTGTGGTGAAGAGTCCTTCCTGGCTGCAAACACATGCAGATCATTAGAAGATCAACTAATGAAGGCAGACAGCCTGTGCAGGGGGGAATGGCAAGGGAAAGCTTTCATGAGGGAAGGGAGTAATCTAAACCTAACTATACTAAAAAGAAACCACCTTCTATAATTGAAAGTTGCTTTTCTGTGTCACAGAGAAGGTACTATTCTGTCATATTTAAGCTCTTATGCAGTCCACATTATCTGTCCTGAAGATCAAATTCACAGTGCACTGGATCCAAACCATGAGGTTTTATCCAAACATGCTCCACTATTTTCAGAAGGATAACTCTCTTGAGCAAAAACACCCTTTCTATGAGTCAAAGGTTTTCTGGGATCTCATGGCATATACTGTTTTGAGTTTTTTGTACATTTCAGTTGAAAAATAATGTATGTATTTGTTCAGAGATTTTTAAAAAAAATTATTGTCAATCTAATGAATAATTGCTAATATTACCTGGATATCTGTATCTTGGGTGCCTAGGCTTTCTGATCTTTCCCTCATTAGGATACTGCTGACTTCAGCTGCATGGAGAATGTATACAAATATTTCAAATAAGTGTTGAAAATAATAACAAGATGGAACATTTTATCGTATGTGGTGGACTTGTAATAAAGCCAATTTTTAATACAAATACATTCATTGATACAGAAGATTTTAAAGAGTAATCTACAACTGAAACCAGAAGCTTTTCTCAAGCACTGTTGGATCTATTTTGAAAATAGTAATGGAACTCTGTTTGTATATATGATAACAGCAGTTATGCTCAGAAATGGAAAACCATTCACAGTAGATGAATGGATGACACTGGAATTTGCAGAGATGGCTAAACTAACTTCTTTGATTAGAGAAAAGACAAAAACTATATTAAGTGCTAATTGGAAACCCCTTTTATGGACTTTTTGCATGAAAGGGGAAAAATTAACTCATGATTTGTGGTTTTGAAGATTAAAGGGGGAAGAATTTTTAGATTTGAGAAGAGTGAGGAGAGCATTTAAATAATAGAAAAGAAAGAAGATCATTTGTTATAATTTTAGACTAAGTAAGCTTGTAATTTTTGATCAAGCATCAAGTTGGTGATAGTATACATATTTGTCACTGAAAAAGTATCATGTTTTTTTTCTTTCTCTGCACTTTTCTTTCTTGTTTCAAATACATGTCCAATTTATGCAACTGTTCCAGGGCTGTCACAAAACCGCAGGGTTACATGGAACCCCGGATGAGAAAGCCTGCCCTGTACAGAGAGCTCCCTCACTATTGGCTGCTACAAGGCTACTTTCCCCCAGTCCAGTAGAGAGAGCAGTGGGGGTTTCCAAGAGCAGCTAATTGGAATGTCCGTCCCAAGGTTCCCAAAAGTGATGGCTATAGGCACCCGGGCACCCAACAACACCTTCCATCAAAAGTTAGAAGAAGGAGAAGGAGAAGCAGAAGGAGAAGAAGGAGGAGGAGGAGGAGAAGGAGGAGAAGGAGAAGGAGAAGCAGAAGCAGAAGGAGGAGGAGGAGGAGGAGGAGGAGGAGTTGGTTCTTATATGTCGCTTCTCCCTACCCGAAGGAGGCTCAAAGCGGCTTACAATCTCCTTCCCTTTCCTCTCCCCACAACAGACACCCTGTGAGGTGGGTGAGGCTGAGAGAGCTTGGTCTATCAATGCTTGGTCAAAACAGTTTTATCAGTGCCATGGCGAGCCCAAGGTCACCCAGCTGGTTGCATGTGGGGGAGCACAGAATCGAACCTGGCATGCCAGATTAGAAGTCCGCACTCCTAACCACTACACCAAACTGGAAGTGTATGTGTGTGGGGAGGGGCGGGGTTAGCAGTGGGGGAGGGGGTTGCCCAGTGAGAGTTTTGATTGGCTATGCAGAATATTAAAAAGTTGCTTGGGCAGCAGTTGCCACTGCAGTGTAAGGATCTTTATTGGATGACTAAAGATGAGTTGTTACGTATGCAAGAAAATATTTTTAACCATGTCAATTTTAAGAGGCATCCTGTTGCACAGAGTTTCTTCCTGAAATGCTGAGTTGCTATTGGCGTTATGCATAACCTTATTCTCTGACATTTTGTAGTTGGCTCCACCTCCTATTGGCAACCATTTTGTGGTTGTGGCCATTATCCACGGGCAGAATTCCAAAGGTGCCCTCAGGCTCAAAAAGGCTTGGGGCCCCAGTCTAGACTCTGAGATCTATGGGGGATGTGCTACTTGGAGAACCATCTGCTTGCCAGACCACCATGGAGTCCTCTCAGCGGTGGGAACTGCATCTGCTGAGCTCCTAGTTCTAGCATTTGAGGCACTGGTGTAGGGTGGGAATTGTGTTTTTAGGGATTTCAGATATTTTTTCATTCTTATTTTTTGCTGCCTCAGGGTTTGTAGAGAAGAGGTGGTAGAAAGAGCTGTCAAGTCACAGCCAACTTATGGTAACCTCTTAGAACAGCCTTTTTCAACCTTTTGACAGTGGAACCTGGAATATTTTGCAGGCTTCACAGAGCTCCGGAACCAGGATGGAAGTGTGGCTGAATCCATTAAGGCAGGATATAGAGGAAAGCCTTGGGAGCCCCTGGGAGTTCGTGCAGCCCCAGGAGCCCTGGTTGGGAATCCCTGCCTTACGGTTTCAGTGCAAGAGATGTACAGAAGTGCTTTGTCCTTGCCTGCCCCTGTGTAGTGACTGGACTTCCATGTTGGCTTTCCATCTGAGTACTGACCAGGCTCAACCTGCTTAGCTCTCCAAAAGCTGACAAGATCAGGCTAGCCTGGGCCCTCCAAGTTAGATAAGAGATGTGAATAAAGAAAATATATGACAATCCCAAATCAAGGCAAGGCTAGAGCTTACAAACATTTGGTATTTTCACCTATGTCGCTTGACTCCTCTGGGAGCTTAAGAACATCGTCTGGGTGCGGTTTACAGAGGCCGTGGAAAGGACCCAAGTCGAAGCAGTCATGAAGTAACTGTATGTTCACTTGGGAGCACACACTCATGAAGCCCACTGCCTTGCCATCCTCCTGAAAATGTCAAAACAAAAAGGGGGTTATCATCTCACAAAAAGGCATAATCTCAAAAGTTCCATTTGAAAGGTTAAACAGGGGCGTAGCTGTGCCTTACAGTCCACTTTCTCTAAACGTCTATCTCAGGGGTAGTCAAACTGCAGCCCTCCAGATGTCCGTGGACTACAATTCCCAGGAGCCCCTGCCAGCATTCGCTGGCAGGGGCTCCTGGGAATTGTAGTCCACGGACATCTGGAGGGCCGCAGTTTGACTACCCCTGGTCTATTTATTTGTGCTGCAACCAACAGGGCTTCAGGACTGGTTGGAAGAGAGGCCATTTGCTAGCAACTCCAGTCCTGTGACCTAAGTCCTGTGACCCTATGTAATAGTACCTTAAAGACTAACAAAATTTGTGGCAGGGTATGAGCTTCCACGCTCTTTGGGACTCATGGGACACAATGCTTTAAATTTTTAAGATGCTAATGGACCATTGCTCTTTTCTACTGCTACAGACAGACTAAAACCTATGGAACCACTTGCCTCCTTAGGCCCCCCACAGAGCACTTTGCTCTGCAGGTATGAATTTGCTGAAGGTCCTGGGGTCTCGGGAGGCCCACTTGGCCTCAACCAGGGTCAGGGCTTTTTCGGTCCTGGCCCCTACCTCATGGAATGAGCTCCCAGATGAGCTGCGGGCCCTGTTGACTCTCTGAGTTCCGCAAGGCCTGCAAAACAGAGCTCTTCCGCCAGGCATTTGGTTGAGACCAGGGTGGGAGCCCCGGGGTTTTCACTCGGGTCCCCCCCCCCACTTAAGGCCCTATTGGACAGCAGTGCTAGACTGTTGAGGAACCTAATTTCATCCTCTAGCCCAGTGGTCCCCAACCCCCAGTCCAGGGACCGGTACCGGTCCATGGATCAGTCGGTATCGGGCTGCGGATCCTCCTCGTCCTCCTCCCTGGCTGTTGCCTCGGGGGCTGCCCTGCCACTCTGCCACCGGCTCACCTTTGGTGCTTTTGGGACTCCTCCTCGGCATGACAGTGCACAGCTGCTGCTGGCAGCGCCCCCCAGCGGGCAGCGGGAAGTCAGGGGCACCGGTGGGAAAGAAAGTGGAGCAGGGGCTCAGGTGGCAGTGGCGACATCCCTCAGCAAAGACTACCCCCCCCCCCCGGGCCTCAGTAAAATTGTCAAGCGTTGACCGGTCCCCGGTGATAAAAAGGTTGTGGACCACTGCTCTAGCTGGTTTTATTCCATCTTATGTTTTTGTTTTAGCTGTTATTTAATCTAATATTGATCGATGCCTGGAATAGGGGGGGAGAGCTATACTGTGTCACCACCATTCTCATTGTCAGATGTGTAAATTGTTTTTAATCGTTTTATGGGGATTTTAATTGTATGGATGAGCCAGTTATGGGAGCGGCATTATAAAAATCAATAATAATAATAATAATAAACACTTTGCCAGCTAGATCTATGGAATGTAGCTAAGGTATCCCTGACAGATAGCTATGAAGGAATGTCATAATTTCTCATAATTTGTGATTTCAGTTGAAATCAAGACAATTTACTTCCCAACAGATTCATTAAGTTTCCACACAATCTTAACGAAGTGTTTCTTAAATAACCAGGTTCACACAGCTGCCTAATAGTGCCTCCTTAAAAAAGAAGTGTTGACTTTTATACTCTGCTTTTCACTATCTGAAGGAGTCCCAAAGTGGCTTACAATATTTCCCCCTCCTCTCCCCACAACAGACACCCTGTGAGGCAGGTGAGGTTGAGAGAGCTCTGGTAGAACTGCTCTGTGAGAACAGCACTAACAGGACAGTGACTTGCCCAAGGACCTCCAGCTGGATGCATGTGGAGGATTGGGGAATCAAACCCAGCTCTCCAGATTAGAAGCCGCCATTCTTAACCGCTACACCAAGCTGGTGTACCCATAGTTCTCCCCTGTCCTCACCACCAACTGTTTATTTGCTTAGCTAAACAAAGATGGAGCCCAGCAGTTGCCTGGCACCAATGTCTTTTTAGGCCCGAGGCTCAGCACAGCATGATTAAACTATCTGTCTACCATATGTGCAAAATAAGAACTTGCCAGCTTCATTCTCTTGCAGGGCAAACTGACATCTATCTCAGGCCACATGGCAATATACTCAACAGTGGGGCTGATGAAGCCACAACAAAACAAAGTGCATCATCCAAGGATAGCAGTGATGAGAGCCCAAGGGGCTGCCGTGTTTGTGAAGGAAGCATGTTCCTGTGCTAACTGGTTGTTTCCAAGTTTCAATAACATTGCCTAGGTTGGTGGAATACAAAAGGAGCCTGCCCAAATGCTCTGTGGTAGTTTCCCTGATCTTTTCGGATTGATGATTGCCTCCTAATCCTGCCTGTAGCTGCCACCACTTCCCATAGCAGTGAGTCCGACGTGGAATTCACTGCAGCAGAAAGTGGTAGTAGCTGCAAGTATAGACAGCTTTAAGATAGGATTGGATACGTTTGTGGAGCAGAGATCCATCCGTGGCTCTTAGCCACAAGGTCTAGATGGGAAATTGGGGGAGGGGGGTGGCAGTGATGCTCTGGATCAGGGGTAGTCAAACTGTGGCCCTCCAGATGTCCATGGACTACAATTCCCAGGAGCCCCTGCCAGCGAATGCTGGCAGGGGGCTCCTGGGAATTGTAGTCCATGGACATCTGGAGGGCCGCAGTTTGACTACCCCTGCTCTGGATTCTTGATGCTTGCGAGGGCTTCTGCATTCTGGCCCTGTGGTAGACCTCCTGATGGCATCTGGGTTTTGACCACACACAGAGTGTTGGACTGAATGGACATTGGCCTCATCCAGCATGGCTTCTGTGATGTTCTTAATGGCATGAAAGATGGCTCACCCACACACCCTAGGATTTGAAAACATTAGGATGCCTCTGCTTTAAAATCCAAGAAGTCTAGAACTTAACCAAGGCACAAGCATACAGTCAACTAACCAGAATGGAAATTCAGATTATGGCAGAAGATGTTTATACAGGCTCCAAACACCTCACATCCAACAGAAGAAAGAATGGCAGGGAGCCTCCTTTGTCTCCAATAGAACTGACCACTGTTATCAGGGCTCACTGTGGAACCGGAACTAATTCCAGGTCACTTCCCCACCTCCCACATGGAGATATCACCATCCTCTTAGAAAGCAACACAACAACATTCCTCTCTCACCTCACAAACCACAGCAACGTTCTCATCATCTTGCGCTTCTATTAGTTCAGCTAGAAAGTATTCACCATATGTTTCTCTCAGAGTATCATTCTGACTTGTGAAAAGAGGAGTAAGGTCATCATGGTCTTCTACCCTAAAACAGAAACAGAGAAGACAATAGGATCTGAAACTAATCAACAGATTGCATCCCATTGATCCATCCCACTAGAGCAGGGGTGGCCAAACTGTGGCTCCCCATGGTAACTGTTGTCCACGGACATTTGGGAAACAAAGTTTGGCCACCCCTACACTAGAGGAATCACTCACATCTGAAGTTAGGAAAGGGTCCTTCTACCAGAGTAAAGTGCCTTCACTAGCAGAATGGATTCATGGGATCCTAAATGTTGTACTCCGGGGTCAGTTTCAGGCAGAGGGTGTGTCTGTGCTGATTCCCCTGTCCTCATGCAGACCCCTACATTACCCCAGTACTACTTCCAGGGACAGTTTGTATGTGTGTGTGTGGGGGGGGGGGTGCAAGCGGGTTTGAGTGGGACAGGAAGGCAGGAAAGAATCATTCTAGGAGTTCTCCTCACAGTTCTCAGCTGATCCCACCACGTGCTTCACTTTAGAAAGCACAGGCACAGCTATAAGCGGAAGGAGTCTCATCAACTATATTGTTCTCCCACTAATCACTGCCAGCATTTTAATTAACAAATTCATTTATGGCCTTCATGAAAACATAATTTTAATTAAAATTATAATGTGTTCATTCTCGCTTTCCAACCAGGATATAAGGGGAGAAAGCTGTTAAGAATTAGAAATATTTCTGAGTGATGATGTATGACTGCCAACAGGAGAGAGGGAATAAATGCCCCCATCCTTTTAACAGAGGCTTATTTAACACACTATCGTGTGAAAAACTTCAGCTGCCCATTTCCAAATGTTAGACTTCTGTTAAGGTGACAAGATATTTTTTCCAGCCCTACTCAAAAACAGAATAGAATCTACTTGATTAATGACATTTTCACACACACCAGTCCCAACTAGAAGAACGGACATATGGGAAAGTGATTAGAGTGCCAGACTAGAATCTGGGAGAGCTCAGGGTTCGAACCTCTAGTCATGCCATGGAAGCTCACTGGATGACCATGAGCCAGTCACACACTCAAAGTCTAACCTACTTTAGAAGAAGAAGAGTTGGTTCTTATATGCCGCTTTTCCCTACCCGAAGGAGGCTCAAAGCGGCTTACAGTCGCCTTCCCATTCCTCTCCCCACAACAGACACCCTGTGGGGTTGGTGAGGCTGAGAGAGCCCTGATATCACTGCCCGGTCAGAACAGTTTTATCAGTGCCGTGGCGAGCCCAAGGTCACCCAGCTGGCTGCATGTGGGGGAGCGCAGAATTGAACCTGGCATGCCAGATTAGAAGTCCGCACTCCTAACCACTACACCAAACTGGCTCTTTACAGGGTTGTTGTGAGAATAAAAGGGATAAGAGGAGAAGGAGGAAAGCCACTCTTGGCTTCATTGAGGTGGGTTATAAACAAAGTCAGTAAAAATGTGTCCCACTACCCTCTCTCTGCAGTTCCTCCTGCAGTTATAGCTAGACATCTCACACAATGGAGATCTAAGACTCAGTTTATAAATTCAGCTGAATCAAGTTTTTCCTGGGCTGCACTCCCTGGCTCAAGTCAGGGTTTACATGTCTGAACATGAACCACAAAATAATCTCTACAGATGCCAGTATCCAGGTGGGAACCAGGGATCCTCTGGAATAACACCTCCAGACTACAGAGGTCAGTTCCCCTAGAGAAAATGCAAGCGTTCGCTGGCAGGGGCCCATGGGAATTGTAGTCCATGGACATCTGGAGGGCTGCAGTTTGACTACCCCTGCTTTAGAGTGTGGACTCTGTGGCACTGTACCCCACTGAGGTCCTCCCCAGGCTCCACCCCAAAATCTACAGTAATTTCCCAACCTGGATCTGGCAACCCTACCTTGCCATGTCCTGCCAGTGGCCTGGGGGGACTTGGCAGAAGTAAAAATACAGCATATAGTTGAGAAAGTTGAGCCCTTCTCCTTGTTACTTTTATACATTCAGATAATCTATTACTTGGTAAATTTAACGTAAACTGGCACAATGCCACTGGGCAAAAGGGACTCTTTCACTGCCAGATAATGGGAGATAGAAAGTGAAATGACCAGAGCAGGCTGGGAAACACCGGATAGGACGGGTACCCTGTACCCCTGTACCCCTATCAAATATGTCTCATTAATGGGGGTAAGCAAATCAAGAAAGAGAGAAAGAAAGGCACTTTGCTATTCTGGTGGTAAACAGAATACTTCTGGATGTTCCTGGATTTTTTCCTGTCATTAGAGAGATTTCTATGTGCAAGCATAGTATGTTACAAGGTCTAGGATGACCTCTAGTGGTCATATAATTAACACATTCCTTCTTTTTCTTTACTGCTTTTCAACATGCATAAATAATGAAGCATAATTCAAAAGGTAGTCAATTTCAGGAACATTTTAGATGACAGACTCTACAAAACACCTCAGTCCTCAGTGGTCCCCAACCCCAGGTTCAGGGACCAGGACCGGTTCGTGGATCAGTCGGTACCGGGCCACGGCTCCTCCTCGTCCTCCTCCCCGGCTGCTGCCTCGGGGGCTGCCCTACCACTCTTCCGCCGGCTCACCTTTGGTGCTCTCCAGTGTCCGCCATGGCTGGGGCTCCCCCTCAGCGTGGCACTGCTCAGCTGCTGCTGGCAGCGCCCCCCAGTGGGCAGCGGGAAGACAGGGGCACTGGAGGGAAAGCAAGTGGAGCAGGGGCTCAGGCAGCGGTGGTAACGTCCCTCGGCAAAGACTGCCCCCCCTCGGGCCTCAGTAAAATTGTCAAGTGTTGACCAGTCTCCGGTGATAAAAAGGTTGGGGACCACTGGTGTAGAATATAGATGGGAAGCAGAGCTGTGGACATTCCCACCTGGACCCCTCCCCTTCCAATCCACTCCAGGCCCATCATTGGCTATTTTCGGAGGGGTAGGTGGGTTGACATGACTATATATGCTCATATCACCTGATAAATGTTTAACAAATTTTTAAAAATATGTACAAAATTAATTAACTTCCACTCATTTGAGAAACCCTTCCTGGGTTTTAAGAACTGATCTCTAGGGGAACTGATCTTATTAAATTTGCATATGATACTAAACTGGGAGGGGTAGCAAATACACCAGAAGACAGAATCAAGATACAAGATAATCTTGACAGGCTGGAAAACTGGGCTAAAATGAATGAAATGTACTTTAGTAGTGAAAAATGTAAAGTTCTGCATTTAGGTAGGAAAAATCAAATGCATCACTATGGAATGGCTGAGACTTGTCTTGGCAGTAGTACAAGTGAAAAGGATCTGGGGGTCTTAGTAGACCATACACTGAACATGAGTCAGCAGTGTGACTCACTAGCTAAAAAGGCAAATGGGATTTTGGACCATATTCATGTGAGGTCACGTTACCACTGCTCTGGTTAGACTTCACTTGGAGTACCATGTTCAGTTTTGGGCACCACAACTGAGGAAAGATGTGGAGAAACTGGAGCCTGTCCAGAGAAGAACTACAAAGATGGTGAGGGGTTTGGAGACCAAGTCATATGAGGAGCGGTTGAGGGAGCTTGGTCTGTTTAGCTTGGCAAGAAGGCGACTAAGAGGTAACATGATAACCATCTTCAAATACTTGATGGGGTGACAGATAGAACAGCGGTCCCCAACCTTTTTATCACCAGGGACTGGTCAATGCTGGACAATTTTGCTGAGGCTGGGGGGGGGGTAGTCTTTTGCCGGGGGACGCCACTGCCTGAGCCCCTGCTCCACTTGCTTTCCCATCGGTGCCCCTGACATCCCACCGCCCACTGAGGGGCACTGCCAGTAGCAGCTGTGCAGTGCCACACCGAGGGGGAGCCCCAGCCTTGGCGGCCGCTGGAGAACACTAAAAGTGAGCCAGCGGCAGAGTGGCAGAGCAGCCCCCGAGGCAGCACCTGGGGAGGAGCCGTGGCCTGGTACCGACTGATCCACAGACCGGTATCTGTCTCCAGACGGGGGTTTGGGGACCACTGTTCTACATGACCGGGCCACTTTTGAAGCTTCTCAAAGCCTGAAGAATGCTTCAGGGGTTTTTCAACAGTAAAAAAGTTGAGAAAGGCTGCTTTAGATCAGGGGTAGTCAAACTGTGGCCCTCCAGATGTCCATGGACTACAATTCCCATAAGCCCCTGCCAGTGAACGCTGGCAGGGGCTCATAGGAGTTGTAGTCCATGGACATCTAGAGAGCCATAGTTTGACTACCCCTGCTTTAGATGGTGGATTCTGTGGCATTATACCCCACTGAGGCCCTTCCCAGGCTCCACCCCCAAATCTACAGTAATTTCCCAATCTGAATCTGGGAAAACTGTGCAAAACATGTGCTAATACACATGGTTCAAAAAGTGGTGTACTAAAACATGTTTCCTACACCCACTGCAAGAGGAACAAAAGAATCATAAGTAAATTATCCAAACCTTTTGCTTTCAAGGTCTATAGTATCCCACCTCTACTTGATTTGGATAATGACACTGATGCAATTATTAACAGATAGGCCACTAGTACATATATAATTAATAAACCACCATGGGCAGCAATCGTTGACTGCATTAATGTGCTTATTCTGTGTATCATTCATGACAATGCAAAATTCAGTTCCCAGGCAAAACTCAAAGTGCTGGTTCTTGCCTTCTAGGCCCTAAATTACTTGGGTCCAGGATACACAAAGGACTGACTCCTCCCATATCAGAGTCCAGTGACACCTTTAAGACCAACAAAGATTTATTCAAGGCATGAGCTTTTGAGTGCATGCCCTGAATAAATATTTGTTGGTCTTAAAGGTGCTATTGGACACTGATTTTATCGTGCTACTTCAGATCAACGCGGCTACCCGTTTGGCTCTATCTTCCCATATCGTTCAGCCCTGCAATTAAGATTTACCATTCAAGCCCTGCTTTGTGCGCCCACCTCCAGAGAGGTGTGGGTGACAACTAGAAATGGGACATTTTCTGGGGTGGCACATTTTATGTATATTAGACCTCTGCCCATCGTGGCTCCTAAAAATATCGATATAAGGATAAGGGGTCCCCTCTGGGAGATAATCAGCCTGTCACAATGGGAAAATTCCCAGAGGGGCTGAAACAGGCAGTGGTACGTCTGCTACTGAAAATATCTTTAGACCCACGAGTGTCTGATAACTACTGACCCATCTTGCACGTAGTGTTTCTGGGGAAGATAGTAGAAAGGGTTGTCACAAACCAATTAACAGCACTCCTGGAAGAAGCTTCAGTCTAAACCCATCTCAGTGTACCTGAGGGACCTCCTCCCCACCTATGCCCCTCAAAGAGCTTTACGCTTCGCCGCCACCAACCGGCTAATTATCCCTGGCCTTAAAGAAGCCCACCTAGCTTAAACCAGGGCCAGAGCATTCTCTGTCCTGGCTCCCACCTGGTGGAATGAGCTCCCAGAGATCAGGGCCCTGACGGAGCTAAAACAGTTCTGCAGAACCTGAAAAGGGAGCTCTTCCACCAGGCATTTGGTTGAGCAGAACCAGCAACATCTACAGGGCCCCTGCTCCCTTCCCTTCCAAAAACCCATTCATGTGTTCTGCCCCTGGACCTGTTTGCATTATTATAGTTACCTCTGTTACACTTACTAATGTTATTATTGTTGTTGTGATTATCTATACATTATGGAAAAACTAAGTTCCTTGTATTGTTTTCTACATTCTATGTGAGCTGTCCTGAGCCTCAGTATATAAATACTACAAATTTGTAGTATATAAATACTACAAATTGACAGATTAGTTAATTACATCTATGCACCACCCCTATTGAACAGGTCATCTTGGGGAGGTTTACAGCATTTGAAAAAATACAATAAATCAGTTAAAACCATTAAAACAATTAAATAGTTAAAATCAACCAAACATTACTTATCAGACCGTAATTATGTGCCAGATCTTGTTGGCCAGACCACTTGATGGGTTAGTTTTGGGTGCTTGTACAAGTGGGAATGAAGTGCTGTCAATATTGTAGTAGGGGAGGCCCCTTGGTGTTTAGCTTCTTTGCTTGTCCAAGCTAGCCTCAACCATAAGAGCTCCATCTGTCAGGCCCTATAGAACTGTGCTAGTTCCATTAGGGCCCAGATGTTCCCTGGGAGCTCATTCCACCAGCAAGGGGCCAAGGCAGGAAAGCCCTGGCCATGTCTGGTCGGACTTCTTTGGAGCCAGCGATTACCAGGCGATTCGCAGTTGCTGTGCGAAATGCCCTCCAGGGGACATATTCAGGCAAGCGGTTTCTTAGATATGCTGGGCCCAGACCATGTAGTGCCTTGAGGGTTAAAACCAAAACCTTGAAGGAAACCTGGAACTTTACTAATGTAGCTGCTGCAGCACCAGTCTAATATGGCCCTCCACGGTGTTCTGATGAGGACCCATGCAGCAGCATTTTGAACCACTTGTAATTTCTAGATTAGGGTCAAGGGCAGGCCCACACAGAGCGAGTTATAGTAATCCAGTCTTGAGGTGATTGTCTCATGGAATACTGTGACAGGTGTTCAGGGGCTTGACCTCGAAGAAAGTAAGTAAACCACTGGTGGTCTATCCCCCATATCCCTGCATCAACGAGGCTACAAGTAAGAAGCTCATGGTCTACCATATTGAATGCTGCTGTAAGATCTAATAATACAAATTGCACCAACCTGCCTTGGTCCAGCTGCCTCCCGAGATCATCCATCAGGGTGACCACCCCACCCCCACCCCCACCCCGTGGCCAAGGCAGAAGCCCAACTAGAATGATTCAAGGACCAAAGTTTCTTCCAGGTATGCTAGCAACTTGTCCGCAGCCGCTTGCTCAACTACCTTCCCCAGGAATTCAAGACGTGATACAGGATGGTAGCTGGTTGGGTTGCAAGGATCCAATGATGGCTTCTTCAAGAGGGTGAACTACAATCCAGGTACATCCCTGCCATTAGGGACAAATGTATAGTCTCCCGGAGAGGAGCCACGAGAGTCAGGGCGCTAGAGGACAAGTGGTGGATCTCAATGAAGATAGTAGCCTGTCTACCTCGGCCTGAAGTGATCAAAAGACCCCTCTGAAGGTGGCCAAAGGGTCTCCAGCTCCTTTACTGTATCAATAGTTGGGGAAAGATCATGGCAGAGCTGTAAGATCTTATCTATAAAGCAGCTAACAAATGCTTCAGAGCTTGGACTCTGATTTTATTGAGCTTATATCAAGTTTGCTATAATTTGAGAGCCAACTTGGTATCGTAGTTAGGAGTGCTGACTTCTAATCTGGCAAGCCGGGTTTGATTCCGTGCTCCTCCTCCACATGTAGTCAGCTGGGTGACCTTGGGCTCACCACGGCACTGATAAAGCTGCTCTGACAGAGCAGTAATATCAGGGCTCTCCCAGCCTCACCCATCTCACAGGTTGTCTGTTGTGGGGAGAGGAAAGGGAATGCAATTGGAAGTCACTTTGAGACCCCTTTGGGTAGAGAAAAGCAGCATATAAGAACCAACTCTTCTTCTTTTTGAGTGCCCGTCATCCAGGGCAGTAAGCAATCAAATTACCCTAAATAAATACCATCTCTGGAATGTCCTTCCTCCTAGGATTTGCTTTACTTCCATTTAAGTACCAGGTTAAAAAAAATACTTTTCGCCCAGTTAGTTAATTAAACTACCACAATAAAAATCTCAGAAGGGTGCAAAACTATTACCTGGCTTGGCGGATATAGAGCTGTGCACAATAATGATGCCTCTCACACATAAACAAGCTGCATTCCATATTCACATCTGAATTTGATACCTTCTTCAGTGGCTTAAAAGCACCTACTAAGTCTATACCTACAAAATAATAAAACAAATATGAAAACAGTGCAAGATAAACATTGTTTAAATGATAGGAAGGAAAGAGTTGGAATTAATGTACAGATCTCACAATGGAGGAAAATATGCAATGAGATCCCATATGAATTGGTATTGAAGCTGGAACTCTAATTAGAATAAAACAAGAGGCTTTTCCACAAGTTTTCTTGCATTAGCTTTATTTCATGTTTGAACTACTAAGCCAACAATTGTTTTTGTAATTCCATACTGCCAGATAATATGGACCTCTATCAACTTGAAGGGCTATTTCCCAGATTCTTGTTTCTTTAGCTCTCAGGAATCCAAGATGGCATAGAGCTGGAGAAAGACCATAATTTCTTCTCGATGGCTTCTGCCCAATCTGAACAAAAATGATCTAAGACAGGGGTAGTCAAACTGCGGTCCTCCAGATGTCCATGGACTGCAATTCCCATGAGCCCCTGCCAGCATTCGCTGGCAGGGGCTCATGGGAATTGCAGTCCATGGACCTCTGAAGGGCCGCAGTTTGACTACCCCTGATCTAAGAAAACTAAGAGAATTCATGAGGGTTCAAATTTAATTTGAACTAAAAGCATGTTACTTGGTACCAGTTGTGTGCATCTAAAGGCTCCCTTTCCAACGCTATTCTGAGGACGGCACTAGGAACACAGTGTGGAACATCAAATAAAGATCTGAGAAATTCAGAGTGGATTGCTTCTGGGAAACAGAAGACTTTATAAAGAGAGATCTGTGCACCATACAAAAGCCGAAGCCTCCCCTTGCTCTGAAAGATTTTAATCATATAAGGTCTGTGTGAACCAATTTTTGAAAGAGAAAATTTCAAGGCATGCCATTCTTTGGGTACTCTTAGTAACATGGGCCATCTGAGCCTTTCACATACCAATCAACTGGAGGACTGTATGTAAACACTTAAAGGTTTTCACCCGGTCTATGCTATGTCCTTCAATTGGCCATCTATGTTTAACATCTCTTAGTAAAACCTTTTTATAGTTAATTGTTGACTGCTCCTCCTTTCAGAATGCTGTAAGAACTCAAAGAGCTCTTCTAAGCCAGTGGTCCCCGACCCCCAGTCCGGGGACCCGGACCAGTCCGTGGATCAGTGGGTACTGGGCCACGGCTCCTCCTCACCTTCCTCCCCGGCTGCTGCCTTGGGGGCTGCCCTGCCATTCTGCTACCGGCTCACCTTTGGTGCTCTCCTGCAGCCGCTATGGCTGGGGCTCCCCCTCGGCGTGGCACTGCACAGCTGCTGCTGGCAGTGCCCCCCAGTAGGCAACGGAAAGTCAGGAGCACCGGCAGGAAAGCAAGTGGAGCAGGGGCTCATCCCTTGGCAAAAGACTAACCCCCCCCCCCCACCTGGGCCTCAGTAAAATTTTCAAGCATTTACCGGTCCCCGGTGATAAAAAGGTTGGGGACCACTGTTCCAAGCCATATTTCGTAACAAGATAAAGTATCATCTGCATATAATTATCTGGGAATCAATCTGTTCACTTATTTACGTGGATGGAAGTCTAAATTATACAAGACTTACACCATGGAATTTATACAGAAAGTAAACAGCAAAGAGCCAAAATATAACCCTGCTTCACACCCCTCTTGCCAGTGACCCTAAAGGATAAATGGATCTGTTGGTTACATCTTACAATTAGAAAGTTGTTTTTGCGCAACATGCGAATTGGTTGTGATGTATTCCTCCACCAATATCACTGTTTCTTGGTATGAAATAAACAAAAGCACTGGCCTGTTTTTGCTCAACTTTTATATTTTGTCTGCATATGTTTTTTCTTATAATCCACAACTTCACCCAATGAGCTTCATTGTACAAGAATTCCTGAGAGCACCAACCAACAAGCCTACTGGTGATTTAGATACATGGTGGGCAGATTTCTAACATATTAACACTACCATTAATGAATGACAGCAGTGCTTCCAACAAGATGGTGTGTTGGGCTTTCATACAGAGCAGTGGCTAAGTACATGAACTAAAACATGTTAAATTCCACCTCAGCTATGAATTGATTTCTCAGCCTCTGTTCCAAAACTGTTACATGGGGATACTGATAAAAGAATTGTAATGATGTACAATTCTTTTACATTTTTGATAATGTACAATTACATCATTACAACATAATATATGTGAAGTACTTTGCAATGCAGAAGGCATTGTTAAAGAAAGGGCCATGAGACACAAGGAAGATACCTGTTTACAATGCAGAAGGTGCCAGGTTTAATCCCTGGCATCCGCTGTTGCCAAAGTCCTCAGCCAGAGACCCTGGAGAACCACCATCAGACAAGACTGACATATGTACAGATGAAGCTTCTACTGATCACTGGTCCATCAACGTCAGTATAGTTTTCTCTGAGTGGCAGCAGCTCTCCAGGGTCTCAAGCAGAGGTCTTTCCTCTCATCTGTTACCTGATCCTTTTAACTGACAATGCTGTGGATTGAACTTGGCTGCACATGGGCTGCATGCTAAGCTGATGCTTTTCTACTGAGCATGGCCACTCCACAAAACCCCTTAACTGACAGACCAGTGTACCGAGTCATGCGACATGAGTGCAAGGGAATACCCAACTTTGAGTTGCTTTATAACTATAACACCACTGGCACCAGCTGATAATTGCTTATACAACTTCCAAGAATATCCTGACACATACTTCCATTAGCAATTTCAAAAATAAAAGGTACTAGAGAACTTAAATAGTCAACTTCCCTTCCACTACTACCCCCAAAGACAGAATGTGGTCAAAAGTAAAAATGATCATAAATGGGCCTGACCTGGTAGAATGAGCTCCCAGAAGAGCTAAGGGCCCGGACGGAGCTTGTGCAGTTTCACAGGGCCTGCAAAACAGAGCTCTTCCACCAGGCATTTGGTTGGGTGGCAATAAGATTGAGGGCCCCTTCTCAGTTCAGCCAGGACATCAGGCTCTCCTCCTATTACATCTTCTCCCCTGAGGCACCGGAGAGGGGAGTAGTCGAACAGACGGGGTGGGGGTGGGGGGAAGGTTTAGTCTGTCATCAGATGCAGAACAGTTTTCAGTTGGAGATGCTTTATATTTTATTGTGGGTTTTTTAATGTTGTAACCTGCCACGAGCCAGCTTGCTGGGAGAGGTGGGTAATAAAGAAAATAAAATATATAAAAAAGAAATTCTGCAGTACTTTTCCCCAGTTTTTTTTCTCAACTCAGTCTTTTTTATCTTTTCCTCAATAATAAGAAGACTGTTAGGGGAGAGAATGTATTTGGAGTAGCCTTACCTAAATTCTCTTGACTTGGTATGAAGAGAAGTATGAAGTGCAGTTCTGGTATGGTTACAAAGACAGTCCTAAATTAAAATATATAGGTAATTAAAACAAACAAACAAGCTGTTTTCCAAGTAAGGCTTCAAAAACTCTTTTCCATCCCTGACTTGTCTGTTTCAAATCCACATAGGCAACACTAGGGCAATCAGGTAGGCATTTTCACTTGTAAAACTTCAAATTATCTTGCTTAATTCTATTTTGTGAATCATTGTTTAAAAAATAATACTAATCAGGTTTTTGAAACCAAGTAGAAATCAAGAGGTTCCAGAAGAGGGCTTGTGGAAAACAGATCTAACCTCTGGATAAAGTAACAAATATACATGCTTCATCATGTGTCAAATCTATTGCTTTCCTACTAAACTCAAGATTTTTCTTAGAAAGAACATAAATCTTACCCACTCAAGGTTAATTAATATAATAATAATAAGAAGAAGAGTTGGTTCTTATATGCCACTTTTACCTACCCGAAGGAGGCTCAAAGCGGCTTACAGTCGCCTTCCCTTTCCTCTCCCCACAACAGACACCCTGTGAGGTGGGTGAGGCTGAGAGAGCCCTGAGATTACTTTACTGCTCGGTCAGAACAGCTTTCTCAGTGCCGTGGCCAGCCCAAGGTCACCCAGCTGGTTGCATGTGGGGGAGCGCAGAATCGAACCTGGCATGCCAGATTAGAAGTCCGCACTCCTAACCACTACACCAAACTGGCTCTAAACAGCTCTTGTGCATCTTGAGGAAAGCAACTGCTTTGTCCTGTTCTATAGATCTTTTAGGCTGCTTGGTAGCTGTTTTATGTTGTTGTTGTTGTTGTTGTTGTTGTTATGCACTTGCCTTGTTTTTAATATTAACAATTTGGTTTTTTTAAATTATTTTCTGGTATTGTTTCTACTTGCAGGCAAGTTCAAGCATATTAAAACATTATCATTGTCAGGTATGTGCTTAATGCTGTCAAAATCTTAATGTGTGCTAAGGATGCAGAATTTAAGAGACAAGTCCAGCATCAAACAAAGTTACAGGAGGTTGCTGCAAACAGCACCTAATGATGAATCATTGAATCCAAATATTAAACTTCACTATACTTTCAGTGTTTCCAGATACCTTGCATTAAACACAAAAGTGACTGCTCTTTATTTGGGAAATTCATGGTGTTGTTAAGAGATTGGTTCAAATTGACTTAAGTTTAATTTCTACAGCCCTTCTAGGTTTATTCTAGGTTGAATTTTGAAAGACCAACCTAATACCCTAACTCAGTGGTCCTCAACCCCCGGTCTGGGGACCGGGACCGGTCCGTGGATCAGTTGGTACCAGGCCTCGGCTCCTCCTTGTCCTCCTCCCCAGCTGCAGGCCTCGGGGGCTGCCCTGCCACTCTGCCGCCGGCTCACCTTTGGTGCTCTCCAGCAGCCACCATAGTTGGGGCTCCCCCTTGGGATGGCTGCTGGCAGCGCCCCCCAGTGGGCAGTGGGAAGGCAGGGGTGCTGGTTGGAAAGCAAGTGGAGCAGGGGCTCAGGCAGCAGTGGCGATGTCCCTCGGCAAAAGACTACCCTCCCCCCCGGGGCCTCAGTAAAATTGTCAAGCGTTGACCGGTCCCCAGTGATAAAAAGGTTGGGGACCATTGCCCTAACTTAAAATGACAGCAGTCTTACCTGAAATGAACAATTCTCACACGCAAAATGTAAAGTGGATCTGCAAAAAGGCTATTCTGGTTCAAATCCACACCTCCAAGAATCCCCCAAATAAGTGCTCAAGCTTAGCCCACTTAATTGGAAACAGCAGCTACTCACATACTTGTGAGAATTAAATCAGAGCCAAGCAGTCTTGAGTTTATGCATCATCCTTTGCTTACTGAGTGCAAGAACCTGCAAATATGGAATGAACCATGAATTTGCTACAATCTAGTGAAGAACTGACTTGAAAGGTAACCAGGGGTAACCATTTTAGTTGCCAGAGTTTAACTAAGATGCTTTTATAATATGCTGCCTACCTTGTATTTTATCGTTTATAGTTTATTTAATCATGTTAAGATCTGTTTGGTTATGTAACCCCATGGCCTATTTTATTATTTTGTTGAAATTTTAAGCCCTATTTTTATATGTCTTATACATATTTTATGCCAATAAAAGGTTACTGACTGACTGACTGACTTGAAAAGGACTTTAAAAAATATGCTGGTATGCAGCATTAGTTTTTCACTTCATGTATCTGCCTGTCAAGTTCTCCACAGATATCTCTGTATTTGATAACACATCCACTCACTTCATAATTTCACGAGAACAGCAAACTGCACGTTCATCAGTCGTCACAAGCAGATGGAGAAACAGCGTGTTTAAAGGCTGTGAACAAAAGATACAAAGAAATTCTATCAACCATTCCAGGAAAAAACTGCCATTTATCATCTGTGCTGATCCTGTGAAACACAGATAAAAATATTGCCATTTATAAATCTCAGGCTCAGGGAAGTGTCTTGCCATGGCTAAGTTAGGGACTTGGCTGCAGATCAGTGTTCCGCAGGGATTCTGGTGCAGACACAACTCCTGGTGGTGGTGCACTGTTCACTTCAGCACCAGGGACAGCTCACAGCCATCAAGCTGCTGGACAAGGACCATGCTTAGGAGCAAACATGAGATTCCTGGTTCCTAGTCTGCCTATGATGTGCACAGCGAGGCTGGCCATTTACATGACAGAAGCAGCGAGCAGAAGGGTTATGTGCACTTAACCTTTCCACCTGCTGTTGTTTCTTCTCTGCCATCCGCATATCTACAACTGCTGTTCCTCCAGCTTGACTGTGAGATCAGGTTTCCCTGTGTGTGTGTGGGGGGAAGCTAGAGGGAGCAATTACAGAGGAAAGTGACTGGCAGTAGAAGACTTAAGCCCAACAAATCCCTCTGCCTGTTAATTGCACGTTGAAAACAGCATCTAGATAGCCAGTAAACGTTTAATTCTTTGCATCTAAATGGCACTCTGCATAGTTGTCCTGAAGCAAAATGTACATACATTTACAGTTATAGTGTTCTGAGGGATAGCTTTTTTTAAAAAAAATCCATAAACTATGTAACATAGAAATTGACTGGATTAATTCAATTTTGTCAGTGCCAACAAGCCTTCTCAGCAACCTGTGTGTGTGTTTCACACACATCTCAGTACACTATGGCTGCATGCAGCCAGCACATCACAGTGAGAATACTGGGAAGCCAGTCATACAATCTCAGTTTAATGTCTGAACTGAGGAAAATTCAGTTCTTCCTTCCACTGGAAAACAATCACTCCACAGATGAATGTGCTGAGGACATAACTGCAGCCAAGAGACGCATTTCTCTTCTTTCACTGCAGCCCCAGGAAGGTTTGCAACTTTCTTTAGTATATGATGTACACACTTATTTACATTTGCGTACATCATATGTACATATCTGAAGATATCTAGTTCATCATGGGATAGGCTTTCTTGAGGAAGGCCTACTAGCACCTGATTGTCTGCACTTATCGAAACTGGGGAAGAATGTGTTTGGCAGGAACCTGGGGAGATTCATCAGCACATCTTTAAACTAAAGCCACAAGGGGAAGGAGACGATCAACATAGGGAGTGTATGGAAGGAAAACGATCGGGGGCAGCCCAACCGGCAAGGCCAGCTCATAGGGAACCAAAAGTAAAAGGATTCAGATGACTTCATACTAACGCCTGAAGCATGGGCAACAAGAAGGAAGAGCTGGAACCTCTCATGCTGATGGAAAGGTATGATCTAGTAGGCATCACAGAAACTTGGTGGAATGATTCTCATGACTGGAATGTAATGGTGGATGGATATGAACTGTTCAGAAAAAACAGAATAGATCAAAGAGGTGGAGGAGTGGCACTATATGTGAGGAAAGGGCTTACCTGTCAGGGAATTCTAGTGAAGGAGAGCATATCTACAGTGGAAAGCATCTGGGTGAAAATAAGCGAGGGGAAAACAAACAGTGTGGTGGTTGGTGTCTGCTACCGACCGCCTGACCAACGAGAGGATGCAGATGCTGCACTTTGTGAGCAGCTTGAGAAAATATCCAAGCGGCAGGACCTTGTCATGATGGGTGACCCAGAAGTGTGCTGGGAAACAAACTCTGCGAAACGTCCTCAGTCATGCAACTTTCTGACCTGCCTGGCTGACAATTTCATTTATCAAATGGTAGATGAACCCACAAGAGGTTCAGCCATACTGGACTTAATACTGACCAACAGGCAAGAGTTGGTGGATGACGTGAAGGAGGTGGGGACCCTAGGGGGAAGTGACCATGTCCTCATAGAATTCCTTTTGAGATGGGGAGGTAAGGAAGCTGGTAGCCAGACGCGGATGTTGGATTTTCGTAGGGCAACCTTTAATAAACTCAGAGACATGATGAGTGTCATACCATGGACGAGAATGCTGGAAGGGAAGGGACCATGTGAAGGGTGAGCGCTACTCAAACAAAAGCTATTGCATGCTCAATCAATGACTATCCCAGAAAGACGAAAACACTGCAGGAGCTCTAAGAAGCCTATTTGGATGAACAGAGAACTTCAAGAGGAACTAAGAAAGAAAAGGAAAATGTTCAGGAAATGGAGGGAAGGACAGAGCTATTAAGAAGAGTACCTACAGGTTACTAGGCACTGTAGATCAATCATCAGAAAGGCCAAAGCTGAGAGTGAGCTAAGATTGGCCAGGGAAGCCCATTGTAACAAGAAAAGATTGTTCAGTTATGTGAGGAGCAAACGTAAAGTAAAGGAGGCAATAAGGCCCACTGCTGGGTGCAGATGGACAAACTCTAACGGAAGATGTAGAGAAAGCAGAAAGGCTTAGTGCCTATTTTACATCTGTTTTTTTCCCACAGGTCAAAGGGTTTAGGCACATCTAGAGATGGCAGTAGCCAAAGGATAGTGTCTGGGTGGCAGGTTAACATGGATAGAGAGGTTGTCGAGAGGCATTTAGCTGCACTGGATGAGTTCAAATCCCCTGGGCCAGATGAAATGCACCCGAGAGTGCTCAAAGAACTTTCCAGAGAACTTGCACATCCCTTGTCCATCATCTTCGAGGCCTCTTTAAGGCCTGGAGATGTCCCGGAGGACTGGAAGAGAGCAAACGTTATTCCAATCTTCAAAAAAGGGAGGAAGGATGACCCAGGAAACTACAGACCAGTGAGTCTGACCCCTGTTGTGGGGAAGATAATGGAGTAGATATTAAAGGGAGTGATCTGCAAACATCTGGAGGACAATTTGGTGATCCAAGGAAGTCAGCATGGATTTGTCTCCAACAGGTCCTGTCAGACCAACCTGGTTTCCTTTTTTGACCAAGTAACAGGTTTGCTGGATCATGGAAATTCGATTGATGTCATTTAGTTGGATTTTAGTAAAGCTTTTGATAAGGTTCCCCATGATGTTCTGATGGATAAGTTGAAGGACTGCAATCTGGATTTTCAGATCGTTAAGTGGATAGGGAATTGGTTAGAGAACCGCACTCAAAGAGTTGTTGTCAATGGTGTTTCATCAGACTGGAGAGTGGTGAGTAGCGGGGTACCTCAGGGCTCGGTGCTCGGCCCAGTACTTTTTAACATATTTATTATCTAGATGAGGGGGTGGAGGGACTAATCAAGTTTGCAGATGACACCAAATTGGGAGGACTGGCAAATACTCCGGAAGATAGAGACAGAGTTCAACAAGATCTTAACACAATGGAAAAATGGGTAAATGAGAACAAGATGCAATTTAATAAAGGTAAGTGTAAAGTTCTGCATCTGGGTCAGAAAAATGAAAAGCATGCCTACTGGATGGGGGATATGCTTCTAGGTAACACTGTGTGTGAATGAGACCTTGGGGTACTTGTGGATTGTAAACTAAACATGAGCAGGCAGTGTGATGCAGCGGTAAAAAAGGCAAATGCCATTTTGGACTGTATCAACAGGGGCATCACATCAAAATCACAAGATGTCATAGTCCCATTGTATACGGCACTGGTCGGACCACACCTGGAGTACTGTGTGCAGTTCTGGAGGCCTCACTTCAAGAAGGACGTAGATAAAATTGAAAGGATACAGAGGAGAGCGACGAAGATGATCTGGGGCCAAGGGACCAAGCCCTATGAAGATAGGTTGAGGGACTTGGGAATGTTCAGCCTGGAGAAAAGGAGGTTGAGAGGGGAACATGATAGCCCTCTTTAAGTATTTGAAAGGTTGTCACTTGGAGGAGGGGAGGATGCTGTTTCTGTTGGCTGCAGAGGAGAGGACACACATTAATGGGTTTAAACTACAAGTACAACAATATAGGCTAGATATCAGGAAAAAGTAGTTCAGCAGTGGAATAGGCTGCCTAAGGAGGTGGTGAGCTCCCCCTCACTGGCAGGCTTCAAGCAAAGGTTGGATACACACTTTTCTTGGATGCTTTAGGATGCTTAGGGCTGATCCTGCGTTGAGCAGGGGGTTGGACTAGATGGCCCGTATGGCCCCTTCCAACTCTATGATTCTATGATTCTCTCTCTCTTACTTGGTGTGCCATCCTAAACAGAGCTGCACCCTTCTTAGTTCATGGAAGTCAATGGTTTGCATTGGTTCATATCACTCCTGCTAGCTTTTAGTAATGACAAATTATATAAAACTAGTAAATAAGCCCGCTGCCCCCGAAATACAGCGGGAGCTAGCGGGGCTGTGGAGGTCAGCAGCACGGCTCTCAGGGCCTAGGCCCCGGACCCAAGGCCAGGCGTGGGGCGACCAGTGAGACGGCGTTAGTGGTGGGCAGGGGCCGGCACTCCGCGGCCTACCTGGAGCTCCTTTCCTTGGCGATGCGCCGTGGCGGCTGGTAGTGGGGGGGGCGGCGTAGAAGGCAGGAGGCAGCAGCGAGGCTAGAGCGCACGGCGGGGCAGGCGGCGGGGCAAGCGCCACGGCCGGTGGCACCAGGTCCAACTGCGGCCCGTGATGTCGAAGGGCGCTCCGAGGTAGATGGTTGTGGTGGACTGGGTCGGGGCTGCGGCTGGCGGCCCCAGACGAAGCGTCGGCGGGCAGCCATGCGAGTTCTGGGGCGATCTCCGTTGGGTGCGGCCGGGGTGGGCCGCGGCCCACAGCAACAGCGCTGTTCCAGGAGGCGGCCGTGGGTGGCGGCGCAGCCCGCAGCCGTGTGGGCAGGTCGGCGAGGAGGCGTGATGTTGGTGGCGGCGGCTGCGGCAGCACCGGCTCCACAACGGCGGCGGCTGGGCCCTACTTTCCCCGCGGGCAGGCAGTGACCTGCACCGGTGAGGGGAAGCGAGGTAATGGCGGCGAGCTGCGGCATCGGAGCAAACTGGGAGAGGGGCGGATCACGCCTCCCGATTCATCCGTCCGGCGGCAAGGGACCAATCTCGAGCCGGTCCCTTGCCGCCGGACTGACAATTGGACTGGGCCCTCCAATTGGACCCTCCAATTGTCAGTCCGGGGGAAGGGGCCTATCGGCACCCTTCCTCATCCCGGACAGGGCCCGCCCTCAGGGCCCTTACGGCTTTATTTAATCCGCTCCGCTGGGAACGGTTAAAGATACTGAAACATCTTATTAGCAATGGTTTTGCTGCATACAGGGTTCCTCCTCCACTCCCAACAGCAAGGCTGTCCTTTTAAATGATTACAAAATAACTTCTAGCAAGATAAAAGAAAGGTCCAGAGGCACCTTATAGACTTAGCAACATTTATTTCAATGTGAACTTTTATGAGTTGCAACCCATTGACAAAGAGAACTGTAACACATGAAAGCTGATATTGAAATAAATGTTTGTCTGTAAGGTGCCATGGGACTTGTGTTTTATTCTCCTCCATGCCATGCCTCTTCTTGATTGCCCTGAAATAATTATCCAGCTTCCAAAGTCAGGAAGACACCATAATGGCAAAAAGAAAATTGTTCTAAAAATCTCTCTATACAGTTTCAATCGCAAAATTAGGAAACCTGTCTGAATCTACCCAGCTGAATTCTTGAATGGTTTTGTTGAAGGAGAGAGCGTAGGTCTACATGGTAAATGGAAAGCCTAATAGCTGATGTGATATAGTCCTGTGTAAACCAGGCTATGAGAAACAGATTTCTGAGGGCTTCCCTCCCCTCTCCTGAAGACAGTACTTGGCCAGTTTTCTCTGTTCACTTTTTATCTCTGTACTCACCTTGGTAGCTAATTGTTCCTATTCCCTCCCACTAGCAATTGCAACAGAAACAATCATCAGAAAGGCCAAAGCTGAGAGTGAGCTAAGATTGGCCAGGGAAGCCCACTGTAACAAGAAAAGATTTTTCAGTTACGTGAGGAGCAAACGTAAAGTAAAGGAGGCAATAGGCCCGCTGTTGGGTGCGGATGGACAAACTCTAAAGAAAGATGCAGAGAAAGCAGAAAGGCTTAGTGCCTATTTTACATCTGTTTTTTCCCACAGGTCAAAGTGTTTAGGCACGTCTAGAGATGGCTGTAGCCAAAGGACAGTGTCTGGGTGGCAGGTTAACATGGATAGAGAGGTTGTCGAGAGGCATTTAGCTGCACTGGATGAGTTCAAATCCCCTGGTCCGGATGAAATGCACCCGAGAGTACTCAAAGAACTTTCCAGAGAACTTGCACAGCCCTTGTCCATCATCTTCGGAACCTCTTTAAGGACTGGAGATGTCAGCATGGATTTGTCTCCAACAGGTCCTGTCAGACCAACCTGGTTTCCTTTTTTGACCAAGTAACAGGTTTGCTGGATCGGGGAAATTTGGTTGATGTCATTTACTTGGATTTTAGTAAAGCTTTTGACAAGGTTTCCCATGATGTTCTGATGGATAAGTTGAAGGACTGCAATCTGGATTTTCAGATCGTTAAGTGGATAGGGAATTGGTTAGAGAACCGCACTCAAAGAGTTGTTGTCAATGGTGTTTCATCAGACTGGAGAGTGGTGAGTAGCGGGGTACCTCAGGGCTCGGTGCTCGGCCCGGTACTTTTTAACATATTTATTATCTAGATGAGGGGGTGGAGGGACTAATCAAGTTTGCAGATGACACCAAATTGGGAGGACTGGCAAATACTCCGGAAGATAGAGACAGAGTTCAACGAGATCTGAATACAATGGAAAAATGGGCAAATGAGAACAAGATGCAATTTAATAAAGATAAGTGTAAAGTTCTGCATCTGGGTCAGAAAAATGAAAAGCATGCCTACTGGATGGGGGATACGCTTCTAGGTAACACTGTGTGTGAATGAGACCTTGGGGTACTTGTGGATTGTAAACTAAACATGAGCAGGCAGTGTGATGCAGCGGTAAAAAAGGCAAATGCCATTTTGGGCTGTATCAACAGAGGCATCACATCAAAATCACAAGATGTCATAGTCCCATTGTATACGGCACTGGTCAGACCACACCTGGAGTACTGTGTGCAGTTCTGGAGGCCTCACTTCAAGAAGGACATCGATAAAATTGAAAGGGTACAGAGGAGAGCGACGAAGATGATCTGGGGCCAAGGGACCAAGTCCTATGAAGATAGGTTGAGGGACTTGGGAATGTTCAGCCTGGAGAAAAGGAGGTTGAGAGGGGACATGATAGCCCTCTTTAAGTATTTGAAAGGTTGTCACTTGGAGGAGGGCAGGATGCTGTTTCTGCTGGCTGCAGAGGAAAGGACACGCAGTAATGGGTTTAAACTTCAAGTACAACGATATAGGCTAGATATCAGGAAAAAGTTTTTCACAGTCAGAGTAGTTCAGCAGTGGAATAGGCTGCCTAAGGAGGTGGTGAACGCCCCCTCACTGGAAATCTTCAAGCAAAGGTTGGATACACACTTTTCTTGGATGCTTTAGGATGCTTAGGGCTAATCCTGCGTTGAGCAGGGGGTTGGACTAGATGGCCTGTATGGCCCCTTCCAACTCTATGATTCTATGATTCTATGATTCTATAAACAGCTCTTTAGATGAACACATATAAAAACAGAATGCTCAACAAAGTACAAACCCACATAGCACCTTTTATTCCCAACAGCCAAATATTGTGCCATAACATGCAAACTATACAAAAAGCCTGTTATTGGAAATCTTTCATGCTTTAGGTACAATATTCATCCTGATACGCTTTTAGTTTAATTCTGTTTTAAAATTTGATTTTAAAGTATTGATTTGCTGTTAAGCATTTTATTAGATTACAATTTTCAAAGTTGTACAGGTTTTATAGCTGACTTAGAGCTGAATTGCATATAAATCTGAACCAAGCATAATGACTTGCATTCTTTCAAATTCTCCACAACTCCTCAATCAGATTTTGTATTACAAAACAAAAAGAGAAGGGGGAAGAGAAATAGGTATTTCAGGCCATAATTTTAAGGACTTTTGGTGCTCAGTACTGGTGGATAAGCAGCTACACATGGATCCCATGGTACTCTTCTGAATTCTCTGTAGTTCAAGCCTGGTTCATGCATAGCCAAGTTTCACATTACTAGAGTATAACAGATAGCCAGGATCTGGGGCAAACTTCTCAAACCTACATTTCTGTAGGTTTAAGAGTGTTTTTTTTTCTCCTAAGACCATGAAATCCTTTTCATGTCAAGTAACAGAATACACATATTTCCCTAGGAATCAAAGTGAACAGAACAGAGATCCCCTGACACCTAGCCACAGTGCTCCATGTGACGGTCACCTCTAGATTGGACTTCTGTAACTTGCTCTATGTGGGCCTGTCCTTATCCTTGCTCTGGAAATTGCAACTAGTCCAGAACGCAGCTGCCAAAGACCTCATAGGAACATCTTGGTCTGTGCTTCGATAGCTGCACTGGCTCCTAGTTGAATTCTGGATCAAGTTAAAGTTCCAGTACTTGCCCATAAGACCATTTGTGGTCCAGTCCCTGAGAAAGTATCTGAGAAACCACCTTTCTATCTATATCCCCCAAAGAACTCTCCGTTCTTCGAATACCAATCCCTGGCCCCAAGAAGGGCCAAGGCATTTTCTGTCCTTGCCCCCATCGGCTGAAATGAGCTCCTAAAGTACATTCAGGCATTGATGAAACTACCACAATTACACAGGGTCTGTAAGACCAAGGTCTTCCATCAGGCTTTTGGCTGGGGCTAGTAAATCAGATAACATCTACTGGGCCTCCCCTATCAAAGTCACGTCGGGATTGCTATCTAGTTCTAAGAGTGTTGAGTGATATAATATCCATATGTTGTAGAATTTAATTTTTGTTTAAATCTTATTTTATTGTATGTTATTAATTAATATCATAATGTCTACATGTTGTACACCACCCTGAGCCAGTCTGCTGTGAGAGTGGAATAGAAATTAAATCAAATCAATCAATCAATTAATAAAGCAGACTTTCTCAATGGGTTTCATGAAAACCTGGAATTTCTTGATGGTGTTGTGGAAGGGTTTCTCCAATTGAATGGGAGTTAATTAAATCATTATATATTTTTAACGATTAAAAAATTATCAGGTGAGGAGGAGAAGTTGGTTCTTGTATGCCAGTTTCTCTACCAGGAGTCTCAAAGTGGCTTACAACTGTTGCAGCAGGTCCCTCCAGAGCCCATCACAGAGCGTGCTGGCCCAATTAGTCTCAGTCCACTCAGTGACTCGGGCTGCCAGGTGTCTGAATTCCCCTGAACAGTCGCCCTGACGCAAGCTGCGGAGTTCCTCTCGGGCCACGTCCCCAGCCAACGGGTCCTCAAAATGGTTGCGGAACGCTTGCATGAGCAACTCACAGTCCAGCAGTTCGAGGACTTCAAAATCGAATAAGCCCACATACCATTCAGCTGCATCCCCTTCAAGAAAATCCCCGACGAAACGGACCTGCTCAGCTCCATCTCTGAACTGATGACCATAGTCAATCATGTATCCACACAGTTGTATCAAGAAATGTGCCAAATTGCCTGGAGAGCCGTCAAACTTCACTTGAAATCTGCACATCTTTCTCCGTGGTTCCAGGACCGGGACTGGCACTAAGGACGCGGCCCCATCACGCTGCGTTCAACAAGGGTTCCCCCCTTGCCGCCACCGAAGCAGACTGGGTTGCAGTCACTTGGCCTCCCAGCCTCTGGCCCCGGGCCTCAGGGTCTTCACCTGTGCTGCCCTAGCCGGGCACACGCAGGGTTAGTGCAAGGGCAAGCACGGTTACAGAGTCAAGCAAGTTAAAAGCGTGTACCAGAGAGTAGTCAAAAGTCCAGGCCGGGTCTTATCAGGAATTGTTAACGGACAAAGTCCAAAGGAGAACCGAAAGAGTTGTCATTTATCTTTACCAAGGTCAAGCTGGGAATCTGTGGAGCATTCAATCAAAGCGTAGTCTAGTCGGGTGAAGCAAGGGTCAAGCCGGGAATCAGTCAAACAGAGCTTCGCCGAAGCGTCGGTGAGCAGGAAACCGGTCAAGGCAACGGGTGGACATGTGCACAAGATTGCATCCACACTGAGAAACACTTCTGCTGCGCTTAAGAACAAGCTGAGCTGTCACACCAAGTGGCTGCACCTGGCACTCAGCCTTCCTCCAATGAATGAGCCCCACCTGAGCCCAACCTAGCTTGTTGCTTTAGTCTAAGCTGAGCACTTTGTCTTCGTGTTGCCAACGTTGTCCTCCTGCATTCCCTCCTGCGCTCTGGAGATGAGTCTGGGCTGTTCAGGGGTGTTGCTGCAGGCTGAGGTAATGCTGGTGTGGAGGGCATGGTGTTTGTCTGGCTGGGACCTGGTTGTTGCTCCCTATCGGGACTTGCCTCTCTAAGCAGCACCCTGCTGCTTTGTTCCAGCTCCTCCACTTCTTCCTGCGAGGGAGCTGGCAGAATGAGCTTAGGCAGTGGTGCAGAGGCACCCTCTGGAGACGGGGCCATCACCCAACTCCTCTTCTTCGGCTCCAGACTCTTGGCTCTCAGAACTCCAGTTTTCTGGCATTGGCTTCCCTACCTCAACCAGGAATCAGCAGCCGATCTTCCAGACCTCATCACCTTCCTCCGTCAGGGTGGCTGTTAGTAGGTCCATTACCTTTTCCAGCTGAGCGTGTAGTTCCAGCACCTCTTTTGCAGCCCCAGTCTCCACATCCATTTGACCACGGGGGGCCCCGAACACCCAGCCTGTCGGCTCCTCATCGTGCTGGATCGAGGGGCGTTGTCCTCTTTGTTCAGTGACATGCCGTGAGACCCCATTCTCGCTCCAAGAGGGGGTGCTAAGAGCTCTTGCTATGCCCAACATCCATGAGGCTGGGTCCTCTGGGCGCATCTTTGGGAGCATCTCCTCTCGCACTCTCTGTAGAGGCCTCGTCTGGGTGGCAGAGGTTGATGCTGTAGAGTCAGTAGTTTCTGTGGCTGCATCTGGCTTCATGTTGGATCGGGGTTACAGTCCACAGGGAACATGAGTTCTGCCTGTCAGAATGCTCGACTTCAGACAAGTAAAACTTCTGTTTAAGAAAATTTCTTTAATCGAAAGCATAGATATCTAACACAAGCATAGACAGAACTGGTTTTACACACAAGAGTTGACATATATAAAACACAAGCTCACCCCCCTCCCCACTCCCTTGAGAAGGTGATGACTTGGATTTCAAAGTAAGACCAAACAATCCTGCAATCTACATACAGGCCTAGGGAGTTAGCGGGGGAGAGATAACTCGGTGAAGAGGTGGAGTGAGAATCAAAAGTCATAAACTATGCCCTAAAGAATTCAGCCTTGAGGTGCAAAGCAAATGCAGGGGCTGGAAAGTATCACAGACCTGGCAATAGCTGACAGCTCCAACATTCAATCATCATAATCAATATGACAGAATTTCTGGGATTCTGACATCCACTTCTGGTGGCATGTGATTTTCAGGGGTGTGGTGGGGAGGTGTGGCCTGCTGACATCACTTCCAGGGTTTCTCGAGGCCTGAAGAATGTTTCAGGGATTTCTCAACAGTAAAAAGGTCATGAAACACTGCTCTGATGTGTTAAAAGATGCATTCTGTGCTTATACAAGTGAGTCAAAATGGCGTGTTCTTCTTTTCCAAGAGAAGTTTAGGAATGGAACCTTATGACTGTGGCATATAAGTGAAACAAGTTACATCTGGGAAAGAACAAATACTCTTCTGTTTTCATCTGTTCCACATAAAATATTTCTGGCAAGGCCTTGGAGGAGGAGCATGTCTCATGGGTTAAGTGCCACTCAGCGCTTAACATCCACTCAGGGCAGCTGTCCCACCCCTGAATGCCTCCCTCCTCCAACCGGCTTGCCTGTCTGTCCAGAAGCCAGTCAATCGCCTTCCGTTTCCAACCCCTGACCACCGCCTCCTCCTTCCACTTCCCTCTGAGGTTCAGAGGCTGCAGATCCCTGCTGCATGAGAGCTGCCTTTGCCACAGTTCCCTGCCCGGGTGCCTCCATCCTGCATCCTTTCCAGGTCCTAGGGGGAGGGAGAGGCTGTCTGTCGTTTTCTTCTACCCCCCCCCCACAAATCTAGTGCCCGTTGTATTCCTGAATGCAACGAGCTTGACCCCTAGTCTTTATATAACACACCATTAGTACCCATGAGAGTGAGGTTTTTCCAAATGTTCTGCAGTTTGGTCTATTTCCTGCAGCAAAGACACACAGTCTCAAAGGCACCTGCAATTAAAAATCTGAAGGGAAAAATGTTCCCCACTTACCGTGCACCTGATTTCATTATAGTTTTTTTGTAAGAAGCTTTCCCAGTGGGCCGGATCAACATAATTCCAGTTGGGATAGTCCAGAAATAAGGCATGAGCAACAGCTACATTTTTCTCGTTGATTAAGGTCACTGCAAGATTAGCTGTTTCTCTGTAAAATACATGTGTTTGATTCAGTTTCTGAACTTTTACACCTCTTAAAAGATTACGGAAGTGACTTTATCACAACTGTGTTACTTACAAAAGATAAATGACATTCATCCTGCCAAACAATCTTTCTGTCATATAGTTCATCTGATGGATGATGGTAGGAATATCACGGGATTCTGTTCTCCTAGCGCTGAACGTACCGGAAGATGCTGTTGAAACTGATAGGGTTGCAGCTAATACTGAAGACATTGTACAGACTACAGAAAAACAGAAAATATTTCCTACTCTTAATTTGAAAAAAATCATTACTGTAAAAAGAAATTTATATAAATATTTTCAAAAGTACAATTGCTTACAGCCCATTCCTAGATATTTCCTGGATTTCTCTGAATCACAAATTGTTTCAAGCTAAGCATGAACTAAGTTTCAGCCAAAAGATTACTTCTTAGAAAAACACGTTTGGGATCAGATGGTCTGTAAACCTATGCTAGATATCCCAAGCTGTTTTTACAAAACTACCAGAAGATTCAGGTGGGTAACCATGTTAGTCTGAGGCAACAGAACAAAGTTTAGGCAAAACCTGTGCATGCAGCAAATGATATAATGTAGTCCTGAAGCAGCAGCAGTTAACAGCTGTAACTCTTCAATGCATGTAACATTCTCATAGATGTACCAGTTTTCAATATGCAGAGGATTTTTAAACACAGTTAAAAAGAATGTAATATATAAACTGCAGGAGACACAATCACATTTCTACCCTGTCCCTCCTCCAAGCAGCTCAGGATAGTGTGCATGATTTGCAACTTTAACTTAATTTGATTATTACATCAGCTCTGTGAAGCAGATTAAGTTGAAAGGGAATGATTGGCCCAAGGTCACTCAATGAACTGCAGAGCAGAGAGAAGATTTGCACCTGAATTGTCCATTACCAAGGCAGGTTAAGTGCCTTCACTAACCCATTCTACAGAATGGTCCTTAGAAGAAGAGTTGGTTCTTATATGCTGCTTTTTTAAATCCGAAGGAGGCTCAAAGTGGCTTACAGTTTCCTTCCCTTTCCTCTCCCCACAACAGACACCCTGTGAGGTGGGTGAAGCTGAGAGAGCCCCGATATGACTGAAGAAGAGTTGGTTCTTATATGCCGCTTTTCTCTAGCCGAAGGAGTCTCAAAGCAGCTTACGGTTGCCTTCCCTTTCCTCTCCCCACAACAGACACCCTGTGAGGGAGGTGAGGCTGAGAGAGCCCTGATATTACCGCTGGGCCAGAACAGCTTTATCATTGCTGTGGCAACCCTGTAACATAGGCCACTATTATTCCCATTCTTAGCTTGGACTGTGTTACTAATCAGCCTCATTGGAAGCTCATTTCCACAGAAAGGATCTCGGTCCATGTTTATTCCATCATTCTTTCAAAGAGTTCAAGGTGAAATATGTGGCTGTCCCCTCCCATTTTCTCCCTGCAACACCCATAACAGGCAGATCAGGCTGAGAAAGTGTGCCTGCTCAAAAGTCACCTAGAAGAAGAGTTGGTTCTTATATGTCGCTTTTCTCTCCTCAAAGGAGTCTCAAAGTGTCTTACAGTCGCCTTCGCTTTCCTCTCCCCACAACAGATACCCTGTGAGATGGGTGAGGCTGAGAGAGCCCTGATATTTCTGAAAAAGAAGAGTTGGTTCTTAGATGCCACTTTTCTCTCTCCAAAGAAGTCTCAAAGTGTCTTGTAGTCACCTTCCCTTTCCTCTCCCCACAACAGACACCCTGTGAGGTGGGTGAGGCTAAGACAGCCCTGATATCACTGCTAGGTCAGAATAGCTTTATCAGTGCTGTGGCAAGCCCATGGTCACTCAGCTGGCTGCATGCAGAATCGAACCCAGCTCGCCAGATTAGAAGTCTGCACTCCTGCCCAATGCACCAAACTGGCTCTAGGGAGTTACGGGGCTGACCAGGGATTCTGAAGTTAGGACAAAAGTTAGGTTTTGTTTCAATCTAGGCATGTGCATGGATAAAATATCCAGACCATTTCAGATTCGGGCAAATCCCAATGACCCCAAACCACCCTTCAATGTTTTAGATTTGGTTGAATCTGAATCAGTCTGAACTTTTTTTCCCTGCACATGCTTCCCCCCCCCCCTCTTCCCAGGCAGTAAAGAGCGTCACTGCTGCCTGAGAAAGGGTAGAGTCATTTAAAGAGTGCCCTAAGCAGCTAATGCAGGGGTAGTCAAACTGCGGCCCTCCAGATGTCCATGGACCACAATTCCCAGAAGCCCCTGCCAGCAAATGCTGGCAGGGGCTTCTGGGAATTGTAGTCTATGGACATCTGGAGGGCCGCAGTTTGACTACCCCTCAGCTAATGTGTCATCATCAGCTACTTGTCAGGCCCTTTAAATGCCTCCCCCTCCAGCATTCTCTGGCAGCAGAGAACGCTCTCTGCTGCAAAAAAAAAAAAAAAGCTGGGAGGGGGGATGCATTTAAATGGTCCACCAAGCAGCTGAGGAGGAGGAGGAGGCTGTCCTCCACATGCCTTCTCAGGCAACAAAACATTTAAATGATAATGACAAAACATTAAAAGGATATCAATTAAAATGGCCAGTCAAGTTAGGCAAAGATGTTCTTTTTCCCCTGAAGAAGCTTTTTGTAAACATTTGAATGACAGGCTGTAAACTCAAGGAGCTGAGCTCCCCCTTATGTCCCAGAAAGAGGTGACACTACAGTGGACTAGGATGACCATATTTTGAAAAGCAATTGATCACTATGACAGCTCACATTTTAAATATCCCAAAACTATTTAAGCTGTGATGTGATAATTGCTGTTAATTTGAAATATTCCTAACCATTCAACCGAAAAGGAGGACATTTTCATTCACTTTTTAAGAGAACGGACACCAAAAAAAAGAGGAAATGCTCTCTAAGAGGAGGGCATCTGGAGCTATATTTATATTATTTATTTACTTTATTTATACCTCATCTCTGCCCCCAGTGGGGACAAAGCAGGTTACATGGCACTCTTATCTTCACAACAACCATGTAAGGTAGGTTAGGTAGAGACCAAGGTCACCTTGCAGCATCCCAAAGATGAACCGGGAGTTCAAACCTGGGTCTCTCAGACACTAGCCCAGCATTTATGCGTGTGAATTTATAGTTGCTAATTTATCTATTTATTTTATTTAGATTTTTATACCGCCTTTCCCTACGGCTCTAGGTGGTTTAAAAAACATTTAATTGAATATTTTAAAAATATTTAATTAAAACATTTTCATGTCACTTCTTTGGGAAACCTGTCTGAAGCACCTTCCAAAATACAACACAAATAACGGTATAACTACTTAAAATTCAGCATTAAAGTCAACCAGAGTACTGAAAAAAAGAGAAAAAAAGCAAAGTGGGGGGGGAGCCCACTCTTTTTGCACATCTGTAAACAGTGACTCTAAATCCCAAGCACGCTGCCTCTGAGCATCGGGGCTCCCCTGGGCTCCCACCGCAGTCCTACCAGCTCACGCGGGAGTAGCTCTGCACAGCGCCAGCTTAGTGCCGTGGTTAAGAGCGGAGAACCGGGTTTGATGCCCTGCTCCTCCTCCACACACAGCCAGCTGGCTGACCTTAGACTTGTCACAGCTGTTCTTGCAGAGCAGTTCTCTCCGAGCTCTCTCAGCCTCACCTCCCTCCCAGGGAAGGAAGGGAAGCCGCTCAGAGAGCCCCGCTCTCCCAGAACGACTGGCGGTCCTCTTGGAGTTGCCTCCGCCCGCCGGGAGTCCCACGCGTGAGGCTGCCCCGGACTCACCTCGCCCCGGCGGCGGCCCGGCAAAGACGCGCTCGGCGGTTGCTAGGGCGACGGCCCGGCTCGGCCCTGCCCGCCAGGACGCACTGCATGCTGGGAGGCCGGGAGGGTCACGTGCCGCAGGAGGGCCGAGCGTGGGACTCGAGGGGAAGGGGAGGCAAGATGGCGTCTACGGCGGCCGGGAAGCAGAGAATACCCAAAGTGGCGAAGGTGGGGAAAGGAGACGTCGGGGGCACGGAGGGACCGGGGGGGGGGGAAATCCCGCAGCCCACCCGGCTTCGGAGCAAGACCCGTCGAACCCGCGTCAAGGGGCTGCCCTTCTGACTGAGCATGCGCAGCAGCTCCTCACGCTGGACGGTCCTGTGGCGCATTTACTCGGGAGTAGTACTGCTGAGTCTGGCGAGGCTTACTCGCCCGTAAAGAGACTGGGCAGCCCTCGGATTCCCTTCCGAGGAACTAGGAGGGCTGACTGCTGAGGAAACGTGCCCGGAGGAGGGCGCTTTGCCCGGTTGCCAACTTCCGGGTGGTGGCTGCAGATTTCCCGGAATGCCAGCGGGTCTCCAGGCCACAGAGGGAGATTCCCCTGGAGAAAATGGCTGTCTCGGGAGGTGGACTCCGGCGCTAGGCCCTGCGGAGGTCCCTCCCCAAACTCCCGGAAATCCCCAACCCAGCGCTGGCACCTAGCCTGGATAGCCGCCGAAGCGCTGCCCACCCCCATATTGCCTGGGAGGACCAGCAGAGAGTAAAAAAAGGGGGGCTCCTGTTTGGTGTAGTTATGGCGGTCCCTGAACCCCGGACTGCCTAACTACACACAGGCTCAGGACCAGGGCATCACACTCGGGCCAGTTTTTATCCCCCCTTCAATGGAGGGGGTGCCATTCATAGTTCTGCTCTATTTTATCCTCACAACAACCCTAGAAAGTAGGTGGCTGGCATGCTCAGTCACACCATTTCATGGCAGAGTTCGGATTTGAATGAGGGTTTTCCAAATCCTACTCTGACATGCTGACCACAAGGAACGCTGGCTGTCAAGTGGGACATCCATCTGCAATGGCACAATACATACCTGGATGTCAGTCCCTCCTCCCCCAATTATTGTTATCAAACACAGAGGAATTGGTACATGAAAGTATATGAGTTTGGTACTAAAGTGGTGCAGGTTCCATTGGATCAGTCACAGTGAGGGGCACTGTATAAATTGAATGAATGAACGAACAAACAAACAAACACCCTGATTAACTCAGTTTCTCCAAATGCTGTCTGTCAGGATTCTTCATTCATGTAAAATTTACTCTTACTTATTAGGATTTTGGGTGTTTCATATCCAGCCCATGCTGAGGTAGCTGCATTGGTGGCCAGTAGAATTCCAGATCAAGTTCAAGGTCTTGGGCAAGGCCATTCATGGTCTGGGTCCAGCATATTTTAGGGACCATCTAGCTCCCTGTGCCCCATGCAGGGCTTTAAACTCTGCAAGCACTAATAGGTTGGTGATCCCCGGCCCATGTAAAATTCACCTGGCCCTGGCCCCCGCCTAGTGGAATGAACTTGCAGAAGAGTTCTGTGGTGTTTTAAGTGTTGTGAACTGCTGCGAGTTGGCCAGGCCAAGATCAGTGACATAAATACAGTCAATCAAAATAAAAGTCTACAGAACTGCCTATAAAAGGCTTTGACAGGGAGGCCAGCATAAAACAGATATTGCTTTGGTCCTCAGCCATCCAGACTAGCAGGACAGCAGTTTTGTTATGGAGAAGAAGGGTATTTCATGTCAACTGCTCAGAAGAAAGTATGTCAAAGAAATAAGATCAACCTTTTGGTATTAAGGAACAGCCTGGGATAAGTTGAACCAGAGCCTGCTTGTTAGCTAGATGAATTCTGTATTCCATATATACATCTACACTACAAAAGTCAACATTCCCTTTTCCTCAGAAGCCCTATGAAGGAGATCAGTGGATTCTAATCAAATTCCCTGCATCTTCGCAGTTCTCAGAATTTGAGGGCTGGGCAGAGCAGTGAAATTGATAAAGCCAAGGTGAGTACCTGGTGTGAATATACCCATGTGTGTTTACTAACAAAAGAACAAAACAATTTTTTGAAGCAGTTGAGCTATCTGTGTCCCTGTGGTAACATTTACAGTTTCCCTCCTGAAAAGGTGTATGTCGCATATAATGACACTGACAGGATCACATATGGGCAGTGACAAAGCTTTTCTGGTGTTCAAAGTGCTTACAGACAGGTGAGAAGTTATTTCCTGTATTGGCCATGAGTTTGCAAGTTCAGATTGGCAGCAAAACAAATCCAAACTTCAGTGCTGCCTCGATCTTCCTCATTTGTGCAGTTAGTTATGTGAAATCAAGTTCCACAAATGGCTTGTTCCCCTCCCTCTCCCAGGTAAAGAACAAAGCGCCAGCAGAAGTTCAGATCACAGCGGAGCAGCTCTTAAGAGAAGCTAAGGAAAGGGAGCTTGAGCTTCTTCCCCCACCTCCTCAGCAGAAGATCACAGATGAAGAAGAGTTGAATGATTACAAACTTCGGAAAAGAAAAGTAAGCATACAGTAAATGTAACAATCGCATTACATTGGCCAATGGAGTTTTTTTTTAAGCCCCTATTTGTTCGACAGCCAAATGCTTTCTAAAATTGCTTAGGCTGGAGCCCATACTCAGGAAAGGAGTTCTGCACTAATAGCAAGAGCTGCTCTCTGTGTTCAATTGGAGATAAGAAGAGAAGGAGAGCCCTGCTGGATCAGGCCAGTAGTCCATCTTGGTCAGCATCCAGTCTCTCACAGTGGCCACCAGTTCCTTTGGAGGACTGACGACTGGGCAGAGAGGCTGAGGCCTTTCCCTGATGTTGCCTCCTGGCACTGGGCATTGGAGGATGACTGCCTCTGAATGTCGAGGTTTCTTTTAGTCACCATGGCTAGTTGTCAGTGATAGACATATCTTGCATGAATCTCTGCTCCACTTTTCTCCAACCTTTTTATCACCGGGGACCGGTCAACACTTGTCAATTTTACTGAGGCCCGGGGGGGGGGGGTAGTCTTTTGCTGAGGAACGTTGCCACCGCCTGAGCTCCTGCTCCACTTGCTTTCCCGCTGGCGCCCCTGACTTCATGCTGCGCACTGGGGGGCGCTGCCAGGAACAGCTGTGCAGTGCCACGCCAAGGGGGAGCCCCAACCATGGTGGCTGCTGAAGAGCACCAAATGTGAGCCAGCAGCAGAGTGGCAGGGCAGCCCCCAAGGCAGCAGCCAGGGTGGAGGACAAGGAGGAGCCGCGGCCCGGTTCTGACTGATCCACGGACCAGTACCGGTCCACGGACTGGGGGTTGGGGACCACTGCTCTAAAGCATGATTTTAGAGTGTTCATAGTGTACCGTAAACATTATTTTATAGCCATCATTAAGAATTTTGGGAGGAAGGTCAGTATTATTATCCCTCATGGGAAGGGATAGATCATTTTTTCTCTGGGCAGGTTGTCAGCCTTAACTGTCGTTCAGAGCATAGATAGATAGATAGAAATTTTATTACGGTTTGCACCAGACATAAAACAGAGGAAATTATACAATGCATTCCAGATAAAACATGATGTTAAAATACATATACAAATACACACACACACACATATATATATACACATATATATAAAAAAATTAAAAGTAACTTTAAAACTTGGTAATAAAATATATAGTGGATTATTAAAACTAGAGCAGAAATAGCTTTGAGCCTGAAACAGGATCCTCATATTTCATTTTTCATGGTGGACCCTACTAGCTCCACGAACTCTACATACAACATTTAGCAACAGGTTTAGTGATTTGGGGGGATTCATCAGACGGTAATTTATTGATAATATCCGTGTTATGTGTTACAGTTTGTCCTGACTTTTGCTTTACAAAGGGGCTGATGAACTCAACTCGGGCCTCAGCATAGAAAGGACAGTACAGAAAAACTTCTTCTACCTGGCCAGAATTACAGGGGCATGTTCTCTCAGGGAAGGGGATCGTTCAGAGCATGTAGTTTTAACTTTAAGCCTGAGCACTATATCAGATTCCTTACAGCTCTCCTTTCAATTTAAACACTTACTTCAAAGACTAACTTTTCCCGTAGACTTTTGAAGATAATATACGAAAAAATCGGACTGTTATCAGTAACTGGATCAAGTACGCACAATGGGAGGAAAGTCTCAAAGAAATACAAAGGTAAGCAATTGAGCCCCTCCCCCCAAGTGTCTTCAGCTACATGAACAATTAATAGTGAGCACACACTCAATTTGTGTGCCCTACATTTTAATTGGAACAACATTCTGCCAGTGTGGTGTAGTGGTTAAGGCAGCAGACCAGGTTTGATTCCCCCTTCTTCCTTCACAATGAAGCCTGTTGGGTGACCTTGGGCCAGTCACAGTTCTCTCAGAGCTCTCTCAGCTCCACTATTTCACAGATTGGCTCTTGTGGGGAGAAGAAGGGAAAACAATTATAAACCATTTTAAGATTCCTTTGGGTAGAGAAAAACGGTACAAACCCCAACTCTTCTTCTGCTGCTGCTTTCAGGGCTCGTTCCATTTACGAGCGTGCTCTAGATGTGGACTACCGAAATGTCACCCTTTGGCTGAAGTATGCCGAGATGGAAATGAAGACTCGTCAGGTGAACCATGCTCGAAATATTTGGGATCGTGCTATCACTACCTTACCAAGAGTCAACCAATTCTGGTAAGCTGAGAATCTTTTACCATTTCTAAAATAGTTGTTTAGCATGAGCTGGTCTTCCTTTGTTTGTGCCCAGTTATACGTCTGTCCCCAAACTCCTACAAGGCATTGAAAAGTGTTATGGGTTTTCCTGTAAACAGCAGTTTTCTGATTTTGCTTGCTTGCCTTGGATGTCACAGGAGTCCCAAATAGGAATCTGGACTCCAAAGTGCAATATAGAAGCCTTCATGATCTGAGGAGCTTAAGTGAATTTCTTTTCTAAATTATCTAATCATAATTGAATACAGATTGAGGTGTTGTGAGTCCAGTGGCACCTTTTAAGACCAACAGAGTTTTATGGAAGGTACTAGGGGCAAAGCCCGTTGCATCCAGGAATACAACAGGCCCTAGACTGAGGTGGAAGAGGTTAGTGGAGTGGTGTATAGAGTGTAAGTGCACATGGTAGCAGGGGCGTGCGGTGTAGATCATGGCAGTAAAGGTGTGTCAGTGGAGGTACGTCTGCCATGGATGTATAGTGTACAAGCTCGGTCAAGCTGGGAAGAAGACTCACCTCTGTGAACTGCAGTGAAGGTGTTGTGTGTTGCCTTTATTGGATGATCTCACAGTAGATGACGTTTCTTGTCATAACATGGTCTGGCTGTGGGAGCAGCATCCCCTGCTCGGGGCCAGAGGCCACATGGATCCTGAGGTCTTGGAACCATCCGACTCGTGACATGGCAACGTAGAGTTGGCTGTGACTGAATACAGGCTCCTCCAGATGGAGGCCCACTTTTTCCAGGGTCTGCCCCTGAGATTGTTTATGGTCATGCAAATGCTAGCTTGAGAGGGAACTGGCAGCGGCAGTGGGTAAAAGGGAGGTCAGGAACTTTTGGAGCCAACTCAATGCGAGGAATGAAGACTGTCTCTGGACGCAGAGCCAATAGCAACACGTGCAATGAATCAAGTTTGCCTTGAGCTCCATGACAGTCTTGCACCATTGCATAGCCCTTTCTTTGTCTTCAGGTTTCTCAAGAGGATGACAGCAGCACCATCTTTTAGTGCCAGTTGATGCAGTGGCATCCCACGGGGTTTGAGAGAGTTCAGGAACTCCACAGGGAAGAACTGCTTTTTCATTCTTTGCATCGACGGAGTCTATGCTGTAATAAGTGGACTGCAGCCCTTGTAGGAGGTGAAGGACAATGTTATTGAGGTTATCAACATGTGAGTTCTTTGGACATAGAATAGCTTTGTGGGGAAATGTGTGGGGACCTGCTATGGTCAAGGTGTCACCGAAGATCTCAGTGGCAAGGTCATGCCCAGCAATACTGGGTTGCAGTACCTCCATCATCTCTGGAGGGGAGGCCAGGAATGACGCCATGCTCAATGTTCCCCACATGTAGGAGCCAGTCACTAAATGCCGGCTTATTTGTTCAGACATTGCAAGTTGGTCAAAATATGGTAAAATGTCTCCAACAGACATGGTAGTCTCAATCATGGTAGTCCTGTTGCTGTGCTTAACAACTGGGAGCGTCTGTCAGAAGTCTCCCCCTAAGATGCGCGGCAGCTCCACACATGCGCAATGCGTAGGCCGCCAGCTCTCCCCCACCCCCGGAAGTGGTCCTCAACCAGGAAAAGGTTGGGGACTGTTGTTTTAGAGTGTTCTGGCAAGGCAGTCGGGGCAGTCCTCTGTATGCCCGCAGAGTGTTGGTGGGCATAGTCCTCCCAGAGATAAGCCTTATAGGTGTCAAAGAGTTCTTGTGGCCTGGGTATGGTGCCGCGGATGAGTTTGTGGGCAAAGAGGTCTCGCAGAGGTTGTGGCATGCTGCAGAGCTCCGCCTCATCCATGGTGGCTTCCCAAATGTTACCATCCTTGAGGACTCACGATGAAGCGCCACGTCCTGGAAAATGACATATTGGACCCCATCTGGAGATGCTCAAAGTTTGTTGCTCCCAAAATGTGGAGCAAGAGGAGTTGCAAGCAGTATCTCTTGGTGTCGGCAAAATTGACTGAGTGCATCCGGCCAGTGACATTCTCTGTGTGGTGTTTCTGAGGAATCCAATCTCTGGCAGTCTTGTGGAAGACATACTTGCGAGGTATGTCGACATAGGAGATGGAATGTGCCTCCCCATGGTCCGTATTGAGGTTGAACCAGGCAATAAGCATGATGTCTCTGCGGGCAAGGAGGGCTACTGTGGAAGCATCATGCTGAAGCTCATGCTCATTGAAAAGAGTAAAATCCTAGGATGCAGAGGCAGCTGTATGATGGTATGTAATTGGGCATATAGGTGGTACCCCAGCAGCTGCCACATGGCCTCAACATATTGGGAGTTGACATGGCTCTGGATCTCATCATACCTGAGGTTGTTCTCAGGTATATGAACAGTGGCACAGTCATGTCCCTTGTGGATGTATTTGAAGAGGTACTTGACACTCTTGATGGAGGCACAGACCTCGACATTGATTTAGCCATTATAGTTCATGAGGAGATAGAGATTGTGGGGCTCAACCCAATGGTTGTCTAAGGGTGGTGCCCCTAACATTGGTGGTTCTGCCATTGTCTCTCCTCTGGTACTGTCTTTGTTTAGTAGGGTCTGTGGCTGAAATGACTTGGGGAACCATTTGCTGCACTTGTTATCTTTCATGCATGGAGAATATAGGTATCGGTGACCATATGGCCCATTGATCACATTTCTAGTAACAACTGCATATAACTCTGGCATGTCCCATGGGTCTGGGATCTCAGCAGCCACCAGGTGTGCATGGATTGAACTCTTTCTTGAGGAGGAGTAAGACGTGTGCATGGGGGAAACCCCTCTTCTAGAACTCGATAACATGGACCTGAGCCACAGGGGCTCCAAAATTGTTTCATCATCCAGGAGCACCGTCAATTTTGAGGCTGAAGACATGGACAACAATGTCAGGCCTATTTTCAGCTGCCTGGCCATCCAGATTGTCTTGCCACTGTGGGTCACATGTCATGGTGATGAAGAGGTTGCCTTTACTGTATACTTGTAGACATGTATACCCATGACATCCTGGCAGTTTTGCAACACGTTCCTGGCGCTGCCCTGAAATGAGGATGGAAGTATCAGGACAGTCCATGAGTCCTTGGTAGCTCTCAACTCTGAGGTTCGATTGGTTGCTTCTGAGGTAGTTTAGCCAGTTGGCCTCCGTCTTCACGTAGGCATCAACAGTGTACTGCTGGGTCAGCCTCCCTGCTGCCAAAAAAGGGTTAAACCCATCTTGGACAGACAGCCAGTATGGATAGTACTTCATCTGGGTCACCCTGGTGCACGACCAGGCTGCCTCTGTGTGGACGCACAGTGTGGTGGGTGGCTATTGCTGGAGAGGGATGTCAATCCCCCAGCTTTGATCACCATATTGGAAAGAGGAGGGGGTACGCTGGGGGCTTGAAGTTGGGATCCAGGATGCTGATACTGGGTAGTGTGGCCAGTTGTCTGGTGGTGACAGTGAATCAGGAGGTTTCAGTGGAGGGCATCCATCCTCCAACTCAAAGATGATGCATCCTCCGACTCATTGAATCATGGAACATTGTATCTTCAGGGGTCATTGCATCAGTCCTGAATGATGGCCATGGTGAAAGCAACACCATCATGTTCCAGGGTCCCCTGGAGGCACCCCTGCTCTACCTCATGCAGCATCTTGCATGTCTGAGCAAAAGATGAAGGTGGCATCCATCATTTTCAGGCCTCCAAAGCTGCTGCAGCACCACATCCTGTGCATCCAGGATGTAAGGTAAAGGTATCCCCTGTGCAAGCAGAGAGAGACACAGAGCCCTGCCAGACTGACCACGAGTCCTCATTCCCTCCTAACGCTCGTGCTGTGAGGGAGGCAGAGAGACACAGAGAGAGCTGCCCCAAGCAGTTGACCAGCCCTGCTTCTCTCCTAAGAACGAGCCCTAATTACCTGCTATGGCTTCTGCTGCCATACACAGAGAGAGCCACCCCTACTGCGACGGAGGGAGACAGAGAGCTTCCCCAAACTACATACCAGCCCTGCTTCCCTCCTACAAACCAGCACTAATTACCTGCTATGCCTTCTGCTGCGAAGCACACTGACAGATGAGAGACACGCAACGAGGAGGAGAGATATATACAGAGAGAGATCTGCACCTCCCGGTGTCCCCTGGGTCCTAGCTCCCATTTCATTCCTGGTTGCAATGGGCTTTCTTGCTTGTACCTTTAATAAAATTATGCTGGCCAAGTGTGCCACTGGACTCGGACTTTGTAAACTGATACTGTTATTTTTGCAAGTTTCAAAACATGACATTCATTAGCTGAATGACACAGTATGAGTTTTTCAAACATTGCTTTTCTTGGAAAAGGTACAAATATACTTACATGGAAGAGATGCTGGGAAATGTTGCAGGAGCCCGCCAGGTGTTTGAGCGGTGGATGGAATGGCAGCCCGAGGAACAGTCATGGCACTCCTACATCAACTTTGAGCTGCGGTACAAGGAGGTGGACAGAGCGCGCACCATTTATGAGAGATATATCCTTTTATGGAGGGTAATGGTTGGTGCTTTGCGCCACATAGCTTATTTTTTATGAATTGTCTGTGAGCAATCTGTATACACTCTTGCCAGCAAGTGTAACAAGGGGAGCCCACCTTAAAAACATCTAATAATAACTTTTACAGGAGGGCTGTTCCATGCAGAGAAGCAAGATTTGCTCCCATGTCAGACTTCCACATACCCAGAACAATCCTGTGTGGTATAATGCTTTGAGCTTGGAAGATCTAAGTTGAAATTTCTATTTGACTAAAATGAAGTGTACAGGAGGACCTCGAGCCAGTCCTGCATACTGTGCTTAGTACCTGGGATGATAGACGAAAAAAGGGAAGGAACAGCTATGTTGCCTTAAATTTCCTGGAGAAATGACAGGATAAAATGTGATATCCATATAGATGGAGGGGGGGGGATTGTATTTTAGAAATAAAATGAGGCTATTTGTAGGTACTTCTTTTGCTACAGTTTGAGATCTTGGTTTATGCCTGTCTCCTCGCTGTGAGTCTGCGCGGCCCAGTTTGCTGTATCTGTGATTGGCCAAGGGGAAGGGAGCCATATTATTGTTTAACATAATATTAATGCTTTGGGAGCCAGTTATTCTCAAAAAGCAGGACTGGAATGAAACAGATCATTTGGATTTCTTTAACACTTTCCACTCGTAATTGTGCATCCGGATGTTAAGAACTGGATCAAGTACGCTCGTTTTGAAGAAAAGCATGGTTATTTTGCTCATGCAAGGAAAGTCTTTGAGAGAGCAGTGGAGTTTTTTGGAGAAGACCATATGGATGAGCATCTATATGTAGCTTTTGCTAAATTTGAAGAGAACCAGAAAGAGGTAATTTTTTTGTTTGCTGATAACCCGGTACATTTCTGAACAAAGGCACAAACCTTACTTTTCCCATTCCAAGGGTAGTGTCATTATTATAATATATATTAACTGTGAATAAAATCACAGTAAATCAAACAGGCCCTTGAAATTATGTTGTGAACATCTATAGTATACCTCGACATTATCCTTTCTGGCACTCTGGAGAAGAGCAGAGGACATATAGTGCAATTCTTATACAATGACATCAAAGCCAAAAAGACATTCAGCTGTTGATGTGAATGCATGTGAAAGGAAAGTCCAAGGCTGTAAGATACTTATAATAGGAATGTGGACCATGAGAAGTATTAATCAAGGTAAACGCAAAATCAGTAAACAAGAAATCGAATGTTTGAACATTGCATTCCTGCAAATGAATGAGCTAAAGTGGGCTGGATTTGGACATTTTCATTCAGAAGTGTTTACTTGAACGGCTAAGAAAAAACAAAATTCCTCAAGTAGTGAGGCAAGGTATAGCACAGGCAGTCGGGGGATATAATGCAAAATCCTTCTTTCCCTCTGTTTTCTCCAGAGGAACTGATGCCTGGAGATCTCCAGGCCCCCACAAGTGGGTTGGCAAGCCAGCTGCCTGCACACGGAGCAGGAGTGGGGAATATATTATTTATAGTGTTGACCACCTTGAGTTTTGTAAGGTAGAAAGATGGCTGGTATTTTAAATAAATACACAAGCCTGATTATAGCTCTGCCAAGACGCATCCTGCCCTTGGATTAGAGGCAGCAGAGATTGAACTTGGGGGGAGGGGGCTGCCCAAAAGCAGAACTGGAGAGCACCACTGAGCAGAAAGTGGAAAAAGAAGACTGTAGTTTCCCCTCATTTTCTAAGCTGTTTCTTTCTCTTTTTTGTTGTTCAGTTTGAAAGGGTGAGGGTGATCTACAAATACGCCTTGGATCGAATTCCAAAGCATGAGGCCCAGGAGCTGTTCAAAAATTACACCATTTTTGAAAAGAAATTTGGTGACCGGAGGGGCATCGAGGACATAATTGTCAGCAAGAGGAGATTCCAGTATGAAGAGGAAGTGAAGGTGAGTGCCCATGGGAGGCTTCCCAGCCCAGACAATGGGGCTCCTGCAGTCCGAGCATTTTCGGTGGGTCCTTCGAAATCCTGTTCATCAGAACCACCTTGCAGTGGGTCTGCTTTAAATCCCACCCAGGAGCTCAGGGTAGTGCACACGATCCCCCCCCCCCCCAATTTAACCTCACAACCTCCTTGTTCGGTAGATGGGCCAAGGCTGAGAGGGAGTAACGGCCAGTGAGCCTTGGGGAAGAGTGTGTGTGTGTGTGGGGGGGGGGGGAATGAAGAGTTTTCTAGCTCTTATGGCTGCAGGTTTTGAAGCATGAGGGCAAAGCTCAATAAAAATCTGCAGCCCTTCCTCCTGTCAGAACAAACTGAGCAATATAAATAGACATTGTAGAATGAAGACAAATTGAGAAGACTTGTTCAGATTAGATACTGTAGAACTCATTGGGACACAGGGTAGCTTGTGCATTGGATACACAATGTCCAGCTCTGTCTTTTCATTTCCACCTATTTACGAAGATGCTGTTGATGTTCTGAGCTTGGAGTCAGGAATGGGCTGGATGAGAGTGAACAAGATGAGACCTGATCCTGACAAGACTGAGGTTCTCTGGGCAATGAGAAAGGCAAACCAGGGACTGGTGATCTATCCTGTCTTGGATGGGGTCCCCCCTCCCATGAAAAGCCAGGCTCACAGCTTGGGGGTGTTGCTTGATCCAGCAGCTGCCTTAGGAAACCAGTTGGCTAGCGGTTCAGAATGCTTTTGCCCAGCTTCAGTCAGCGCATCAGCTGTGCCTGGCAGTCAGATCTAGTCACAGTGACCCATGCCTTAGTAGCATCCAGACTGGATTATTGCAATGTGCTCTATTTGGGCAACCCTAGTGCACAATGCTGCAGCTTGACTGCTGGCCAGGGCCAGCAGGTGGGAGCATGTGACTGATATTTCAGCAGTTATAGGGTTTGGGACCAGGGTTATCTGAAGGATGATCACAAGGAGAGGCCTTTTCAGTTGCAGCCCCACAATTATAAAACAGTCTCCCCAGGGAGGTATGCCTGGCCACCTCACTTTCTGTCTTATGGGAGATGGGAGATAATTGACCATTTAGGACTGCATTTTCTTAATTTGGTGGCAATGGTTTTAAATTCTAGTGTTTAATTATTTATATTGTATATTATTATTTAATATATTATTTATTGTGTGGACCACCTTGAGTTTTGTAAGGTAGAAAGATGGCTAATGTTTTAAATAAATACACAAAGCCTGATTATAGCTCTGCCAAGATGCTGTGAACCCAAACTCTTGATCCTGGTATTTGTGGAAGTGAAGCACTCCTAATTAATCCGGTTCCACCTAAAAGCCTTGGCTTCTCAGAGTGATGGGATTCAGGATACAGCAGGGCTGCTTCCTCTAGCTGAAGGTCATAACTAAAGTAAAAAGTCAGAACTATGCTTCGATTGTGCTTGGTATTCCTCTCATTTGGGAGGGACTGAGGTGCTACCCTCTGCTTTGCCTTTCTGAAGCTCTCGTGCATCCTTCCCAAAGGCCAATCCGCACAACTACGATGCCTGGTTTGATTACTTGCGGCTTGTGGAAAGCGACGCTAATCCTGACGCTGTACGTGAAGTTTATGAAAGAGCCATTGCAAACGTTCCTCCAATCCAAGAAAAGAGACACTGGAAGAGGTATATTTACCTGTGGATCAACTATGCATTGTATGAAGAGCTGGAGGCAAAGGTAAGAGAAAGCCAGTCCAGATTGCGACACAGGGGGGCTCTTTTAATTGTTTTAAGGAACTTCTGCATTCTTTCTAAGCAGTCTTTCCCCTAGAAGCAGAATGTTCAGATGGGGCCTCTTGGCATATTCCCCCTCTGCTGCCTGCCTGTAATATGGTTCATACATGTCAGCAGGTAACGTGGGGAAAATTCCCAGCAACACTAACTGCTCTGTAATGCCATGTCCACTTACTGCCAGGAAGTCCCACAATGTCCCTTGCTTTGGTTGGGCTTTTGTCCTTGCTCTGCATTGCTCAAAATTTTACCTTTTTACTGTAAACATCATTAAGCAAGAAGGCAAGGCAAAGATCTAAGAAGAAGGTGGCCTAGCTAACACTGCGCTGCTTCTGGTGGGTCCCTTCCGCCAGTTTGTCCAGACGCTCTTGCACAGGAAAAGGCCCCTTTTGCTGAAGGAGAAGGGTCTCCATTAGCAGAACAGGTCTGTGAGGTTCCTCCAGTTGAGAGCTCAGCATAATTTTTGCAGGCGTGCTCCATTTTCATTCCCCTAAAAGCCCCCTTTCTGATTGTGTGTGACCTTTGATGTTTTCCCTCTCAGGATCCAGAGCGGACGAGGCAAGTGTACCAAGCCTGCGTTGAACTTATTCCTCACAAAAAGGTAAAGTCCCGATTATGAAAGACTCATTTGTAGCACTGAAATCTGTTAGCTGTAGCTGAAGCATCCAGTTACTTTCAGTAGGACTTGTAAACCTGTTTAGGATTGAAGCCATGGGAATGGAGAGGCACGCCTGATTGAATCACACCTTCTCCAGCTGTTATGCAGGCTTTTACTCTTTGGTTTATTGTATTTTTTATTTTGCCATTTATATACCACCCCTCTCAGTTTCCCATCTTGGGGCGGTTTACATAGTATAAAACTCAATAAAACAATGATTTATCGATAAAACCAGATTGAAAGTTGTATAAAACTTCACTTTAACACAGTTGCAACAATTCTGCATTTCTGAGGTCTGTTGATGGCCTATTAGGAGGACAGAGCGAGCAAAAGAGGGCTGAGGAGGCCGGCAGGAGGCCTGGGGTTTGCTAGAGATGCTATCTAGCTGTATATCTCTATGTCTAGCTGGCCTCAGCCACAAGCCCGGCAGAACTGAGAGAGTCAAATGCACATGAGCTAATCTAAATCCAAGACAAACTTTATTCCATTTCCCTTTTCAGTTTACCTTTGCCAAAATATGGCTGCTGTATGCTCAGTTTGAAATAAGACAGAAGAATCTCCAGCTTGCCAGGAGAGCACTAGTAAGTCAAAGAAAAGATTATGCCTTTGAGTGAGGAACACAGATGGATGTCCCACTGAACAGCATTGGGGGGGGGTGTACATGGAGGAGGAGGATGCTCACCTAGCCAGCTAGAGCATCCTCAGATCACATAAATGCTCAGAGAGCCAGCACGGTGGTGTAGTTAAGAGCGGTGGACTCTAATCTGGAGAACCGGATTTGATCCCCCACTCCTCCACAGGCAGCCATCTGAGTGATGTTAGGCTAGTCACAGTTCTCTTAGAACTGTTCTCACAGAGCAGTTCTATTAGAGCTCTCAGTCCTCTACCCAAAGCTGACCTCACAGGGTGCCTGCTGTAGGGAGAGGAAGGGAAAAGTGTTTATAAGCTGTTTTGGGACTCCTTCAGGTAGTGAAAAGAAGGTTATAAATAAACCAGCTCTTCATCTTCTAAATGTTGTTTTATATACAAGTTATTATTATTATTCAATTTATTTTTTATTATTATTTCCCACCGCTCCCGAGACCGGCTCATGGCAGGTTACAAAGGTCCCAATAAAACCCCATTAAAACAGACAACAAATCACAAAACAACATGGCAGTAATGCCTCCCAACCCCCCATCCCATCCTCTGGAAGGATGGAAAGAGGGATCAAGTGATTTTCCTGGAAAATCTTTTTAAAACAACTGTTGCTATTTGCATACCATGAAGCTTATTTATTTGTTTGACTTTTATACCACCTCTCACTCAAGGTCGCAATGCTGTCATTGTACCCCTTCCATTTCATGCCGTTAGATGGCTTTGCTGCAGTTCTTTGCTGCTGGTTTCTCAAGATGGCGCCATTGGGATATTTGTTGCTGGCTGCCAATGTCGGGATTAGGTGTCAATTCCCCCTTTTCGATGCCTTTGATACCCTCGTACCTGGAGAAGTACAGTGGTGGTTTTGTAAACTGAATAGACTTCACCTGTGTCAGTAAGAATTTCTCAGGCCCTATTTTCCCTTCTCAGTCCAGAAATGGGGAGGACTGCCCAGGCCCAGTCAGTGTCTCTCATTGTTAGGGCCCCACTCCCTGATGCTTTTTTCTCACAGGGGGTTGTCTTCCTTTGCATTGGCCCGGGTACACCTGTCTCTGTGTGCTGTGTCTATATCGTGCCCCTGACTTCAACTTATAGAATCATAGAATCTGCCTAAGTTCATAAAATCAGTCTATCTGTCAGATGCCTATCTGGGCTCTGCTTAAAAACTTCCAAAGAAGTTTGTTCCACAATGGGGTGTGTCTCCTCCCTGCATGGTAGTGTTTGCGCTTCGTAGGATACTTGGGGGGTGGGGGTTAAGGGTCTACAAGTTATCCAAAGCTGATTTTTAGAAGTCACTTTGTGGTAACCTGTGCTGAGCAGGGTCTTGAATCTCCTTTTGCCAGGGAGCCTCTGTTGGCAAAAGTCCAAAGAACAAGCTTTTCAAAGGCTACATTGAACTGGAGCTGCAGCTGCGGGAATTCGATCGTTGCCGAAAGCTCTATGAGAAGTTTCTGGAGTTTGCTCCAGAAAACTGCACCTCCTGGATCAAGTTTGCTGAGCTGGAAACCATCCTGGGTGACACTGACCGAGCCAGAGCCATATATGAACTGGCCATTGGACAGCCACGACTGGACATGCCAGAGGTAATATACCGCAGGGCCTCCATAGAGTGGCTTTGGTCTGATCCAGAGGTAATGACTCACGTTTTGCTAGTAGGCAGGGTGGAAGGTGGGTTGCTGATTAACCATGGTGGCATCGTTTTTATCCTTGTTTTATTGACTGTTTCTATTTATGCTGTAAACCACCCAAGCCCATCTAGGGAAGAAACCTAATTACCAATCCTAATAGTATGGAAATAGCACATGCAAGGAGTCATCATAAGGTGGAGCAGTTTTTTCCGTGTGCAGAAACTTCTTTTTGCAGGATCAGCTCACGCTTATACAGATTGCTCACAACAAATACTTTTTCCAGGACTGTTTTGCATCTTAGAAACCACCTTGTCCCTCCTTCTAGGTTCTCTGGAAATCTTACATTGACTTTGAGATCGAACAGGAGGAATATGAGAACACAAGAAATCTTTATCGGAGGTTGCTTCAGAGAACGCAGCATGTCAAGGTATGCCCGTGCCGAGGCAGAGCCTGATTCTCTTCTAGGCCTTCCAGGCATTCAGAGGGGTCCAGGGCAGATGGTGCGGTTGGGTTCCAAGTGGAGCCGTGTCGGCCTGTCCCAGAACAGTGAGATTCGCATCCAGGAGCGCCTTGGGAAGTTCTGCTGCTCCCTGGCAGGGCCATGAAGCCCTTTGGCCCAACACAGCTTTGACAGAGCAAGACTGAAGTGCAGATTGTTCTCAGAGGCTCTACAGGGGTCCAAGACAGTTAAAAGTTTCACTTGTCTCCCTTCCATAAAGATCTGCATTGGTTATGAATGTGGAAATCTCAGTGCTGCCTGCACTAATTCAAAACAGCTGGTCATACAGGCGGCGGCCGGAGGTGGTGATAGCAGACAGTGGCGGCCGGCGCAGCGGAATCATGGCACTGGCTGCCTCCATGCTGCCTGCAGATGGTTGTGCGCCTGCGTGTGTGCCCCCATGGGTGCATACGCCACCGCAGTTGGGGTTGCAGCGTTACGGTGGTTGAGAGCACTGTTCTAGGCAGTGTTCCCAGAGGAAAAAGCCTGGGGAAGAAGAGGGCATGACGCGTTGGTCTCCTGCTGCCAGATTAACTGGTTTACTGCAATTTCTCTTGTTTCGCCTCAGGTGTGGATCAGTTTTGCTCAGTTCGAGCTCTCAGCAGGGAAAGACGACAGTTTGTCACGCTGCAGGCAGATCTACGAAGAAGCCAACAAGACCATGAGAAATTGTGAGGAGAAAGAGGAGAGGCTTATGCTTCTGGAATCATGGAGAAATTTTGAAGAGGAATTTGGCACAGAATCCAGCAAAGAGCGGGTGGAAAAACTCATGCCAGAGAAAGTCAAGAAGCGCAGGAAGCTTCAGGCGGAAGATGGGGTAAGAACCCATGCCAGGAAGTTGGCCATCTCTGCTGGGCAGTGGGTTCCCAGGATGGCAGAATGAGAGCCAGCTTGGTTTAATAGTTAGGAGTGCCAACTTCTTATCTGGCAAGCCAGGTGTGATTCCCCACTCCCCCACATGCAGCCAGCCGGGTGACAGCACTGAAAAAGCTGTTCTGACCGAGCAGTAATCTCAGGGCTCCCTGATCCTCACCTCCCTCACAGGGTGTCTCTTGTGGGGAAAGGGAAGGCGAACGGAAGCCGCTTTGAGGCTCCTTCCCTAATCTGCAGCCCACAGTAGCCATTAATTCTCTTGAGCTGGGCCCTCTGGATCCATTCTGCAGCGGGGGGGGGGGGGGGGGGAAGAAGGCTCGTCCTGGCAGAGTTGAAGGGTCTCTGCTGTTGGGCATGGAGTCATGAGAGCTAACTTTGCTCAGTAAACATCTTTTTTCAAATGCCTCTTGAAAGCCTTTTGCTTGTGGAGTACAATAACCATAAAGATTTAGGAAAGAGGGAAACGAGCAAGAGGGGAGGAATTGCTGATGCTCCTTTTTCTCTCTCTAGTCCGACGCTGGCTGGGAAGAGTATTACGATTACATTTTCCCAGAGGATGCCGCCAATCAGCCCAACCTCAAACTGCTCGCGATGGCTAAACTCTGGAAGAAGCAGCAACAAGACGACAACCCAGAGAGAGACCCGGACAAGGATCTTGATGAGAGCAGCCCCTAGTCTACCTGTTGTTTGTTTTGTACAGTCGCCCTTGAATAAAAATGCAATACATGTTTACAGAAGGCAGGTGCATCATTGGCCGCTTTTGGAACCAGAGATGGTGCTGTTAGCAAGCAAGGGGGAAAGCCTTGCAAGTAGGGTTGGGCTCTTTGCCAGCGCTGGCTGCTTGGGGCAGGAACGGCCGCTTCGGACGCCGAAGCACCCAACCCTAGTTGCAAGCTCTTTGCTGTTAGCTGCGGAGAGGAATAGCAGTCTGTGTACAGATCTAGCAAGCGGTGTTTCAGTGCATTCCTTGCTGAATTAGTTATATAAGACTCCCAGGCAGTAAAAGCACAACCTGCTGCCTTCAGAGAGTGATGTCGTTCTCGGTGGGGCCAGGTCTCCGCTAAAAGTGAGCGTACCTCACAGTAAGATGCAGCAACAGCAGGTTAAAAACTAAAGAGCAGCAAAGCCCCCTTGAAAAGCACGGATCGCGATGCCCCAGGGTTAGTTCTTGCATCTTTAAATGAAAGTCTTCTGGGCCAGATGAACTGCGCCCAAGGGCACTAAAAGAACTTGCAGATGTCATCTCTGAACCTCTGTCCATTATTTTTGACACTTCTTGGAGAACAGGTAAGGTGCCAGACGATTGGAGGTGAGCAAATATTGTCCCCATCTTCAAGAAAGGGAAAAAGGGGGATCCGGGTAATTATTGACCAGTCAGCTTGACATCTGTAGTTGGCAAAATTTTTGAATAGATAATCAAACACTTGGTCCTGGAGCAGCTGGAACTGAGAGCTGTGATTTCTAAGACTCAGCACGGGTTTCACAAGAAAAAGTCGTCTGACCAACCTTACCTCTTTTTTCGAGAAAGTGACTGCCTTGCTGGATCAGGGGAATGCCGTGGACATAGATTTCAGTAAAGCTGTTGATAAGGTTCCACATGATATTCTTGTTCACAAGTTGGTGAAATGCGGTATAGATCCTAATTCTTTCAGGCGGATCAATAACTGGTTGACAAATCATACCCAGAGGGTACTTAATGGTTCAGCATTTTTTGGAAAAGAGTGACAAGTGGAGTACCCCAAGGATCTGTCCTGGGGCCTGTGTTGTTCAACACATTTATAAATTATTTAGATGAGGGATTAGAGGGGATACTTATTAAATTTGCACACGATACTAAACTGCAAACACAACTGAAGACAGCAACAGAATACAGGATGATCTTGATAGGCTCAAGAAGAGAGCTAAACTGAATAAAATGAAGTTCAATAGGGACAAATGGAAAGTTCTGCATTTAGGTAGGAAAAAACAAATACACCAATATAAGATGGGGGAGACTTGTCTTGGCAGTAGCATGTGCAAAAAGGTTCTAGAAGAGTCTTAATAGACCATACATTGAACATGAGTCAGCAGTGTGACTCAGTGGCTAAAAAGGCAAATGGGATTTTGTGCTGTATCAAACGGAGTATCGTGTCCAGATCACGGGAGGTAATAGTACTGCTTTACTCTGCTCTCGTTCGGCCTCACTTGGAGTCCTGTGTTCAGTTTTGGTCACCCCAGTTGAAGAGGGATGTTGACAAACTGGAACGTGTCCAGAGGAGGGCAACAAAGTTGGTGAGGAGTTTGGAGATCAAGACACATGAAGAAAGGTTGGGGGAGCTTGGTCTGTTTAGCCTGGAGAGGAGACGACTGAGAGGGGATTTGATAACCATCTTCAAGTATTTAAAAAGGTGCCATATAGGGGATGGAGAAGAGGTGTTCTCTCTTGCCCCAGAGGGACGGACCAGAACGAATGGGATGAAATTAATTCAAAAGAAATTCCATCTAAATATCCTGAAGAAGTTCCTGACAGAGCGGTTTCTCAGTGGGACAGGCTTCTTCAGGAGGTGGTGGGTTCTCCATCTTTGGAGATTTTTAAACAGAGGCTGGAGAGCCATCTGACGGAGAGGCTGATTCTGTGAAGGCAAAAGGGTGGCAAGTTACAGTAGATGAGCGATTGGGATGTGAGCCTGTTTGCTCCCTCTAGTGATCGGTTTGATATTGAATCAATATACATATAGCATCTCTCTCTGCAGCTTTAAACTGCAGGTTTAATGAATGACATAAATCAAAACGTACCATCAACCACTAGAGGGAGCAGAACAGGAAAGAAAACCCCAAAGCTATGGGAAAACACAAAAATGAGAAGGCAGAAAATGAAGAGGGTGGCTTTTTCAAGAATTTGACCGTTCAGTCAAGGGCTAGGAGAAAAAGTTGGCATTTTATAGGCAGCCAAGATTTTTGCAGATATTGAGGGACCCAAGAAAATGATGCCAAACAAGAGAGCAGGGGGGCAAAAAAGGCCAGCACTGACTGAGCTCTCTTGCCTGTGCTTCTCTATGAAAAACAGACTCCCCTTTAAAGGCAGCAGAACACACCAGTTCCTCAGCCACAATGCTTTGCACGTTCTCCAGCTTCCCTCCAAGTCTCTGCCCATCTCCCTCTCGCCTGTTACTAACTGAAGTATCTACACCAGGGGTAGTCAAACTGCGGCCCTCCAGATGTCCATGGACTACAATTCCCATGAGCCCCTGCCAGCATTCGCTGGCCGGGGCGCATGGGGATTGTAGTCCATGGACATCTGGAGGGCCGCAGTTTGACTACCCCTGATCTACACGTTAGGGCTGTATGGCAGATGTTGCAACTGCAGGGAGGAGGAAAAGGACAGCTTTGCCTCCACTCCCATCTGCAGCTCAGCCTGCCCTTATACCAGGAGCGCGAGCAAACATCAGCTTGTCTGCTGCCACAAGAAGCTAGTTTAGCATTTGCCACACTGTGCCCAGTTTACAGTACTGCACGATATTCCAACATCTGGCAGCAAAATGTCTTCCCTGAGTTTTGTAGTGACCAAACAGGAGTCACTGCTGGTCAAATCAAAGCCCTCCCAAGTCAGCAACGTGCCTAGCTGAAGGCACACTTTGGAAAGACAGACCTGCCCACACAAACCTCCGGGGTCGGGGGGGGGACATGCATACAGCTCTGCTGGCTGGCAGCCTGCTCAGTTACTTATCTGCTAAATCTTTTCTTTCCCTCCCTCTGCTGTTTCTGTATTCTTAAGCCAGAAGAGCCAGAGCTGAAGACCATCGGTCCATCAGGAGCCGCACTGTATGCTCAGACAAGCCTCCATGTAGGGTGGTGCGGTTCAGTGGCTGAGGCACACAACACTCCTGCAACACCTCAGGCAAAGGTCTTTCACATCACCTACTTTGCGATTCTCTTTCTAGGAATTAACACGAACCAGGGATTGAACCCAGGCCCTCCCGCAGGCAAGACAGACGCTCTTCCGCTGAGCTTTTGTCAAGTAGCACTATTTTGTCAAGTTTGTCAAGTAGCACTATTTTCATAAGCTATATTCATAAGCAGGGTTTAGTTGAGAGTTCCAACTCCTACATATTCCAACCACACAGCTCCCCCCCCCCCTTTCTGAATCACACAACAGACTGGAATCACCAAGAGAGGCCACCAAGACCTATTGAAAAGTTCAAAAAGGTTCACAATACTAACTACAAACTGTCTCTGCTGCTCTTCCGTGTTTGATTTAACAATGGAAAAGCTGATCTTGGCATCATGTCTAGTAGCTTGACTGAAAGTAGAGCTTTATTAAAGCTGGTAAAGCACCGAAGAATCCACTTGTCACTTTCCCCACTCAGAAGAAGAAGTGATGCTGTGTCCAAAACAGGAAATGCCAGAGACAGAACAGCTGCAGGACTCCTATGTCAAACAGCTACAAGGCAGGAATGTTTATGAGCATCAGAAAACAGATATTTATAGACATCAAGGTTGGACTCTGCTGGTTTTATTTGTTTGTTTTCCCTGTTTATTTTAAATCCCTGTAAGACGATGCAATACTTCATCTAATTGAAAGTTTTGCAATAGTTCAAAACAACTGAGATTTATTAATGGTTTAATTTAAAGTGAAAATAGATTTCAGTCACAAGTCTGCTTTGCATCAGCAACATTAGGAGACTTTGCCAAAAAGCCTAAAAACAAGAGTTCTTGTCCGCAGTTCCCTCATTCATTGCTCCAGGGCTCCTTATTACATTTTTAAAAAATGCTAACGGTTCCCTTGAAAGTGTTCCCAGATGTCTCCAAACATTATTGCAGCGCACTGTATAAATAGCCAGCCTTGGCTTATTCAATGTCTTCCGGTCTGACAGGATGAGGTAATGGTACAATTGATTTCTTCTCCGTGTCTCGAGACAGCGCTTTCCTCATGTCTGTGAATATTAGGAACACAACGGAGGCAAAAATAAGTACCAGTGAAATATTTTATGTTGCAAAACAAGTCAGTGGTAAACAAAACCAACAAGAAAAAGTTTAAACTGAAAAAGCACAAGGAGTAGAGAATGGGGGACTCATTTTACCTCCCCCTCCGGCTGCCTACCAATCTAGCTTCTAAGATTAGAGAGGGCCCTTTGCAGCTTCCCTGCTCTCCCAGGCAAGCCTGGCACAAACTTCACCCTGTCTTATTAGAAATGCAAACAGTGCACCAAATACTCACCATAAGCATCTTCGTCAGGCTCCCCGTTGCTGGCAGAGTAATATTCTAGCACTGTTCTGTACACACTGTAGCCCAGTTGTTTGTACATATTCACAGCAACTTGATTTGAGACTCTTACAAAAAGGTCCACAAAAAATCCACCCTTTCTTCATTGGGAGTGACCGATGGGGGAAATAAAAGAAGAAGGCACCGAGGTAAAATGTCTAAAAGGATTTTCAATAGTGCTACGTAACATAAGAGGCTGCACAGAACTCTATGGGAAGAAAGATTTCAGCATTTCCACAGGCAGCCTCTATCTTGATTCAGAGGCCAGTCTAACCATCCAGCATTGTCTAAAGTCAAACTACGAAACATAGCTTGACATGTCTTAAAATTTGCACTACTGCGTTGAAATAATGCCAGTGTTGACAAATCAGTTGGGGACCAAAGCCACGGTCGAGAGTCCTGAGCAGATGGAAAATACAAGCAGTTTGGCAGCTCTAAACCATGGTTTGTCTTTAACTACGATTTGGGCCCTAAGCCACAGCTGGCACACAGAGCTTGGTTTGACACAATGTTTGGATTGAAGCCACTGCTGAGACAGCTGAAGATGGCTGCAGGACTCAGTTGGAGAAGACTTCTTAAAAAGATCAAGATGTAGGAACATGAGTCAGAAGCAGGGATTTGTGCCTTGGCTTGGCTGCCGAGGCGGTCACTGAAGCCCGAAGCGGCACGTAGGAGGCCAGTGCCACGGTGCGTAGAGGAGGGGTGGTGGTGGCACACCAGCCGATGGCTGCACGCAGGCGCAGAGCTCCTGCATGCGGCCAGAGGCTTGCACACCACCGCCCCTTCTCTCCATGCCATGGCTTTGGCCTGCAAGCTGCCTCAGGCTCCGGTGATCGCCGAGGTGGCCAAGCCAAGACGAGGCATGCATCCCTAGTCAACAAGGTGAAGGGAGCCCCATAGGAGTCAGCACTTCCACCTATATGATTTATTACCTATATCAAGCCTGTAATAAGACTGTCCAGAGGGTATCTGAAGGATACCCTCCCTCGGTATACTTGTTCAGTTATCTGCTCTGCATTGACCTTCCAGATGTGAGGCAGGCATACATGTTCCTTGTATTGAGGAGATTGTATCACCTAGGAAGGTATTTGGCATGGTCTAAGTCGCTACTTTGATTAGCCTTCAACAGTACCCACAGGAAACATAGCTACAATTTCTGCAGACCAACACATAACTGAACCAGTACAGTTGCTTACAGCTTAGAGACCAAGATCTGTAGGGAATAGGATTCACCTTTCTGATATTTCCTCAAGCAGCTCCATTAGCTTAGCAGCCAAACCCAGCCGGCGAAATTCAGGAGCTACAGAGAGGGCAGTCACATGGCCATGCCACTCCTCTCTGGCCACCGAACCTTCAGCTTTCCCCATAACTGCAAGCAAAAGGAGCATGAGTTAGCACATTTGAACTAGCAAATGATCACCTCACAGCAGCTTTTCCTGTTAACATCTCCAAAAGGGCAGAGACCATCTCTGACACTAATTTAGAAGGTCACAATTACAGCTTTTTGTATAAGATAATGGCAGAAAAAATAGTTCGCTATACAGCTGAGGCCAGTTCTACAGGTCTTATTTCACAAGCTGAAGGCCAGGCCCATGCAGATCTCAGGACCCCTCACGCTGCAGAATTCAGCATCTGCCACAAACATTTCCAACTTTCATGGCTGCCCACATAAAAGTATGTGGGCAGAAGACAGAAAGAGTTGAACAAAGGTGGTTAAGTTCAATGCCTGCAGAAATTCTTTATCAACCATCCCATATAGCAATTGGGTTACACCATGGAGTCAGACTTTCATACCACTTGCCTTGTGTAAAACAATAATAGGAAAAGAGGAGCAATCTAGGCATGTCTACTCATAAGTAAGCCCTGTAATATTTGGTCTTGAAACTGCCCTCACAACTGCGCTCTCAAAAGCTGTGAGCATATGCATATTTACTTGGAAGTAAATTCCACTGAAATCAAATTTAAAGGAAAGGGGAAAATGCCATTCAGCAATGAAGGGGAAATTCTACTTACTGTAACCCATTAGCTCTCCTCCAGGTGCTTCTGCAACAATAAAATACTCTGGCCAGTGAGCCAAGTACTGTAAGTAAAATGGAATCCCATACTGTGTTGTTGGTTAAGAAAATGTCACCTCAAGAGGCAAGCTTCTTAAAATCGACATTCTGAAATACTGAATGTGTAATTTGAAAATTCTGTGCTGAGTCAGATAACCCGCTGTGCACTCAGAAGGCCCCCAGCTCAGTCCCAGGCTACTGGGCAGCAAGTACCAGAAAAGATCGCCCCTGGGACCCTGGAAGACACTACTGTACTGGCATGGCTCAGCATAAGGCAGCTTGGTATGTGCTGCTACCCAAGCAGGAAAGAAATCCTGCTTGCACATCACGGATGAAACCAAGATATATTTCAGCTTCAGAATTCACCTAAGCAATGATGCTGTCAAGTGGCCTTACACAACGGTCTAAGACCCCAATCTGCAAATATGAGGGAATCCCTTTTGACCAACACTATAAGATTCCTGTTAAACAGTTGGACCGGCTGAATTGCACTACTGAGCCAGCGTGGTTGAGCCTCTAATCCGGAGAACCAGGTTTGATTCCTCACTCTCCTCTACATGCAGCCAGCTGGGGGAACTTGAGCTAGTTCCAATTCTCTCAGCCTCATCTGCCACACAGGGTGTCTGTTGTGGGGAGTGGAGGGGAAGATGATTGTAAGCCACTTTGAGACTCCTTTGGGTAGTAAAAACAGAGTACAACCCACTCCTAAAAAAAAAAACAGTTCTCCTATTTCAAAATTAAATGATTGTTATTTATTTACTTCCCTTACATTCTGCCTTTCTCCAGCAGAGAGAGCCAGAGCAGCTCACATCATTCTTCTTCACTCTATTCTAACAAACACCTGGTGAGGCTCCTTAGGTGGCGTGCTTGGCCGATGGTCATCCAGAATTTGACTTCAAACCCATAGCACCCCTTGTAGATCTTGAGCATTGCTAAAGGACTTTAGGAACTAAATCTAGAGCTTCTTATCAAATTTTGAGTCCAGTCACCTTTAAGACCAACATTTTACATATGTATTACATACATTTTGGTTTGGATATTAAGAGACTACTGAACTATTTATTTTATTACCTTTATATACTACCCTCCCTTGTGGCTCAGGGCAGTTTACAGTAAAATTAATGGTGGAATACATATAATAACTGAAAACTCAGGCTCAGAAAACCCTTATTCGCATACATGTATGCAAATGAAGGTTTTCTGAGTCTGAATAATTGAAAACATATATTTCTAACAGTGGAAACTCGCAATAAAATGTTGAACATTTAATTATAACACGAGCTCTCAGAAAACCCTCAGATAGAATCTCATCTCCACCATGAGCTTACAAGTGAATCCAGCAAGCATCTCTCTCTCTCTCAGCTTCCATGTGCACAAATCTGGGCATAAAAATAGTATTTACAATAAAATCTAATAACAAAATGCCATAGAAAGCACAGCAATTGCTCCCACTGAAGTAATACCATTAACAGTTAAGAATTTATTTGAATGACAATACTCTAGTGCTGATATAAAACAACAGTTCCTATATTACCCAGGAGTAAGGCAGACATGCTAAATATTAACACAAACTGGAATTCTTCCAAAGCTACTCCAACTGATACAAGTTTTACAGACACGCATTGAGAGTGTGATGGGAAGACACACACACATCATTCTTTGCAAACATGAACCAATGTGGTGGAGTGGCCGGACTGTGAGAGTAGGCTCTTGGAGGCACAGAAGGTCACTGCCAGGGAAGCTTGCTGAGTAACTAGGGGCCAGTCAAACCAAGTTTGAGTCCAGCGGGACCCTTAAAGCCAACAAAGTTCTGTTGTGAGGAGACTCCTGCGGAGAGGAAAACAACGGCAGCAGCTCTGGGTCCTCAGTGGGGAGAAAGGTGGCTGTCAATTAAGTAAACAAAACAACCACACAAACATAAAGATGCCCTTGTTCAGTGCTGGGATCCGCTGCTGCTCTCCAGTTCACTCAGTGGCAAACAGAACCACAGAGTTGGCAGGGACCTCCAGGGTCAACTAGTGCAAGGATAGGGAAATTCTAGGGTTCTGTGCAGCGGTGGCCAAATCGGCCGAATGTGTGCCGCCACACACAGCCCCTTTCAGCACTACCACAATTCCAGGCCAGATCCCCCCCCCCCCCCAGACTCCCTGGCTTCCCACCAGCAGAGCACCTTGAAAAGCCCAACCACTCCCCGTTCTCTGGTTCCAGGCTTCGAAAGGATACGGTCTCCGTCAGCGGGTCCAGGTTGCTGAAGAAAACAAAAGCAGCGGTTACAGCAAGGAAGCTTCGAGGTGAGCAAGGAAGCTCCTCTCTCAGGCCGGGGGGCAGCCAGGCCAGCCCCCTCCCCCCTCCCCGCGCTAACTAACACGGGGAGCCCCCCAAAGCCCCCCCCCCATCCCCTTCCAGGGTGAAGCCGGCCTCCCAGGCGCCCTCTCGGCCGGATCTCTTCGTGGCTTTACTTCTGGGGGTTTTCCTGCAAAGCGGTCCACAGCCTTGGCGCCGGAACCCCACCCCAGAGGCCTTGGGCTCCCCGGCAAGGAAACGCGCTCGCCGCCCCAGCCCCGGCCCCGGCCCCGGCCCCGGCCCCGGCCCCGGCCCCAGCCCCAGCCCGGCCCCGCCCTGCGCGCCTCACATGTTGTTGAAGCGGAAGAGGTCGTTGCAGGTGAAGGCGCGCAGCGAGGTCATGGCGGCGGCGGCGGCGGCTCCCGGGCTGCGGCCTGCTCCGGCACCGGCGAGAGAGTTGCCAGGCAACCGCCCAGGAGGCGCGGCCTTGGCAACAGGCCGGCAGGAAGTCGCGCCCCGTGGCGTCATCACGGGGCGACCCGGGCGAGGCGGCAGAGCGGTGGGAAGGGCTCTCGTCGGCTTGGAGGCCAGACTGCTGGGCGCCCCCTGGCGTCGCCTTCCGTCCGGGAAGCCTCCGCTCCTCCCGCCGCCGCGAGACTTCGGGGGTTTCGGAGGAGGGATGGTGGATTTCGGCCCCAGCGGGACCCAGAGCACAATGAGAAGGAGAAGAGGAGCTGGTTTCTGTGCCCCGAAGGAGTCTCGGAGTGGCTTATAACCGCATTCCCTTACTCTCCCTACAACAGACGCCCTGTGAGAGAGGGGTCCTGAGAGAGCTCTGAGAGACCTGCTCTGTGAGAACAGCTCTAAGAGAACTCACTGTCCCAAGGTCGCCCAGTAGGCCTCATGTGTCTGAAGGTGGCTTATAACCACTTTCCCTTCCCCTCCCCACAACAGATGCCCTGTGAAGGGGGGTGTGCATGAGAGAGTTCTGAGAGAACTATTGCCTACTGGATGGGGGATACGCTTCTAGGTAACACTTTTGGTACTTGTGGATTGTAAGCTAAACATGAGCAGGCAGTGTGATGCAGCGGTAAAAAAGGCAAATGCCATTTTGGGCTGTATCAACAGGGGCAACATATCAAAATCACAAGATGTCATAGTCCCATTGTATACGGCACTGGTCAGACCACACCTGGAGTACTGTGTGCAGTTCTGGAGGCCTCACTTCAAGAAGGACGTAGATAAAATTGAAAGGGTACAGAGGAGAGCGACGAGGATGATCTGGGGCCAAGGGACCAAGCCCTATGAAGATAGGTTGAGGGACTTGGGAATGTTCAGCCTGGAGAAAAGGAGGTTGAGAGGAGACATGATAGCCCTCTTTAAGTATTTGAAAGGTTGTCACTTGGAGGAGGGCAGGATGCTGTTTCTGCTGGCTGCAGAGGAAAGGACACGCAGTAATGGGTTTAAACTTCAAGTACAACGATATAGGCTAGATATCAGGAAAAACTTTTTCACAGTCAGAGTAGTTCAGCAGTGGAATAGGCTGCCTAAGGAGGTGGTGAGCTCCCCCTCACTGGCATTCTTCAAGCAAAGGTTGGATGCACACTTTTCTTGGAGGCTTAGGGCTCATCCTGCGTAGAGCAGGGGGTTGGACTAGATGGCCTGTATGGCCCCTTCCAACTCTATGATTCTATGTGGAGGGGTGGGTCTAGATATTCAAAAAGACTTTCTTCTCTTTTTACTGGTTACAGCAGGAATGGAATCCATGCCAACCTCTCAAAACAGAAATAAAAATAAAAAGGAGTCTTTTTAGTCTCTTAGACTCAAGGTCACTAAAGTTTGTTTTATTTGTTGTTGTTAGGTGTGAAGTCGTGTCCAACCCATCGCGACCCCATGGACAATGATCCTCCAGGCTTTCCTATCCTCTACCATTCCTCGAAATCCATTTAAGTTTGCACCTACTGCTTCAGTGACTCCATCCAGCCACCTCATTCTTCTTTTGCCCTCATTCGCTACCAGCATTAGGCTCTTCTCCAGGGAGTCCTTCCTTCTCATGAGGTGGCCAAAGTATTTAAGTTTCATCTTCAGGATCTGGGCTTCTAAGGAGCAGTCCGGGCTGATCTCCTCTAGGACTGATTGGTTTGCTCGCCTTGCAGTCCAAGGCACTGGTCCCCAAACTTTTTATCACCAGGGACCGGTCAATGCTTGACAATTTTACTGAGGCCCGGGGGGAGTAGTCTTTTGCCAAGGGGTGTCACCGCCATTTGAGCCCCTGCTCCATTTGCTTTCCCGCCAGTGCCCCTGACTTCCCACCGCCCGCTGGGGGGTGCTGCCAGCAGCAGCTGTGCAGTGCCACACCAAGGGGGAGCCCCAGCCAGGGCAGCTGCTGGAGAGCACCAAAGGTGAGCCAGCAGCAAAGTGGCAGAGAAGCCCCCAACGCAGCAGCCGGGGAGGAGGACAAGGAGGAGCCGCAGCCCATTACCGACTGATCTACGGACCGGGACCGGTCCCCGGACCGGGGGTTGGGGACCACTGGTCCAGGGGACTTGCAAGAGTCTTCTCCAGCACCAGAGTTCAAAAGCCTCAATTCTTTGACGCTCGGCGTTCCTTATGGTCCAACTTTCACAGCCATACATTGCAACTGGGAAGACCATAACCTTGACTAGACGCACTTTCGCTGGCAGGGTGATGTCTCTGCTTTTTAGGATGCTGTCTTTGCTGCAGTCCCCACCTGCAGTCATCTTGGAGCCCAAGAAAATAAAATCTGTCACTACCTCCATTTCTTCCCCATCTATTTGCCAGGAATTGAGAGGGCCAGATGCCATGATCTTCGTTTTCTTGATGTTGAGTTTCAAGCCATCTTTTGCACTCTCCTCCTTCACCTGCATCAAGAAGCTCTCTATTTCCTCTACAAGATATTCCTCTGCATATCTGAGGTTGTTGATATTTCTCCCTGCAGTCTTGATCCCAATTTGTGACTCATCTAACCCCGCCTTTCTCATGATGTGCTCTGCATACAAGTTAAATAGGCAAGGTGACAGTATACAGCCTTACCGAACTCCTTTCTCAATTTTGAACCAATCAGTGAATCCATGCCCAGTTCTCAGTCTTGCTTCTTAACCTGCATATAGGTTTTTCAAGAGACAGATAAGGTGCTCTGGTATTCCTATCGCTTTAAGAACTTGCCACAATTTGTTGTGCTCCATACAAAGGCTTTAGTATACTCAATGAAGCAGAAGTAGATGTTCTTCTGGAACTCCCTAGCTTTCTCCATGATCCAGGAGATGTTGGCAATTTGATCTCTAGTTCCTCTGCCTCTTCGAAATCCTGCCTGTACTTCTGGAAGTTCTCAGTCCACATAGTGCTGGAGCCTAGCTTGTAAGATTTTGGCATGACTGTGCTAGCATGAGAAATGAGTGCAATGGTGCGGTAGTGTGAACATTCTTTGGCATTGCCCCTCTTTGGGATTGGAATGTAAACTGACCTTTTCCAATCCTGTGGCCACTGTCGAGTTTTCCAAATTTGCTGGCATATTGAGTGTAGCACTTTTACTGCATTGTCTTTTAAGATTTTGAATAGTTCAACCGGAAAGCTGTCATCTCCACTAGCTTTATTGTTGCTCAGACTTCCTAAGGCCCATTTTCTTTTATTATAGGGCCACAAAGTTCCTCCCCATTCCTTCTACATATAATTGAACCTTTTTTTTTACAGTGATGTAATCATTATCCTCTTTCTAGTGCCAGGAAGCATGGTTCCTGAGGGAAACACACGGTTACAGGATCAGGTTTCAGTCTTGCAGCCCTGAACATGGATCATTTGACTGGACAATGGCCAGTAGGAAGAAGGCGAAGGCAGAAAGCAGGCACCATAACGGAAATATTGGGGTGAGCTCTTGGGTGGAAGGTACGGGTACTGATAGCCAGACCCAGAATCACCCCATGGCTCTGAACTGAGTCCACAAGCGACAACTTGACCTCCTCCTCTGGGGGGATTCCCCATGTCGTTCCCAGCCTCTGCCTTCCCAGCCTCCTTGTTGGAGTTTCCCTGAGCCATTCAACTCCAGCGGTCGCCAAGCCATTGGAAGAGAAAACTTGAGCTGGGTGCCTTCAGCATATTGAGGAATGATGTTGCCCAAGGGCTTCACACAGAAATTGAATAGTAAAGGGTACAAAACGGAACCCTGGAACCCCCACGAGGCAGGCCTCACCCTGTGGGAAACATGCCCTCGACAGCAGCCTTCTGAATCCTCCCCATAAGGAACACCCCAAACGAATCCAAAGCACAGGAGTTGCACAAGAACTCCCCAGGGGTTACATGGCCACTCTGAGAGATGGGGGGGGGGGCAACTGGAGCTGCTGCTGTGAGTTTGGGCAGGCAGCCCTACTGGCATAGTCCATGATGCCAAATGGTGCCCACGGAGGGAGCCCTTTGTCTAAGGGTCAGCAGAGCTGCTCTGTTTGGCCATCTTTGGTCCCATCTTGGCCCCAGTCTGAAAGCAGACCCAAAGGGATCTAGAGCAGAAGGCCTGGATTCGCTCTTTAACGGAGGGTGAATTGGACCAGCTTGGTCTTTTGGTTAAGAGCAGTGGCCTCTAACTGAGAGAACCTGGCTTGATTCCCCTCTCAAACATCACATGCAGGCAGCTAGGTCACCTTAGGCTACTTACAGTTCTCTCAGAGCTCTCTCAGCCTCACCTACCTTACAGTGTATGTTGTGGGGAGAAAAAGGGCAGGTGATTGTAAGCCGATTTGAGACTCCTTCAGGTAGTAAAATGTGGGTTATTAAAAAAAGTGTTTTCTTTAGAGCCAGTGTGGTGCTGCAGCTAAGAGCAATGGCCTCTACTCTGGATAATCAGGTTTGATTCGCTGTGCCTCCTCCAAATGCAGCAACCTGCGTGACCTTGGGCCACAGAGTTCTCTTAGAGCTGTTCTCATTTCATAGAATCATAGAGTTGGAAGGGGCCATACAGGCCATCTAGTACAACCCCCTGCTCAACGCAGGATCAGCCCAAAGCATCCTAAAGCATCCAAGAAAAGTGTGTATCCAACCTTTGCTTGAAGACTGCCAGTGAGGGGAAGCTCACCACCTCCTTAGGCAGCCTATTCAAGCACTGCTGAACTACTCTGACTGTGAAATTTTTTTTCCTGATATCTAGCCAGTTTGAGAGCCAGTTTGGTGTAGTGGTTAGGAGTGTGGACTTCTAATCTGGCATGCCAGGTTCAATTCTGCACTCCCCCACATGCAGCCAGCTGGGTGACCTTGGGCTCGCCACAGCACTGATAAAATTGTTCGGACTGAGCAGTGATATCAGTGCTCTCTCAGCCTCACCCACCCCACAGGGTGTCCGTTGTGGGGAGAGGAATGGGAAGGCGACTGTAAGCCACTTTGAGCCTCCTTCGGGTAGGGGAAAGCGGCATATAAGAACCAACACTTCTTCTAGCCTATATCGTTGTAGTTTGGACCCATTACTGCGCGTCCTTTCTTCTGCAGCCAACGGAAACAGCATCCTGCCCTTTCAACCTTTCAAATACTTAAAGAGGGCTATCATGTCCCCTCTCAACCTCCTTTTCTCCAGGCTGAACATTCCCAAGTCCCTCAACCTATCTTCATAGGGCTTGGTCCCTTGGCCCCAGATCATCCTCGTCGTTCTCCTCTGTACCCTTTCAATTTTATCTACGTCCTTCTTGAAGTGAGGCCTCCAGAACTGCACACAGTACTCCAGGTGTGGTCTGACCAGTGCCGTATACAATGGGACTATGACATCTTGTGATTTTGATGTGATGCCCCTGTTGATACAGCCTAAAATGGTATTTGCCTTTTTTACCGCTGCATCACACTGCCTGCTCATGTTTAGTTTACAATCCACAAGTACCCCAAGGTCTCGTCCACACACAGTGTTACCTAGAAGCGTATCCCCCATCCAGTAGGCATGCTTTTCATTTTTCTGACCCAGATGCAGAACTTTACACTTATCTTTATTAAATTGCATCTTGTTCTCATTTGCCCATTTTCCCGTTGTGTTCAGATCTCGTTGAACTCTGTCTCTATCTTCTGGAGTATTTGCCAGTCCTCCCAATTTGGTGTCATCTGCAAACTTGATGAGTAGTTCCTCCACCCCCTCATCTAGATCATTAATAAATATGTTAAAAAGTACCGGGCTGAGCACCAAGCCCTGAGGTACCCCGCTACTCACCTCTCTCCAGTCTGATGAAACACCATTGACAACAACTCTTTGAGTGCGGTTCTCTAACCAATTCCCTATCCACCTAACGATCTGAAAATCCAGATTGCAGCCCTTCAACTTATCCATCAGAACATCATGGGGAACCTTGTCAAAAGCTTTGCTAAAATCCAAGTAAACGACATCAGCCAAATTTCTACGATCCAGCAAATCTGTTACTTGGTCAAAAAAGGAAACCAGGTTGGTCTGACAGGACCTGTTGGAGACAAATCCATGCTGAGTTGCTTGGATCACCAAATTGTCCTCCAGATGTTTGCAGATCGCTCCCTTTAATATCTGCTCCATTATCTTCCCCACAACAGAGGTCAGACGCACTGGTCTGTAGTTTCTCGGGTCATCCTTCCTCCCTTCTTTGAAGATCAGAATAATGTTTGCTCTCTTCCAGTCCTCCGGGACATCTCCAGTCCTCAAAGAGGTCGTAAAGATGATGGACAAGGATTCTGCAAGTTCTCCAGAAAGTTCTTTGAGCACTCTCGGGTGCATTTCATCTGGACCAGGGGATTTGAACTCATCCAGTGCAGCTAAATGCCTCTCGACAACCTCTCTGTCCATATCAACCTGCCACCCAGACACTATCTCTTGGCTACTGCCATCTCAAGATGTGCCTAAACCCTTTGAATTGTGGGAAAAAACAGATGTAAAATAGGCGCTCAGCCTTTCTGCTTTCTCTGCATCCTTGGAGTTTGTCCATCAGCACCCAACAGTGGGCATATTGCCTACTTTACGTTTGCTCCTCACATAACTGAAAAATCTTGTTACAATGGGCTTCCCTGGCCAATCTTAGCTTACTCTCAGCTTTGGCCTTTCTTTGGTCTTTCTGATGATTTCACATGCCTCTTTGCATATATTGTTTGTCCTCTGCAGCCTCCCCCCACCGCCATGCCCTTTCTCCACTGCATAGTTTCAGTACTCTCCACATCAGGGTGGAACCTCCTTTAGCGCCTGGGGCCTTTTGCCACTCTGACTAGACTAGCTACGTCATAAAATTTGCCACTGGGGCATTCCTAAGACCATAGTGAAGTACTTTGTAATGGAGGAAAATTAGATGCTAGTTCTCAGCTACAGCAAGAAAGAACCTGTTTTGTTCAGTGCTAGAAAAGCAACAATATCTAGGGCAGCAAAATACCTGGGATCGCTTCAAGACCAAGATGTTTCTAGGAAGGAAACCAGTTTGCAAGGAGCCTTGAATAGGGAGGAGACCTTGCATGACACTCTCAGTGCCTGTGCTTCTGCTCTCCTCAGTACCTCAAGCAGGTGTGTCATGTATGCGGATCCTATATCATTTCACTTGTCTTACTTAAATGGCTGCCCCATTTTTTTTGAGGAGAAATGCGGAGGCTTCTTGCTGAGGGGGCCTGCACACATGGATACCTCCCCAGCTTCCAACCACCACCTCATTTGAGTTCCAATGCTCCCCATTTTCAAGAGGAATCAGACACCGATGAGCACGAGTGGCCAGAGGACCCTTTCCCACCAGGCCCAATGCAGGATGTTCCACTGCATACTTTGGGCGTTCCAGCTGGCCTCGTTTGCCAGGGGGAACTGTGCCGACCTCTTACCGGCTGAACTGCACCCAGCACTGCAAGCTCACAGCCAGTCCCTTTAGAGGGGGGTGTTCCGGCCTAGGCAACGTGGGAAGAGCTGGTCAGACTGCCCTTCCCTGAGACACTAGACCAGAACGGCTCTCTGCAAAAAGGACTTGGAGACCTGTCTTGCCTCAGGCCTGCTATTTGTGAGGGATTTTAATCCTCATTCCTGTCTTCCATCAAGTATAATCCACACGGAAGGGGTAGGAGGAAATTATAGGTCTTGAAACTGACAGGGTTGCCACTAGGGTTGGGCGCTGTGGCGCTGGCTGCTTCGGGCATGAACGGTCGCTTCAGGCGCCAAAGTGCCCAACCCTAGTTGCCCCTGAATGCACACTTGGCAGTATGTTCCTAGTGTGGCAAGCACCAGCGTGATGTACACTGGTGCTATAGTTCCTACCAATGTGTTTTCAGGCCTGCCGTTGCTTCTTGAGCCTTCCTGGGGATTAAGTCCAAAGGTCTTGAATAGAATGGGGGGTGAGGGGTGGAGAGGTACAATCCACACCGCAGCCTCAGCCTCCCGCCACCTACGTATAGGCGACCGCCCTGGGGTATGCAGTGTGCGAACTGGCCCTCAGCAGCACCATGTCACAAATTGCCCTAACTGCAGAATGCGTAAACAATCACGGCTCAGACATCACAGGGAGGGCTGTCACATCGCCTCCATGCACAGTGCGCTGAATCATGAGCAATTTGCATAGTTGGCTGCCGGACACCGATGACGAGAAATCAAGTCATGGCCCTACATGAGTAATGTTATCTTAGAGCAAGCCAGGAATTTGAAGGCTGAGCAACAAATATAAAGACTAAAATACAAATATTTATTATTGAGGGCACATTAAGCAGATTGAAAATAACATCGAAACATAACCACCACAGCCTGGAGAACATTGCATACACAGTCTCAATGGTTGCACCTGGCAGTGACCACAGACAAAACACATTTCAACCCGGTGGTCAAGTAAACCATCCATACATATAAATAATACAGTATATATGTAAGATCTGGTGGGTGACGTAAGAGTCATAAAACGTGAAGCTCCCAACAATAATTTTAGAAGTGGAGCTCACAATCAAAAGTCAAGGTAGCCAAGAACCACTATTCTGTCCAGTGCCAAGGTTAAATCCTGCGTGTGCACCCTCATGCATAAGCAGGATCCTGTGTACAAGGAGCTTTCATACATCGCATCACTGAGACTGTATGTGCAACGCTGCACAGGCTGCAACTCTTATGCTTTAACATTGCTTTTAATCTACGTAATGTACGCCTAATAATAAATACTTGCATTGTAATATTTACGTTTGTTGCTCAACCTTCGGGTTCCTGACTTGTTTTCTCAGGTTGGTTATGGTTCCTTTTATATTTCTCCCCATGAGGTGGGTGATGTCACCTTCCCTGCTCGTGAACCGCTTGGCCCTCCGGGTTCAAGAAGGAACTGCTTAAGCACAGACTGTTTTCTCTCCCACACAAAGAACCACACTACAAAGTATTACGTATAAAACTACCTCTTTATGCTTTACAAAATGCAATACAACATAGAAAGTGGCAGATGTGTGGCAAATCAACGTAACGCATACATATCTTTACATACAGAATTTGCTTCCAGAGTCATCTTCCTGCAATGTTAGTGTAATTAAGGTACAGCCCTCCAATAATTCAGCAGACAGTTCGGAAAACACTAGAACTTTCCGAGTTGAGAGGGCTCTTGAAAAGTCTGGGCCTCAACAAGGGATTTAAGAACCAAGATTTTTAAAGATTACAGAGTTACCTGATTTTTTTGCTGCTGTTTGTGAATCCAAACGTAAGTTCTACCAAGACAGTACTATTCAGCTGTCTAGGCCAGGGGTAGTCAAACTGTGGCCCTCCAGATGTCCATGGACTACAATTCCCAGGAGCCCCTGCCAGCGAATGCTGGCAGGGGCTCCTGGGAATTGTAGTCCATGGACATCTGGAGGGCCGCAGTTTGACTACCTCTGGTCTAGGCTGACCCAGTACCTAGTGGAAACTAGTGGCTCTGTGGTCTGCCACTAACAAGCAGAATGCCTGCCACCCCACCAAAGTTCTTGTATTTTCTCCTCTTTTCTTGAGGCCCACCTTGACTGCTGCAGTTGTGCCCTGGGGCAGGAGCCCCCTTTTTAAGCCAGGTTGGGGGGCGCAAACACAAAGTGGCTGCCACGAATGGTGAACTCCAAAATGTCAGGGAGAGAGCTTATGCAGAACCCTGATAGTAACTCCTCAACAATTCAAGCAGAAGCTCTGCTTCACAGGATGCCTTTTAAAATGAAGACATTATTTTAAAAATATTGTCTTGCATATGCACAGCTAATCTTCAGTCCCACCGTGTGCAGGGGTAGCAGCTGCCACCAAAGTGAATGCTTAAAAGATCTGCCAAGCCAATCAGTGGTCTCCAAAAGCCCCACTGGCCTGGTCCATCTTTTAAACCAGGGGTAGTCAACCTGCGGTCCTCCAGATGTTCATGGACTACAATTCGCAAAAACAACCATTGCTTTCTTTTTAGCCACCTTCAAATGCACTTCATGTTGCTTGCATCACACTGTTTAACATAACACATGCCAAATCAATTTGCATAACTACGATATAACAAAATGAGATTTCCTTCATGACCTCCTTCTTCCATGTTCTGTGAGAAGCCTGAACCAGCAGACTAGGTGTGCCTTCAAGAGAGAACTCTTTCTTTACATCGCAAGAGTGCCATCCAGTTTCTTCCCTCAAAAACGTCCAAGAGGAAGAAGAATTAGCATAACACACACAAACATACAGTGAATGGCTGGAGGGGTAAGTCCTCTAAGCATTTCACATTCTTTGATCCTGATTCTGTGAACAAGGATTGTTCATACATATTAAGGAACAATCACACCACTGTGACTCTGACCTGGATGGCCCAGGAGAGCTCCATCTTGTCAGATCTCAGAAGCCAAGCAGGGTTGGCCAGGGTTAGGACTTGGATGGGAGACCACCAAGGAAGTTCTGGGATGCTGCACAGAAGGAGGCAATGAGAAACTTCCTCTGTTTGTCTCTGCCCTGAGCTGCATGGCCCAGGATAGTCAGATCTCAGAAGCTAAGTAGGGTCGATCCTGGATAGTGCTTGGATGGGAGACCTTAAAGAGGAATGGGAAGGCAATGGTAAGCCGCTTTGAGCCTCCTTCGGGTAGGGAAAAGCGGCATATAAGAACCAACTCTTCCTCTTCTTCTTCTCAGGTTGCTACACAGAGGCAGGGAGTGGCAAAACACCTCCGTCTATCTCTTGCTTTGAAAACCCTGCCAGGTCACCATAAGTCTGCTCTGCTGGCACTTTCCATCCCCTCAGAGCCGTGATTGTGAACGTAACTGTGATACGTTTTAATCCTAAAACAGGCCCTTTGTGTCTCCTTCCTATACATTAATTTATTTCACCTACCTCCTCTCTCCCTCCATCCAGGACTGAAAGTCAATAAACCATAAACATTGTGCCCATAAACATTGTGCATCAGGCTTGCTGACTTCCAAAAGACAAATGAGTTTTGCTAATCAGTCTTTAAAAACGGAAGTTTGATATATTTATAAACCCAAGGAATGGGTAGAAAGAGGCAAAAGAAACCCCACCCCCTCACCCTGAAATTTTCAATGCAATACTCTAAAACCAGCAAGAGATTTATTTTGTATATTAAATGGGTTTTTTAAAAAAATCACGTGCATAATTATAGATTTTTATAGTTTAAAAATATTTTAAGAACCACGACAGTTTACCGGCAACTGCTATAAAATTTCTGTCAAATACATAAAGACAAGTCGCCTTCAGTAAAATAATAATAATAATTAAAACAACTACTTTAGAGAAGGCCATTCCCATCCAGAGAGAGTTTACAGATGTCCTGCATATGTATGCTGGTGAAACGACGGGAAGACCCGTTAGCTTCCCAAAAGGCCTGGCCTATCGTTGTATTTATCTGAAAAATTGTGCTTGAGCTGAGGATGAGGATAAAATGCAGTACGGGCCTGCAAGCGGACATGGTGCCGCCTACTTGGAATGGTCCGTGGTCAAGAAAGTGGGGCTCTGTGCGTAGAACACCAGTCTGCTTGCCTTTTGCGTCCTCTGCACAGTCACGGAGAGCGGCTTCTAGTTAGAGTCCTGCAAACCATCTTTGCTGACAAGAACAACTTAGTTTTGAAGCCAAAGATGTCTCCAGCAACTGAACGAGAAAACCACCGGCTTTATAACACATGGTTGCTGTTGTCATTCTGAAAAACAGCTCCATACGGGTCACTGTTGATGCGCTTATAGACAAAATGGAAGACCTGGGGCTGTGGCCGACTGTGCAGTTCCGCTTTAATTTTCTGTGGGTAGGTGTCCTCGGTCAGTTGCTGCCAGGTGTCGTCAATGAACAGAAAGAGGCTGTAGCTGTCCGCATTGTCCACCTTGAACTTCTCAGCACAGAGCCGGCAGACGTCCTCGGTCGTGATGTAGGGTCTCACCAGCAAGGTCTTCCCTGTGCAGCCACTGCTGACCTCCTGGAATGCGACTCGAAGGTAATTCTGGGCATGAGAAGGAGGGGGGGAGAGATAAGAACTCACCACCAAGACCCAACAAAGGTAACTCCCTTCCCTGCCACTAAACACCAAGCGCTTCGCACAGTAATCTGAAATGCGATTTCACCTCTTGCCCACAAGCCAGAGGTTTTCAGGTTGTGTTCCACGGAACCTGAGTTCTCCCAGAAGCTGATCTGTCTCAGCAAGATCTTCCTGCCAGTTCAGTGATATTCTCTTGCAATGCACAAGCAGGGGGAAACATCAGTATGTCCAAAGGATACTCTCTGCTTATGTTGTGAGAAAATGGTCCAATCAGGTTGGCTGCTGTTGTGTAAACTCCCCATACCTTATACCAGCCTGTTTCAAAATCCTGACCACGGAAGATCCCCTGAAATATTTTTCACACTTCAAGGAACCCCCGGAAATGGTGACATGCCCTTGCAGGAAAGTGAGCACAGAGGTAAGATGCGGGGACAAGTCAATCAGAACAAATTTAGAGTCCTGTGGCACCTTAAAGAGCAACAAAGTTTTATTCATAGGCTGCCTAAGGAGGTGGTGAGCTCCCCCTCACTGGCAGTCTTCAAGCAAAGGTTGGATACACACTTTTCTTGGATGCTTTAGGATGCTTTGGGCTGACCCTGCATTGAGCAGGGGGTTGGACTAGATGGCCTGTATGGCCCCTTCCAACTCTATGATTCTATGATTCTATTGTATCTGAGATTTGTTATTGTGTGTTTCGTTATGGTATCTGAGGAAGTGTGCATACACATAAAAGCTCATCTTTAACACCTAGCTGTACTATTATTTGCGCAGAGGCCTCCTAAGCGGAGCCAGTCCGGCCTCTGCTTCTTGTCCCTGGAACGTTACGGGCTGATCCCGCTCGCCCCCGCCCCCAACAACCCGGCCAAGGAGCACTCTGCTGCACTCACTGCCATTCAGATGCTGGACACCACCAGGATAGGAGGTAAATACCCTTGACAGGCCTGCCTGGGGTTGGGGGGAAGGAGTTCCTGTCAGCACTCCCCCCTGCCTCAAAAAGGCCCTCCAAGGCCTGGAGAGGCTGTGTCAGGCCTTTTTGGGAGCAGGGAAGAGAGGGGAATTTGAGTTCTCGCCAGCAATCCCCCCTGCCCCCCCCAGGCCACACACCAGAGCTGGCATGTTGTCTGGAGCCTCTGCCGAGCCTCTGATCCGCCCTTGTGGGGAGGGTGCCTTCCCTCCCTCAGGCCCACTCATGTGCAGTCAGGATTGCTGGCGACCTCCACCCAGGGTCTCACCTTCCTCCCAACTCTAGCCCTGTTCCTCTCGCACCAGCCATGAGGGGGAAGGGAAGCTAAATGGCCTGCTGCCATAGCCCGCACTGCGCCGTCACCAGTGCCCCAATGCAAGCTGGAAGCCCACTTCGCCCTGCCCTCCAGGCCGTGCTGCCCTCCTTGCATCTCCAGCAGCTGGTCAGAGGATGCCGGCGCCCTCCAGCCTGGCCCTGCTGCCTCCCTCGATTCACCCAACTATTGGTAAGCCTCCCGTGCCATCTCCCACCCACCCTCTTTTAGCGTCTGTCCTGCAGGATCTGTGACAAAGGTCACCACCTCCTCCTGAGCCTTTGCCACCACTTTCTCCTCCAGGCTTCTCCCCACTCCCTCCATGTCATCCTCCCGCTGCTACCATGGCCGGAGCCCAGTCCACCTCCTGGCCCACTTCTTCAGCAGCCTGGGAGCCTGCAGCACTCGCCCTCCCTCTCTGTAGAGACAGTGACCCTGAGCTGCCCAGTCTGGATGCCCAATTTACAGGTGGTGCTTGAGCCGCCATCTCCCCTGCCACTGCCCTTCGCTGCTGCTTCCGCCATCACGCTCTCCGAACGCACAATGCTCCCTGCTCCCCCAAAAGTGGACACAGCGACTGCCCTGCTGAGCCCTGCTTCCCTACCACCATGGGACTGCCTACTCCCCCCCCCCCCCAGCGCTCACTGTAGGAAGACTGGGCACCTGCACTGGAACGAAGGGATGGGCCTGCTGGCAGTGCCTCTGCTGCTTTTAAATCACCAGTCGCATCACCGCCCTCTGCCCCCCCTCCCTCTGCTCCCACCACAACTGCTGGCGGGGGGGGGGAGGCCTTCCTGCCCGCTTTTAACGTGCTGTATCCTTCTGGGAGGGGGGGATCCCTCCAACCTCCTTCCTGCCCACTTTAAAAGTGGGCTTAACAACTAGTGCCTTAAATAAAACATTGTTGGTCTTCAAGGTGCCCCTGGACTCCCAATTTGTTCTGCTGCTTCAGGCCAACATGGCTGCCCACCTGAATCAATTGATCATTGACTGTTTCCGTGTGGAGAAAGGGACGAGGCCTGTAGAGCGATGGGGGGGTGGGGGCTCCAGTGAAGTCCACTGAGGTCAGCGGCCATCCACATTTCTGGGAAAGGCCATGTAGCCCCTGGTTGGGAATCCCTGCCTTACACTCATCAGAACTGGGCAGGGGAGTTATGTAGCAAAACACATTTCTTCTATTCAAGAATTGCAAAGTGCTGAAGGAAAAGTGTTCTTAACTCCAATATATATATTAAAAATAAAAGGGGAAATAAGCATCCTACTGATGGAGGAAAGATACAATTGATGGTCATGGGGATTTGAGGAAGGGAAAAAAGGAAGGGGAGGCAGAGAGAGAAGAAAATAGAAACAAGGAAGGAAGGAGAAACAGAGAACCTGCAAGTCAGAGCACTGGCTGTTCCCAGACTACGTGAAATGAGTCACGAGAGGGAGGGACTAGGTCAAATAGCGGCGAAAACACAATTTCAGGATGCAACAACTCAGACCTTTGTTTTCATGAGGAAAAACATCCTACAGACTTATTTCTGCTGAGGTGTCCTCCAACGCATTGGCAAAGCTGCAACCCAAACTCAAGGTTTCTGGCCAAGTATACAAGGCAGGCAGTGAAACATTTGCAAGGTAACAAAACAACCACATGGAGAAAATATTCAAGATGAAGGATCAAGGCACAGAAATGCTAGGGACAGGGCTGCCAACTTCCAGGTGGGACCTGCAGTGGGGGCAGTTGTCAGTTGACCTAATCATACTTCAGGTATTGGAGCCGGGGGCGTGGGGGGTGGGAGGCAGATGCTGGAGCAATCCAGGACAATTGCTGCCCTCACCACCGATGACACCGCAAAGGCTCCCAGTCTTGCACACCCATCCCAGATGCAAAAGACCCCCCCCCCCCCCCCGGAAAGGCATAAATTGTACCTGAAAGTCATCGACTGATGGGATCGTTCTGTTTGTTGTCCTCCGCTTGTGCCACTGCCGGAGGGTATTTCGGGCTTCTGAACATAACAGTCGGGCTGCTTGTTCTTCTTGGAAGTTCTTAATTAAAGAAAGGGCTCCATAGGCGCTTGTCAAGTAGTACCCCCCTGTGAAGAAGAGCAAGAGAGGAATGTTCCAAGGACAGTAGTTGCCGTAAGCTCAATTAGGCCACGTCATGAACCAAAATGTCACAGTCAGCACAGGCCTTCCACTGGCCAAAGGAGCCTCACTCTGCCAGAGGGGTTTCAGAACAAGGCTTCCTACTTGACTGCTAGTCGGAGGCCATACTTGTTCTAGACAGAGAACACTCATGTACTACCTTGTATTAAGTACTAGCAGACACTGAAAATTCGCTGAGAAGCATCCTTAAAAATTGTGTCTCAATCACAGAAGCTGCACCCATGTTCTCAAACTGGGTCCCAGAAAACCCAGGCACCCCTCAAAAGTGTGTCAGGATTTCCTCTGCATGAATGTCTGGCATGGTGGAAAAGCTACCCTGAGTGCAGATTGCTTGGCTACAGAAGCGTCTTCTGGAATGTTTTGTTCTGAAACCCACGGTGGCAGAATCCTAATGTGTCACATGTGCTGGGGCAAGGAGGCTCAAGAGCAGGGGTAATCAAACTGCGGCCCTCCATATGTCCATGGACTACAATTCCCATGAGCCCCTGCCAGCATTCGCTGGCAGGGGCTCATGGGAATTGTAGTCCATGGATATCTGGTGGGCTGCAGTTTGACTACCCCTGCTCAAGAGACTTGGTCAGCAGGATGCTACAAAACCAGCAAAAGAGTCCTCCATCAGCACTGCAACAACCCCAAAGTTAAGAAGTGTTCCCGGTCTGCAGGAAGTTTGGAAATCACTGAGCTCCACCAGTCCCCACAGGCCATTCAAGCTGTTCTTATTCTCCAGATTTCCCAGCATTCATTCTCTCCCACACATTATGGAATGACAGAGAGTTAGTGTAGCATGAATTCTGCCATAGTGATGGGGTGGGGGGGGGGGGTGCTGGCATGCACTTGGGAAAGTCTGATGCCATTTTGAGGAGAGAACCATGTTTCTTTTCAATGTATATCCTGCTTGCCTCCCCAGCAGGGGCCCAACCTAGCCCGGGAAGTCTCAACCTCCAGTCTCTTGGCCAGAAGCTGTCCCACGTCCGTTTCTATTTTGTGCTTGCAAAGGAGGGATCCTTGCCAGACTTAATTTCTTCAGCACTGAGCTGCTTTCAGCTGTTGTTGGAAGGGAGGGACCTCTGGAATCCGTCACGGTTCCAGGCTGACCGGGAGCCAGAAATCTGCAGACGCGAGGGGAGTTGAAGAGGAAGGTGACCAAGCGCTTGAGAATGGCAGGCCAATGCCAGTTCTTGTTTTAAACGCTGAAATATTTTGGAAAGTGTTACCCAAAGCAACGGGAAGTTAAACATTTCTAGGAGAGCACAGATTCTTGTTATACTCTGCCATGGGTGTGGGTGGGGGCAGGTGTACTCTCTTTTTGGCCGTGTAAATATGTCGGAGGAGCTGCTGTTGGTGCGCTTTTTCCAATGCCTGCCTTTTCAGACACACCCACCAAAAAAAGTAAGGCAAAAATGTGGCTAAGATAAGAAGCAGTACAGCCCAATGGTTAAAAGGCGAAGGCTCCACATCAGAAATCCTCCATTAAAGCCGGTTTCTGCCTTGAACTCACTTTGTGGTCTTAGGAATGTTATCCTGTCTTGACTTTCCTTCCCCCACCCAGTTTTCAAATTTGGGGCTGACCAAAGTAGCCCCACTGGCAGAAACAAAGAACATGAAGCACCTGGGTGTTTGGAAGGAGCCACACAAATGCATAGAATCTGTTGGGAGGGGCCACGTAGCCCATCTTGTCCAACCCCCCTGCTCAATGCAGGGTCAGCCTAAAGCAGGGGTGCCCAAGGACTACACTTCCGATGAGCCCCATCAGTATGTGCTGGCAGGGGCTCATGGGAATTGTAGTCCATGGACATCTGGAGAGCCACAGTTTGGCCACCCCTGGCCTAAAGCATTCATCATAAGCATCTGTCCAGCTGCTGCTTAAAGACCATCAGCGAGGGGAAACTCACCAGCTATCTCCTTAGGCAGTCAATTCCACTGGTGAACTACTCTGACTGTGAAGAATTTTTTCCCCCTGATATTTAGCTGGTACCATGCGAAGTATTGTCAACTAGGTGCTTAAATCTCTTCCAATTGTGAACTGCGGAACTTGAGCAGAGAATTCCTGCATCACTGAATTCTTAATTTCTTACATTTTGTTTTCAGAGTACTCTGCCAGTGAGATTTTCTAGATCAAGCGTATAAGCCAGTCCCACACACAGTGCCTTTTTTGGTGTGCATCGTTCCCCAATCCCATTGACAGGCTTTCTAAAAGCTCGAGCCTCTGAAGGTTCTGCCTCCAAGCAGTCGTCTGGCAAACACAGAGAAACATGGCTACCTCTGCCAAGATGGGCAGTGGCCAGCCACATCACCCCCCTCACGGATTCTGAGCAAGGGCCTCCTCTGATAGCAGATGGCGCCTCTCCCAACCGCCAGGGATGTGCTCTCGACTTGTTATCTGTTTGGCCAGGGCTATCGGGATGTTTTGTTTGTAGGAATTGCTGGTTGGCAACAAGTTTGGCACGCCGACCCGCCTTTAAAGGCTTCAGACTGTCCGCAATTCACATTCCTGGGGGGAAGAGTCACCCTGGGAGGTTCAGGGGCCTTCACCTTCTCCATGCAGCAAGGATGGGTCAAGCAGCTCCATCATGTACTCTATTTCAGCGTCCAACTCCAGCATGTCGCACTGAGCCACAACGTAGGTCAGCACCGGCAAGAAGTCATCCGCTCCATACATTCTCCCTGGATGGGGCAGGAGGAGGAGGGAGGAAGCAGAACACAAGAAAAAAGTCACAACTCACTGCCAAATCCTGTCACTGGCTTTCTAGTTGCTTAAAAAGCTGTCCTTCATGCTGTCAGAGAGCCCATGCTACTCTTTCTGGATCTGCAACCATGAATTAAGCCAAAGTTCATAAGGACCCAGAGAGAATATGATCTCAGACCTTACAGATTTACAGTATGTGAATATGTGGTTGCAGGAGCATAAATATCCTGCAGACAGACCAGCCTAAGAGGGAATCAGTCCAAGAGTCAGAGAAACCAAAGCTCCTTTCCCATTCAGAAGAAGAGCTGTTTTTTATAGTCAACTTTTCACTACCTAAAGCAGTGGTCCCCAACCCCCGGTCCGGGGACTGGTACCAGTTCGTGGATCAGTCGGTACCGGGCCGTGGCTCCTCCTTGTCCTCCTCCCCGGCTGCTGCCCTGACACTCTGCCGCCGGCTCACCTTTGGTGCTCTCCGGCAGCCACCATGGCTGGGGCTCCCCCTCGGCATGGCACTGCACAGCTGCTGCTGGCAACACCCCCAGCGGGCGGCGGGAAGTCAAGGGCACCGGCAGGAAAGCAAAGACTAGCCCCCCCCCCCCCCCCGGCCCTCAGTAAAACTGTCAAGCGCTGACTGGTCCACGGTGATAAAAAGGTTGGGGACCACTGAACTAAAGGAGTCCCAAAGTACAAGCACCTTTCCCCTCCTCTCCCCAGGGGTAGGTAGGGATGAGAGAGCTCTGAGAAAGGTGCTCTGGGTGAAGAGAGAGAACTGTCACCCAGCTGGCTGCCTGTGGAGGAAGAGTGGGGAATCAAACATGGTTCTTTCAGATTAGAGGCTGCCGGTCTAACCACCACACCATGCAGGCTCTCCTGTGTCATAGTCTGTGGAAGTCCAGGGCTATAAGGGACAGCATCTGGCTGCAGCAGAGTTAATTCCCTTTTTAAAAATTTCATAGACACTCCAACTTTCTCCCTAGTGGGGACCCGAAGGAACTTATGTTCTTCCTTCTCTATTTTATCCTCACAACAACCCTGTGAGGCAGGAGAGCCTGAGAATGTCACCCAAAGTTTGCTTCCATGGCCAAGTGGGCATTTGAACCTGGGCCTCCCTGATCCTAAAGAGAAGAAAAGGGCTGCACCACGCAGGGGGGGGGTGCTTGTAGAGAGAGAAAATGTAATATTTGTGATTCACAAATTTTAAACATTCTTACAATCACCAGTTGCTTTTCCACTTTCTCTCTGACCCTAGCCTGACACTCTATCTGGCTCTCATCCTTGTAGTATTGAGGGGGGCTGAACAGACTGACAAGAGAGACGCCCTACCGAGGATCTTGTTGTGGGCCCAGGACCCCCTGGCCCCAAAAGAGCGACAATGGCCACTGTTTCAAATGGTCACCCCACTCTTCCGATATAAAATGGGATTGTGGCCTAGATGAAGAGAAGGTCCCACAGCTCTTCCCCAGGCATTCTAAGAGGAGGCCCGGTGGCAACTGTGGGACTCTTCACTGGGCCCAAACCTTTGGGGCACTGAAGGATCGGAATCACACCCGCCACTATCAGCAAACGAATCCCCTCCAAGGATGTCACACCTGCACACACTGCAGTGCTCCGCTCAAACAACCTGATGGATGACAGACGTGACACTAAGTCCTCGCACCCTCCTGGAGGACTTCGGACCTGGCTTGCTAGGGGAGGGCTCTGCTTCCCGGATGCACGCAGGCCCAGGAGGAGAGGGGAGGAGAGATTCTAGTGGTTCCTTCAATCCAGGCTACGGTTGCGTGCTCTGGCGCACTTCAGATGCTTCGGCAAGCATCGAAGCCCAAGGCAGCCAGTGCTGTGGCCGAAGTGGCTGAAGTGCACCGGAGCGTGCAACCCTAATCCAGACGTCCTCACCTCTACTCCCGGGGCTGTTCTCTCATGTTACATGCATACAAGTAGCTTGACTACACTATTTTAACAAATACTGCTTCTGGAAAGTACTAAAAAGTAGATTTCAAGGTCTACAAAATGCCACAGTTTGCAGCTGGAAATAAACTGGCTGTTTCCCTACATAGATGTTTTGCTCCAGCTTGGCCCTGTTTTCAATAGCATCCACATTATGTCATCTTCTATTTTGCTTCTGTAGTTTCCCTTGCTTAGCTGCAATCCCTCCCTCCCTCTTTCTTTCCTTCTTTCTTTCTTTCCTTCTTTCCTTCCTTCCTTCCTTCCGGGATTTTTATACTGCCCCTCTCAGTAGCACTGTCTCAGGGCAGTTAAAACATTAAACACCTCAATTATCATTGCTGCATCAGCAGACAGTAATAACTCGTAACCAGTTAGAGTTAAGTTGGAGGAAGGAACAGGAGAAAGGAGGTCAGAAAGAGACTGGAGGGAGGCCCGAGTTGCTTTAGGATGCTTAGGGCTAGTCCTGCGTTGAGCAGGGGGGGTTGGACTATATGGCCTGTATGGCCTCTTCCAACTCTATGATTCTATGATTCTATAATTCTATGATATTTGGATCTAATGTTATTTGTTCCCCAACTGGCTTCAACTGTAGGCCTGGCAGAAGAGCTCCATCTTGCAGGCCCCGAGGAACTAAGAGAGTTGCAACAGGGCCTGGATCTCTCTTGGAAGCTCATTTTTTCCACCAGGCAGGAGCCAGGGCCAAAAAGGCCCCCAAAGGCCCTGGCTCTAGTTGAGCCCATGCAGATTTCCTTAAGGCCAGGGATCCTTAGCTGATTCTCAATGCTCGATCAACGAGCTTCCTGGAGAACATATTCTGAGATCCCCTCAGATACGCAGGGCCCAGACCTATATCTGGTTTGGTACAATCTTTCTGAAAAGACAGCAGTCATTGATTGCATTTGGGATGGCAAAGAGTGCCCATCTGTAGGTACCATCAACATCAGCACGCTTTTTCTTGCCTCAGGACCTCCCCACCCTCTAAAAGGACGTTTTCTACCTTTTTAAAAAATAGGGAATTGCTAGTTTAGATAAAACTTTTGCCGGTTTTCTCTCCTCCTTGAGAGGCCTACCTGGCCCAACATCCTCAAACTGATAACAGCCAGTATTTACCTGAATTGTTCTCCATCACTGTGTAAATCAATTTGCAGACTCTTAGCAACAGCATCACTTTCTTCTCAGGCGAGTACATTTTCTGCATGGTCATGAACTTGACTTTAATCTTCTCAACATCCACAAAGTCTGGCGTGGGGACGAAGACCCCCAGCTCCTGGGGGTTTCTCTGTCGGACCAGCTGAAGGTTCTCTTTCAGCTGTTTCCAAGAGCCGTCAGCCATGTGGAACTCTCTCAGCATGGCCTCAATGTGGCCTTTGAGGGGCTTCAAGATGCTCTTGTGCATGGCCTTCTCCAGCACCACATCTGTAAAGAAACAGGCAAACACTGGTCACTGACTGGTAAAGAGTATCCCTGGGGGAGGAGAAAGGAATGGAAACTGTTCGCTCACACCGGAACAGAGTTTCAGAAAATCTCAATTGTCACAATGATTTTCAGATGCATTTTAAGAAGGGGAAAAATGAAACTTTCAATCTGCCTTTTACACATATATTTGTGTTATTTGAGCAAAGAAGAAAATGTAAAATATAAGAAAAAGGCAGGCGATCACCCAGCACAGATTTGAAGTTCATGCTTACCATTGATATCCACATGAAAACATGTTTTAAAATGTATGATGGATGTTGCAGGAAAGTAAATTAAATTAGAAATTAAAATTAAACCTAGATACATTCCCCATTTTGCCACACGGTCACTTGGTGATATGAGGCAGAACAATTTTCCTGTGGAAAATGTTGTATAAAAAGGTAAACATATCCGCTGTGCAAGCACCAAGTCATGTCTGACCCTTGGGGTGACGCCCTCTAGCGTCTTCATGGCAGACTCAATACGGGGTGGTTTGCCAGTGCCTTCCCCAGAAATGTTGTATATCGGATGTTAAAAAACAATGTGATTAATAGGTGGCACTACAGTCTTGGGGCACACGTGGAAACCGAAGCACATCTAAAGCTGTAACTAGTTTCACTTCTAATGCAACTTCCGGCAGAGCGTGGAGTGATTCTTATAAAATCAGTTATCCCTTTTACTACTTTCTGTTGCTGAGGCAGCCCTAAGGCTGACCTGGATGGCCCAGGTTAGCTTGATCTCGTCAGGTTCTGAACGCTAAGCAGGTTCAACCCAGGTGAGTATTTGGATGAGAAACCTTACTGTGCAGGCAATGAATGACAAGCCACATATGTTTGCCTGAAGATTGCCATTGACATAATTATTTTCCCCAGAGCAGGATGGCCCAGGCTCCCCTGATCCCATCAGATATCCAAAGCTACACAGAGTTAGCCCTGGAGGGGAGACGACCAGGAAAGGCCAAGCTTGCTATACAGAGAAAGGCAATGACAAAACACCTTTGGACATTTTTTGTTTTAAAACCCTACAACAGGGGTGGGTATTCGCTGGAGGGCCACTGTTTGCCCACCCCTGCCCTACGGGGTCACCAAAAGTCAAGCAAAAAAGAAAAAAGTATGTGGCACCCTTGATTCTTAGTGGTGGTGAATCAGACACAAATACAACTAATACGAAAAGAAAAGCTGGGTGTTATTGTTTTTGCACTTTTCTCTATTCAATTATTTTGGTTAAACTGCCCGCTGTTGTTAGGAAAACCAAGATATTTATCCTTATCCATTGTTGTTCCTCTATATATTTATGAAACAGCCTAGGGAGTGGGACGTATCCGGCTGTCCAAGTTGGAATAGGGCCAATCAGGGTGCAGCCAGCTTTGCCCTGATTGGCTGTGCCCCTGCAGATCCCGCCCTCCGTCCCTGGACCCTAGCCTCTTTGCTCTCAGTGTCCGAAGCCAGCAGCAGGTAAGGGGAGAGGGCCCTGGGCAAACGATCGTGGTGGAGGGCTTGCTATTGAGGGCCTCTTGGCCTGCTAGGCTGGGCCTGCTGATGAGGGCCTCCCGGACTGCTGACTGCTCGTTAAGGACTGCTAAAGAGCTGACTAGCTGAATGCTAAGGAGCTCTTTCGGCCCTGCTAATGAGCTGCCCAGCCCCCACCTGCCCCGGCTGTGAGCTGCAGCCCAAAGCCACCTTAAGCTGCCTGGCCAGGGGCCTGTTCTTAGGAGGCCTGTTCTTAGGAGCGGGCTTTGAAGCTAGTGCAATATATAAAATCCAATTTTTAAAGCTTTGCTTGCTAAAAATGTAAGTCAAATGAAGACATCTGAAAAATTTTCCAGTTCAGAATTTTCTCTAAAACATGCATCACTGATGGCCTCTGGTATGTGTGGAGTCCCATGAAATTGCTCAGAGAGCCTAAAATCAGACCATGGAAACTGCAGGTCAGCTCACCACTGGATTAACACTTAGGACGGGGTCCCCACTGTGCTCATCAATGGTGAGCACATCAATGGCCATGGCATCCACCAAATGACGCTCTTGTCCTGCACGGTTTCTGACTGGCTGTACAGATTAAATTGGCACTGCTTCAGCTGCAGGTGCCATCAGAGTGTTGGGTTCTAGTCTCTCAGGGTGCAATGAAGGAGCTGGAAAAGGTCCTTGTAAGGAGGTGTCTGTCGCTGGCATCTAAGATCAAGTTAATTCATGCCACAGTATTCTCCATTACGAAGTCTGGGTACAAATATGTTTCCGTGAATAGTGCACATCAGATACACATTTGAATTGGGGTGTTGGAGGAGGGTTTTATGGACACTATGGACTGCCAAAAAGACAAATCAAGCCTGAACTCCCCCTAGAAGTTAAAAGGACTGAAAAGGACTATTGTACTTTGACCATATAATGAGAAGACAAGTCACTAGAAAAGACAATAATGCTAAGAAAAGTTGGAGGCAGCCGGAAACGAAGATGACCCAGCATGAAGCAGACTGATTCAACCAAGGAAGCCACAGCCCTCAGCTTGCAAATCAGGACTTTGGGAGATCATTAATTCATAGAGTCACCATGAGTTGAGAGCCACTTGACAGCACTTGCCCTCCCCTAAAGAGAAAGTAATCTGCTTGGGAGTCAGAAACACTATGAGAAAAATATGACAGGAGCAGCTGCTTTGCACTGCTTTGGTTTTGGGGGTGGGTGGGTGGGGGGAGTCAGTATAAATGTCTGCTGGGTTTTGATAGCAGGCTAAAATGCATGCCTTCCTCCCTCTCCCACACCAGGCTGCCCCAAAGTAAGCCGAGATCTGTGAAGCAAATGAAACTCTGTTTCAATACATACTCACTATTTGTCACCTTGGAGCCAGATGGGCATACCCCAGAGATGTGGGGCTGGGGCATTTTTATCTGTTGTGCACAGCCTGGCCCCTGCTAAGCAACATGCTCTGCATTCCTGCCACATCCCCACACCTCCAATGCTGGCTCAGTTTCCGTCAGCATCTCTATGAGAAATGGGACATTCTGCTAAGTACAGAGAAGTGGAGGGAGCTAAAGCATCAATGAATTATGTGAAAAACACAGGCAGAGAATGTTCCCCCTTCTTTCACTCATACTCGGATTCATGGTCATTCAATGAAATTAATCATTTATTGACTCCATTTATATCCCATCTTTCTCTTCCTTGGGGACCCAAGGTGGCTTACATGCTTTTCCTTTATTTTATCCTCACAACAACATCCCTGCAAGGTAGATGAGGCTGAGAGTGTGTCACTACCCCAAGGACACCCAGTTGGCCTTTATGGCAGAGCGGGGATTCAAACCTGTTTCTCCCGGATCCTAATCTGACTCTCTAACCATTAACCACACTGAAGTCACACAATGCAAAGTTAGCCGTACGGAATCTGCTATCAGAAGATGTGGTGATGCCCACTGACCTTAAAGCGGAAGATTAAATAAAACCATGGAGAATAAATCTATCCTGACTATTGATCAAGGGAACTAAACAGGAACTTCCACACTCAGAAGGAGAATACCTCTGAAAACAGGGTTGCACCTACCTGTAACTGTTATTTGTTGAGTTATTGCACATGTGCACCTGGGTTACTGCACATGCGCAGGCCTGCCATAGACAGATTCTGAAGCTCAAAAATTCTAGAGGGTGGTCCTTTCCCCCTCTTCCATGCCCCTCCTTCGATTCCTCCCTGCAACTGTTGGAAAGAGTCTCATTATAATCATTAGAGCTCAAGGGGGGGGCAGGAGGGAGAGATGTGTGACTGTACAGGTGACCATTAGATGAACAACACAGGCAAGTTATTTCTATTCCAAATAGAACAATTCTTTTAAGCAGGCTGATGCTTTACTTCTCTTTGCATATTTAAACTCTGCGAACAGGGTTCTGGCCCCAGTGTGAGCATTCAAGCTGCAAAATACTTTTAGATAGGCAAAGAGAAAAAGAAACAGAAAATGGCACTTTTTGTGCAACACTTAGTATAACTACCTTTTAGATAGGCTTACTGAAAGCGATTACCTGATCTGGAAGGAGAGAGTGAAGAGCCACTTGCTAGAGATGGGACTGGGCTGGGCATGCTGTTAGAGACTCCCTATCAGGAGATGACCAGCAGACAAAACAAAGGACATAGGATTCTGATAATGAGAAGGCAAGAGGAGCCCTGATCAAAGGTTTGACAGCTAGAGATGTTTTGAGAGTTATGCAAATGCAAACAGCAAAACCAGTATAGTCCGAGCTAGAGAGGCTTTGAAAAGCCAACTCTATTTACTAAAGAGATTATTTAGCATTAAAATGCCAGTGAAAGGGTATTTGTGCAACCACTTGGATGAAGTACTTAAACTACTGAACAGCTCAGAAGTGCTGGAAAGAAATCTCAGGATAGATCTAATTGTGTTAATTTTAATTAATTTGCCAAAGACTTATGAAAATGCTGTGTCTCAATTTGAAGCAAAAGGAAAACTGTCTCTATCTGAAGTAATAAACCAACTTGAAGAGATATATAAGCATAAACAGCTTGAGGACTGTAATAATAACACTGAACCAAATATTGGGTCAGAATTCAAGTCATGGCTGTAAAACTACCATCAAATTAAAAAATAAGGAAAGGAGGAGGAGAGGTCATGACAAAGAGCCTGGAGATTGTCAATTCTCCCAGCAGGCTCCAAGAAAATGGTTTTCAGAGAGAGCAGTCTGAGTAAGCAAGGGACCACCAGTTCAAAGGGTTTGCCTTTGCCATCAATTTGGCCATCACCAGTGAGAAACTGCATTGGGGAATAGGGAGTCAGGCTTCCAGGAACAATTTGGATTCTCTTTGAGTGAAGCCTGATTTTACGTCGGGATGTGTGTGCGGGGGAGAAGATGCATCTTGACCAAGGATGAGGGAATACCTCTGTGGACTAAGTCTGTGGGCAGTAAAAAAAAATGGAACGAGGCATGCAGGCCCATGACAAATACTGCTTCCATTCTGAAGAGGCTTTTTAGCATTTTAGCATTTAGTAGTACTTGTAGTACAGGCTCTGAAAAGCAATGGTCAGGGAATTGACAATTCTGTCAAATGCAGGCTGTATATGTTTGGATGAGGAAGGGGCCCTGCTGTAGGAAACCATGGTGGGGCGGACGAGATACTTGGTTTTGGACATCCTGAGCCTTGCAGGGAACCATGCTTGTCAGGGACAGAATGGAGCTACTCCAGTGGCCATCTTGCATTCATCCTGCACAGCATTTGTTGAAACCAATAGGAGAACGGGAAATACATGTCCCCTCTCCACTGAATTTGGGAAACACCCCCCAGCAAGCAAGGAAGCCAAACTGCCTGGGAACAGAACGGGGCACATTTCTTGTTTGCCTCTGTTGCAAATAGATCTATACTGGATGTGTTGCATTTTTCCTTTCTTTCAAAAAACAGGAAAAAAGAACAGCTCAAAACCTAGCCACTAGATATTTTTTAAGGGATTTAAAGAGAAAAAAATATTATAGAAGGTTTCCAAATATCTAAAAATAAGTTCATAGCAATTGTTGTCTACCTGTCATGTGTTCAAATGTTGATAGTTCTAAGGTCCTCGATCCATTATTTGCCAAAGGGGCCCTTTATCTCTCCAATGTTGTAATATGAATCTTTTAGCTGTTGTAAGGGCACAGAGGGCATATTTTCATTGAACACCTCCAGGAGTCAGGCAGATAGATTAGTATTACAAAAGAATTCTCAAAAATCGGTCAACGTTCTAATACAAAACTGATATGAGTAATTTCTCAGAAAAACCGAATGACTGGATAAGCCCAAAGCATATGTTTAAGGGACATGTCCTATGAGTTACAATACAAACAAACACTTTACTCAGTCCTTTGTTGAATAATTGCTGTGGTTTCCAGTACATCCTGAACTTTTTTTTGCGCTAAATAAGGCTGAACGTAAGATCCATGGAGGTGACATGCGTACACTGCAGCCAATAAATCTTTGCAACTGAAATCACTGTCTCAATGCCAAAGGAGTAATCTGAATCAAGGAATTTCCTCCAACGTCCATTGCTGCTGCTTGAGTGGTATTGGTGCCCAGTTCTGTTGGGGGTGACACTCAATGCTGAGATTCATCCCGAGGGCGATGACGTAATGGGGAGCCTCCTCAGCTTTGAAGCAGGCTCGATCCCGGCATCAAGGAGAGGGTGACGGCCAGCATCAGGGAGGAGTTTAACCTCTTGGCTTTCTCCTCTGGTGGTTAGGAGGTCAACAGGAGTACAGAGGAATTATTGGCTGATTGGGATATAGAAGGAGCTGGCACAGAGCTCACCAAAGGGGTTCTTGACCGTTTTCTCAGCCACTTAGCCACCTTCTCCCTGTGGGTTTGTGGCACTCCAGGCCTTTCTTCAAAGAGCTGCTTTTAAACATGCTGCCCCCCCCCCCCCACTGGCTTTGCAGGTCAACTGGCAGCAGACATGGCATGAGGCAGTGTTGTGCCCTGTGGTCATAATTTTGAGCCATCTTGGCTCTTCACACTACTTTGAAGAGTGCCATCTGTCGCAATGAATTAACCCCCCCCCCTTTTCCTTCAGCACTCACTGAGGCGTCAGTGGGACCACAGCTTGCGGCAAGAAGAGAAGTGAGGGGAAAGTGCTCATCTCCCTTCCACACCATATGACCTTTGGGTGGGAAAACACGCCTGAACAGAGATGGGTGAGGGAACACTCTCGGGATCAAGAAAAAGCCTAACCAGTTTGCTAGCTCCTGTCCACTGCTAGCCTGCTAAAGCACAGTACCCATGTGGGATTGCACAGAAACGGCAAAGATGAACTGGCAACTTACTGTGCACATCAAGATATCATGTTTTTCACTGTGGCATAGCAGACCCCACAGTATGGTTATCTGAAGGGATTTTGACCATGCATTTTTAAAAGAGAGGTTTCTGGCCCATGTTATGCCACACCAGCTGCACTGAATTCTCTTCGTAGCAAGTACAGAAGTCTAAAGGCTGTAATGTTTTTTACGTGGAGCTTTGAACACAAGCCCCCCTCTCAACAGCAGCAGAACAGCAGCAGAAAGAAAACTGAGGAAAGGGTGCTCTGCCCATCCTTTTATGCCAGAAAAGGTAAGAAAACAGCAATTGGTGAGGGGGAAGAAGTCCACGTGGAGTTTTTGAGCTTCAAGATTTGTCTGCTGCAGGCCTGCACATGCATAGATGTGGGACTGCACAGGCACCATGACCAAGAATATCAGAGCATCAACAGAAGAACACTGCTATCTTCGTATCCTGTTTGAGATCTACGAGGAAGCATCTGTCTAGTCCAGCCTTTCTCAGTTTTTTTTAATCATTGAGAAACCTCTGGAACATTAATCAGTCGAGACTCCATAAGTAGCACAATTGTGCAGAATACAGTTGGGAAGCAAAGCTATGTTCACACCCACCAGGAGCCTCCCCTCCTCTTCCCATCCCTTCCAGGCCCATCATTGGCTGTTTTGGGAGAGGGGGCGAGTCAACACTGACCATATATCAGGTCACACCACCTGGTAAATGTTTAACAAATTTTAAAAAATGTATAAAAAATTAATTCTCACTCATGCAGAAAACCCTTCCAGCAAAAACCCTGGTTGAGAAAGCCCTGTCCAGTCACTAATAGGGGGAAAGCCCCTTAAGTTTGCAATGGAACTGAGACATCAAACAGGACGATAGTCCATTTTTTAACAGTAAGCATAACTGCTTCCATGACAAAATGGACATTACAGAAGTCAATGCTAATACTATTGATGGGCATGATAGTAGCAACAGTGTAAATGCAAGCAGAATTAAGCATTTCCTTTCCTACAGGTACCCATGAACATTAGTGTGCCTGGTGCCTTTGTTCCCTTGTCACGCTCCCATCTCTCACAATCTTGACACACTACTCTCACAAAACAACATTCCAAACAGCTGACCAACACTGCCTTAGTGGAACCTACTTTCTTCTGAGCCAAATTACTTCCCACCTGTCCTTCCCACCGACCACAGGTCCCCCCTCAGACATCCTCTCCATGGCCTGAACTAGTCTGTCCTCTCTAAAGGCCTTAGCTAAGTTCCGTTCCTATTATATTGTTTAGATCACTTAAATTGTGTTATTGTTGTATTTGTTTATGTTATATATTAATTCGTTCCATGTATCCCTCATGTTGTATGTAAACCACCCTGAGCCATATGGAAGGGCGGTATAGAAATCAAATCAATCGATAAATAATACATTAAGACTTGGATGCTATATTGGAAATAAAAAGAATTTCTCAGAACCTGCAATGATCATCAACGTTCCTGAGTACCTCTTGAAGTGGATGGAATGGCTTGGATCCTACACCTTTGCTCAGTGGGTGCCTCTTTCCAGGCAAGGGAGAAATTGTTTTGGAGTTTTGTTGGGTTTATCTGAACCTGAGGTTAACGTGGCATCATTCTACATACCCTCATGCTACAGTTTGGCATCTCATTTGTTTTTCAAATGCCTACTGCCTTAGTAAGAGCCTGACATTTTATTTTATTCTAGTCATAACCCTGAATCAGCAAACAATTCCCTCAAGCTTTGCAAGGACAACTAACTATGCAGGTAACTGCAGTTACCGTAGATAATTTTTAATTAAATCAAGTGACTCAGTCGTAGCTCTCTTTAATCCTACCATTAGCCACTTCAAGGTGGAAACAGGAAGTGCTTTGAGAGGTGAGTAGTTCCCCTGTGACCTCCAGAATGCCCATCTGTATCCTGTCATTAAACCCACTTTTGCTACCCTTTGAAGCAAGGCAACATGTAAACTGGAGGGATATATATGTGACTAATCTATCCTTAGCTGACCCTCCTGTCATACTTACAATACTGCCCACCACTGCTTAGAACATTTTGCCCAGTGAAACTTTGCCCAAAAGTACAATAGTCTCCCAGGATTCAAGGGTGGGTGGTCACCCTGGTTTTGCAATATAAGGATAATACTTCCTGTCTTACAGCAATGTGGTAAGAATTTTAAGCAGATAAATGTATGTGAAGCATTCCTGTACATTCAAAATTTATTTTAATTTCTAATTATTACACAGTACCAAATTGCAGTATGCATACGTTGTTGGGGTTGCTTGTTCTAGGTGGTTCTGGTTTTCTTTGGCATTTTAAGTTAGGGCAAGAAAATTAATAAATGATCAAGTGAAAGAAGAACAGACGCAACTGAGTAATGCTGGAGCAAGAAGCTTCTCCTAGCTAAACTAAGGACTGGGCCCTTGATCGGTTTCGTGAAGTTATTTTGCATGCAGTTACACAAATACATAGGAAATTGAGGATGTGAACCAGCTGAGAGTCTGAACAAGTACCCACCTCTGTGTTTAGATGCATTTGCCCACTATCACAGGTCATGGTTGCCAACACACTCTACAGCAAAGCATGTAAACTGTAGACCAGTGGTCCCCAACCTTTCTGAGGCTGGGGACCGGCAGGGCAACTGCCCCGCCCGCGCATCTTACATGCACTGGCCGCGCCCGCGCCCCGCACATGCATGGCCGAAATCGCGAATGCGCCATGCGCTACCAAAATCGCTCATGCGCGGCACTTTTGCGCATGCACGCATGCGCAAAAGTGTCACGCATGCGCGATTTTGGTCGCGCATGCGCGATGCGTGGCGTGGCCCTGGTTCCCTCTCCCCGCCCTCCCGCAGTAAGAAGCTTCCCGGGCCGCAAGCTTGCGGCCTGGGAAGTTTTTTACTGCGGGGGGGTGGGGAGAGGGAGCCGCGGCCCAGCACCGGGCCGCGGCCCGCAGGTTGGGGACCACTGCTGTAGACACATCTTGGGCAGGAATCAGAGTTGCCTGGTCCCCCCTGGACACTGGTTTTTGTTCTGAGTTTTTTTGAGGGTGAGTCAGGAAACTTCTGGAGATTTGGAAATGGAGCCCATGGGGTACAATGTCATAGAGTTCACCCCTCAAGGCATCCATTTTCTCCAGGGGAAATTACCTCCATAAACTGGAGATGAGCTGTAATCCTGCGGGATCCCCCACCTCCCACCTGGAGGCTGGCATCCCTAAGGGGATGCATTCTTCCAAACATAAATAGCTGCTTCATTGTGTAACCCATTCTCATTCAGTACCCAGAGAACTGAGCCTGAAAACCCTTTTCAGGAGGCTGGCTTTTTGCTTTCTTGCTGTGTTGTTGTTTAAGTTGTGAGGGAGTATTCTCTAGATCGGTCTTCCAGATCTATTTTACCGACTTCCTACAAGCAACCAAACCAGCCTCGTTCCAGTTATCAGTGCAGTCAACAAAAATTATACTGTTATTATTTTGCCTGATCGTCAGGAATGCCAATGGACAGCACTGGTGTTGGTCTGAAGCAGCAGAGCAAAGTTTGAGTCCAGGGGCACCTTGAAGACCAACACAGTTGAGTCAACATATAAGCGCAGACTTTATTTCATTGCACAGCACAGGATTTCAAAAGCCAACTCATACCCATTTGACCATGAAACAGCTCCCCATCCCACACAGATCCTGAGGACTTCTCCTGCAGCAGAGTTTAAAACTTCACTGCAGGAGAAGCCAGCCCCAGGGTCAATTCAGTTTTTTAAGGTTCTCCAGGGTCTAGGGGAGCAGCCTTTCACACCACCTACCATGTGAGTCCTTTAACTGGAGATGCTGGGAATTGATCCTGAGATGTTCTGCATGCCCTGCAGATGCTTCTACCACTGAGCCATGGTCCTTCCACAAAGGCCCAGTTCCCTAACCTCCTCTTACCACAGGGCCAGAACCTACAGCCTTCTGCTCTGGAAGCAGAGAGCCACTCGGGGACAGAAGCAATGGGAGGGAAAGTGCCATGCATGAGAGTCACGTGGTGGTTAAGTCCCAGTTATTAATTTGGATTGTGAACTTGTATGTTTGGACAAATCATAAAGACCATCTTCTGTAGGAGGCCACTGTCACAACTAGAGGGCGATGGCTGTAAGGAAGGCAGTCGACAAGGAGGACAAAGACGGCAGAAAAACCGGGCAGCTGAGAAGCTGTTGAGTGTTCAGAGAGAGAAGCGTGCCCCTATGGGCCCACCCCATATATGTAGTGCTGGCACTAAGAATTCACATCATGAGGAGTTCACCATCACAACATTTCTGTAGCTTTCTAGAACAGATTTCCTAAGCGCAATGTGTAGAAAAACATAGGCACATGGATCCTAACTTAACAGGACAAAACAAAACAGGACAAAACAAAAGGACAGAGCATTCTTATCTCTCCCCAACATAGTAGCAAGTACTTGTTTTAGACAAAACAATTTGATCGAGGCAGTGTCATCAGTGCGTGTGAGCTATGATCAGAGGCAGTGCCCCACTGAATGCCAGTTGTGGTAGACAGCAACAGTGCTGTGAACCAGGGTTGTGTGCTCCGGCGGCCGAAGCAGCAGTTCCAGCCTGAAGCGCACAACCCTGCTGAACTCCTTGTGGCCTTTGAGCAGCAACATGTTTGGCTAAGTAACATCCCTAAGCAAAGCTAGAATCACGATCTCTCCCCTGGCTGCCATCCTAATTTTCCTGGAGGCCGAGGGAGTACTGGGCTACCTTAACTATGTGTGGGTCCCAGAACCCAAAGGACTTTAGAGATAGCAACCAGCACCTTAAAGTGGACCTGGAAACCTGCAGTAAGCCATGCTAATGTGTGGGTTATGGTTTACGTCAGATAAAGAAGCAACGAAATCTTACAGGAGCTTTTTGGGACATCTGAGGGGCAGCCCCTTACAAACAGCATTACAACTGTCCAGTTTGAGATTACTGTGACACGGATTAGCACGGCCAGGTCAGGCAAGTCGAAATACGGGGCCAATGTTCATGCCAACTATGCTGTTTTCCCCAGTGGAGCGGGATCTAACCACTCCTAGAACCCCAACCGATACAGATAGTTCTACCAAATCAAAAGGGGGGAACCCTTTGCCTTCTGGGACTACATCTTTCACCAGCCATCCCTTTTTTTCTCGATTCATTTTCAACTTGCTCACCCTCAACCATTGGCCTAGGACAGAAGAAGAAGAAGAAGATGATGATGATATGCTACTTTTCTCTACCCGAAGGAGTCTCAAAGTGGCCTTCCCTTTCCTTTCCCCACAACAGACACCCCGTGAGGGAGGTGAGGCTGAGAGAGCCCTGATATCACTGCTCGGTCAGAACAGCTTTATCAGTGCCGTGGTGAGCCCAAGGTCACCCAGCTGGCTGCATGTGGGGGAGCGGGGAATTAAACCCGGCTCACCAGATTAGAAGTCTGCACTCCTAACCACTACACCAAGCAATAGTATCTATCTAATCCCCCTTTTAAAAGCTGTTTATTCCTGCGGCCATCACTATATCCTCTGGCATAAAATTCCACATTTTAATAATTCTTTGTGTAAAGCAGTATTTATTTTTGTCTGTCCTGAACCTTGTGCTCATCAGCCTCACTTGATGCCCTCAAGTTCTAATATTTTGAGAGAAGAAAATTTTCTCTTTGTCAACTCCCTCCACCCAGGGAATACTTCTATAAACCTATATCATGTCCCCCTTACATTCCCACTTCACCACACACAAGTTGGCCAGCTTGGTATAGTGTTTAGGAGTATGGACTTCTAATCTGGCAAGCTGGGTTTGATTCCCCGCTCCTCTCCCACATGCTGGGTGACCTTGGGCTCACCACAGCACTGAGAAAGCTGTTCTGACCAAGCAGGAATCTCAGGGCTCTCTGAGCCTCACCCACCTCACAGGGTGTCTGTTGTAGGGAGAGGAAAGGGAAGTCGAAGGTAAGCCGCTTTGAGACTCCTTCAGGTAGAGAAAAGCGGCATATAAGAAACTATATGGTTTGGGAGTCACCTGTGGCCCTTCCAAAAACTGCTCCCCAATAGCACACCCACCCTTCATTCCAGGAAAGTGGAAGAGGCCACCAGCTGAGAGATGGATAAGTTACAGGCCCCTGAGGAGACAGCCTAGTGACAGGAATTCAAATAAATTCAAATAAAGGGCCCATTCCTTTCCTACCACCTGCCCACCCTTCTTTGCACTCTGCAATCTCCCCCCAGCCCCTGGGAAGCTCCCAGGGGGAGAGCAAGAGGGCCACAGTGGGATGGTGGTAGCTTTGCTCCCCTTTCTCTGTGGCTGGCTTGCGGCCTTCTACACTCCCCGACGTCCTCTCTCTCTTGGAGCGGCTGAGCCTCATGCTGGGGATAGAGTGGGAAGGCAGAGAGGGCAATAAAAGATGCATAGATTCAACACTGGGGAGGGCACGCTGCCTGTAGGCTCAGAAGTACTCTGGTAATGTAAAATGTTATAGTTACATTTGCATGTTACTTTACTGAATGTTTGTTTGTTTCTCGGGAGGTGTCCAGAGCATGCAGTAGTAGTCATATGGCTCTTTCGGCTGGTGCTAATTGCAAAACGTGGTTTTTCTAAAAGCTGTAACGAGTACCCCTGGATTAGAAAAAGTTTTCTCCCTCTCTCGTACTAACAAGAGAGCTTGGGAGTCACAGCAATGAAAATAATCAGCAGGAGATTCAAGAAATACAAATTCACACTACTATTTTATTGTGATGGATTGTTTTAAAATGATCTCAGTTCTCAGCCTGGGGGTTGCAACCCCTATGGGGGCCGGGCGACCCTTTTCCCAGGAGTCGCCAAGGCTGCTGCCACCGCAGTCCCACCACCACCTTCTTAATGCTGCGCCCCCCTTTGGATCATCCATGCCGCCGTCACCACAGCGGCAGCAGCAGTGGCCTCGGTGACCCAAAGGGGGGCGCGGCATTAGAAAGGTTGAGAACCACTGTCCTAGATGGAAAGCGAAGCTATAAAAAGGTTTAAAATAAAATAACGACAGTTAAATATAACTCTCATGTCCAGGGACAGTGTACCCCTGAATACAAGATACTGTGAGTAAGACAGAAGGGAAGCCTTTTATCTCCTGCTGAAAATCCTGGGAACAGAATGATAAAACTAGATACCGTAAACCTTAGCACTACAACTAGAAAATGAAATACCGCAGCCTGAGATAGAAAGAAAAGCACGCAGTGATTTGCCAGCTCAAACTTTTGTTTGCTGTAGTGATGCAGAAGTGGCAGGGGAAAGATTAGGTTCGCCTTTGTCCTATTGTCTCTGCGGAATGGCCCTGTCTGCTTACACATCACTCTGTGCTTCCATCAGCAAACATCTGAGGTTCCCCCTTTGCTGTAGTTAGCTGCAAAAACCTCACAGAGACTCTTCATACAGCTTCTGATTGCTCAACTACATCCAACCAGCTAAACCAGTTGTTCCCAAACTTTTTCAGGATGCCATCCCCTTGGCTCTCAGGCCACATTGCTGGTGCCCCCCCTCCCCGCCCCCATACAAACACACACCTCTTTCCTGGTGTTAGGTCTACTGCAAATTCAAAACACATTATATTGCCAACACTTCTTTTTTGGTTGTCGTGCAGCAGCCATATTTTAGTCTGGAAACAATACATACGTTCTTTGTAAAAGTCATTTGTAAAAGCTACTTTGAGTCCTCACTGAGGAGAAAGAGAGACGAGGAAACAGAAAGAGAGAGAGAAAGATGGAGAGAAGCAAGCGGTGGGAAACCCCATGGCCAGAGGCAAGCAGGAGGCGGCTTTTCAGCCCCCCTTTCAGGGAAGGGTTGCCACCCAGAGTTAAAAATCTCCTGGAGATCTGGGGTGGAGCCTGAGAAGGGCAGAGTCTGAGGAGGGGAAGGAGCTCAGCAAGAAGATGATCTCATCCGGCCCAACGTTTCTTCGGAGAGCTAAGCAGGGCCGGCCTGGTCAGCGCTGGGATGGGAGACCACAAGGAAGTCCCGGGGGGCTCCTGCCCGGCAGCCTGCCATGGCAAGCCCCCTTGGAACGTCTCTTGTGAGGAAAATGCAGCTGCAGTCAGAAGAGTCAGACTCCTGCCCCCCTCCTGCCCCAAATTCCTCACACCACCCCTGGATCCTTCCACTGCCCCCTCCCCCATGAAGTCCCAGCTGCGGAAAATGAGTGGCGTTTTCAGCTCCTTCATGACCCTGGAAAAGAGGATAGCAGAGCTGCCTTGAGACAGCATACTGCGCACTTTGGGAATCCCAAAGCTAACCCATACAGCAATTAACATATAAAAGGCACTATTCTATCTGGCACCAACCGAGAGTTCCAACCACAGCCTTGGAATAAGAAGCAACAGGCAACCCAACCACAAGTAAACTTGTCCATTTCTTTGTGAAACACACTCAAAAACCCCAGAGCTAAAAAGAAGTGATGCAGAAACAGGAGAGCACTGTAGTTATGCAACATGCAGTGATCTCCTTCGTATTAAACTGCCAAACTATCCTGTGTTTCTTTCCTTTTTTGGGTTCTAATCACAGGATATGACTTCTTGGCAATTTATTCCCTGCATGCTGGATCAACAATGAGTCAACCATATGGAAACAGCTCCTCGATTCACAACCTGCCAAAGTTTCAGTGCAAAAACACGGGACCGTTCCCAGAGAAGGCTGCTATCGGCCTGAGCTACAGACAAACGCCTGCCCAGGAGGCTCAGCAAATGAGGCAAGGGGGAGCAAAACAATTCAGCGAAATGAGCTCATAAGGAAAGAATCTGGCTCCCAGGGAAGTTTACTACAAACCCCGCTCTCCTGCCTTTTTGAACCAGTGCCACGTAGAGACACATCATCCTAAAGGGTTAACCTGAATTTCTGGCATACGTCCCTCTGCCGCGGGCAGCCAAATGCACACATTCCCTCCAGAGACACATGAGATGCTTTCGTATGCTACAGAGAAGCAAACAGATCCTAAGGTAAAAATCGCTCCCTTTTCCCTTTCAGAAATCATCTCCGCCTTGCTTTACAGCCCCTTATTGCTACCCTGCAACCCGAAAGCAAAAACAAACAAAATACCCAAAGGGAGGACAAAACACATTACATATCAGTTGAGCTGCTTTGTTTTGATATCTGCAATATAGGTTTGAAAGTTCTGGTGTCACCGGGCATGTGAGGGTGGCTATTAAAAAAAGATACACCACTTGACTGGACGGAAAGACATGTAAGTAGGACTGCAACCTCATTCATCATCAGCGTTGGAGGAGTTGTGCCTGGGCCGTGTATCTCCTCTCAGGGACCCTTAGCCTGGCCGCCCTCCCTCCCTCCCTCCCCATCAGGGTGTGGACACTGTAAACCCTGATGACTTTCGGAAAGGCCCCTTCAGGCTGTGGTGCTGTATGTTTTGTTTTTCACAATTTTTAATTTTTTTATAAACCTTCCCCTCAATAAAATGGATTTTAATTTGGAAAAGAAGACACCATTTCAAACTACCAATAAGAAAATCTGGCCCTGCAAACTGGCCCCAAAATAGTAATCCCAAGATAATCTGCCATTTCTCACAGGTGAGTTGAAGCCAAGGAATGGCCCCTTCACTTACCTATTTGGTCTTCCGGGATCAGCGATTCGATGGGAGGGTCCAGCTCCGAGCTCTGGGACAAGTAGCTTTTGACTTGGGTCATAAACTGCCGGATCGTCTGCAGCAAGTCTGTGCTGGAAACGTGGCATTCTTTGTTCTCCTGCAGGAAGCTCACATAGTCCTGCACCAGGGAACCAAAATAGGTGCGCTTGTCTCGAGACAGCTCTGCGATCTTCTTGATCATCCTCTTTTCGGGGGTCATGAAGGAGCTGAAAACGCCGCTCACTTTCCGCAGCTGGGACTTCACGATTTTGGGGAGCACAAATGAACTGCTCCTTTTCTTCTTGGGCTTCAAGGGAGGCGCCATGCTCTCCTGGTCGCTCTCCCCTTCGTACTCTTCCAAGCTGCTGTTGGTGTCCCCATCGTAGGCAAAGAGCGGCATGCTCCGGTCAAACTCCAGCGAGTCAGAGGAGGAGGTGGAAAGACTCATGTCGCTCAGTCGCTGCCTCCCTCCATTACACTGAGCTGGTGACTCAGAACATACAACCAAGCCCTTTCGGCTGCCGGCCGAAGTCTGCGGAGGCAGAGCTCCACCTGGAATGCTCACAGTCTCCGGCCCCTGCACCGAGGGACGGTTTGGCTGCGCTCCTTCTGAGCTGCTCTCGGCTTCCAAAGAGAGTGCCTTCTTCTTCAGGCGAGGTGGTGGAATGGGGGTCGGCTTCTTCTGCAGCAGATCCAAGTCACAGTGCTTGTTGTGAGCAGTGCTTTCTGGCGAGCTCGCCTGGTTTACAGTTCTGGACAGCTGGGGGCTCGTGAGGAGGCTATGAATAGAAGGTGGGGGAGGCCTGGGTGGAGGAGAGCGAGCCCTCTCCAGACCATTCCCGTCTTGCGTTCTTAGGCAGGGCCTTTTCAGATTTCCACCGATATCTTGGCTGTGCACTTTCAAGAAGAGAGGATTAATAAAGCACAAGGCTCCGTTGGTCTGGCTGCATTCCAGCTCCGAAGGCGTCCTGGTCCTTATAGAATGAACTCCATTTATGAGGCAGAGCTGCTGGGAGTCTTTGGAAATGCAGTCAGGAGGCAGGGGCTGCTGGAGAGGCGGCAGGCTGTGCAGTCTGTTGTTGGCCGGAGAGCTCCAAAAACCTGAAAGTCATTATGGAGTTACGGTAAGAATGCAAACATTTTGCAGCTGGCTGCTCAGAACACTCTGCTCAACAACCCTCGCAGAAAGGAAAGGCCTTTAACAGCCAGCACAGAGGCACTGAGGTGGGGCCAGAGGTGGGGAATCCAAACTGCAACACTCTTAGGGATGCCAGATCCCCGCTGAGGCCAGGAAAACACACTGAGACCACAAACAATGTCCTGATGTCACCCGGAAGTGACGTTGGCACGCTGGGGCCGCTGGGGGCCGACACTCTGGTTTTTGAGCAACAATCTATATAATTTGAGGCCATTTTTTAACCAGAGTTTTTTCCAAAAGCCAGAGTGTTACCCCCAATGTTTCTGGGCTGACTGTAATATAGGGTTGCCAATCTCCAGATGGCACCTAAAGATCTTCCACTCCAGACTTATTGTAGACTTCCTGGACTTTCTTACTGTAGAGCAGTGGTCCCCAACCTTTTTTAAGCTGAGGACCAGCAGTGCAACTGCCCCGCCCGTGCATTGCGCACGCACGGTCGCAGCCGCACATCGCGCATGCCAACCCACGGGACCAAGGCAAAATTTTCGAGCCTTCAGGGAGTGGCGGGATAAAAATCTAATGAATAAAAGTTTGTAAGTCAAACAAAAGTTTACTTAAGAATAGCTGAATGTAATGAACCAACTTCAAACCATAATATCTGGTCCTGGCTTGATGTAAACTTAGCAATCATGGTCCATGGAGTGTTCTGTGTTTGGATGATCATACTATTCATTGTTATCTTAATTAAACCATAGTTTTCTGTTGCACCCGAATGCAATCATCTAGTTATGCCTTCTTGACCATGGTTTATCTGAATTAAGCCCCACAGCAGGCTTATTCCTTAAAACTTAAGGGGCAGTAGCCAAATCAACCAGCATTTCTAACCAGGTTGATCTGGAAGCTCCCAGTGTTTCAGAAATGGTAACAATTGTTGTTTGAGAACTTTTGAATGGATGGTTTTCTTCTGATGCCTCTGATGTAAATGAAGGGGGGGGGGGCGACATCTCTCCATCCTTTAATTCAGGGGTAGTCAAACTGCGCCCTCCAGATATCCATGGACAGGGGCTCATGGGAATTGTAGTCCATGGACATCTGGAGGGCCACAGTTTGACTACCCCTGCTTTAATCAGTTCTTATTCTCTAACTCACTTTAAAAGGTACATTTGCAAAAGTTCCTGCAGGGCCCCCAGGTCTTCCGAGAGCTCGTTCCACCAGGTCGGGGCCAGGACTGAAAAGGCCCTGGCCCTGTTCAAGACCAGGCAAATCTCCTGTGGGCTGGGAACCACGAACAAATTAGTACCCACAGAGTGCAAGGCCCTGCAGGGGCTAGACCACAAAGGGCCTTAAAGGTTAAAATAGAAACCTTGTACTTGTTCCGAGCACAACTAGCAACCAAGGTGTTCCTATGAGGACCCTAGCAACTGCATTTTGCACCAGCTGCAATTTCCCAGTCAAGGACAAGGGAAGGCCCACATAGAGTGAGTTATAGAAGTAAATCCTGGAAGTGGGAACAGATAGGGCACTAGTAGTAGGGTTGGGCATTTCTGTGTCCAAAGTGACCATTCGTGCCTGAAGTAGCCAGTGCTGCGGTACGGGGGGGGGGGAGGTGTGGGCACTGGAGCAACAGCACCCACACCTCCCCTCCCCCATTGCACCGCAGTGCTGGCTGCTTCAGGCACGAATGGTTGCTTTGGACGCAGAAGCACCGAATCACAAGATGTCATAGTCCCATTGTATACGGCACTGGTCAGACCACACCTGGAGTACTGTGTGCAGTTCTGGAGGCCTCACTTCAAGAAGGACGTAGATAAAATTGAAAGGGTACAGAGGAGAGCAATGAGGATGATCTGGGGCCAAGGGACCAAGCCCTATGAAGATAGGTTGAGGGACTTGGGAATGTTCAGCCTGGAGAAAAGGAGGTTTGAGAGAGGACATGATAGCCCTCTTTAAGTATTTGAAAGGTTGTCATTTGGAGGAGAGCAGGATGCTGTTCCTCTTTAAGGAAGGAGAGCAGGATGCTGTTTCTGTTGGCTGCAGAGGAAAGGACGTGCAGTAAAGGATTTAAACTACAAGTACAACAATATAGGCTAGATATCAGGGAAAAAATTTTCACAGTCAGAGTAGTTCAGCAGTGGAATAGGCTGCCTAAGGAGGAGGTGAGCTCCCCCTCACTGGCAGTCTTCAAGCAAAGGTTGGATACACACTTTTCTTGGATGCTTTAGGATACTTTGGGCTGATCCTGCGTTGAGCAGCGGGTTGGACTAGATGGCCTGTATGGCCCCTTCCAACTCTATGATTCTGTGATTCTGTAATTCTGTGAACCCAGCCTCACCTGGCAAAGGTGGAATAACACCAGGTGAGCTACTCTAATGACCTGCACCTCCACAGAAAGAGATGAATTAAGGATCTCTCCCAGATTCCTGGCACAGGGCAAGATGCACCCTGGACAGGTCAGGCAGACGCACTTCCTGGCCTGCCCCCTTCCTTCCCAGCCACAGGACCCCCTTCCTGGAGGGGTGAATTTCAGGCAACTTTGCTCAAGCCATCCAGCTACGGCTTCCAAACATCTGGCAAATATTTCCAGGGGGAAGTCTGGCTGGCTGTCCGTGGGGAGACAGAGCTGGGTGTCATCTGCGTACTGATGACATCCCAGCCCCAAACTCTGGAGCAGCTGGACCGGACGGCACATGAAGGTGTTGAAATGCGTGGGGGAGAGAATATATTCTCCTCTCACTTCTCGCCAGATGACCCACTTCTCTGTGTGCATTCACAATGGCAGCCTCTGCTTAAGGGTCTGGGTGAATTCATCTATAAACATGTGCATTAAAAGTCCTCCTGTAGCGCAAAAGAGTGTGAAAGTATTAAGAACTTAGGCAAAAATATCTTGCAGGCTTGAAAACTAGTGAGACCGAAAACCCCCCAGGCTCCCCACCCATAGACCAATGTTCTCTCTCCTGGTCACTCGTTTACTCCAGCGTCTGAGGAGGGTTCCCCTCTTCCGCTATTGTTCATTCTATACGATTCACACTCTCCAGGGACAAGCTTATCCCCACTAAGATAACTAGCAGTCACACGGTAAGATGGGGACCGATACGCCACAGGAGTGCGGGGGATGGAGTTTGCTCTCAGCTGTCCGCGTCACGGAAGAGAGTGGCATCCCTTCCTGGGACTGTCACACTGCTGGCCGGGTCCCAACCATGTCCCTGCAGACCCAGGAGGGGGTGGCTGTGGCTCACTTGGGGGGGGGGCAAAATACCTCGAAGCAGCAGCTCTGAGCCTGCCTCCCTCGTCTCCTCCGCACTCCTTGACATGCCATGCCCGTTATGACACACACTCCTTCCCCTTCCCTTGCTCCCATGAAACACAGGTTGAGCTGGCATGGAGTGAAACATAAACACATTCCTGGCATCTAACCCATCACTGCCTCAGCCCTAATCAGAAGGGAACGAAACAATATTGCACCCAGAAAGCAGCCTCTTTTGGAGCACACAGAGACGATTCTCTGGGTGGTCCTCATCCCTGTGCGAACTGAAGGGCAACTGCAGGACCACACAGCCGGCTCCCCACTTCAGCCCCCCACATGCATCATGTCCCCCTCACAACGAGACAGCATTTACAAAGAGAGAGCTCAGGAACTAGACCTCTGTAGCCTTACGATACTGTGGCAACAGAGAGTGTCCCACTTGCTTGCTTTTTAAAAGGAAATATCAAGATCTTGTAGCTGCAAAGGTTTAAGGGGAAACGGGTAGCATGCCCTTTTCTCCCACTAAGCCCTCAGAGAAAAGGGCAAGAGACTTGCTACTTTCTTCAGACCAATGCCAGAAATTCGTAGATGGCAGCAACAGATTGTTATAACCCTATAATGCTATAGTGATCTAGCAATTCCTGGTTTGCTTCTGTTTTAAGCTAGTGGGATAGGGCAAACGGCACCAGTGATCATGCCAAATCAAATTGGGGAAACCTTGCAGCAAAGCAGTGGGGACGACAAAAGCAGCATGAACGGAAATGGCATCCAGAGCAAAGAAACCATATGGGAGCAGACTTACGGGAACAGCGGCTCCCATCTTCCTCTACCCCCTCCTTTCCTCCTAGTGGGAGGGAGTTTCGAGGCAAGCTACAGCAAGCAAGCACAGTTCTGCAGCAAGCTCCCCTTCAGGAAGGCCTGCTGCACCTTCCAATCCACAGCAAGTCTTCCGATCCAGCCCAGACATTTGAACTGCGCTGTCTTGTTCAAGGGAAAGCAAAGGGGGACCCAGTGTTGAGACAGTTAGTTTCAGTTCCCTGTATATCTACTTGCCTTTCTCCATGACTACCAAAGCCAGAACAAATTGTGCAAAATAGTACAAAAGGCAGAATAATTCAAAAAATAAATTATGCAAAGTCTGGGAAAATTTAAACAGGTTGCAGCATTTTCTTGCGGTATAATGTGCCTCGCCTGGCTATGGACCAGCCTCTCACGAAGCCACAAACACACAGCCCCTGTATCCACCTGGACAGAGCAGCCTCCATGAAGAGAATGTTTGGAGAATTCAAAGGGACAGAAGTCCTTCATTTCTGCTCTCCAGTCAGATTGCAAGAAGGGACACTCAGCCACACATGCCCTTCTTTGGGAATTAGTGAGACCGGCATCTGAGCTCTCGAGGGAATGCTTGTTTTAAACTAGATTGCACTTCATGGATATCTTAATCTCCATCAACTGCCCGTGTAGCAGGCAAATAAATACTGTGTAAAAATACTAAGTAAAATTATCCAGGCCTCCCCTTCTCATAAGCATTTATAACGTCTGTAAAACATATTATTCTTGAAAAATGGTTGTAAAGACAGAAGGTCTACAGAAGCCAGCAGAAAAAATATCCTTTCACTACTATCGTGAGTAACTCATGTCCTCTGAGAATCTGTATGGCAGGGGTAGTCAAACTGCGGCCCTCCAGATGTCCATGGACTACAATTCCCAGAAGCCCCTGCCAGCACTCACTGGCAGGGGCTTCTGGGAATTGTAGTCCATGGACATCTGGAGGGCCACAGTTTGACTACCCCTGCTGTATGGTAAAGTGGACAAGAATATTAGACTAGTGTTCAGAGCAGAGTTCAAATTCCTGCTCAGGTGGTTTTGGGGCCAGGAAATATGTCATAACCCAACCTAACTCACAGGGCGGTCGTGAATGAGGGACATGGGTTAACTACCCTACTTTCCGAGGGAAAAAAGAAACTGTCACTTTCTGGAGCTCAGAAGACAAACAGAAGACAAACACTTCCATCATCCCAGTCAGGGGTGGCCAAAGCGATACTGACAGGGCTCATGGGAATTGTAGTCGATGGGCAAAGCCACCGTTTGGCCACCCTGATCCCAGTCTAGAAGCTTCATTTTGTTCCTTCCAAGTGAACTGAAGCTGCTCTGTACTGAGCGAAACCACTGCTCCGTCACAGTCCTTATTGTATACCCAGACAGGGAGTGGCTCTCCAAGGTCTGTCATATCACCAGCTACCAGATCCTTTAACTGGAGATGCTAAGAATTGAACCTGGGACCTTCTGCCATGAACTCACAACAGGATGCTCTACTACTGAGCCATAGAGGCAGGGAGAAACCAGCCCTGGAGGCAAAAGAATGTTGCCAGATCTCAGGTGAAAGAATTCTGGCTCGTCACTTTTCCACTTGTTTCTCCCCACCATCATTCCAAGAAAGGCAGGCCTGGGGAGGCAGACTGGATGGCACCTCTTCAGACCAGTACTATCATCTATTTATTTATCATATGTAGTGTGCGTAATGCAGCCAGGAGATCCTAAGACTGCCTGGTTGGCAGGCAAGAGACGTTCAGAGGTGGTTGCACCTGCCCCTGCATCACGACCCTGGTATTCCTCGGAGGTCACCCTTCAAGTGCTAGCCAGGGCCGACCCTGCTTTGCTTCCAAGCTCTGATAGGATCTGGCTTGCCTGGATTATTCAGGTTGAGCAATAATTTGGAACACTCCCCTGCATTCAAACACTCCCCACAAAACAAAATATCAGCACAAAACATGCCCAAGCAAAGGGAGAGAACAGAAGCTCCCTGCTAGCTTGACAAGTGTTGTATTTTCATAAAGCATTTTTGCAAAACCATGTGATCATCTCTGCATCTCCCTAAGAGCACGATCCTTCTCCTAAAGCTCCACTTTGGCACATGATTTCTGACGCAAGGGAAATCCACACAGGCCAACCCAACCTAACAGGCATACTCACCCAGTCCTTGCTGGGCCACCTCTTCCAGCTCGGCCTCTGTTGTGGCTGCAGCGACCGCGCGGGGCAGCTTCAAAGTGAACGGCAAGACGTCCCTGGTTGGGAAACTAAGAATTATTTCTCTTATTTTGGCGCTCCTGGGCACCAAAAGCATTACTCCTCGCAAAATGAGCAACGATTCCAGACATGCACGTTTTGTTCAGAAGCAGTTATGTGTTCTTAAGCGCTTCCTTTTAAAATTCCAATCCTTACTTCTCTATTGGTGAGCCTACAGCATGTTTGTCTGAGGGCTGAGAGTTCTATTTTAACAGGAAGATTCAAGTCTGCTTTCCGCTCTGCAAAGAAACATTTACATAATCAAGGAACTGGAAATGATCCTGAGGGTCTGACGTGCACAGAAAATATGTCTCCATTGTGAGAGCGGAATGCAAAGTCTACCTGCCCAGGACATGAAAACAGCTGGCATCCTCAGATGCAAATCACTGATAGGCCATAGCTTGCAGGTACAGCCCAGCCCAGCCCTGGCTCAACTCCTGGTATCTTCAGTTAAAGAGCCAGTGGCTAGAGCTTGGCGAGGGAAGCCAATCACGCACTCTCCGCGTCCCCTACCTCACAGAGTTGTTGTGAGGATAAAATGCAGAAGGTGACAACACAAGCCGCTTGGGGTCTCCCACTGGGGAAAAGGTGGGATATAAGTGATGGAAATAAATAATGGAAATCAGGCAGCTGTGGTGGGAAAGAGCTCTGAAGTCTTGAGGAGCCACAGCCAGTCCTAGCAGATAACCCAAGCTGGAACTCACTGTTCTGACTCAATATCAGGCGACTGCTTATTACTCATGGTAAATATTGTTAAGGACAGAAGTCAGAAAAGGATGGCCCTTTTTTTCCAGTGCTAGTATCTGTCGAGAAGCAGCTGCTGCCACCCACACACAGGGAAGGAACCACCACTGGCAGCCTGCCCCGATGCCAGCGAAATCCTCAGGAACAAGCTGATTTAGCCAAGTAGGGGTTGAGTCAGCAAACGAGGTCAGCCCCAAAGGCAGAGCTAGATAAAGTTTCCTGGGCTCATCACTTTGTATTTGGAAATGACTGATGTCCAAAATTAATTAGTAAAGAGTGGAGGGATTTAGTATACCAGGGATGGCTGCTGGAATTATATGGTTAATCTTCTATATGGGCCACATTTTTGCGGACCCAAGAACCAATACGAACCAAGCGTTTGGTTCAAAAGCCAAACTGGTTCATAGAGGTTTGTGACCCCTGTTTTCTTCCCCATGCTGCTTTTGTCTATGAAATCCTGTGCAAAGAATAAAGCAGGTCTCTACTGAAATGGTTTGTAGCTGTCAAGGCTCGGGAAAGGAAGGCTGCGCCCTGGAACAGTCAGAGGAGGTCAGCTGCAGCTGGGGCCTTGAGGAGGCAAAGCAGCCTTTTAACACGTCAGGGAGGGTGGGGCAGGGCCTCAGTCCAAAAGGCCATTGGCCCAGATTCCATTCAATCACCAGAGGCCCACCTTGAGAAGAGGCATTGTGGTCAGCCTGCCTCCAGGAAACCCCTTATTGGGCCAGCCCAGGAAGCCCAGGGAAGATAGGCCAAATGAATCCTAAAAATCCAAAGGGAGAGGCAACGGGCAGGAGAAGGGAGGGGATCAGGGTGAAAACAACCCCACCCCCCCTTGCTCTATTCTGAGGCTCTTCTCTGGGAAATCCTAAAAAATGAACACTTGAGGGCGCTACAGCCCCAGGCTCCATCCCTGAACAAACAGGGAAGGGGAAATCCAAACAACCCCTGGATTCATGGGGGGGATGGGGGGGTCAGTAGAAAAGGTCCCTCGGGTGGTGTGGCCTCTACTGGAAGTGAAAGGCTCCCAGCCTTTGTGTCTATATTTGAAATCTCTGTAAGAGTAGCAAGAAGCTTAATTTTAAGCTTAATTTTAAGCGAATTCAAGCCTTACCTGCTAATACAGTAGAAAGCAATCAGCCTGAATAAATCAGCAAAACTTATCCCGGATCCTTCCAAGGAAAAAGCTGAGAAGCAAGAGAAAAGAAGCTCAGTTGCTCAATACATGTTCCGAGAAACACGGTTAAGCATGTTTTCTGCGTAGGAATGAATCCGCAGAACACAAACAGTTGGTCACAAACATCTGGAATAGCGCAGCCAAAGATCTGTAGCAACAGCCTTGGCTTAAAAAAAAAATCTGAACATGTCCTAATCGTTCAGTAAGCAGGTCACAAAATCTGAATTGCACAACAGTTGAAAACAGAAAAAAACAGCTGGCACATCCACAAGCTGCAGGCAGTGGGCCACCAAAATCAGCTGGGCTTCCATGAATCAGGCCTGCAACAAAAGCCCTTCCAGGGCCACAGGTGTGCCTCAATATGAGTTTTGTGCATCTAGATAAATTTAGTAAGACACGTTTTACAATTTATTTATTTACTAGAGGCAAAGCCCAGTGCAACCAGGAATGCATTGGGTGCTAGGATGCAGGCTTGCACTGGGTGCTGGTGGTCCTTGCCCTGGTCCCCACTTGACCTTGAGATCCAATCTGGTGTAGTGGCTAAGTAGAATGAAATCACAAGAGCAGATTTGATTCCCCTGAACCTCCCCCATGTGCAGCCAGCCAGATTGCTCCTGGGACAAGGCAAGGGGGAAGGAAGAAGGAAGAAGAAGGAAGTTAGACAGGAAAAAGAAAGAAAAAAAGAAGGAAGGAAGGAAGGAAGGAAGGAAGGAAGGAAGGAAGGAAGGAAGGAAGGAAGGAAGGAAGGAAGGAAGGAAGGAAGGAAGGAAGGAAGGAAGGAAGGAAGGAAGGAAGGAAGGAAGGAAGGAAGGAAGGAATGGAGGGAGCTAGAAAAAGAAAGGCAGAAAGAAAGACAGGAAACAGAGAAGAAGGGAGGAAGAAAAGAGCGAAAGAAAGGAAGTTGCCTTGCAGTATTGGGCCCTGGACTCACCTTCCCGTTTGAATCCCCAAGGGGAAAGTCAGGCACGGCAAGGCCAGCACACTTTAGTTGGTACGATTGGACCTTTGCAGCCTGGATGCTCCCCCCCTTGAATCCCCACCATCCCAGGCTCCCAGGATGGTGGGGAAGTCAGGCATGGCAAAGCCATCAAGTCTTGGAGCCCGGGATGAGGCCTTTGTGGCCTGGATCCTCCCCACCCACCTCCCCGTTGTCCTGGGCTCCTTTGGAGGCAGTACAGGTCCAGTTGGGTTTTCTTGTTTTCGGGGCCTTCTTGCAACCCTGGACCTGGACAGGCGCCGTCAAAGTCTGCACAGGCCACAGTAGGGCCACTTGGGCTGTGGGTGAGAATCTGCGGCGCCCTCCTGCCCCCCCCAAAGTCAGCCAGGCCATGCAGTGGCCTCCCCAGGCCATGCAGTGGCCTCCCCAGGCCATGCAGTGGCCTCCCCAGGCCACTGGAGGGCCTGTCCTGACCATGGGTAGCCGTTTCCTGGCCTCCCACCCCCACCCCCCAGAAGTCGGACGGGCGGATCTTGGGTGGGAAGGTGGCCTTAGAAGCTGCCCTGGGCTCCCGGAGGCTGGCCTGCAGCCCAATCTTTCTCTCCCTCCATCCCCACCACCCCGCTCAGCTGGCTTACCTTTGGGAGGTCGGCCAGCAGAGCTGTGGGCTCTCTCGGGCAGACGGCCTTAGAGGCTGCACCAGGCTCCCTGAGTGGAAGGAGGGAGGAAGTTGTGGGGCAGGGCAGCCCTTCCTGACTGATCCTCCATGGTCAAGTGATGCCTTGGAGGGCCAATCAGGTGGGCTATGCTTCGTTATTTACATTTGTATTCCGCCCTCCCTTGTGGCTAATATTTCTCATTAGTAGTAATGTGTTTTCTAATATACGGAACTTAAAACAGATTAATATCTAGACAATCATGTGTTCAGAACAAACTCCCAAGTGGCACTGTATGTGTAATCACAATTTTACAGATGACTCTGTTTCCGCAGACTTTTCCTGCCTGCGGCTGAGACACCCCCGACATTCACTTGACCTCATCTGAAGGAATGGCATGTGCCAGCTGCTCAAGGAAGGAAGCCGGCAAGGGCTGGCAGGGAAATCCCAGCAGCCTCCACTGCGGCCTCCTCACCCTGTCCTCCAGTTTTTAAATGCCATTTTGGGTCCCTTCACAGCTCCAAAGATCACCTGAACTTTGGCTGGGCTTCTGCATCATTTATGCAGATGACATTTTTAGCCTTTGGACTGGATACCTAATTTTTAAAAACTAAGATTTTAAAAACTAAGATTTTAAAAACTACATACTGGAGGGAAGGCAATCTCCTAACTTGAAGAAGAAGGAGTTGTTTTTTAATTGTCCATTTTCAGTAACCAAAGGAGTTTCAAAGCAGCTTACAGGTATCCCTTTCTCTCCCTGCAACAGTCACCCTGTGAGTTAGAGGGCGTTGAGAGAGCTCTGAAAGAACTACTCTATGAGAACAACTCTAAGAGAACTGTGACTAGTCCAAGGTCATCCAGCTGGCTGTATGTGGAGGAGTGGGGAATCAAACTTGGTTCTCCAGATTAGAGTCCGTCACTCTCTAACCACTCCACCACACTGGTTCTGTGGCTGGTCATCTTGCACAGATGTCCCCTGCATGACTGCCAGGTCCCCCCTGGTCACTGACAGGGGATGGGAGGCTGGGTTGTCAAATCCAGGCTGGAGATGAAGCGTGGGGGGGGGGGGGGCAGGGACCTCTGGGAGGTCCAATGCCACAGAGTCCATCCGCCAAAGCAACCAATTTCTCCAAGGGAACCGAACTCTGCAGTGTGGAGAGGAGCTGTAACTCCAGGGGATGTCCAGGTCCCACCTGGAGGCTGGCATCTCTAATGCTATCAGGTACAATAACTGCACAAATCTCTTAGCATACATTTACTCCAAAATGTTTGACACAAGCTCTGGATGCTGCAGCATCTCCCAACAACTTTCCAATTAAGTTATCAGTCACAATTCCACAGTGATCCAGAAACAGCCACATCAAGGATGGGTGTTGTTTCCCACCCCCATGATGCCCCAGCTATTCAATGGATGAAGGAAAAGAAGTTTCTGGAGCAACAGGAAACCAAAAATAAAATAGATAAACAACATGAAGAGATCCCCATGTAAGCCACGCTTCTTTCACAAGCATTCCCCTCCATTGAACTAGTCACACTAGCTGCAGTTTCTAGAACACTGAAAGCTTTGACTGTCAAAATGCTAAAAATCCAACAATCGAGTTTAATGGCAGTGGTGAATCCTGAGTGACTATTTTGCCAGACAAACAGATTACCTTTATTGGCATAATTCAATATTTAAAATATTGACAAACAGCACGAACAATCCCAGCACATGTTGGTAGAACTATTCTTTTTCCAACAAAGATTCCCTTGTTTAGATACTGACACCGAGAAGGTTGCCACTAGGGTTGGGCGCTTTGGTGCGCCTTGGCCACTTTGGCGAACTCAGCAGCCTGAGACGGGCAGTGCCGCGGTGGGGAGGGAAGGGGGGGAGGGGCGGCGCCCTCCACAGTGCTGGCTGCTTCGGGCCTCCAAATCGCCCAAGCAGCCAAGGGCGCCAAAGAGCCCAACCCAAGTTGCCATCTTTTCTGCAACCTTGGAGTCTCGATCAGCAAGTAATCTATATATCAGTTTCTGATTCTTTGGACAAGATGCTGGAACTACAGTTTTATATAAGGTCTTTTTGTAAATTATTGTAAAGGTGGCAATCCAAAAGTATGTGAGACAGGGAGTCGTTTTGCCGTTTCCTCCCTTTTAATGCATTTTATCCCTCCCCCAAACACTGTCTGCAATGGCAAAAGGGACATTCAAAACATGCATATGCCATCAGCAGACGGAGGAGACAAAAATAAGTTCGTCTCTACCAGCTCGGGCTGTTAAGCCAACTAAGCACGAACTGAGGGGATTGGGGCCAATGGGCCTTAGTGCCGCCAGCTCAACTAATTTTACTGAAGATCGTTTGTACAGAACTCTTCTGCCTGTGACAGTGGAACTGAGAAAAGGAGCTACACAGTGCAAGACCATGTGTTTAAATGACTTACTATATGTGCTCTCTTTTATTGCAAATTCCTTGAGACACGAACCAAACTCAGGTGTTGGCAGACGTAGAGATAAGACCTTTTTCTGCATTCTTGTGGACTTCCTAACAAGGAAGGTCTATTAAAATAAGAATTATACACAAAAGCAAGGTATTAGTAATCTTCTAAAAAAATGTCATTGCAGCCCTCTCTTCTGGCTGAATCAGTATGATTAACCACTGAGAAATTCCAACAGGAAGGCACATGCCAGAGGTTAATATTCTACTTAGGCAAGCAGTCTCATGGGTAATTCGAGCAAGAGTCTGGGAGCACACAGAAGAATATATTGAAATAAATGCTATTCGTCTTTAATGTGCCACAGATGATTTTTTTTCATTTTGCTACAACAGATTAACATGGCTGCCCTTTTGCAATAATCAATGGCTAGAACGCTAGCTAATTTTCAGCTTCCTCAACTCAGTTTTGTAACATGTGCATGCAAAATGAAATTTTAAGAAGCCAACCTGGATGTTAGCAAACATTTTTATGAATGCCCATATCATTTACCCACGGTCAACTAGCACTTTAGCTCTTCTGCCAGGCATCTGACTGGGGACAATGAACACCAGGACAACTCTGAGCAGAACAGCTATTGAGTTCCCGCCACATCAGGCTTCCTCAGCCCTGGGGTTTCTTGATGGCCCTGGAAGGGTTTCCCAAATGGGTGGGACTTAATTAATTTTGTATATATTTTTAAAATGTGTTAAATATTTATCAGGTGATATGATCATATATAGTCATGTCGACCCGCCCACCCCTCCCAAAATGGCCACTGATGGGCCTGGAGGGGGTGGGAAGGGGAGGGGCCCCAGGTGGGCATGTCCACAGCTCTGCTTCTCAACCATATTCTGCAGGATGGTGCCACTTTTGGGGTTTCTTGAAGCATGAAGAATGTTCCAGGGGTTTCTCAACAGTAAAAAAGTTCCCATAGAATGAACTTGTGGCAGAGGGGTGGAATGTTATCAATGGGCCTGGCCTTGATCAGCTGGGAGCGAATGATGTAATAAGCACATAGGTGCAAGGTGCTATGCGCACTTTCCATGTGACTGGAGGAACCCACCTTCTCCTTGGGAAAAAGAGTGTTCTCCCTTCTAACTGGGGCATATTTATGTTAGCAGTCTGTGGGAACTTGGGGGTTAGAATAATAAATGTATTGCCTACCGAATCAGTTTCGGCATGAATAATAATGAGCTTTGTATCGGTACCTCAATAAACCTCTTCTGCTGCTATGCTAAGTGTGTTCATTGGGAACGCGGATGGGGATCTGACAGTGAGGGCCGCTGCTAGCCTGACTAGACAATACTGACCTAGATGGATCGAGGGCTGGACTGAGTTTAAGGCAGCTTCACGTGTGCATATGTGAGCGGCAGGACTCACAGTGCGCATGCGCTCTGATGTGGCACAGCTGTGGTAATTGCTCACCTGATCCTTACCAGGAGCCACAGTTATAACGGGAGGGTCCCCAGAGAGTAACATGCTGGGCACCAGAGAGTAGATGATGTAATAGGGTGTGTGTGTGTGTGTGTGTAGGGTGCATTACCCAGCAATGGGGGATTATTCCTCAGGGGAAGGAGTTCTCACCCACCGGGAGATGTTCATGCACAAATGGGTGTCAAGCACCTGAGAGAGGGGGAGAAGGAACCACTGGGGCAAGACGAGTTCCAAGATCTGCACTTGGGACTCTCCAAAAGAGCACGCCTCTTGCTTTCAAACGACAAATGGAAGACGGTTCTTACTCCCGGAGGCTGGGTCTGCAGGACTTCTGCGGCTTCAGTATCGCTCAAACCCAGCTGTAGCCAAACTGGATGCGTATGAAGAAGTTTGTCGAGTATGCTAAGCTTATTGGGGAGGCTGTCATATCCAGAATCCCGTGGGAAGCTTTTAAAATTTTTCTGATCTGGACACAAATCGCTCATGTCTTTCTCCAGGCTACAAAGCAACAGAAAGAAAGAAAATTAAAAAAAAATTTTTTAACCTCTCTCAAGACGACACCGGTACTTTCAAAACAATCAGTTCTTTTAGCAGTAGAACAAAGTGTGAGTCCAGCAGCATCTTTAAGACCAACAGTTTAAATCTGGGTATCTGCTTTCAGGTGCATGCACACTTTGTTGCATTGAACTCACACTTTGTTCTATTGCCTTGGCTTTCCAGATATCCAAGGACTACAATTCCCATCAGCCCCTGCCAGGTGCTATACACCAGGGACATCTGGAGAGTCATAGTTTGGTCAGCCCTGCTTCAAACCAAGATGACTACTCACCTGAAGTTCTTTTAGCACCATGCTTTACAAATGTGTTATAGCAGCATAAACAGTCATTCTTAGGGCACCGGATGATCACACGATATGCAAACCCAGCCAGCCTTCATATCCTCCCCCATTGAGTGAGGTGACTTTGAAAAGTCTCTGTACAATAACTATACTATCTTACACTGTAACTACCCATTTCCTGAGTGGAAATTTGAACCCAGGTCTTCCTGGTCCTAGTTTAACCACCATGCTGGGCTCTCTCTTGATGCTTCTGAGGACGTTTGAGAAAGCTAGGTTATAATCTCCAGGCAACACTTTACGCCCATTCACTTTTGTAAGACAATCCTTATGCAAACACACACCTATCTTTATCACTCTAGTATCTTCATATGATGTAAGAAATAAACAAAGTCTCAAGATGTCCCAATATACTCATGGCTTCTGTTTTACAATCCAACAATGCAACAAGGCTAGTCTTTCCAAACGTACAGAGACAGATTTTTAAAATATTCCTAAAGAAACAAAAAACAGCATACATGGACTCTCAGCCTAGTCCTTAGCCCATGATGCTACTTCTGAGATGAAACAGCTGTTTGTACAGAAATTCCTGCGAGGAAAATACAACCATGTGGGGAGTGGAGAAGACAGAGCAGCATCATGCTGACTCTAGCAATATCTGCTTTGCAAATAAGATTCAGGTGGGTAACCATGTTGGTTTGAATCATCAGAACAAAGTTCAAGTACAGGGACACCCTTAAGACCAACACAGTTTTATTTTGGGTATAAGCTTTTTTGTGCATGTACGTATCTTCAGATACATTGAAAACAGAAGTCACCAACCATTACATAAAGCAGGGGTGGCCAGACTGTGGCTCTCCAGATGTTCAATTCCCACGAGCCCCTGCCAGCATTTGTAGCCCATGGACATCTGGAGAGCCACTGTCTGGCCACCCTTGACACAGAGCATGGGGAAGGTGTTGCCTGGAAGAGCTGATTTAGAGTCAAGATGCATAAATAAATGAGCAATAAATATAGCTAAAACTAGATTAAGGCAATTGGTAGAACCTGGAAATCCTAGCAAATTAGCATACAACATAATAAAAGTTTATAAACAGATCAGATGCAAGAACTGAATGAAGTCTGAATCTGTGATGACTACACTTGCTAATGTCATTCAGTTTTTGCATCTGCTTTCCTACCTTATAAGACTGTAAGGTTATAATTACTGTCCAAATAAAACACAAAGGATTTGGATTCAAGTGGGTAGCCGTGTTGCTCTGATGTAGCAAAACAAAATTTGAGTCCAAGGGCACCTTTAAAACCAGCAAGTCTATACATCTTGGCTTGGGTGGAGACAGATGGGACTAGCAACAAGTCTCATTTAATTACTTCTTTCCACAACTGGGAAAGATTAATGTAGTCCATTAATCACTAACCTTAACATTTTATTCCCCCTGTGTGAACCCAAAGGACTTGTGTTATTTTGTTATTCTAGCAAGGAAATATATAATCTTCATTATCATGATGCATATTTGTTGTGATGTTGTTTACTAATTTACTACTAATTTATTCTCTCCTTATATCTGTACTCTTATGATTCTTTCAAATGGGTAGCTGTGTTGGCCTGAATCAGCACAACAAAACAAAATCAGAGTCCGGTAGCACTTTTAAGACCAACAATAAATAATTGAATAAATCTTTGTTGGTCTTAAAGGTGCCACTGGACTCTGATTTTGTTTTGTTGTGCTTATGATTCTTGTTCCATTGTCTGAGAAAGTGTGTATGCACACAAAAGCTCACACCTTGAATAAAACTTTCGTGGTCTTAAAGGTGCCTTTGGACTCAAATTTTGTTATGAAGGGTTTTGAATACTCTGGAAGGGCCACACCAGAGTCAGCATGACCCGAGAGAGAGAAAGCAGCAAGAAGTCCTCAAGCACCTAGCAATGCAAGAAGGCACAAGCAGGAGCAAGGCAGGGATGCCAGCCTCCAGATGGGACCTGGGGGTTCCCTGAAATTACCACCCAGATCCTGACTACAGAGATCAGTTCACCAAGAGAAAACGGATGCTTTGGGGGGGGGGCTCTCTGGCATTGTACCCCACTGAGGTCCCTGGCCCCCTCAGGCTCCATCCCCAATTCCCAAGGTGTGCAGGGGGACCCAGCAACCCTAGAGAAGAAGCAGTTACAGCAAATGAAGCCATGTGCCCCTGGTCAAAGGGGTTGGGCTGGGGCAGGCTTGAAGCAGAAAACACACTGTCCACTCCAAGCCTCTTGCTACCTTTGCCAGACTGCTTTATTTGAGGCTTTTGGTGTACTTTTCAGGGGTTCCCTATCCTTCAGTGGAAGCACAAAGAATCCTACCTTTAGACCAGGGGTTCCCAACAGCTCTGAGCCTGCAGGCCCCTTGGGGATTACTGCCAAAGCTCAGCTGCACTAACATGGTGCACTTCTGTGGAGTCACTGCTGCCAAAGGAACATTTTTTATAATCTGTAGAGCCAATCATGTCTCCAGTCGGCAATGAGATGCCTTGCTTCCCAAAAGCCCCGCCTGCTTCCCAAAAGCACTTGATGGGGGCCGGAAAAAGTGTCAGCAGGCAGCAGGGCACCTACGGACACCCCTGGTTTAGTCTATGCTTCAAAGACAAATGGATAATGCTCAACTATTCTTGCAGTCCGGAAAAGCCCACATTCCTCCCACAGTCCAGAGATTTATGATCATGCTGGGTGGACTGTACAGTTTCAATTTCCTTACCTCCCAACTGAAAAGGTCCCTATAATTCTCATGCCAAAAGCAGGTATCACAGACCCAATCTGATGTGGCAGAGACTGAGCCACAGGACAAGAAAGCTGTGGGCTTCATGGGCATGTTGAGAAGCTGCCCTTCAGATCACAAGAAAAGGTTATTTACTCCCTAAGCCAGTATTTCCTGGCATGGCCTTCACAGCAGACTCATTAAGTGACTTCACAATGAAGGGCTCTATGGCACTGCACTGATGCCGAAACAAATGGTTGGTGCTTGGCAGGGAATTCCCAGAATTCGGCTCCAGGAACAGGCCTGCAGTCCAGGAAAAAACAGCTATTTCTGAGTAGAAGAATACTGCTACCTGTGCCCCAGAAATAAAGTTCACTGTCCCGGAATACCTAACCACTGCGGGATTTAGAATCCTAGAGTTGGAAGGGGCCATACAGGCCATCAAGTCCAATGATGGATTGGCCTAAAGCATCCAGGATGAGTATCGGTCCAGCCGATGCTCAAAGGCCACCAGTGAGGGGACCTCATCGCCCCCTTAGGCAGCCAATCCTACAGCCGAACTACTCGGACTGTGAACATGTTTTTCCTGATATCTAGCCAGTACTGTTCTACATGTAGTTGAAAGCCATTACTGTGGGAGCTATCTCTGCTGCCCAAAGGAACTGCTCCCTTCCCTTCTCTAAATGACAATCTTACAAATACTTAAAGACAGCAAGCAAGTTCCTTTCTCACCCTCCTCTTCTCTAGGGTGAACATTCCCAAGTCCCTCAGCCTTTCCTCGAAGGGCTTGGTCCCCAGGCATCTCCCATCTGCTTCTCAGGCATGCTTCTCATTTTTGTGATGGAGAACTCTGCACTTCTCCTTTTCAAACTGCATATTGTTCTTATTTGCCCACTTTTCCAGTGTGTTCAGATCTTGTTGAATTCTATCTCTAACTTCTGGAATGTTCACGACTCCTCCCCATTTGGTATCATCTGTAAATGCAATGAGTAGGCCCTCCATCACCTCATCCAGATCAGTAATAATACTGTCTGTGTGTCTTGGACTACTAGTACAGCGGCAGATAGCCAATCAGAGGCCATGGAACTCCACTGGAGGGCCGGGCTGAGCCAGCCTCAGCTTTGAAAAGTGGGAAGGGGGAAATTGCCTTTGGGCAGCAATTTCCTGGATCTGGAAAGCAGCATCAGCTGTGCCAGGCTTTGATTTGGCTTTTGAGTTGAGGCTCTGAGAAAAAAAGTTTATTTTCCTAGGACCAATAAGCATTCTGTTCAGGGCCCATAATTCCTAACAGGCATGTGCAGGTTTAGTGGATGGGTGCTCTGCCTCTGCTGAGATTCATGGAAGGAGAAATCATATCTCTGCTTCTGGGTTTATTTGCATTTGTTGAGAGCTATTTTTACTTTATATGCTGAAGCCATACACACATACCATTTCCCTTGGAAAAACTTTATTTCCTGTCAAATAAACCTTTGTTGTTCATCTTCATCTGTGTCTATTTATCTCACATATAAGTACAACCTTAGTCTAGCAAGACTGCAAATAATGGACCTTGAGGGAGCACTAAGCTTACATGATACCAATCTTTGAAGTGGGGGGAAGCAAAATCAACCAGTGAAGCGGCTCACAGCCATTTCAGCCTAGCGGCGGGCTGGGTGCACCCATTCACTTTTAGCCTGAAACGGCTGGCATCCATTTAAATCAAACAGGTTCATTGCAGACCTGTGATGCTCAGCTGTTTGATTTAAATGCCCCAAGCAGCCCAACCAAACTAGACAACAGTTCAGTAAATGTTCAAGAAAAACACTTTCCCTGGACTCTGGTTCAGGGGCTCCAAACCAGCCACATTTGGGCCAAATTTTGTCTCAGGTACCAGCTTGTGCCCATCTTTACTCATTTCCCAGGATGGTCAAATCAGGATAGATTAATATTACTACTGGCAGATAGGGGTAAATTTATTATTATTTGAATTGCAATGTTTCTTGCCACCGTCACAAAGAAGAAGATGAAGATGACGATGATGAAGCAGCATGGTGATGCCTGCACATCAACTGCACTATTTTGAGTCATTAGCCATTTGGATTGTAAGGTGGTTTTATTTTGAGATACTTTAAATGATCATTATGTATCTTATGTCTGGAAATCTCTTGGTTTTGTTTAGATGGAATTGTTACTGCTATGGCCTCTTTGCTGATGCAATGAAGACAGACTGTCCAAGCCTGAAGCTAGATCAGTTTCACATCAAGTTCCTAAACAAGCTTCTACATACTGTCAGCAATCTGATTGGAAACTGCATTTATGTATTTGGAACATTTCTTTGCCACCTGTGTAACACAGTTTACAAAATATAATATATAAATCACCGTAAAAGTTATTAAAACCAACCATTCAAAACACAGTAGGGCAGAAATCAATGTAAAAGATGAAGTGACTTAAAGTACTTGTTAGGTTAAAACCGGTCTATAATTTATTTTTTTTTAAAGATTTGTTTGTTAGTTAAAAGCTTGATTAAGCAGAAATGTTTGGGCTGGCGACTAAAGAAAGTAGAATTCCCACCAGGCAAGCCTCAAGGGGATGGGAGTTCCATAAATACAATGGCACATATCTATGCTCCAGGAATCATCCCTTGTTTCAGAAAGCTGGGAGTCCAAATACCAAAACAAACAAGAAAGAGGAACAAACTAGTATGTAATTCCAGCACTGGTTGCCAGCACAAGAAAATTGCTTCAGAGTTTATTTATTTATATTTATATCTATATTCCACTCTTCCCCAAAGGCTTATCCGAGGCATCAGATGCTACCTCATAACTGAGAACTAAAAAGGAATGACAACAGGAGGAAATAGTCCTCCTTCCCAACTGAAGCAGCACAACCAAATCTCAAACGCTTCCCATAGGATGCTACAGAACGATACTATACAGACTCACCTTTGTATACTGGCAGGTCCATCTTCCAGCTCCAGATCTGTCTGCACCATTTCTTGTTTCAGTTCTCCGATTTCTGATGCGATTGTGTCAATCAGCTAGGAGAAGAGCAAAAGTGACATGACGTCAAAAAAGAAACAGAAGAGACGTGGAAAGGGAAGCACAGGATGGATGAATCATTCAAGATTACAATGCTTTTTACATGGGCTTCTCTTGGGGGGGGGGCTCAGGGAGGGAGGATAAAAGGCAAGTAATTCTCCTGTCTCGCAGAGCTATTAATGCTAAAAACAGTTGAGACATTGTCAGGAAATGCCTTTGCCTTAACCATGTAACTAGATGGAGAAGTGTTGATCGTATCTCCTTTGTTAGCTAAGAAAAACATCAATTTACATGCTCCCTTTCCATCAAAAGTGATCCACAAAAGAGTTTACTTATTAAACTTTTAACAAAAACAACAAGAGAGCGGAGCAAAGTTAAGTAAGCAAAAGGCTGCATGGTTTATAAATAAATTACAAAGGCATGATTCAGCATTCGAAGGTTGGACAACGCAGTTGTCAGTAGTTTCATTGCAAGACTCTCTTGCAACATGGGCGATCCGGGGAAAACACCACTGCTAACAGAGCAGATCCTCGGGATCCGACCAGATGAGAGAAATTTTAGATTTGCATAACTCTCTCACTGAGACTGAGGGGACATCAACACAGTCAATCTGGGCTGAATCATGCCCTTATAGTATTTATAAGGCACACCTCAGGCATTCAAATCACTACATGCATTATTTCAACAATCCTCATAATGGCCCTGTGAACTAGGCCAGTGCTGCTATAGCTCTGCTATGGAAAGAGAGCTTTACTACAACCAGAAGAGAGCTATTATATCACCAAATCAAGCGAGAGCTACATCATTTTAGATATAAGAACTATCTTGTTATGGACAAATTATCACGTCAGGTAAGAGAGTTTCTAAGCACACTTTCTTTACCAATGACCATCCCTTTCTGACTGACATATTTGTTTCATACATACTATCCCTCTGCTCCAAATAAACTAATTGAAAACCAATTTCCTACAACCACAAAAGTGTTACCATAAAACCAGGGTTAGTCAAACTGAGGCCCTCTAGATGTCCATGGACTACAATTCTCACTGGCAGGGGCTCATGGGAATTGTAGTCCATGGACATCTGGAGGACCGCAGTTTGACTACCCCTGCCATGAAACTATACTTCAGCTAAAGGCCCTTCATCCTGGTATTCCTTCCTAAATTGGCAGCCCATTTCACAGTGAAGAAGCTGCCCTCAAAAACATGGGGACTGCAAAGCTGTTAGGCTGGTAGCCCTTTTGCTGGCTGTTTGAGTCTAGTATCTACAGCCCTGCCGTAGAGCCCCTTTGACTTTAATTGTGGCTGGAATTAGGGAAGACTCTGTTTGGTGGCCAAAGGTTGAATTTGTTCTCTTGTGTACACAAGTACAAGTGTCCAGCACACTCTTGGAGGCCGTCTAGATGTGATGTGTACTCAAGGTAAGTGCCGACCCAGGCAAGCCTCAAGGGGATGGGAATTCCATAAACAAGATGGCGCGTTTCTATGCCCCAGGAATCATCCCTCGTTTTGGAAAGCTGGGAGTCCAAATACCAAAAGAAACAAGAAAGAAGAACACACTAGTATGTAATTCCTGCAGCAGCTGCCACCACAAGAAAAAAATTGCTTTAGAGTTTGTGCTGCCATTTTGAAAAGTGAGTATCCAGCTGGGAACTCCTTTCAACTGAAATGAGGGAGGGCAAATTTTGGAAGATCACACCTCCTCCCACATTGTTTTTTCTTGCCAGAAGGCACTAGAGAATGTCCAAGCAAACAATGCCCTGGCACCAAATGGGGAGGAAAGGCAGCAAGAGGGGAGGCTTGATCCCCTCTGTCTCCCACAACATGATGGTCCTGACCAGAATCGGGCCCTCGCAGTGAAGTTTAAAGGAGTTCCAGACTGGGATCTCACTTTTTTAAATGGCAGTATGTCCCCGCATTCACCTGTCACTTTTAGATGGGCACCCAGTTTGAAGGTCATACCTAGAGCTAGGGAGAAGATCTGCTATAAGAGAGGTTCCTCAGAAGTCTTTTCCACATCTTTCCCATTTTTGTTACATTTTTTAATTACTGTACTCCACTCTGGGCCCCACTGGGGGGAAAGTGGGATATAAATACAGAAACCCGATAAACATGTTCCAGAGACTTACAGTGGCAGCTCATGCAGCAGGACGCTAGAAATCCTTCCTCACCGACAAGACCCAACCACATGCATTATCTTTTGATAGCAATACATCAAAAACCAAGGAACCTAGAAGGCTAAAAGGGACCGTTTCATGCAGTATTTTATTTATTTCATTTATACTTCTGTTTTCTCTCCAATGAGGAACCAAGGTGACTTATAATCATTCTTCCTTTCTCCATTTTACCTTCACAACGGCCCTACATAGGCTGAGTGTCCTTTTGTATGAAAAGGCCATCTCTATGCCTTCAACGGTAGGTCTGAGAGCTACTTGTGCGGCCTTCTAGTGCCTATACTGCCCCCTGCTGGACACAAAGATATACTGAACTGCAAATTTATAATCATGATGAAGCAATTAGCCAACTATGTAGGCCAGCAAAAGGCCAATCGTGATGTTGGTAAAGAGGACGGGAATCCCCTGTGGTCCCTGTCAGTGGAAGCCACACCGCCCAACTATGCAGATGAACACCAGACTTCTGCTCCAAGTATAAAGTTCTCCCCAAGTGCTGCGGTTCCTTTTTCCTCCCTGAGAATTGCATAACAAACTGATATGGAAAGATAGGTCTCCAGAGTCCATGTCTGCTCCCCCCCCAAAAAAAGTACTGGGGCACACCTCACCCTGGGTAGTGGGGCAATGGGAATCCACTCCATACGAAGGGTCCCCTGTGGGAGAGACACAGAATCAGCTAAGAAGCTTGGTCCTGCCTTCATCCTCATTCAGCTCGCAAGGGGAAGCAAACAGGGATGCCAGTCTCCAGGTGGGATCCGAGGATTTCCCGGAATTCCAGCCCATCTCCAGACTTCAGAGATCTGTTCCCCAGGAGAAAATGGATGGACTTTACAGCACTGTACCCCGCTGAGTTCTGTGTTCTCCCCAGGCCCCATCCCCTAATCTCTAGGAGTTTTCCAACCTGGATCTTGTAACCCTACCCCCAACCTGTCCTCCACCAGTGGCCGAAGGGGACCTGGCAACCCTAAAGGCAAATGGAAGGCACAATCTCCTCTGATGAGGCCAGCCGGGCCTTGATGCCCTGGGAGATGGGTGAGGATTTCCTCACTGGTATGGACTTCCCCAGGGACTTCCCCAGGTGCTGTGGCTTGCTGCAGCAAGGAGTTGGGGGCCTATGCCGTTGCTGAGAGAAACTCTGAAAAGGGAGCTCAGGCAGCCAAGGAGGAAGCAGGTGTATCTTGGGGTTGAAAGGGTGACCCTAGGGCCTCCAGCGCTCCCAGACAATAGCTTACAGTGCATCACTTTGTGAGAAGATGCAAAACTCCCCAAATGTTTTACTTGAACTCAAATGCATGTTACATTTCTCTCTCACCTTCCATCCTGAAACTAAAGGGATGTCCCCCATCCAGGTACTGCATGCATCCAGCCCTGTAAAATGACAGGTAGCATATGTGTCTTCCACACAAATTGTGGGACCTGTACCCTACAAGAAGGCCTTGTAAAGACAGGGGTGGGCAAGTACTTTTCAAGCCTTTCCAAGCCAAATCACACATCCCATCAGTTTAAATCAGAGAAGCCTGAATCGATTCGAGATTTGGCTGAGAGAATGCCTTCTCAACCACCACCCTTCCCGAGCAGCTCTGCACAGTCTGGGAAGGGCTCAGGGGAGGAAAAAGTGCTGGCTGTCAGGCTTAGTGGAGTGTGTGTGATTTGAATTGCCCCAACCTCCATACAGTTCAAGCCAATCAAGGGTTTGAAACCGCACAGTCCAACAAACAGCCTCTGAGAAACTTCTCACAGTGTGATCAGCTGTTTGGTGGGCCCAAGGCATTTACATGGACATCTAGGTCCCTTTAAATCATAGAATACTAGAGTTGGAAGGGACCTAATGGGTCATCTAATCCAACCCCCTGCACTATGCAGGACACTTACATCCCAATCGCTCATCTACTGTCACCTGCCACCCCCTTAAGTCTTCACATAATCAGCCTCTTCGTCAGATGGCTCTCCAGCCTCTGTTTAAAAATTTCCAAAGATGGAGAACCCACCACCTCCCGAGGAAGCCTGTTCCACTGAGAAATGCCCCGGAGCCCAAATTAATTCAGCTGTACTTGAAGCACCCAAACCTGAACCTCTGTACCAATACTGGAGTTCGAATGATTCAGGGATACCTGAATCATTTCTTGCCCAATCTAAACTGTGGCGAATTTTTCTTCAGTGAACATCCCAAGTCAAGAACTGATGCTTCGAGTATTCCTAGGTGTCACAAGGTATCACTAATGCAAGACCAAATTATGCCTGTCTGTATGGGGTATCTGAGGCTGTGGGAAGATCAGAACCTCCTTTGTGAAACTCCATGTGGCTCACTACATCTACCAAAGTTTGCTGACTCCGGATCAAGGCCTTCCTTCCTGCGTTTCTGTTCTGGAAGAAGAGCAATCATTAAACCGATGTCCAGCGTTTCTTATAAGCGATTCCTTTCCCCCTTAATAGCTGCAAGATTTTTCTTTCTTCTTAGAACTCCACATCCTCTCTGGCATCTTGGCTGTTTCCTTCCTAATTCAATAATTGCAGGCCATGGAGTTACAAAGGCAAACTTGTTCCAGGGCTTGGCAGACAGCCAATCATGGAAGCATATCTCTCATAACCAAGAGTTTCTATTTGTGAAGCTCCCTCAAATCTTTATCAGCAACGACTTTAAAAAAATCTCCTGCAAACAACACAGGGTTAAACTCCTGCTGCCAAATAAGCTGAACAATAGAGAACAAGCAAGTATGAATGGCTACACGCAGGACTGTTTTCAGACTCCAAGATCACTCAGTACTTATTAAAATAAAAAATCCCACAACACAACCCTAGAAGGGCCAATAGACAGGCTTCCAGATCCATTTCAACCACTGACAAAGTGAGCAGTAGATGTTTGATTAGCACATGGTGTCAAAAGTGCATCTTCCTCCTGCCCTTTCACACAGGAAATGTATTTGCTGGATATACACCAGTCACTCACACTCACACACACGCACACACATGCAGCTGGAGAGGGTACTCAGACATATGTACATTTAAAAACACGTGCATATGTTCTACGATTTAGGCGTGCTCCCAGAAACATCTGTGCCAGACCAGTGTACATTAGGATTGTGCGCTTCAGCTTGGTTTGGCCACCTCGGTGATCACCGAAGCCCGAGGCAGCCAGCGCCGCGGTGCGGAGAGGAGGGGCTGCACGCAGGTGCAGAGTTGTGCCACTGCCACCCCTCCTCCCTGCGCCGTGGCGCTGGCCTCCCGCACGCCACTTCGGGCTTCGGTGATCGCCAAAGCAGCCAAACCCGAGTGTATGTGCATAAAATACACTTGCTGAGTTGAGCATGAAGCGCCTTTTAAGACCTGAGCAATCTTCTCAGAGCTTCCAAAGGACAGTCCAGTTACCTCCTTTTGCATTCTGATCACTAAACAGAGACAAGGCTGGGTCTTCTTGTTTATTTCTCAGTCAGTCAGGAGCCATGCACACTGGTGCTGCTATGCACAACCTACAACAGCAGCACACTTGCATACAATTGCAACTTTAACCAAGGCAAGAATCTTGACGTAGGAATTTGCCACCTGGTGTGGCGAGCCCAGACTTTATGCATTTACCCGCTTTGCCTTTCTCCCCTGTGCCATCCCAATGAAGCTGACATAATTCTCCTCTACTTTATCCTCACAATAACCCTCTGAGGTAGGCCAGGCTGAGAGTGTGCAACCGGCCCATAATCAAGCAAGTTTCCATGGCAGAGTGGGGATTCGAACCGAAGTCTCCCGGATCCTAGTCCAGCACTCTAATCACTGAACGCTAGCTCTTTTAAGGATCTTTACAATGGCACAAGGGCCAAACTCAGCAATAGCACCGATTTATTGCTGAGGGCCAGAAGGGGATAGGAAATGGGTACAGTGAGTAACTGAGGAGCAGCCCGGAAAGCCTGTTGCTTTTACAATCTTCAGCCGTTTTTTTTGTTTTCTGTGAAAAGCTAATGATTTAAATGCTTGAACTGCTTTGTCCCACTTGCCAAGCACGGAAGCCAGCCTCAGCCACCACAGCATAGACTACTATTCCACAGCTGAAACTAATTTGAAGAACAGACTGTAAGGAAAAGCCGAAAAATCTCATGGTTGGACCCACTGTATTCTGGAAGTCTTCTGACTCGGAGCAAGAAAGCAGCAGCTGCTCGCATGTGAGTATGTCCTCAAAACAATTGGCCGAAGCCGGAGAAGGTCTGCAAACGGAAGCATTTACAGTCCTGGTCTTTCGGCTTTTCACTACAGCTGTTGTGTGTGGACGCAAATATGCAAAGGCATTTTGAACAACAAGATGCAAGCAGGAGAAATAGCTGCCTGTCATGTGGGAAAGGTATACTTCCAACATGCACATACAATTGGAAAGTCATACAAGGAAATTCATACAAGAGCAAGAGGCTTACAAAGAAACATGTTTATCACATTCCTTACCCAAACCCACCACTTTCTGCAGCATCTGAGCACATATCTTTGCTTGTATCGCTCTGGGAAACTACAAAGCCCTGCACTAGTAAGGTCAGGTTTCAGCAGCTCAAAAGCCAAGTTTCCTTAGAGTAGCTTTGTCAAAAATCGAAAATTCAAACGTAAATTTGCAACAATCTGGCTTATGCCACACATGTACCTCCCCATCATCAGAAAATGTAGCAATTTCCCCCCTTACCTTAAAAAAGCTCCCTCTCTCATCCAGACACTGGGCTTCCATGGTTAAAATTGACATTTTCTCCAGGAAAAATCCTGTGAGCTCCTCCTAGAAGCAGAGACATTTTTAATGGTTAGTCCAGTCTGTAGGAAATTCCTTTCTAAGCCACAGAAACAGTCACAACAACAGTTTTGCCAAGACTTTCCTCCCCCCCCCCCCCAAAAAACAGCTCAATGCCAGCTATTTCCTACCAGAGCCTTTAGCAGACTGTTTTGGTCTATTATTTCCTGAGAACGGCATTTAAAGGCAGAGCCGCCAGCATTTCCCGCTCTTCCCAAACAATCCCACAAGTTGCTTCGGGTGGATTTTCACAGGCCTATTCTAAAAAGACTGCAAAAAAATAAAACAAAACACATAATACTTGCTTTGTTTGCTTGACCTCAGCTCAAAGTTCACAGAATAGGGAAAATATTAGGGGGTCACCACAAACCTCTATTGCAGATTACAGATCTAATGAGTTATCAAAGAGAGGGGAACATTCCAAAATAAGTCCACTGAGGTATATGGGAGAGGGAAGTACTTCCCAAGTGTGGGGCAATTACAAAAGAATACACAAAATGCAAAACACAGTTTCAATTTCAAAACTCAGCTCACTAAAAGACAGAGTTTCTGGGCAGGTACAAAGGGTCTTGCACGGGGATAGTCAAACTGCGGCCCTCCAGATGCCCAGATGCATTTGCTGGCAGGGGCTCATGGGAATTGTAGTCCATGGACATCTGGAAGGCCGCAGTTTGACTACCCCTGATATAGGATCATATCACCCACTACATATTTAATTTAAAAATTACTCCTGGTCTTGAGTCTGCTCTTGTATCTGCTTTGACCTGTAACCCCCCCTCCCCTCAAGTAGGCTCCCAGGAGCTGGGAGTCATGCATACAGACCCTCCCTTCTGCTTACAAACTGAAAAGGCTGTGTTTTGCCAGGTCCGATTTCATTGTTAAAGAGTGGCAAAGCTCCCGGACCAGACAAAATATCCCCTGAAATTCTTAAGAAATGTTCAGTTATCTGGAGCCCCCTGCTTGCCGTTGTGTTCACTAACACTGATTGTCATGGGTTTATCCCTACCTCCTGGACCTAGGCCATAGTCATCTCAATCCCAATATATAAAAAAGGAGAGCCTCTATCTCCAGCAAACTATATGTAACCAGTATTAGCAATATAAATAAAAGGCAGCCTCCAGGGTGGAGCCTGTCTGGGCCTGTCCAGCCCTAGAATGCAGGCCAATCCAGGAGTCCAGAAAAGCTGGGTGACGCCAGATTGAGCCAGCCCCAACCAGGCATGTGCTTCACCCGCCCTTGCGGCCACACACATGCTGCCCGCAGACGGCAAAGAAACTGCGCCCACTGGCCTGGCCCTCTGTGCAGAGGCTACAGTGGTGAGGCGGCAGCGCTGGAGGCTGTGGCCCCATGAAAGAGGCCACGGCCGGAGCAGGCTGCAGTCTCCTGTGAGGCTCAGTGGTAATAAGTAAGCAAAGAAGGGCATTTACCCTTGCAAGATGCTCCATCTTGCCTTCAGCTCTTGTAGAGGGTCGGTATAAGAACATTCCCCTTACACTGAGACAATGTTTTTGTGGGAGTGGCGAAATTGATACAAAAGATCATATATGCCTGCTTATGTAGACATTCATAGCAACTTGATTGAACCAATCCTTAAAAAGTTGCCAGAACATCATGATGTAGATTGAGCAAAGAGGCTCCTAAGTGATGAGTCCCCCCAGGTGACAACTCAGCTGGCTTTGTGCCGCTGCCATAAAAATCCGATGCTCTAAAGTAGCATAATTTTAAGTTCTATTTTATATTCTGTTTTAAATTATATTATATTAAATGACCATATTATTTTGGTCTTTTATGTATTAACTTCATATAACTTGGTCTGAACGACTGTAATAAAGTTTGAACTGAACTGAACTCAGTGGCACGGAGAACTGCGCTGATGAGGTGGTGGCACATGAGGCACTGGTGAAGAAAGGGCCGGCCTCCACCAGGCAGTCACGCGCAGCTCACCCACCCTCACAGCCACACACACACACTGCCTGCAGAGGGTGCAGGAACTATGCCCGCCTGCCCGGCCCTCTGCGCAGCGGCTGTGGTGGACAGTGGCGTTGGAGGCAGCAGCAGCAGCAGAGATGGGACTGATGTGCGGGGCCAGACTGCCCCCTCTAGTGGGGCTCGCCACCGGGAGAGAGCCCTGCTGAGCTCCCATTCCTCCAAGAGAGAGAGAGACCAGCTCAACAAGGAGAGAAACAAATAATCACTCGGTCCTTGAGCAGCTGGAACTGAGAGCTGTGATTTCTAAGACTCAGCACGGGTTTCGCAAGAAAAAGTCATGTCAGACCAACCTTATCTCTTTTTTCGAGAAAGTGACTACCTTGCTGGATCAGGGGAATGCCGTGGACATAGTTTATCTGTATTTCAGTAAAGCTTTTGATAAGGTTCCACATGATATTCTTGTTCACAAGTTGGTGAAATGCGGTATAGATCCTAATTCTGTCAGGCAGATCAATAACTGGTTGACAAATTGTACCCAGAGGATACTTGTTAATGGTTCAGCATCTTCTTGGAAAAGAGTGACAAGTGGAGTGCCCCAAGGATCTGTCCTGGGGCCTGTGTTGTTCAACATATTTATAAATGATTTGGATGAGGGATTAGAGGGGGTACTCATTAAATTTGCAGATGATACTAATCTGGGAGGGGTAGCAAACACAACTGAAGAAAGCAACAGAATAGAGGATAATCTTGATAAGCTCAAGAAGTGGGCTAAACTGAATAAAATGAAGTTTAATAGGAACAAATGTAAAGTTCTGCATTTAGGTAGGAAAAACCAAATACACCAATATAAGATGGGGGAGACTTGTCTTAGCAGTAGCATGTACGAAAAGCATCTAGGAGTCTTAGTAGGCCATACATTGAACATGAGTCAGCAGTGTGACTCAGTGGCTAAAAAGGCAAATGGGATTTTGGGATATATCAAACGGAGTATCATATCCAGATCACGGGAGGTGATGGTACCGCTTTACTCTGCTCTGGTTCAGCCTCACTTGGAGTACTGTTGTCAGTTTTGGGCATCCCAATTGAAGAGGGATGTTGACAAACTGGAACGTGTCCAGAGGAGGGCAACAAAGATGGTGAGGGGTTTGGAGACCAAGACATATGAGGAAAGGCTGGGGGAGCTTGGTCTGTTTAGCCTAGAGAAGAGATGACTGAGAGGGGAACTGATAACCATCCAAGTATTTAAAAGGGTGCCATATGGAGGAGGGAGCAGAGTTGTTCTCTCTTGCCCCAGAGGGACCAAAACGAATGGGATGAAATTAATTCAAAAGAAATTCCATCTAAACATCCGGAAGAAGTTCCTGACAGTTAGAGCGGTTTCTCAGTGGAACAGGCTTCCTCAGGAAGTGGTGAGTTCTCCATCTTTAGAAATTTTTAAACAGAGGCTACATAGCCATCTGACAGAGAGGCTGATTCTGTGAAGGCAAAGGGGTGACAGGTTACAGTAGATTGGGATGTGAGTGTCCTGCATAGTGCAGGGGGGTTGTACTAGATGACCCATGAGGTCCCTTCCAACTCTATGATTCTATGATTCTATGACAGGAGCAGGTGGGGCTGGAGCGGGGTTTGGTGGGGAGCCCTCTACCGCCTGTTGCATCCATGCATGCAATGTGCTTTACAGCTAGTAGACCAATAAGCCTGCTCTTAATAATCAGCAAGCTCTACGCGAGCCACCTACACTGGAAGCTTCTAAACTCAGTCCCCATGGTGTCTGGACCAGAGCATGCTGGGTTCACCAACCAGAGCATGCTGGGTTCATCAACTCTGGATCACTGCATTACCCTTTACCATCTCACCGAGAAATATTCCAATGGCAGCAGTGGAAAGTTCCTAGAATCATAGGATCATAGAGTTGAAAGGAACCTCCAGGGTCATCTAGTCCAACCCCCTGCACAATGCAGGAACTCACAAATAACTGCCCACCCACTTACAATCTGCCTAAGTTCATAAAATCAGAAATTTTGTAAGATGACTATCTAGCCTTTGCTTAAAACCTTCCAAAGAAGTAGAACTCACTACTTCCCAAGGAAGTCGGTCTCATTGTCAGGAACTTCTTCTGGATGTTTAGCTGAAAATTCTTTTGAATTAACTTCAATCCATTGGTTCCGGTCTGACCATCTGGGCAACAGAAAATAACTCTGCTCCATCCTCTATATGGCTGCCTTTTAAATACTTGAAGATGGTTATCATATCACCTCTTAGTCATCTCCTCTCCATGCTAAACAGACCCAGCTCCCTCAACCTTTCCTCATGCGACTTGATCTCCAAACCCCTCACCATCTTTGTAGTCCTCCTCTGGACACTCTCCAGTTTCTCTACATCTTTCTTCAGTTGTGGTGCCCAAAACTGGACACAGTACTCCAAGTGAGGTCTAACCAGGGTGGAATGAAGTGGTAATATCACCTTGCATGATCTGGACACTATACTTCTTTTAATACAGCCCAAAATCCCATTTGCCTTTTTAGCTACTTTTAGTCACACTGCTGACTCATGTTCAGTGCCTGGTCTACTAAGACTCCCAGGTCCTTTTCACTTGTACTACTGCCAAGTCTCACCCATCCTATAGTGATGCATTTGATTTTTCCTACCTAAATGTAGAATGTTACATTTTCAGTTTCTCTTACTAACATGCTATTTTATTCTGATTATGCCATTAAAGGTTTATTGATTGACTGACAAAACCCAGCTGAACCTGAAGGTCAAGCCCCATCTTCCATCCCCACCTATCTTTTTGGGGATCTATTATTCCATTCTTTTCCTCAGAAATCAACTTTTTTTCATCTTGACATTCTAGCATAATTTGGAAAACATTCTCACAAATTTTAACTTTGGCATTGATTGGTGCCTATACTCTTGCTAACATGCCTTCCAGGAGACTAACTTTTAAAATTAAGTATCTTCCATCAGGATCGTTTAATTCTTTTGTAACTTTTACTTGTGCATTATTTGCGTAAGTTGGTACAAGTTAATTGCCTGCCTCTAACACCTCTGTTGACTTCCTTGGTGGTCTCCCACCCAAAAAGTGTCTGAGATCTGGTCATATCAGGCTATCCTGGGGTATGTAGTCAAGCTAGGGCAAACATGAGGATGACTAAAAAGGTTGGGTAGCCATGTTGACCTGAACAAAATTGGAGTCCCACTGCACGTTAAGAACAACATTTAATTCTAGATATAGGCAAATTAGACTTTGTTGTTCTTAACATGCCACTGCACTCCAACTTTGTTATAGAGCTAGTAAGAAATATTTATTTTGGCAGAAGTGTATTTCCCCATTCAGAAAAGTTATGTTCTATCTCTAGTCCACAAATCCTTCAACTAGAAAAAATAATTTAAAAACAAAATCTGGCAACCCCCACTCCTTTTGCAATTATTTCCTTTTCAGAGGTCAGCTGGGAAGTCAGTTCAACTAGTCCACTGATATAGCCAAACACAGGATCACATTGAAATTTGGGGGTCAAAATACAGGAACTGTTGCTGGTGCCAGTACTTAACACAGACCTCTTAATTCAAATGTTGCATTATGTTACTCCAGCTGTAGCCACAAACAAAGTACGGGATTTGTATGTGTGGGGAGAGGGGGAGGAAAAAGCCCCAACTTCCGTAAGCACTGCAGAAAGAGATTTTGTTCATTCTCACAGGGTGGAACAGGACAATATGTACAGGCTCACGAGAAGCCAAGCACAGCACAGAGCAACACAGCCGCAGAGCACTGCTTGCACGGCTTTGCGCGTGTTTTATGGATTGCTTTCTGAACTGATTGGGTTTTTTTAAAGATTCCACAAATTAGCAAAGTTGCTAGATGCAAGGAACTCACCATGTTAGCTATGTCGCTTAGGCTCTATTCATATTCAGTTTATGTCTTCCAGGAATAACATCAGGATGGTTAAGCAACTATGAAGGTCCACAGTTAGGCAAGTCCCCCCCCCCCCCCATTGACTGGAGACACCAAGAAGGGCTTGTGAGACAAGTGGAACACAGAAGCCACCTCCTACTAGAGAGAGCCAGTTTGGTGTAGTGGTTAGGAGTGCGGACTTCTAATCTGGCATGCCGGGTTCGATTCTGCGCTCCCCCACAAGCAACCAGCTGGGTGACCTTGGGCTCGCCACGGCACTGATAAAACTGTTCTGACCGGGCAATGATATCAGGGCTCTCTCAGCCTCACCCACCTCACAGGGTGTCTGTTGTGGGGAGAGGAAAGGGAAGGCGACTGTAAGCCGCTTTGAGCCTCCTTCGGGTAGGGAAAAGCGGCATATAAGAACCAACTCTTCTTCTTCTTCTTAAGACTATTGAAAACAACAGACACAGTGCACAAGCTTGCAAGAACTTCAGAACTGTTCATCGTGCCGAATGTTAAAAAGGAGGAGGAGGGAAAGGGGGGAGCCCTTTTCTAGGCCTCTTCATCAGCATCTTGTATTCTTATTCTATTGCCTTCTACAGAAGCAGGGTGTGGCAGGAAGGGAGGAAGGGAAAGAAAGAAAGAAAGAAAGAAAGAAAGAAAGAAAGAAAGAAAGAAAGAAAGAAAGAAAGAAAGAAAGAAAGAAAGAAAGAAAGAAAGAAAGAAAGAAAGAAAGAAAGAAAGAAAGAAAGAAAGAAAGACATCCAACCGCTAACCTCATAACCCCACTGTGCCATCTGGGTGCCCCTTCAATTGGGAGATGATGGCCTTTGCGTTCAGGGGGCACACAGGCAAGCTTGCATTTCCTGTTGGGGGGGGGGCACTGGGCAACTCCCCGTGCCTCATTCTCTCCTTATAACGGGCAGCAGCTGCCCTGGAAAACACGATAAACATACACAGGCCAGACGGCATGCTCCTCTCCAAAGAGGCAACAGCAAGTAACTGCATGATCTCAGAGCTGGATGGGTGCAGCTTCCTTTGGTTTGACGATGGAGTCTGATGAGCTGTGGTGTTAGGCATCGTGTTGGAGGACACAGTTCAAGGTTATGAAAGGGTGGGCTCTGCGCATAAAGGGAAAGGCACCCTAAGGGATTTGAAGGGCGAACAACACAGGGATCTGGTCCCTATGGGATGGGTACCACAGGTTAGTTGCAGAAAGGCATTGTCTCAAATAAGAGGGAGCCAGATGTGTGACACTCAAGAATTTTGCTGTCTGGTGGTGGTTTTTAATTTGTGCCAGATTAAAATACAGTTCTTCCTGGTTTCCAAAGGGAGAACAGTAGAGCAAAGTCACACACGCCATCTGGGAACTACTGATGATGCAATGGTTCCAATATCCACGTCAGCTGCATGTTCAGCAGTCTTGATCGGTTGTTTGGACATCCTCCCAGCTTCCACTGGCTGGCCAACCCTCATCAGGTAAGAATTCCAGGCAAGGAGACAACTTTTGTCACAAAAACGGTAAGCTTCCGATACCAAGGACTCAAATCCGACCCAACCGCCAGGAAACCACAACATCAACAACCAAATGTCCCCTTATCTGTTAGATCAAGGGTAGTCAACCTGTGGTCCTCCAGATGTCCATGGACTACAATTCCCATGAGCCCCTGCCAGCAAACGCTGACAGGGGCTCATGGGAATTGTAGTCCATGGACATCTGGAGGACCACAGGTTGACTACCCCTGTGTTAGATCATTCTCTGTGATCTGTTATATGTTATACTAGTTATATCTCCTTGTCTCAACTGATTACAACTGTTACAAATATTAAAATGTATTTTTTCTCATTTCTATGTTCCATGTAGACCACCCTGAGACACCAAGTGAACTAATAAAGTTTGAAATTCTGAAAGTTAGAGCGGATGATGAATAGGTCTTTCAGTCTAAAGAATCTGGTTACAGCTGGAGCAGCCTGGCCATCTCAGAGCAGGGCTAGTTCTGCAAGGTTCCACTGCAGGAAGGTGAGGAGGAAGAAGCTGTGGCCGGGCTCTAGGCTTCTGGAGGAGGGAGGATACGTTATCCTGCCCAGAGAAGTCCAGCCCCCTTGCTCAGGCTTCGGCCACAGACTCTTGAATCCATCTCTCAGGCATCTTTTCCCTGAAGAAGAGCCAACAGGCAGCCAAGAGGGCAGGTCTTGTTCTGTTCATGAACCATAGGAGATCAGTTTGTACTTCTTTGAGATTGCCACCCCCCCTCCCCCCCCAGCATCTCTGGCAATGTGTGAAAATTTAAATGTAGGTGGGAGTGGGGTGGGTCTAATAGATATGTCAATTCTGGTGACACATGGCCTGGGAACCCCAATTCCTGTGATGGGAAAGTCCCAGTGTGCATAGCATCATAGAATCATAGAATCATAGAGTTGGAAGGGGCCATACAGGCCATCTAGTCCAACCCCCTGCTCAACGCAGGACTAGCCCTAAGCATCCTAAAGCATCCAAGAAAAGTATGTATCCAACCTTTGCTTGAAGACTTCCAGTGAGGGGGAGCTCACCACCTCCTTAGGCAGCCTATTCCACTGCTGAACTAATCTGACTGTGAAATTTTTTTTCCTGATATCTAGCCTATATCGTTGTACTTGAAGTTTAAACCCATTACTGCGTGTCCTCTCCTCTGTAGCCAGCAGAAACAGCATCCTGCCCTCCTCCAAGTGACAACCTTTCAAATACTTAAAGAGGGCTATCATGTCCCCTCTCAACCTCCTTTTCTCCAGGCTGAACATTCCCAAGTCCCTCAACCTATCTTCATAGGGCTTGGTCCCTTGGCCCCAGATCATCTTCGTCGCTCTCCTCTGTACCCTTTCAATTTTATCAACGTCCTTCTTGAAGTGAGGCCTCCAGAACTGCACACAGTATTCCAGGTGTGGTCTGACCAGTGCCGTATACAATGGGACTATGACATCTTGTGATTTTGATGTGATGCCCCTGTTGATACAGCCCAAAATGGCATTTACCTTTTTTACCGCTGCATCACACTGCCTGCTCATGTTTAGTTTACAGTCCACAAGTACCCCACTAATATCACTAATAAAACAAATCACCAATAAAATAAAAAGGCTTAGACTCAGAATCATAGAGTTGGAAGGGACCTCCTGGGTCATCTAGTCCAACCCCTGCACTATGCAGGACACTCACATCCCAATCGCTCATCTACTGTAACTTGCCACCCCTTTGCCTTCACAGAATCAGCCTCTCCGTCAGATGTCTATCCAGCCTCTGTTTAAAAATTTCCAAAGAAGGGGAACCCACCACCTCCCGAGGAAGCCTCTCTAACTCTAACTGCCAGGAACTTATTCCGGATGTTTAGATGGAATTTCTTTTGAATTAATTTCATCCCATTTGTTCTGGTCTGTCCCTCTGGGGCAAGAGAGAACAAATCTGCTCCGTCCTCTATATGGCACCCTTTTAAATACTTGAAGATGGTTATCAGATCCCCTCTCAGTTGTCTCCTCTCTAGGCTAAAGAGACTTGTTAAATAAGAAGTTCGTTTCATTTTTGTGTATGCAATATGCTAAATAGCAAACCTTTTCTGAGAAAACAAGGAAGTATTCATCTCGGCTGTCATAAAGCCCACCATGCAAAGCAGCAATTCTCCTCAGGGAAAATGATCTGTGTGATTTGAACGTGTTCTGGAGAGATCCGCAGGCATCACCAGGAGGCTGGCAATCCTAGGACCCGAGAATATCTTTTCTCAGGGTCAGAAGTGGCTGCCAGGGAAAAGGGAAACCAGGGCAGAAAGGAATCCTTATGCAGGCTGTGGACAGTCTTTGCACTGGATCCAGGTGTAGTAGTTCCCCTGGAGAAAATGGCTGCTTTGGAGGGTGGACTGTGGCATTGTGCCCCACACAGGGTCAGGGATGCCAGCTTCCAGTTGGGACTCCCTACTTTCTTCCTTGCTATTGGGGCAACAGGAGAGGGAGCAGGGGGAGGAGCTATGGGATAATAAGAGCCAGCCTCCTCTCTCTCCCCACCACCAGCCACCCTCCCTACGCAAATCCTGGATCCCTTTCCTTCCCAAAGCTCACAATTTTAGGCATAAAAACAAAACCTCCCAAAAGCGCTGCAGGAAAGGAACATTCTCCAAGGAGCATAAATACTAACACAGGCAGGGTGCTAGGCAGGGGTAGGTCACCTGTGGTCCTCCAGATGTTCATGGACTACCAGAGCTTGACAAGGACTACGGACGGGGGAGAGACAGTATGCAGTTTAAGCTGGGAATACGTATGCAGGGTCCCACCTCCTCCCAGCCAGGAAAACCATCAGCAGACTAAGCCACTCCTGCTTGAGGGGAAGGGGGAACAAGGGAAACGGCCAGTTCCCAAACCGAGCTAAGGCAGCAGGGGAAATGGCAGGGAGCCCTTCCAAACACACACACACCGCAGAGCCCTGGGGGGGGGTCTCTGAACCCCTGGCTGGGAAACACTGCTCTAAGCAAATCCATGAGTTGGAAACACAATTTGGCACCAATAGTACAGCCCTGAGAAATTTAGACTGCCCCTGCTCTAAAAAGACAAAATAGGAGGCAGCTGGGCCCAAAATAGTCCCATATAACATTTGCCATATAACCTTTGCCTGGTATAATTTTATTGCAACTGGGACAAAATAAGCTCCTTTCAGAACAATGGAATTTCACTAAAGGGCTGACTTCTCAGCTAAATTTGCAATGTTTCTACAATACTCCAACCTGGAGCCCAAAGCTTGAAAGGTTCCCCCCAGATACTTAAACACTTCATTTGTTCTAACTTTTTTCTTGATACCTGTCAAATCTTAGTTCTAAATTGTTTTCCAAAGGCCATCACTTTGCTTTTTGCATAGTTTATTATTAGTGTTTCCTCCTTACAGTAGTCCATAAAACTAACCAAAGCTCTTTTGAGGCCTACAGGCGTTCATGCTAAGAGCACCACATCATCTGCACATAAAAGAGCAGGGGTAAGTAGGATAAGCAGGGGTAAGAGCATGATAAGTAGGATAAGCCAATGGATGGGAGGGCATGGATGATGCCAGGCAGTAGAACTTCATGGATCCATCCCTGTTAACCTTGAATCTGGGATCAGATTCAGTGGGATACCAACCTCTGATGGGTTACACAGAGCATCCCAAAGGCGTCCTTGGTGAAATTGAGGGGGGCCTTGGATTCAGACACTGGGTCCTGAGAAACCAACTTGGGAGACTGGTATGGTCAAAATTCAGTCCCAGTCTTGTCTTTGTGGTTAGATTTAGACTGGCACCTCTTGGCTGGTGGTTCAGATGTATTCTTTCAGTTAGACCCGAAGTCTAACTGAGTTCTTCAAATTTTCTCCCCCCCTTCTAGACTTAATGAAGCCCCTGCAGAATATTTATTTAAATTGTAAACTGAAAACCAAAGGAGGGCTTCCATGCTAGCAAGGGGTGATGTTCTACCCCCTGTGGTTTTGGAGGGGCACTTCAGGAAAATTCCAAGAGCTGAGAGGCTCTGCCCGTGTAGGCAGGGGGGGCTGGAGTCATTGGCGCAGGTTCTCTTTAGATGCTCACTCTATACATCACTCCACTCTAAAATTATATCACCTTTGTTCAAGAAGGCATCTGGCATTACTGACCTAGAAAAAATGAAGTTTCTCTTATGGGAAGGGAATATCACTGAATGTAAGCAGACAGCTAAATTCTGTGGCTTGGCCATTATTTATTTATTGTATTTATATACTGTCCTCCCCAAAGGCTCAGGGCAGTTTACATGGAACAAGAAAATGATCCAGGTAACATCATTTCTAGAACAACAAGGTGAATAACAATATTAACATTAACATAATAACAACAACATTAAGGAAGGGTGGAATGACAAGGAGCCAGTATGTTGGATTGATTCCTAGCAGTTGTAGTGGGGGGGGGGGGCGGCTAGGGGGCCAATTGGAAGCCTCAATTACACATAGAAGCAAACAAATGCTACCTTCCAGAGTGACTTTCCTCCCTGGGCTTTCTCTGACAGAGGCTCAGGAATTTTAGTATTATTTTCAAAAGATCTTATATTATAGAGTTTGTATTTGTTTTATCTAAGGCTGGCATCATGCTGCATCGTAAACTCTATTCAATTCCATTCAGATGTGCTCCTTAGAGCCAATGGAACCAGGGTCAACTCTTGGTGTCAACTCGGGTCAGAACAGGAAGCTGGTGGAACAGATGGACAGGAGGCCACTAAGAAGGATTTCTGTGCATGTGATGCAGACGGTGGGGCGTCTTCAGGAGGCTTGTCTGACAAGGAAAAAGCTTTTCCCCACAAGCACAGTCTTTACTAAACAAGCCCTCTTACTCCGAGCTTTAGGCCTGAATTGCTGGGATGCCCAGAATGTCTGCATGTTGTACCCCTTGCCGAGGCCCAGATTGTGCTTGTCAGAGTGGGGCATTTTACTACTATACCTGATACATTTTTTTTAACAAGGTGTTCTGAGCCACGCTTCCCCTGAAGGGAGAGGATAGCCCTAGTGAAACAAGGCAGGGTGCTAAGGCAGGGGCTCATGGGAATTGTAGTCCATGGACATCTGGAGGACCACAGGTGGACTACCCCTGTGCTAAGGCATCCCTTCAGCCTAGGGAGATTGGTGCAAAGCAAAAGAGCGCATGGCGCTCTGTCATTTTTTTCAATTATAGTTGTACCTTTTCCCATAAGGAATAAACTCTGATCAAAAGCTGGACAGACCAGAGCTACAAGAAGAACCTTCTCCAATAGCAGCAACAAAGGATCTTAGTATTTTTCTGTAATTTTATGGAGGTTTAATTGGGGATTGCATTATTGTTTTGAACTTTGTATGTAACTTGCCACGAGCTGGCCTGTCCAGGAGTGGTGGGCAATAAATCCAACAATAACAACAATAATCCAAGGGGAAGGTGTGCCCCTCCCATTGACCATGTGACTGTTTTGACACGAAGAGCGGCTCACAATAGCTTTAGGGGGGAGCAGGCACCCTCTAGATGACATTTTAGCTCGGAATGAATCGCTCTACAATAAGCCTGCTTGGATGTAGTCCCAATGGGGACCGCACAGAAGGCTGAAGATGAACCACGGTTTGCTGTTTGATTTTTCTAGGTATAGCAAACTCCAGAGGCGCATTGACAGCTGTGACTATGATTTTGTAATGACACGCTGGCTCAATTAATATTTCCTCCTTGGTATCCGTCTCTTCACTCTCTTCCCAGTCACGGTTCAAGGAAAGGTTCTGGTTTTGAATGAGATTTGAGATTTCTTGTGCCTCTCAGCTCTACAACAGAGTGCAGATTTACAGTTCATGTTGCAACAGCGGCTTAATTTTTCAAGGCACACTTTGACCCTTCTTGCAGAACACAGCTTGGGAATAATTAACTTCAAACACCCTCTGATGAAACATCATTACCAAAACAACTCACAGCTTAGCTTTCACTTCTTAGCTTTTATGTGATGCATTTGGAAGAGAAAGGTAATACAGTCTTTACAATATGAAGACAAAACATATTTCCATGAATATTTGCTCACTACAGCTGCTCCCCACTCTCCATATTTTGACAAATGTAGCAACAGCTGGTCTCCACTCCCCAGATATGTCATTGACAGTCTGCACCATTTTTTCAAATGGGAAAAATACCACCGCCCATTGCAGATAGGCAGGACACTCACATCCCAATTGCTCATCTACTGTAACCTTGAGCCTTGAACCTTCACAGAATCAGCCTCTGTCAGATGGCTCTCCAGCCTCTGTTTAAAAATCTCCAAAGATGGAGAACCCACCACCTCCTGAGGAAGCCTGTTCCACTGAGAAAGCGCTCTGTCAGGAACTTCTTCCGGATGGGAAGATTACAGCTAAACCTCACTCACTTTGGGCACATCATGTGATCAATCTCGTTGGAGAAATCATTAATCCTCAGCATGGTCAATGGCAAAAGAAAACGTGGTTGCCAAAGGATCCGCTGGCTCGACAGGTTTAAACCCTGTCGAGATGCCCATGAACCAACTAATAGAAGCAGTCGGAGACAGGGGCACACGGTGAAGACTTTCCTATGGAATTGCCGAGGGTCGGACATGACTGAACAGATAACATCATCATCATCTTCTGGATGTTTAGACAGAATTTCTCTTGAATTAATTTCATCCCATTGGTTTTTGTCTGTGCCTCCAGGGCAAGAGAGAACAATGTTGCTCCATCCTCTATATGGCAGCCTTTTAAATATTTGGAGATGGCTTTGAGGTGCTGCTGGATTTAAGGAAGTAAGGGAGGGAGGGAGAGGGGGCAGAGGGGGAGGGAGGGGGGTAGAAGGAGGGGGAGGGGGTCCGTGGGTCAGGTGTGTGTGTGAGGGAGCTGGAGGGTTCCCTCCCTGGGAAGGGTTTCCCCTGCCCCCGCCCTCCCCGGGCAGCAGGCTTCCCCACCGCCCAGGGAGTGCAGTTGCTGGCTCTTTGAGCCGGCGGCCGTGCTGCCTGGATGGCAGGAAAGGGATTCCCCCCCCCAGCCTGAGCCTTTCCCTGCCTGGGTGGCAGGGAAGGGATTCCCCCCCCTTGGCCGGAGCCTGTCCCCGACACCCGTGCTGGCCGGGCAGTGGGGAAGGGCACTCCCCCCGAGCCCTCCGCCCCCACTGGAGGCCGCAGGTTGGGCCTCCGTGCCCCAAGCCCCCCCCCCTCCCGGGCGAGCTTGCCTCCCGGCCCCAAAGGGCCGCCCCCTCCCGGCCTACCTTCCCAGCGTTGCGGCTAGGGAAGGAGCCATTTCTGGGGTGGCCACGAAGGCCTCTGGGCCTACCTCGCCTCTCGGTGACCAGCAGAGGAATGGCCACCGTGAGGCAAAGGTGGCCCACATGGGGGGGGCAGGATGGTAGGTGCTTTGCGCCTCCCAACTGGTCAGTCCTTTGACAAGGGGCCAATCAGCAGCCGTGCCCCCTGGACTGGCAAGCGCCTCCCGATTGGGCCCTCCTATTGTCCGGGACCAGGGGCCAATCGTTATCCCCACCCATTCCAGACAGCTCCCACCCACCCCCACCCCTTAGAGTTTTATTTATATTGCTCTGTGGAGCAGTTACAGATATATGACTTGCCGGAAGACTTTGGTCTCTTGGACTGAACTACTGTGCTGACTGATTTCTGGACCCTTGAAACCTGAAATGGAATGACTTTACATCTTGTAATCTCTCAGCTTTTGTTTAATGTTGAAAGCCACGGCAACCTAATACCTGGCCAGTTCAATACAAATCACCAAGAATCCACAAACAGATTTGTTTAATGGTCTAGCAAAATACTGTATAGTATTCCAACAAAAAAAGGGTCTCTGGAAACGGAATGTCAGGAGCCTCACAGAGATGGCCATAAAATGCAGTAGTGAGTGTGTATATGTGAGTTTGGGATTAGGCTCTGAAACACTATCCCACAACCTCCATGTTCAAGCTCCTATCTGGACAGAAGCCTATGAAAGTCCCAGGTCATGAAAAAAATGGCAGCAATTATTTCTCAAGCAAGCAGAATGTGAAACATGTGGCTGAAACATCAAACTAACCACAAACTTAGCACTTTATCCCCTCCCCCCACTGGTATGGAATATCGGAAATAAAATATATGTCCTAATTTAATTCTGGGAATAATCTTTCATGTACATTCATGGGCTTACGTGCAGAATTAAATTTTGTTGGAATTCAAGGGGCCACTGAATTCAAACTTGATTCTATTGGTTTAGACTGGACTTTCTCAATCCGAATTTTGTAATAAGTGGCTCCGGAAGGGTTTCGCTGATTAGTTAGTTAATTTTAATATATTTTTAAATTTTAAAAAATTGGATGATATGACCATATTTGGTCATGTCAATCTGCCACCCCCTCTCAAAATGGCCAATGATGGGCCTGGAGGAAGGGGGAAGGGGAGGGGCCCTGGCCATATAAATCCTTGCTGGCCGAGGCTCACTGCACTGGTAGCGTCTGGAGTTCAGAGAGGTAAGTACTCTCATTTTAACTTATCTGTGGGGTTGGGGGGATGGAGGCTAGCCCTGGTCCTGTTGCTGGCATGCAGGAGTGGAGGCAAAGAAGCCTGTTTCTTGGGTAGGGGGTGGAGGCAAAGAAGCAGCATAGCCTCTCCCAGTCCTGTTTCTGCAGGCTCCCTTTGATGAAGAAGAGCAAACTAGTAGCCGGAGTGCAGGTATGGGGTTCTGGCCACAAATCATCTGAAAATATTGCTGTGTTGTCACTTCCTGTGCTGTGGGAATGGCCTGGTGATGCCACATCCGGTGACATGTGACTTCTGGGGGCGTGACAGGAAGTTGCGACCTGCTGACATCACTTTTGGGGTTTCTCGAAGCCTGAAGAATGTTTCAGGGGTTTCTCAATGGCAAAAAGATTAAGAAAGGCTGATTTAGATGAACATGGCTAGCTACCTGAATGTAAAAGAAGTGTCCATTTTAAAACCTAAACTTATAATATCCACTGGTGTGCTAAATCTAGTGCTTTTTCATCAGTTATGACATTGATAAGGACCTGTTTGTGCATAAGCATAAATTGAAAACACCAATTACAGCTAAAGATACCACAATGAGCTAGCTCAGTCTAAAAAAATGAAAGTTAAAACTTAACTTCTAGAAAGCACCATAAACAGTAAAAGATTCTTGGAGTGCAATATATTTGCAAGGAAAATGATTGCCTCATCAAAAGCAGCGCTGCCTGTAGCTATAACTCCCTTGGGACCCCCTTTTCATAACCTTTCCTATTTCTGTTAAGTAACAGACTTGCTACGGGTGTTTCAACAAAAGCCTACACATTACGTTTGTTCTGCTGGAATCTACTTTTAAGTTGGCAAAGGCTCGTGCATTCAATCAGTGCCACAAGAAAAAGTATTCAAAAGCAGAAAAACAGAGCTTTGCAGAATAGGATGTGAAGAGAACTAGGATCAGCCCCGGATACTGTCATGCCTGAGGCAGAAAACTTAAATGGTACTTCCCCACTGCGCAGTGAACAAAAACCTCCCATAAAAAATCTGGTGGCAACTCGTAGCTAAGAGCTGGCTATGAATCAGAGAATCCCTCCTCAGATCTCGCCTTTGCCTTGAACTCACTGGGTGGTCTAAGCAAGGGACCCAATTGCGACCTCAGCTCCCTCCCATGTACAACACGGGGATAAAAATAAAGCATTTTATTACAAGTTTTTAAAACAATGCAAATTCAAAGTGGCTTACAATTTAATAATCTATACAACACATTTAAAAGAAAAACAGTCATTAAAAACCTACAAGGACCAGAAAGAGATTTAATTAGAAACTTGACAGTTCGTTGATATGAGGCATATTTACTTTCAGCATATTAAGTTAAAATGTATTACTAATTACTAAATAGCATTATTAGCCAATGTGGTGCAGAGGGTAAGAGCAGCAGCTTCTAATCTGGCAAGCCGAGTTTGATTCCCCACTCTGCCACAGGTAGCCAGCTGGGTGACCTTGGGCTAGTCACAGCCCTGATAAGTGTTGTTCTGACAGTGCAGTCTGGTCTCTCAGCCTCACCTACCCTCACAGGGTATATGTTGTGGGGAGAGCAATCATAAGCAGCTTTGAAACTCCTTTGGGCAGCAAAAAGAGGGGTTGAATTACATTAAAAACTGTGAAAACCAAATCCATCTATTTCTTCGAAAAAGTAAATTATTAAAATAGTTGTTTATATTGCAGTCCATTTCCAGCTACATAAAGATTTAATTACGGACCTTCCAGCGTTCCGCAGGGCCTGCAAGACGGAGCTCTTCCGCCAGGTCTACGGTTGAGGCTGGGGCTGCCGTGGTACATCGACTGCTCTCCCCCGGGCTTCTTCTTGAACATCACTGACCTCCTGCTCCTCCGCCCTCCCCTTTTAGGAATGGGGGTAGGAAGGGGATTTTGTTATTGCCATGTTGGGATGGTTTTAAGTCTTTTAATGAGAGTTTTAATGGGGTTTTAAGATATTGTAACGAGCCATTTGGGAGTGGTGGGAAATAAATTGAAATAACAACAACAACAACAACAATAATAATTTAAAATAATAATAATTATATAATAATAATAATAATTATTATTATTATTATAGCTGTTTATATTGCAGTCCATTTCCAGCTACATAAAATTATTATTATTACTATGATGACTATCATTTCGGTGACAGTGCAATTTTAACCAGAGTTATACCCCTCTAAGTCCTTGGAAGTCAAGGGGCTTAGAAAGATGTAACATTACATAGAATCGTAGTTTGAATGCATAGTCATCCACTGCTTTCATGACAAGGCCAATTCTGAGTACCAAAATTCGGACCAAAAACCAAAAAGCTAGAGGAAGGCAAAAATGTGCACAGATGACCAGCTTATTAACTGGGGAGTTTGGGATCTTCACTCTCTTCTTGATGTGCACTAAAATACAGGTGACCACTGATGGATTTGCAGCCCTCCTATGAATACTACAGCTCTGCCCCACTTACTGACTCAAGTTGTTGCTATGGAGTGAAGACATCAGTCCTCGCCATCCCATCATGCACTGCTGAATGACTCTGTCCCTACTTCCTGGTCCTTTGGTTACAGAAGGTGATGGCTGGATGGGAACAAGCCCAATTGTATATTGTTTAAAATTTCTGTGCCCACTTTTGCGGTATTCTTGGCACAAGTGGTTTTGCTTAATGTTTTTTAAAAAACAGTTGCTTCCATGTATGCATCAATTCTTACAGATTAAAAAATGATTAAAAATCAAACCATTCCATATACAAACCGTAGGCCCATAAAAAAGAGGAAGAGGAAGAAGCAGCAGGAGGATGAGTTACTTCTTATATGCCCTGAGATTACTGAAGAAGAAGAGTTGGTTCTTACATGCTGCTTTTCTCTACCCAAAGGAGTCTCAAAGCAGCTTACAGTCGCCTTCCCATTCCTCTCCCCACAACAGACACCCTGTGGGGTGGGTGAGGCTGAGAGAGCCCTGATTTTCCTGCTCGGTCAGAACAGCTTTATCAGTGCCGTTTACCAACTGACTACTTCAAATAAGTGATTACTTTGAGAAACATTTTAAACACCCAACAAAGAATCAAAGAATAAGAGTTGAAAGGGAACTCCAGAGTCATCTAGTCCAACCCCCTAGTATTTAAACTGTGATAATTACTATTAGCTAGGAATATTATTCCAACCTAAATAGAAGATATTTCCATCAGTCTCTTTTAAAAAGCCCAAAAGAGGACAGACACTAAAACAAAGAGGACATCCAGTAACCCTACCATAAGAAATCTTGATGGTTGGGGAAAAAAACAATTTTGAAATCCCTGCCCTGTCTCCATGATTCTGTAAATGCTGAGGTTTAATCTGATAAAGAAATGCCACCCTGTAATTGGTTGTCTTACTCCAGCCTGTATCATCAACATTTTGACCTTCTGAAGCATTCTCAGTTCTTATTAGGGCACTTTTTAGAAGTTGCTTTTTTCCTTTGGTTAATTTACAAAGGCACATTCTTCTCCATAGAAAGGGACTCCCAAGGCTTATATTGTCCAAAGTCCCTTGTATTGTGTGTGGGTGGCATTTCTTTCAAGATCTACAGGCTGGGGAGTATCAGTCAGTATACTCTTAGATTTAGTGATAAGCACCCATCAACCAATCCTTCACTCATTACACAAGCATAAACGACTTTCACACAGGCTTTTTCCCCCTTGCCTGGTCTCCCAACAGCAACAGATTATTTTTGAGCTTCAGTGCCAATGTCCATCCATTTTACTTTTCCAGTTTTCCCAAATCACCTTTGCACCAATGTCTCCTCCTGATTTGCAGCTGGGAAGCATTTTCCTTCCACCTGGGCACCATTTTCTGTGGCAGTTGGGTCACTGTTTGTGAATATATCTTTACCAAAAAAAACAAACAAAGTGACTTCACAGAGTGAAATAAATTTTTCAAAATGTTTCGACCCCCTGTCTATTGTACCCTGCAGCTTTTTAGAATGGGGACAGATTTTTTTGGAAAATGGCTTTTGGAGAAAATCCCCAACATGTCGGTCCTCAGTAGGAAACAATGGGGACTTTACAATTTTCCCATGGAGTTTTAGGCAATTCCTAGAGGTATGACATAACTTCTGGGTTTCCCCGGAAGGGTTGTCATGCCCAACAACCCCTCCTAACTTGTCTCCACACCCAGATCTTCTGCTGGTTGTTAAGCCCTACACACATTATTCTTTGTTTTCCATTCTTCAGACCATAGTACAATGAAGGAATCTTGCCTTAAATTAGTTCTGACTACTCATGACATTCAGGCAGAGGTGTTCAAATCCTGGTGCACGGGAGGGAAAACAAACTCTGGCCAGTCTACACACTTGCACTTGTATGTTAAAGTTAATTACAGCTCATTTTAATATATTAATTGAACTTCATGCATGAATGGATGAGCTAGAGTCCTGTCTGATCCTGGCAATAAGCCATGTTTGTGTATGCTGTGGCTTTATGGGGGTTCAACACACTGTCTGAATGTAGCCACAGTGACATTTGTGAGGGGCTTCCTGTCCTTTGCTCAATTTCTGAAGAAATATGAACAGGAGCAAAATCTCGGTTCCTTTACCTCAACGTATCATAGCACAATGGTCAAGGACTGTACCAGACCCAAGACCCCACTGAGTACCAGGCCCACTGCAAGCACATGACAGGAAGTCACATGACACTGGTAAACAGGATAAAATGGAAGAGAGGAGGCAGACGTCAGCTGCTTTGAAACCCACTTGAGTAAATCAAGCCAGTCAATCAATTAATTAATTAACACGACCAAAGATGAACCAATGGTTGTCAAAGCCAGGACCCTGGGCAAGCATTCTTCCTCATTTCACATCATATTATTAAGCGATTCCAGTCCATAAAAATAAAGAGATAAAGCTGCCCCCAACCAGGGCCAGGGTTTTTTCAGCCTTGGCCCCAGCCTGGTGGACCTCTGCCTGAAGAGTTCTGGGCTCTCGGGGGTCTCTGGAGGGCCCGCAAAACAGACTTGTTCCACCAGGCCTAAGGTTGAGGCCAGGAAGCAAGACCATGAAGACGCTGGCCTCCCTGTCTGAAAATCCACCTGGAGACAGAAAACCCTCCAAGGTCTGTTCAGCCCTCACAGCACTAAATGATAAGAGACTGCGGTTTTTATATTCGTGTTAAAATGTTCTCATTAATAATAGTTTTGAAGTCTGTTGTCAACTGCCCTGAGCCAACTAGGATAGGATGGTACATAAAGAGAAACATAATTTTTTGTTGGTTGTTGGTTAAGGATCCTGGGTCCCCCCAGAAAGAAATGCAAACTGTTCACTGTTGGTTCTCAAACTCCATTCTTCCTCCAAAAAAATCATCAAAAAAATCACACCTCCTCTATATTTTGGGTATTGTGGGCTCTGTAGTTTTTCTCTACTATCACATGAGGAGATCTCAAACTCCCCGTCTAGCTACAGCACCTGCTTTTCAAGCCCTGAAAAGATACTTTCACGGTGCTTTAAATGGACAGGAGAATGATCCCTTTTTACACAATATAGGATTGTATTAACACAGATTTGGCCTCTGGAAAAGCATATACAAATGCATAATATTTTACTGAAAAATTGTAAGAAATCAACTGATAAGTAGTCAAGTATTTTTGGTGGCAGTGGAAAAATCTACCAAGTCACAGATGATTTATGGCAACCCCACAGGGTTTTCAAGGGAAGAGATGTTCAGAGGGGGTTTTGCCATGGCCTGCCTCTATGTGCAAACCCTGGACTTTCTTGGTGGTTTCTCATCTGAGTACAAGCCAGGGCCGGCCCTGCTTAGCTTCCAAGATTTGCATTTCCAGCTTTCAAGAATACATAAGTGACTTCAGACTAGCCAACTATACATTGCTCAAGGGGGGGGGGGGGGGAGACAGCATTTTATCATGAACTACTATAAAATTTCCTCCCCGCTCACCGCCTATTTAGCAGAACCTGAAGCTAACTTCAACATTTCACCTATTTGACTACGCAATACAAACTTCTTGCACATTTCGCGGCGTGTTTTCCAAGGTTGGATAGACACAGATACTTACCTTTAGCATCAGCCCACACCTACAGAAACTCAAGATATAAACAAATAGTCTTCTCTGTTTAACTTCTGCTTTGCTCCAGAAGGGAATTATTTTGACTGACTCTAAATCCAATTCACTCAATTCTGCCTCCACACACATGGGGCAAGAAATCAACTTTTGCCTATTTTCCCCAAGCTATTTATATTCCGATCTCCTTTAAAAGGCGCCCTACAAGTTCACAGAGTTGTAAGTTTCCCAAGGAAAGAATATCTCCCTCCCAGGAAGGGAGAGATCTTTCCTAGAACTAACAGAAATGTATTTACCTGGCATACAGAATTATATTATGGAGAGAGACACCAACTACTACTGCTTAAAATTTTGCTTGCAGACAGTAAGAAGCTCACTATGGATGGGATCTAGTACATTTCTGTGACTGCAAGAACTTCTACCTGTGAAGCAGGTCTTTTGTCACTCCACCCTCCTGTGACTGCCCAATGTTTCCCTGAAACCTGCAGGATTGCAGGAGGATATCCTGGGCTCCCTAGGACTTGGGAGCAGCAAAGGTCATGTGCAACAGGCAGATCTCCCTTCAACTACCGAAACAAGTGCACTGTATTCAGTGCAACATCTGACTGGACATCCTTAGCATCTTCTTGGATTGGGTCCAGTGGCCTAATGCGTTTTTTTACAGAAAGTCCCTTGAGCAGCTTTGAGGAAGTGTCATTACAAAAGAAAGGCCAGCTTCTGGAAACAACAGTTCAAGCTTGTTATTTTAGCTCCCCACCAATAGCTCAACAGTTTACTACTCTGATCTGGATTCCCAGGATTAGCTATTGCCCTTCTTGCATGTGTCCATTCCTGCAAGGAAACAGCACTATAATGTCATTACCTGAGACAAACAGCAGCCCTACTGGACCACAGGAGGAAGAGGAGGAAGAGTTGTTTTTTTGGACCCCACATTTTACTATCTGAAGGAGTCTCAAAGGAGCTTACAATCACTTACCCTTCCTCTCCCCACTACAAACACTCTGTGAGGTAGGTGGGGCTGAGAGAGCTCTGTGAGAACTGAGATTGGCCCAAGGTCAACCAGCAGGCCTCATGTGGAGGAGTGGGGAATCAAACCTGTCTCCCCAGATTAGAGGCAGCCACTTGTAACTACTGAACCATGCTGGCCCTCCTGCAAGGACATGGATCTTTCCTCCAGTAAGAGAAACAAGGAAGGCCAGCAGACTGGTAACCAAACAGGCCAGTGAGAGCCATTTAACTCCCGTCAGGAAGACAATGTAACCATGGGCCTGTTTGATTGTTATCCTGTTTAAACTGTTAGCTTCTGTTGTTATTGAACCCGGGTTCAATGTGTTGGTCTTTACATTTCATGTGAACCGCCCTAAGCCTCCGGGGAGGGCGGGATACAAATGTAATTAATAAATAAATAAAAAGTAATGCAGTTGCAACTTGAATCTGCAGGATGGAGCACAAAATGGCCTGACTTCTTCAAGGGCAAGTGTGATGGCCCATCCCTGGCTGGGCTGGAGATGCCGGCTCTCTCCCAGGTTCGCCTTGTGCTGGCCTTGGAGCTGGCAGCGTTCCCAGCTGTGCTGCTATCAGTCCTGGTTAGAGGCCAACAGCTCAGCAGAAGAACGTTATGCAGCTTCGGCCAGGAAATGGAACACACACACAGAGTCAAGGCAGTTTTTTACCAGTAGATTGAAAGCAGGTTAGTACATGGTTTTAAAGTCCAGAGGAAGATGGCAAGACAGTGTGGTCATAAGGCAGTCCAAGGGTTGACGCAGGTGGCAATCAATCAAGGTTGTGGACAATCTGAATCAGGAACAGGCAGGAGTCCAGCAGGCTCACTCGTTGCACCCAGACTGAGTACTCAGTGCCTCTGCCTCAAATAGACATGGCCAGAGCATGAGGACAGCACCTGAGACAACTCTAACATTTATAATAATAATAATAATAATAATAATAAACCTTTATTGGCATAAAAAAATAATAGGCAAATACAGCCAAGCAGGTTAAAAAATAAATAGGGTAAACTGCGAGGACTCATGCAGGAAATCCAGGCCTTTCAGTCCTCATCCTGCAAAGGCCCTTGGGGGTAACAAGCAGCCAGCCAGACGTTTCTTCATCTGAAACTGATGCCTCCACCGCCATTGCTTGAGAGGTTTGCCACTCCCTCATGGCTCCCTCAGCTGGTGCTTGCCTGAGGCTCCCTCTGCCTCCTCCCCATTCTCCACGGGCTGACTCCTGACAGCAAGCTCACTATGTCCAAGGAAATCAGCTTCTTGAGAGCCACTTCCTACGACCAAAGCGGCAAAAGAGGAGCGCCAGGTTCCCTGCTCTTTCCCAGCATAATCTAGAAGCAGAAGAGTTGGTTTTTGTACCCCACTTTCTACTGCCCAAAGGCATCTCACGCAGATATCTACACAGCCAAATCCAGGAGACCTGAACTTCAGGGGTTCACATATTTCTTCCCACCAAAGGAAACTGGCAAGTTCTGGCTTTCATGCTCTTTTGAAAATGATTAGTCAACTATAATTAGCATGCTCACTGGTGGGGGCAAGGTCTGCCAAATGAGGATCTCAAAATATGATGAGCACAGAGCCGAAGTGATAATACGGGATGGTGAAAACATAATTAAAATATAATTATGAAGAATAATTGCTGTGACACAAGATTGGAATTTAGTAGAAGGTTGTTACAAATAGATTTGTTATATTATTATTGTTTCAACAGGGCCACAATCACTGATGGAGATAAGGAAAACAGGGGAGAGTTTACCTGGGAACCCGTTTTGATTGTAATTATTTTGGATGATTAAGAATATTTACTATTATTTGGAAAACTATAAGAAGAAATTTAAGAATTCTTTATTGGACTTTGAATAGTCTGGATAATTTCTATTTTTTCATGAAAATGAGACAAAACATTTTTTCATGAGTTGACAGCTTGTATGTATGCAGAGAAAAAAAATATGGCCAAATATATCAAACTGCTGTTTGCCCCTTAAAAATACAGCTGTGTTTCCAATTAACCAGCTCATATTTATAGCCTTCCAAAGACCATCTTTCTGAGGTTAATAACCAGATTTGGAATTTGCAACTCATTTGCCTCCTTTGCTGATCTGTGTTTATCTGGCAACCACTGTAGTTTCCCAGATGCATTTACAAACATTTCATTTTCTTCACCACTGATTACCCAACACTCCGTATGACATAGCATTCTGAGGCTGCTTTTGTTTGAGGTTGGTATCCAGCTGCCGCCTTGGTGTCTCCTTTCTGGGTATCAGGTAAGGCCAGTCACGAGGTTTCTGCCCATGACTATAAAAAGGCAGGCAGCCAGCAAGACAAGCAGGCCCACACTAAAGGACCACATACCTCCTAGAGTAGAATCAACCTGGCTACACCCATTGTTTGGCTACTAGAATTTTAATTAAGGTTGCTCCATGATTATTATACCTTTTTGTGCAAGCAGAACTTGTTGTGTTAGAATTTGCCAAAGACAGGAATTCCTGCCTTAGGTACACTGTCTCATCAATCTTACTTCAACTGCCTGAATTGTCCACAAAAGCCTCACTTTCTGAATCAGAGAGCCTTCAAACACATTCCCCTCCCTACCCATTATACCTTAGGCTACATCTACACCCCTTACATACCTCATTCTCCAGCACCACCTCCTCCCTCTTTCCAAGGGGGTAATCAGCAGAATTTAAAAGCAAAAGTTCCAAGCTTGGAAAGAGACTTGTTTGCTTTTTAATTCTGCTGATTCCCTGTTAACAGGGGCCAGAATCAACCCGTCAAAGGCACTTTGACTTTTCAGACTTTGTCTGGTGTGAGATCGTATTGGCTTAAAGCCACCTGTGTTTGTATAGTAGCTGCTTAAGTTCCTGTCTACCATGCTGACATGTAGCCTATTTCTAGTGGATTATTTGCTGCCTGGAACTCAGACCTATGTTCACATGGGTGCAAATGAGTAGCTATGGTCACCTTTCCTTTCTCTCTTTCTTTTTCCTCTCCATGGTCACTTTTCCTTGCTCTGGTTTCTTACCTTCCATTGTGAGTGAAGTAAGTTGCACACAGTTTGTATTTTTGAAATGAATGGCTCTCAGTAGGGCTTTCAAGTTCTGAGGGGCTTGATATATTATCTTTCATTGTTTGAGAGTTCCTGATTCAGCAGTCCAGATTTCGGAGTACCTTCCGCAATGACCTTTACTTCTGGTTTCAGTCCATCCAGGCCACATTGCTCCTGCCAAGCCTGCAGTGGCGTTTCACCATTCCACCAAAGATGCCTGACTGCCTTTTGGTGGATCAATGCTTAGATTTGACGGTATCTTCAAACCAACCACTCCTTATGTTTAGGTGCTACAGGCTGGAAAGCGAGCTTTCTGCCTTACTCTCAAGTTGCTGGGGTGGATACAGACTGAAGTTGGGAAGTGAACCAGACAGCAACACAATCGCATAATGTGCACATCCCAGGCCAGTGTGCATTTTGCTACTTACACAATTCTCAATTCTATTCTTATGCCCATGCAAGACTGGTCCCAATGCATGTCCAGTTATATAAAGTTTCTGTGAGCAGGTATGGGCTACATAAAAAGAGAGAGAATGTACCAAAAAGAAGGAAAGGCAAAGTTCTCTTAGAAATAAAACTCTCTTTGGCTCATCAATCCTCTTGGCTACTCAGCAACAAAAAACCTACTTGCTTTTATAGCACCAGCAACTGATCCACTTGCCACAATTCAATGCAATTAATTCTTGCAAGCTGCCACAACTTTTCCTCTTTCCTAAGCTCAGCAATCTTCATTGAGAAGTACCTGTCCTTTCTTCCTGCTCCTCATATAATTTACATACAAGAGAGCACACCAACCTGCTTTCTGAGCACATAAAAGTTCCAGAGGAAAGCCATTCAACAAAGTGCAGACTTAGAAAATACCAAGCATCTCATCGCTCTGCAGAGAAGCAGCCCAGTTGTCTGACAAGGTAACCGTAAATGGACAGAATCTCACCTCTCTTATGATTAGCTGTACAACCATTTAGTTTGCAAGGGGAAAGAACTCCAGCACCTTCCTCACCCTTGCCACAAGCCTTTTGTCCATTTCAATGTCCCACTTCCTTTGCACTCCTATGGTATGCCCCTCCCCAATTAGTTCCAGGGGTCAAAGAGTTGATAATGATAAAAATAAAGATGCCAGAGAGAGTACCAAATACCAGCATATCAGAGGCCACACAAAATAAAAGACCACACATTGGACTGTGTGCAAACCAAATATTATATACAGAGCAAAAAGTAGTGTGATCAGTGAAAACAGTGCAAAATGCAGTAAAGTATGACTAAATATATTTAAAGTATTTTCTATACATAATACTGTGAGTTATAGCAAAAGGAAATGTATGGTAACTGACCTTCTAACAGCTACTTAAAACACCGCTTTGATATCTTCTTCAGAATTGTTTCTGTTACAGTCCCATTGCAGAAAGGCCTCGATCTGTTGGAGAACATAGAAGATTTATGCCTAAATCAAATATCTGTGATCTCGTTTCTCATGTGCAATCCTGAAAATCTTTCACGCACAGGTCTACTACCAAGGAAGCCAAGGTCAGCCCTCCCCTATTTTTCCAAGGTGAACATGAATGCTGTGCCTGCAGAGGACAGACCTCTGGGAACCCCCATTATAGATCCACACGCTGCACACAGGGAAGAGAGAACACTGAGAGAGCTGGGTTACTCTCACCATAACAAAGTTTGAGTCTAGGGGCACCTTTAAGAGCAACAAAGTTTTATTCAAGCTTAGGCTGGTCTCAAAGGTGCCGCTGCTGCTGCTTCAGACCTACACAGCAACTGACAAGAATCTCTTGCCCTAACCACCCACTCACACATCAGTTAGTCAAGGCTATGTTCCCAGTTGCAATGTGAAAGTTGGACCATAAGGAAGGCCGAGCGTCAAAGAATTGAGGCTTTTGAACTCTGGTGCTGGAGAAGACTCTTGCGAGTCTCTTGGACTGCAAGGTGAACAAACCAGTCAGTCCTAGAGGAGATCAGCCCTGACTGCTCCTTAGAAGGCCAGATCCTGAAGATGAAACTCAAATACTTTGGCCACCTCATGAGAAGGAAGGACTCCCTGGAGAAGAGCCTAACGCTGGGAGCGATTGAGGGCAAAAGAAGAAGGGGACGACAGAGAATGAGGTGGCTGGATGGAGTCACTGGAGCAGTCAGTGCAAACTTAAATGGACTCTGGGGAATGGTAGAGGACAGGAAGGCCTGGAGGATAATTGTCCATGGGGTTGCGATAGGTTGGACACGACTTTGCACCTAACAACAACAACCACCCACTACCCTCCTTGGATAAACCCCAGCCCCTCAAGCCTCTTCCCACCTGTTTGGGTCTCTCCCAGATTCAGGTTCTTAGTCACCCCAAGGTGCGATAAACTGGCGTTTCTATCACATGCTCCATATTGTCTTCCTTTCGTTTCTCAGTCATCTTGGGCAGCTACAAGTTAAGCTCTGGTCGACAAAGACTGCCTTTGCTTACTCGGATTACAAGTGACAAGACGGCACACAAATGCTTCTCGAATCTGGCCTCTGGCAGAACCGGTTGGGTTTTTGCATGCTTGCAGGAGGGCACTCTGCGTCTCAAAGGAAGGGCGGTTCTGTTCTGTGTTGTCAGTTAGTGTCAGTTAACAGAATCTCTCTCCGTCAGTCAGTCAAGTAGCACCTTTAAGACCAACAAAGATTTATTCAGGGTGTGAGCTTTCGAAAGCTCACACCCTGAATAAATCTTTGTTGGTCTTAAAGGTGCTCCTGGACTCTGATTTTATTGTGCTACTTCAGACCAACACGGCTACCCGTTTGAATCTAGTCAGTCAGTCAATGAATGCCTCGGCTTCCATACGCTTGTGTGTTTGAGAGACAGTGCCTCAATAGGCTCCTGTCACAAAAAGAAATGGGTTATGAACAAAGTTTACCTCAGTACGAATGCATGAGATTGAATCCATGTTTGTTATTACAATTTTACCAAAAAGCCCGTCAGCTATACGAGGTGTTCTTTGTGTCCCACTGTGAATATAAGTAAGGAAATGTGTTTAACAGTTTTTCAAAGAAAACGGAACAATTATTTCAAGAAAAATAACTGCCCAAGTGAAAAACAAGCTGATCTTAATGGATGCAGTAATGGACAAAGCTCCCCCACTCCCTTTGCCTGGGATTCTGTGAAGTCTAAAGGCTATCACAGATTTATTCTCCGATTCAAGGATATTGGTTTAAATCACAAACCCTGCCCAAAATTAAGTTTTTGCAACACTATCCCCCTTTGATATCTCCTGCCCTCAAGATTCTAGTCTCCTTCCACCAGTTTAGGTCTATCTTGGGTTCAGTTTCTTAGCCACCCTACAGTGTGATAAACTGGTGTTTCTATGGCAGGGGTAGTCAAACTGCGGCCCTCCAGATGTCCATGGACTACAATTCCCAGGAGCCCCCTGCCAGCGAATGCTGGCAGGGGGCTCCTGGGAATTGTAGTCCATGGACATCTGGAGGGCCGCAGTTTGACTACCCCTGTTCTATGGCATGCCCCATATTGGCTTCTTTCTTCCCTCATCCGACCACTACTTAGGGCAAAAGAAAGCCATAGGTGCCAAGGTCATCTTGGCCAGCTACAAGTTGGCCTAACAACAACAACAACAACCACCACCCACTACCCTCCTTGGATAACCCCAGCCCCTCAAAAGCCTCTTCCCATCTGTTTGGGTCTCTCCCAGATTCAGGTTCTTAGTCACCCCAAGGTGCGATAAACTGGCATTTCTATCACATGCCCCATATTGTCTTCCTTTCGTTTCTCAGTCATCTTGGGCAGCTACAAGTTATGCCCCGGCTGCCAAAGACTGCCCTTGTTTACTCAGATTGCAAGTGACAAGAAGGCACACAAATGCTTCTCAAATTGGGCCTTTGGCAGAACCTGCTCAACAGCACAAATAAAGGACCCCAAATTCTGTTGCTCATCATGCGGACAAACACAATGGCGAATTCAGCCATGCAGCCACCATGGAGACAGCTGTGCCCAATACCCCTTTCATGACCTGACCATCTCTGATGCTGCAGGGGGATCCTACTTTTGTTCAGTGGTACAGCGATTAAAACACACAATTTAAATATACAAAAATAGGGGGGAAATCTTATTCTAGAAATCTAAAAATCCTAAGAGATGGAAACTAATTTGCCCCAGACTGCCTCCTTCTCGTGGGAAAAGAGATGGGAGAAGCCGTGTAAAATGACCCTCAGTTGCGATGTCACTGGGTGGATTTAATTAGGTGGATTTGAACAGAGAGACCAACAGATTTCTCAGGTTGCTTCAAGGCCCCAACCATTCGCCCCGCGGAACAGCTTTGTCTTACAAGCCCTGTAGGTCCCACAGAGTTCTGAACTCGCTGGACAGTATTATACCAGGCTAGGTCCAAGGCCCTGGCCCTGGTTGAGGCCAATTTAATTTCTGCAAGGTAGTAGGACTTTAGACCCAAATACTCCAGGTGTACTGGTTTGCAGCTGGGTTGCCACAACAAAAAGGAGAAAAATCTTAAATCAAACGAGAGTCCAGGAGCCAAAAAAAGGTTAACAAAAAGGGAAATGTCTGTAGGCCTAATGGGGATGTTTCTAAAATATAAAAAGACCAATATTTACTTATAATGTAATATAAATTAAAAACTCCCAAAGGCTCTGTGCATAACCTCATAAAATCCGATCCTCTAAACATACTAATGTCTCAACACTGCTGGACAAACATGTTTTGGCATTGTTGCCTTGATCAGTGGTCTGGCATACACATAGCTACAGCATAAAAAAATGTGCAATAAATTTTGCAATATATTAGCTCCCCTACATAAACAGAACCTTAACAGACATACAAAGGACACTGTGCAGACTGTTAGCCACATATGGACCATGTGGACCAGTGGGACAGATCAAATAAACAGAGGCCTCTAAATTCTCAAAAACAGGCCCTGTTCAAGGCAAGTATTACTCATATCCCAGCTTGCACTTTCAGCATCCACGTCTGTGTTCTCTAATCAAACATGGAGTCAAATACATGGAGAGTATGCTGGGTATTTGGCTCCTAACTTGATTGGACCCAAATCAGTTCCACAGGGCTTGGAACTTGGTAGGGATGTTCTACCAGATACTTTATCTGTCCTACTAGCCCACAAATGTGACTAACGGTCCACACAGCATCCACTGTCCATGTCTGTTAATGTTCTATGTAAAGCAGCTAATATATTACAAAAGTCATTGTACATTTCTTGAATGCTGTCCTTATACGTGTGCCAGACCAAGGCGGCAATGCTGAACCACATTTCTATATAGTGACCCTCGAATTCCTTACCAGTCCCCCATCCAAATACTAGCCTAAGCCAGCCTGCTCAGCTTCCAACATCGGACAAGATCAAGCTAGTGTAGCAAAGATGATTTAAGAGCTATCTCCTTCCTACCTGAGATATACCAATGATAACTTCTTGTGTTGTTTATCTGCTACATTTTTATCCTGCCCTCCCCATCAAGCGGCTCAGGACAGCAAACATCAAGAGCGCTTGACCCAGGGTCGACCAACGAGCAGCGATTAGAACACACCTCTCCCTCTTCAAAGTCTCATAGTATTCACTACTGTACAGGTCTTTAAAATGCATAACTTATACCTCCTTTTCTCCCCAATAGGGACTCATGTGGCTTACATTATTTTGCTCTCAGATGGATAGGCAACAGAACAGTTTGAGTACAGTGGCAACTTAAAGACCAATCAAGTTTCACTTTGGGTATAATCTTTCGTGTACATGCCAGAATTAAATTTTGTTGGTGTTCAAGATCCCACTACTCAAACTTTGTTCTATTGTTCTGCTTTGTACATCTACAAGGGGTAATCTAGAGAGACTATAACAACCTTTCAATGAAATCAACAGGATTTACAGCTAGGTAAAATGTTTGCCCTTCATTTTGTGACTTGCAGTATCTGAAGTAGTTTGAAGACTTTGAAATCTTGGCCCCCCTCATATAAAGTAAATGCCAGGAATTACTCATTGACAGACTAGACTGAGCAAAAGTTTAGTTAAGCTAAGTAAAAAATATAGATAGATAAGAAAGACCTCAAAGCTAAACACAAGCAGATTTCAAAGGAAAGAGTCAATGTCTGCTAAAAGCAAAAAAGCATTCAGCTAGTCAAATTGCAAGGAACACTCAGGATCAACTTTCTCTCCATACATGTCTGGGTCAAAAGACAATAATGCAGAATTTATTTATTTGAATGTATAAACCACCCTCTCTGCTGAAGTGGACTCAGGAGAGTATCATTCCCAAAGATTTTTTTTTAATGCAGTATTATTTGCAATAGAGCAAACAGTTATAAAAATAAAAACTTGAATGATTACCTATCCATATTTTGGGTTACCAACCAGGGGCAAAGCATTTCTCACTCCAAGCAAGGTACAATTTTGCCCCCTACTAGACATGGGCAATCAGCTCAGACAGAAAGTACCTGAATCAACGCAGATACAGGTTCTTTTCAGACTTTGAGCTGAATCAAACATCCCATGCGTTTAAATCAGCTGAATCAGTGAAGCACAAATTGATTCAGACTTGATTCAGCTGATTGATTGGTTGAGCCTGCCAAACAGCTGCTCCTGAGGGCCCTTTAAATGCTATTGAGAGTCTCCAAAGGAGGGGGGAGAGAATGCCAAATAGCGCCTCTTTAAAGGCCCCTAGATCCTGCCAGACTAAGGAGAGCCAGCCATAGCAGCGGAGGCCAGCAGCTGAGCAGCCAGCTCTCCTGAGGGGCGGGAGGGGCGGGGGGCAGCACATCAAACAGCTGACTCCTTGGGAAATGAAAGGCATGCCAAGCAGGGATTTGGGATATCAGGGGCAAGGTGAAATTGTCCACTATGCCCTCATTCTTACCGAGCCTTCGGAGACTGGCTGCCAGTGGGAGAAAGCAAGGGGAAGCATTTAAAGGACATGCAAAGCAACTGATCATGACAGATCAGCTGCTTTATGCTGCCATTAAATGCTGCCCTTCTCAGGGAGTGCCAAGCACCTGATCTGTCAAGGTCAGCTGTTTGGTGCTCTCTTTCCCCCCAATCAAAGAGCTGGCTTGCCTTGTGGAATGAAGGTGTGTGGAATTCTGTGCCTGCCCTCCACAAAGTTTAAAGAGCTGGCTGCTTTCCGGCCTTTTCAGAATCAATCACATTGATTTGGCTGAATCTGAGCCAGGGAAGAGTGCTTCAGACCCTTTCGAATTTGGCTGAATCGACTCCAGCTGAATATCATAACATGGATTCGTGGAAAATATCCCAGGAAAACATGGGCTTACTTTTATTTGATATTTAAATACACAATACTTATTAATTGCAAGGGATGATACGAATACATTTTAAGGGATACTACAATTTTCTTCTGTGTGTATTTATGCTGTAACATGAATAACTGCCAGGAAAATTATCCAGGATGTGACGTGAGCAGGAACAATGCATTTGTTACTCACTAACAATGTTAAATATGTGCAACTTAACTGGAAAGCTTTTGGTATCTGCCATGATGACTGCTGTGATAGGTCTGCTGTACTTTTTTGTACTTCTGAGTTTTGACTAATAGTGTCAAGCTGTACCTTCTGCATTTCACAACCTAACATCACAATTTCATCAGTGCTGAGCCCACAGCTCTGTTTCCCCCAGAAAAAGAAGTCTGCCCTCTTTTCCTCCGTTTCCCATCTCTTAGATCAGGGGTAGTCAAACTGCGGCCCTCCAGATGTCCATGGACTACAATTCCCAGGAGCCCCTGCCAGCATTTGCTGGCAGGGGCTCCTGGGAATTGGAGTCCATGGACATCTGGAGGGCCGCAGTTTTGACTACCCCTGTCTTAGATCTTCAATTGCAGCTGGACTGAATTGACTGGACTGAAGGAAAACTTTCTGTATACTGTTAGCCACACATGGCCCCCATCTGCAGAGTTAAATCCATGGATTGTGGCTACCTGGGCATAAAGGGATTTTTCTGCAAACTTGAAGGAACCCCCTAGGTATGCAGAAAAATCTGACCATTTCATTAAGACTATATTGTGTAGTAATTGGCCCCCAGTTTTTAAAAAAGTGTTATCTGTACATCAGCAGCCACACCGGACCCGCCTGCAGTAGTGGAGGAGGCTGGCAGCCACAAGAAGCCTGGTCACAGCAGGGGACAAGTCCGGCAGCTGAGCTGGATCCAGCCACATCAGCGAAGGAGGCCAGCAGCCACAGGACCTGTGGCACTGGAGGAGACCAGCAGCCGAGCCAGGCCCAGCCACAGCAGCAAGGCCAGCAGCTGAGCAGGACCCAAACTCTGGGCTCAACAGCTGGTGTGGGGATTTGGCAATGGTGGGGGATTTGAGATCCCTCCCCATGACTCTCCTCCCCGCACTGAGCTGTCAGCATGTGAAGCAGCAAGGGGGGGGGGGTTATTTCAGGTCAACACTTGTTGCTGATAATAGTAAAGGTATCTAATTGGCATTTAATGGCAGCTCTTCAGAAGGGGGGAAACAGTCTACTCCTTTAAAAGGAATTATCTTCCATCTTTTTTGTACACCTCAGAAACTTAATAGTTTAGAAGCCAATGATTATAAAGGGAGGTGTTGTTATAATGAGCAAGGCTTCAGATTGCAGGGGAAAATATACAATTTATGAAGTGAAACTTTCAGGAAAGCTTGTTTCGGGCTTTGGTGTTAATTATGCTAGATGTTTACATAATTTCCCACACGCAAAAAGGAGGAGAGAGAAAGAGAGAGAAGGTGGACTTGTCCCAAGACTTGTGGGAGGTAAACAGACTGGACAGACAATTCCTGAGGGACTGAAAAGTGGCAGGCATGATGATGAGAATCTCTGCACAGCCAGCTTGACTCACTCAAGAAACTTCCCAGGCGCCTTCTCCTGAAGCCACTTACTATGGCCTTGCACCAGGATTGCCAGGCCCAACCTAGCAACCAGCAGGAGACCAGGGGATGAGGCCCCTCACCAGGACAGACCAAATTTCCATCCAGCCAGGGGCAATCTGGAGAAATGGCTGCCAGTCTGCTCCTGAGGGAGAGGAGGTCAGTAGGGCTGCCAAGGGGGGGGGGTGAGAACGGAGGCTTGGACAGGCTGTGCCAGCCCTTTTCGCCCCAAGGCTGCCCTAACTGTCAAGTCCAACTGCAAATTGCCCCAGAACCCTGACAGAGCTGGCTGGAGGCTGGAGAATGCGCTCCCTCCCCCCTCCCTTCAGGCCTGCTGCGAAGGAGCCTCTGACAGGCCCCGACTGAGGGAAGGAGGCCTTTCCAAGAGCAACGCAGGGGAGCCTGAGGGCCTTGCTTTTGAGGGGGGGGGGGAACTTTCCCCTTCTGCCAAACAGTTGCCTGACAGGGAGGCCACAGAAAAGCCCCTTCTCACTTAAAATACTGCTCTGGCCGGGGGTTAGACACAGCCAAGCCATGTGTCTTTCTTCTTTGCAACTCTCTGCAGGTTTGAGGCCACTGCACAGCGTTATTCTGCAGAGGAAGCTGGCTCTTTTGTCTCCTGTTTCATCTCAACAACAACCCTGTTCAGTAGGCCTCAGGTCTTTCAATTCAACAAAAACCTGTGTGGGAAGCCTTAAATGTTTCTTCTCTGCCACAACCCTGTCCAAAGTAGCCCTTTCTGCCTGGGGAGCTGATCTTTATACTCTGCAAGTGAGCTGTCATTCCAGGAGCTCTCCAGGCTCCACTTGGAGGTTGGCTACCCCTGGGTTGGAAATATTTCTGGAGGTTTGGAGGTGGGACTTCAAAATCATACAATGCCTCAGAGTCCAGCCTTCAAATGAGCCATTTTTGCCTGCAGTTGGGAGGGAGTGGTGCAGGAGTGTCCCTCCTGGCCTATGGGTTATGGCCAGCCCTTACCAGCAACTGTTTGTATTCTGGGGCACAGACAGGCAGACCAACATGAGTCCTGTGAGTCTGGAAAGTGCAGGAAGATCTAAATAAATCCTTACCGCCTGAAACTAAATAGTGAGAGGGAGAGGAAGGGTAGACGATTGGAAAATGCTTTGAGACACCTTAGGCCTGCGGGGTCACTGTGGCCCATTCCCAGTTCTCTCAGACCTCTCACAGCCCCACATACCTCACAGGTTGACTATTGTGGGGAGACAAAGAGAAAAGGTGTTTGTAAACTGCTTTGAGACTCCTTTGGGTACTAAACAACAGGGTACAAAAAATCCGTTCTTCTTCTAAGGAGCAACCATGAAAGAAGCATGTGGGCACATAATATTTTATCAACAGTGAAAAAATGGAGAAGAAGGAACAGGGTGGACACCTGTGTATTGTGTATTAGGGTAGAGGGGCATTTCGGTGTCTGTGGCCTAATTCACACAAGAAGGGAAATGACGCAGAACTGGGGGGAATTGGTTGCCATGTAATCTCCCCCTAAGAAGAGTCTCCAGTCTGATTTTCCCTTCACATATCTGAGGACATGGCTCTGGAAAGCTCATCTGTAACCACTATGCCACAATTCCCAAAGGTCAGTCCTCTCCCACACTCAACGAACATTCCACACCACAGGTTCTTGACACCCATATCTCCACACCCATACCCTCATTTGCCACCATGCCACCACAACCTCCCATACAACACACACATTCAACCCCATGCCCTTACAGACTGGACAACTCCTCCCCTTCCTCTTCCCACTGCCAAGCTCTAGCGCCCGTCGGGCTTTGTCCTTAGGCTAACATATCTCCCATAGTCATAAAGGTAAAGGTATCCCCCGTGCAAGCACTGGGTCATGTCTGATCCTTGGGGTGACGCCCTCTAGCGTTTTCATGGAAGACTCAATATAGGGTGGCCTTGCCATTGCCTTCCCCACTCATTACCATTTTACCCCCCAGCAAGCTGGGTACTCATTTTACCGACCTCGGAAGGATTGAAGGCTGAGTCAACCTTGAGCTGACTGCTGGGATCGAACTCCCAGCCTCATGGACAGACAGCTTCAGACAGCATTTCTGCCGCTTCCCACCCTGCACCACAAGAGGCTCTTCCCCATAGTCATATCAGAGTCATATTAGCAAGCCCAGGGCTTGACAACTCAAAACCTGTCAACAGCATGAAAGACTAAACACTGAGCAACCGTGCTGTTAAAACGGTTCCGTGTCCATCCTGCTATCATTTCTGAAGAGGATTAGCCACCTCCTTTCTGGTATTTCCCAATTTTGCAGTTTGCCTGGCCTTCAAAGTATGAGGTAGCAATCCATGTCCCAGAAACAAGCCCCACTTATTCCGTACACAGACAGTCCCTTGTTAGAGCAGGCTAGTATCTTACCCTACTGTAACATGGACAATGACACTAACAGTATTATCTTCATAGGCAACGCTCATACCCTTACACAAATTTTATTGGTCTTTAAGATGCTACTGCTCGCTCTTTTGGTCTTTAAGATGCTACTGCTCTCTATTGATTATTTAATGATTATATTTGTAGGCTGCTGCTCCTGGCCTGCCAGCTTGCGGAGGCTAACAACGAATAAAATGCAATACAAGTAAAATACATACATAAAACCACACAATTCCTCAATCCTAACAAGCTAGCCATAAACCGAAAAAACACCCTACCTCCCCCAATCTGCCAGATCTCAAGGGGTGAGGCTACAATAGGAGACACCAGAGGAGGGGCAAATAAGTGAGAGGTGACACACATAAGCTCCTCCCCTGAGTGTAAAGTAAACATTGAGTGATCCAAAATGTGCATAGCACCACATGTTGCACAAGCTTCCTTGAACACCTTACTTATTTGTGCAATTAAACTGGTTTTGTTGACTGGGTAGACTTTCCAAAACTGCACCTAGCTTGTGCTGTTTGCTGAAACTGCAATGGGTGCAACCTGGTACTTAGCCACAGAGTGAACTAGACACACCACAGCAGTGTGTGCAAGCCCAATAAATGCTACAGGATCACCAAGTTCTTGGAAGGCTACCATCCCATCAGAGAAAACCAACCCACTGTTACAGGAAAACTTTTGACCGCGGGCACAGGGCTATTTTGCAGTCTTGCTTGAAAAGGCCGTCTTTGGCTTTGGGCAGCAGATCAGGCAAAAGTGCTGTGCTGACTATTTGCCCAGAAGGTATAAAAACTCTTCCAGACATGCAAGCAAGATGGAAGCGCTTCCCCTCCTTCAAGGAAGCACCCATATTTACTCCTTTCTTCTATTTGATCACTGAACAGTTGCACATTTCACACATTTTGATGAGGTGACAGCTAAAAACAGCTCAACAAGTTTACCAAGGCAATTCTACCATTCTCAATTTGGAAACAAAAATTAATTTCTGGTCTCATTTCTACTAAGGACACCTGGATGGGAACCCCAGTGGTTTTCAAACTGTGCCTTGGTACATCCGGGGGTTCTTCAAAAACATCCCAGAGGTTCCTGTGAGATCTGCAGTGATGTAGAAGGCTTCCTGAAAGCCCAGTTGCTCACCACTATAAATCAAGAAGGAACTGAAGAGGATCCATAACAGAAGTCACTGGCATTGAGCTGCATTTCCATGCCACGTGATGGAAAGGAAACAACTATGCCCTCATCCTAAGAAAAGATACTGGGTGTTGTGATGCAAGTTGTTCTCATAAAAAGTCTGCTCAAACCATCTCAACAGGAGCGATGTGATATTCTGATGTGCTTTTTAAAGTCTTTTTCCCCCTCCCTTCTTCCAGGGGAAAAAAGGTCTGTTTTTCTCTTTCCGTATTGTAAAATAGAAGCTTAACGCCTTTACGAAATTGTTCTGTAATTTGTAGCATATTGCTTTTAAATAAAAATTATTAACTAAAAAAGGAGTGTTCTTTTTTGGGGGTGGGGAGCAAATCTCAAATTCTTCCACCTCTGTACTGTAACAGTGTCTTCGTATCCACATTATGGAACGAGGCTGAAGCAAACAGAATGGGAAAAGTATCACAAGGCTTTTCTAGCCTGATTTTCCTCAATTACTTCCGCTTTGTGGAATGTTTGCCTCTCCAGGAAACACTGCAGTAGTGTTAGCCCCCAAAAGTCTTTTGCAGTAAGGAGTCAGGAACTCACCTGTTCCTTCTTTCCCCTCCAGTCTTCTGGTTTTGGAGCTAACCATGATCCAGTGTTCTACTCTAGAAGTCATACTAACTGAGGAAGAGTGCGTGCACTCGAAAGCTCATGCCTGGAATAAATCTTGGTTGGACTTAAAGGTGCCACTGGACTCTGATTTTGTTGTGCTGCTTCAGACCAACATGGCTGCCCATTTGTAACTGAGGAAGGGGCAGAGGGAAGCAGTAGACAAGGCTGTGGGAGCATTCAATGTCCGGCCAAAACAGGTTCAAGGATTCAGGAATGTAAGAGCAGACAGCATGCATTTGAAAAACAAACATTAAGGCTCAGGCAGGAGATAGGGGCCAGCTGTCCCTGGCACATGAGCTCAACAGAGGTAATGCCAGGCCTGGCAAGTTTTAAAATCCAGTCACTCTTCCACATTAGAGCCCGTAGAATAGCTGCCTAGCCCAAATGTCAGTGACTAACTGTGGTCAAGAAAACCCTTTATGGAATGATGATGATGATGTGAACAGTTCACCTGATAGGTAGGAAAAGATAATGCCAGAGAGTGGACTCCTGCTAAGCTGCAAAAGCTACCGAGGCCATAATGCTGTTTGGGTACAGATATTTTATACCTACGAAGCCACACAGGTAAATAATTGTAGGCAGGAGGTACTGAAAAAAAACTGCACTCAAAAGAGGCTATCTATGCAATCCACACAGCAAGGGTTAACATTTAATAGCTTCTACTGGATACACAAAATGCATGCAGCATTAATAGTCACAGGTCTGCACAATAATTGTGCAATCATGAATTTTCCACATATGAGCTCCAAAATGGAGAAAATACTTTTAACATTTCTCCCTGCTCCATCCACAAAGGGAACGACTTTTTACTGACAACTACGTACATCCAGCCACACTATTAATTGTTCTATTCGGCCTCTATAAAGCTCAATTCAGGCGTTCCATTAGAAGCCACCCATTTTACACTCTGGTTTAATCCAAATGTTTTTGCAAATTGTTTTATTATACTTTGGCTCTGCATTAAAAAATATTGTGATAGCTATTGCTGTTCCCAGAATACGTGGCCAACTGTATAGACCAGTTGGTGATCTGTATTTTTAAACATGCTTTGACACACACAAAAAAGGAAATGTTACAGGAAAGTTTAGTCCAAGGTCAACTAGTGGCAATCTGTTTTTAAAATATATCACTTCTCACACAGATGGAGCAACACACATTTCCTAGAAACATAGAAGTACCTCTTATTCCCCCCCCCATGGAAAACTTGGGGGAGGGGACTGAAAACAGCAGACAGCTCTGAGCAACAGGCTGAGCTTTCCTCTGCATGCCTTGACCCAGTCAATGAGAACGACTGACACAAGGGCACGACCGGATCTGGCAATCCACAACTTTCGTGCAAACCACGGGACAGGACCCATTATTGTGCTTAGAGGTGTCTCTTAAGAGCCATATCTGGAGGGCTCCACTGTCAGGCAACTCAGGTGTGCACCAATGCAAGACGGGGACTGAACTGTAAGGTGTCTGCAAGCATGAAGACTTCAGTTTAAAAAGGTAAAGGTATCCCCTGTGCAAGCACCAAGTCATATCTGACCCTTGCAGTGACGCCCTCTAGCGTTTTCATGGCAGACTCAATACGGGGTGGTTTGCCAGTGCCTTCCCCAGTCATTACCGTTTACCCCCCAGCAAGCTGGGTCCTCATTTTACCAACCTCCGAAGGATGGAAGGCTGAGTCAACCTTGAGCCGGCTGCTGGGTTTGAACTCCCAGCCTCATGGTCAGAGCTTCAGACAACATGTCAGCTGCCTTACCACCCTGCGCCACAAGAGGCTCGAAGTCTTCAGTTAGGTGTTTGCAAATACAAATACTGCACTGGCACAAGCACAAGGGAGCCAAAACCAATGGTCACCCCATGAGAGCCAGTGTGGCGCAATGGTTAAGAATGCCAGATGAGTCTCTGGGAGACCCGTGTTCACATTCTCTCTCATGTTTGCTGGGTGACCTCGGGCCAGTCACCCTCTCTCAACCAGACCTACTTAGCAGGGTTACTGTGAAGATAACCCGGAGGAGAGGTGAAGGATGAGCTGCTGCTGTGGCTCCCCTATTGGGGAGAAAAGCAGGATATAAGTGCATTACATAAAAAGTCCCAATGTTGAGTCTGTGGTCAGCAACTAGTCTTCTGCAGAGGCTGTGGACTGGAGGGGTCACCACTCCCACGCACACATGATGCTGCCTTTTGTGTAGCCGGGCCTGTGGTCCATCAAAGCTAGTATTGTCTACTCCAGGGGTAGTCAAACTGTGGCTCTCCAGATGTCCATAGACTACAATTCCCATGAGCCCCTGCCAGCCTTTGCTGGCAGGGGCTCATGGGGATTGTAGTCCATAGACATCTGGAGGGCCACAGTTTGATCACTCCTGGTCTACTCTGACGGGCAGTGGAGAAAGAGGTCTTCTCCTTCACCTGCTCCCTGTTAACAGGAGAGCCCAGGGATAGAATTCCACAACCACGGAGGTAGAAGGGGGCTCCCGGGTCATCTAGTCTCACCCGCGGCAGAACGCAGGCAACGCACCACGACCTGCCCACCACCACAGCCACCCTAATTCCATGCCCAGCTGATGCCCCTCCCCCCCCCCCGCCGACTCCCGGGCCAGTCTGGCTTGGAAGAAATTCGCTTCCTGGCCCCGAAGGGGCGCTCGACCTTTCCCGGGCCCCCAAGGAAGGGCCACAAGAGCCAAACTCGAGCCGGGTCCCGTCAGCCCAATCCTCCACCACGGCGGCACGCAACAGGAGGGGGGCTCCGAAAGGGCCGGCGACGCCCCCCCCCCGCCCCTTTGGCGGGGGCGCCCGTGGTATGCAAACGGAAGCGACCCCTCCTCCCCCCCCCCCCCCCCGCCAGCCAGCCAGCCAGCCAGCCAGCCAGCCCAAGGCGGCCCGCGGGGCGGCAAGAGCCGTCGGCCGAGCGCTGCGTCCGGGGAGAGGAGGCGACCCTTACCTGCGCTCCGCCTGGGCGCTCCCGAGCAGCCTCCCGGCCGGCCAGGCACCGCCGCCTTTGTCTCCGTCTCGGCCCGCGGCAGGACGCCGGGCGGGCGCACTCGGCCAGCCAGCCAGCCAGCCAGCGCCGTCGGGCCCCTGTGCAGCGGGGCGGGCAGGAAGGAAGAGGAAGTGGCGCTCGGGCCGCGGAGGGAGGCCGGCTGGCCGGCCCGAGGAAGGGGGAGCGGCGGCAGGGCGGGCCGGGCGCTGGGTCCCAGGTGCGCGGCGCTGGGCTGGCCTTGGCAGCCGGCCCGGGTCGGCCCCCGCGCGAGGGGACGGACGGGCGGCCGAGCGGGCGGCGCTCTCCCGGGACGGAGCGTGGCGGGCGGCGAGGCGGGCTCCTGCCCGAGCGGGGCGCCGAACAGGGCCAGACGGGGCGGGCGCGACCCCCGGGGGGCGGACGAGGAGCCGGGAGCCCGGCGGGCGCGCCAGGCTGCTCTGCCCCGCGCGGGCCCCGGTTTGTGCCTCGCTTCGCCCAGCCCTCCAAGGGACGGTTGCCAACTCCCAGTTGAGACCCTCCTGGAGATTGGAGGGGTGGGGCCGGGGGAGGGAGCTCTGCGGGGCTCAACGCCGGAGAGTTCCCGGCCCTTCAAAGCCGCCGTTCTCTCCAGGGCGGCCGGAAAGGAGTCCTAATGCCAGGAGATCTCCGGGCCTCGCCTGGAGGCTGGCAACCCTCCTTGGTTTAGAGTCTGAGGCTCTGCCAGTCTCACTTTTAAAACAATAGATTCAAACGAGTAGCCGGGCTGGTCTGAAGTGGCACAATAAAATCAGAGTCCAGGAGCACTCTGTGTTTGCACTGGAAAGCCCCCGCCTTGAATAAATCTTTGTTGGTCTTAAAGGTGCCACTGGACTCTGGTTTTATTTAAAACAATAGATAGCAAAAGTAGACTTGGGGGAGGGTGTCAGTGTGGCATTAGGAGTTGGGAGACCCAAGTGCAAATCCCCCCTCCTGGCATGGAAGCCTGCCCAGTAATCTTCAGCCAGCTGTTCCCGCTTAGCCTGCCCACCTCACAGGGTTAGTGTTGAGGATAAAGTGAGAGAGAAGAACCATGTAAACGGCCTTAGGTCCCCGTGAATAGCCTGTAGGCCTTTGATGATGATGTTACCCGTTCAGTCGTGTCCAACCCTCGCGATTCTGTAGGAAAGTCTTCGTCACACGTCTCTGTCAATGACGGCCTCTTTCAGTTGGTCCATGGTCATCCCTGTATCAGCTTTGATCACGTAGGCCTTTAAAGGTAAAGGTAAAGGTATCCCCTGTGCAAGCACCGAGTCATGTCTGACCCTTGGGGTGACGCCCTCTAGCGTTTTCATGGCAGACTCAATACGGGGTGGTTTGCCAGTGCCTTCCCCAGTCATTACCGTTTACCCCCCAGCAATCTGGGTACTCATTTTACCGACCTCGGAAGGATGGAAGGCTGAGTCAACCTTGAGCCGGCTGCTGGGATTGAACTCCCAACCTCATGGGCAAAGCTTTCAGGCAGCTGCCTTACCACTCTGCGCCACAAGAGGCTCTACGTAGGCCTTTACTTGGGAACAAATACCGCAGAAGGCACTGAGGTTTACTTCTGAGTGAACATGCAAAGGATTGGGACTGTAAAACTCCTCAAATTACCGATAAGGCATTAATCAGCATCACAATTATGATTTCACAAAACACCAGGTAGATAAATAATACTTGGTGAGAATTTAATTACAGTACTAGGTGGGAAACGCAAAGCAGTCCACTGTTAATTTCACAAAGTGCCATCCACCCTGGTTTTTGTTTATCACCGTTTATTTTTTTATTACATTACATTTAGTTCATTGCATTTGCAGCTGCCTCTTAGAAATTGCTGTTTAAGAAACTTATACATTGAGAGCAGTTGCAGATGGTTCACTGTTGACATTGGAAAAGCCCTTTCAAAGTAAAAGAGATTAATGACTAAGCTGAAATAATTCCACTTAGTTGCAGGGGTTAAAATAAATTTTACAGCATATTAAAATAAAAATACAAGCACATCAGAGAGCCAGTTTGGTGTAGTGGTTAGGAGTGTGGACTTCTAATCTGGCAAGCCGGGTTTGATTCTGCACTCCCCCACATGCAGCATGCTGGGTGACCTTGGGCTCGCCATGGCACTGATAAAACTGTTCTGACCGAGCAGTGATATCAGGGCTCTCTCAGCCTCACCCACCCCACAGGGTATCTGTTGTGGGGAGAGGAATGGGAAGGCGATTGTAAGCCGCTTTGAGCCTCCTTCGGGTAGGGAAAAGCGGCATATAAGAACCAACTCTTCTTCTTCTTCTTCATAAGAGCAAATAAAATTGATGTCAAAAACTGGTGTTAAGATGAAATATTTGAATATGATGTTGACAAAGAATTGCATTTTATTTCAAAATATTGATGTTAAAAATGAAATGGTCCCTGTTGGTGAAAACTGTAATTATTAAAATGAGTGTCTTGCTTAAAATGCTATTTTTATTCCAGACAATACCTGTACTGATTTTAGATGTAGCATGTAAGCAATGGGAAAGAGATACATCAAGAGCATGAAAGATTGGACCCTCATAACTACTAGCAAACCTTCAAAACCCACAGGTTGAGGCCTATTCCAGACCATAATGTCCGTGATTAGAGCTATTTCAGTGCTGCCTCTTAAGGCTGTCAGTGCGTTTATGCCGGTTTGCTCCGTCTTCCATTGGTGACAGGAGAGGAGAAGTCTTCCCACGTGTATAATGGACAGTCTGGATTCAGTTGGGGCAGGGAAGCAGCAGGTTGGTTCGCTCTTTGTCGACCAAGAACATTCTCATCTGCTCATCTTCTTTTCTCCCTGGGTCCATTGTTTCTGCCCCATTGATCTCACTCCCCTTTTAGTAACCTGGAAGGCCACTGCCCACATCAGGGGTGGTCAAACTATGGCTCTCCAGATGTCTATGGACTACAATGCCCATGAGCCCCTGCCAGCAAATGCTGGCAGGGGATCATGGGAATTGTAGTCCATGGGCATCTGGAGGGCCGCAGTTTGACTACCCCCGGGTTGAGGGAATAGTTATCCATTCATGCCTGAGACAGTCAGGCAGGAAAACTCCTAGTTAAAGAGCTCCTAGCCAAAGCCCATGGCTTTTGGTTCGGAACTCTTTACCTGGAGATTAAAGGGAGCATAACAATATCCATTGAGTCTGATAACGGCATTTCACCATCACCTTAGATGAACTTTAAAGATTCTGGCACCTTGAAAAAACACCCAGTGAAACTGGTGAATTACAAGCCGGCTGCCAGCTGGTTGTCAGGAACCAAGCGATTGGGACCCAGCAGATCTGCGCCACAGACATCCCTTTTGGGCTTCAGGCTGAAGCTTTAAGGAGAAGTCTTTATTTGGAGAATCAGGACACAGATCAGCACTTCACAAACAGCTCACAGGCAGTATTAATTCATATTTCTCTGTTTAAACACCTGAGCATAGTGCTTTTTGAACGCCACCCCTTATGGAATCATGAGTCTTTAGAAAACTTTTAAACATTAATCTCATTCCTGATTTGTGTGTGTGTGGGGGGGGGTACTTTAGGGAGGCATGCTTTATGTCACAACTTTGGGGGAAAGTAATTTTATTTCGGGCATTGCCTGCATGCTTGTGTGCCTATTTGGTGCTCCATTTTTAAAAAGCACTTCCCGTCCCCCATAAGAAGGGAGAGGGAGGCGGGTGCAAGGATGGGACACTGGAGGCGGAGGTAGTGCTTCTTCACCTCCATACTTTTCTTTGGCTGCTGGGGGATAGCGCTTTTTAGGTTGGGGAATCCACTTTTGGGGATTCACCAACTCGCGCTTTAAAATGGCAGATACAGTGAGAAGTTTGCTTGCCGGAAGCGGGAGGTTGGCGATGCCATGCAGAGTGCCGGGAATATGACTACATTAGGTAAGCATTTCACTGTATTTATCGTGTGCAGAAAAGCCTCTGATTTCTGTTGAAGATGGAAGTTCTAAAAGGGATTTTTTTTGGAGGGGGGTATGTGGTAGGAGAAGAAGAAAAGAGTTGGTGTTTATACCCTGCTTTTTGTTACCTGGTGTTTCAAAGCACCTTGTAATCATCTTCCCTCCCTCTCCCCACAACAGACACCTTGTGAGGTTGGTGGGGCCAAGATAGCTCTGACAGAACTGCTCCGGGAGAGCAGTTCTAATAGAACTGTGAGTAGCCCAAGGCCACTCAACTGGCTACATGTGGAAGAGTGGGGAATCAAACCCAGGTCTCCGGATTAGTGGCTGCTGCTCTTCTTAACCATACTGGAATCAAATCCTCTGATTAATTTCTGGGATATTAAACTGCAATCTGGATATGACAATGGTGCTACACAGGGCCGGATTTACATGAAAAGAGGCCCTAGGCGATTCCACTTATGTGGCCCTTTCACCTCCCATTATTACGTTTGTAAATTACATGAAATAAATACATCATTACTGTAATATATATCAACTAGTTTCAAATCCCATTTATAAAAATGGGCTTTGAAAGGGGAAAAGGGGGAAGGGGAAGGGACACGCTCCCACGCAGCCACCCATGCCCATCTCCCGCACCCCCCCAAAACTCGGCCCCGCGCTCCCCCCTCCAAAGCTGACAGGGAACCCCTGCCCCACTCACCGGCTTGCCGACGCTCCTCTTCCTGAACAGCGCGGCTCTGGGCCTGGGGCTGCCAGAAGCCCAGGGCGGCCTGCAGAGGCAACAGCGGGCCCTACCAGAAGCCCGGGTGGGCGGCCGTCTCTGCAGGCTGCCCCAGGATTCTGGCAGCCCCAGGGCCAGGGCCGTGCTATTCAGGAAGAGGGAGGGGAGAGTTGGGGAGGGGGGAGCGCAGGGGCACGTTTTGGGGGGTGCGGAAGAGGGGGATGGGTGGTTGTGTGGGTGGAGGCGGCGGATGGGGCAGCCTTCTGCCTGCCCTAGGGCCTGGCAGAAGGCTCTGTGGGTGCGCGGCGTTAGCGACCCGGGGCGGGAAAGGAGAAGGGAAGGCGGCCAGAGGACTTACTGCTGGGGAAGGCTTCTTACTCTGAGCCGGCAAGTCCCCTGTCGGCCCAGGCGAGGCCCGGCCAACCAGCCAATGGAGAGCCACAGTTTGTGTGGCTCCCTATTGGCTGCTTGGCCCTTGAGTGACACTCAGAGGGCCCAATCAGGAGCCACTTTGCGGCTCCTGATTGGGCCCTCTGAGTTTTTATCACAGACAGAGCCCGCCCTATCTCCTCCCCTTTAGCCCTTACTACTTTATTTTATCCGCTCCGCAGGAGCGGTTAAAAATATGTTAAATGAAACATGTTGTGATTGGTATTAACCTTTATACAAATGTGGAATATAGGCCCCTCTTGATCTTGAGGCCCTAGGCTGAAGCCTAATTAGCCTATAGGAAAATCTGGCCCTGGTGCTACATCTGCTACAGGAAAGATGGCTAAAACACAACGGCATCTTTAAACAGTTAATTGTAGCTGCAAGAATACTGCCAGCTCAAAACTGGCAGCAGATATTTTGGTTGGAAGTAGAGTCGTGGTTAGAGCCTCTTGTGGCACAGAGTGGTAAGGCAGCCGTCTGAAAGCTTTGCCCATGAGGCTGGGAGTTCAATCCCAGCAGCCGGCTCAAGGTTGACTCAGCCTTCCATCCTTCCGAGGTCGGTCAAATGAGTACCGAGCTTGCTGGGGGGTAAACGGTAATGACTGGGGAAGGCACTGGCAAACCACCCCGTATTGAGTCTGCCATGAAAACGCTGGAGGGCGTCACCCCAAGGGTCAGACATGACTCGGTGCTTGCACAGGGGATACCTTTACCTTTAGAGTCGTGGTTATATCATACACTAGATTCAAATCCCATTCCTAAGGCCTTGAAAGGGTCCCCTCACCTGGCCCCTGGCCAGGTGGCTTTGGTCCGCAGCTCACAGCTGGATCACCCCAGGAAGTGTCACATTTTGGTCTTCCTTGAAAGTCCAGTTAGAAACAGCAGTCCCACCATGTAAAGATTTTTGGTTTAAGACGTCCCAACCTTCTGTAATTGTGACTGACCCCGCCTCCCTCAGTAGCCATATTGTTTTGGCGGCCACTACCCTTTCACAAATGTTTCTAAAGTGTTTTAAAAGGGTTGTAGAGGACTGTGGAAAATACATTTCCCCCCCCCCAAATACTAATAAGAATATAAAAATACCTTTCTCCAGACATTTTTGACAGGTGCCACACCCCCTTTTTGGGCAGCCACCTCAAGCTACTGGCAAGATGGCTGTGGTTTTCTGACCAATGGGAGAGCTCTTTGGAGGCAGGCCTTAGAAGGGAGTCAGGCAGGCTCATCCAGCCAATGGGGTTGCTGTTCCCGAGGGCTTGGGCTGGGGTTGGCAACGTCAGAAGGCTATGTGAGGGCTGGGGGAGGTGGAGTGTGCGTATGGAGAATGTGATAGGGAAAAGAGACTGTTTGTGCATGTGTGTGAACTTTGTTCTGCCCCTGAAAGTAGGAAAAAAATTAAACCCAGTTTATGAAAACATCAAAATCACAAGATGTCATAGTCCCATTGTATACGGCACTGGTCAGACCACACCTGGAATACAGTTCTGGAGGCCTCACTTCAAGAAGGACGTCGATAAAATTGAAAGGGTACAGAGGAGAGCGACGAAGATGATCTGGGGCCAAGGGACCAAGCCCTATGAAGATAGGTTGAGGGACTTGGGAATGTTCAGCCTGGAGAAAAGGAGGTTGAGAGGGGACATGATAGGCCTCTTTAAGTATTTGAAAGGTTGTCACTTGGAGGAGGGCAGGATGCTGTTTCTGTTGGCTGCAGAGGAGAGGACGCGTAGTAATGGGTTTAAACCAGTGGTCCCCAACCTGCGGGCCGCCGCCCGGTGCCGGGCCGTGAAGGCCATGGCGCCGGGCCGCGGCTCTCTCTCCCCGCCCCCGCCCCCCCCCCGCAGTAAAAAACTTACCAGGCCAAAAGCTTGTGTCCCGGGAAGCTTCTTACTGCGGGAGGGCGGGGAGAGGGAATCAGGGCCAGGCCACGCCCACGCATCGGGCTGCGCCCGCACAGGCCGTGCACGCGCGAATTCGCCATGCGCGGCCGAAATCGGTCCCCAGCCCTGCCGGTCCCCAGCCTCAGAAAGGTTGGGGACCACTGGTTTAAACTTCAAGTACAACGATATAGGCTAGATATCAGGAAAAGGTTTTTCACAGTCAGAGTAGTTCAGCAGTGGAATAGGCTGCCTAAGGAGGTGGTGAGCTCCCCCTCACTGGCAGTCTTCAAGCAAAGGTTGGATACACACTTTTCTTGGATGCTTTAGGATGCTTTGGGCTGATCCTGCGTTGAGCAGTGGGTTGGACTAGATGGCCTGTGTGGCCCCTTCCAACTCTATGATTCTGTGATTCTGTGAGGGCTGTTTGTGGATTTGTGTACAGACCTTGTTCTGCTCCCTGGTGTGTTTTGTGGTTATGGAAACATCCGGGGGGTGGGGGGGGGGCTATTTGCACGTCTTTCCCTCTCTGCCCCTGAGTGTAGAAAAAAAAATTAAAACTCAGTTCATGAAAAGAGAGAGAAAATGGGTTCTTTGCATCCTTCCCTGTTCCTCATTGCTCTGGCAGCAAGGCTGGAAAGCTCTCCATGTGTTCCTCCCCCCCCCCTTCAAAAATGTCCTCCTTCCCTCAGGCTGGCTGCTGGGCCATTTAGCAAAAAGCCCTTCATTCCTCCGCTTCCATTCCCCCCCCATACCTGCCTGTTGCAGAGTGAGACTTAGAAAGTCCCCCCCCCTCCTTCCAACTCCTTTCTACTCTGGAATTTGGGAGGGGATATAGAGAAGACACAGGGAGCCATTTGGGGATTGACTTTCTCAGGCGTATATTTTCATGAGGGTGACCACCTGCCCTCTTGGTCAAATTGAGAGACCAGCAGATAGGAGGCCCTCCAGGGGAGACTGTTCATCTCTCCCTATCTATTGGGGAGTTCCCAGAGGTGCTGAAGGAGGCGGTGGTTCACCCTTGGCTGAAAAGCCATTATTGAACCTGCAGGACCCTGCCAGCTTCTGCCCGGTTTCGCATCTTGCGTTCCTGGGTAAGGTAGTTGACAGGGAAGCGTTGGACCAGCTCCTGGCATTCTTGGAGGAAACTTCGGCTCTCATCCCATACCAGTCTGGCTTCCATCCTGGCCATGGAGTGGAGATGATGTTGGTCGCCTTGGTGGTTCGGCCATCCTTGTCATGCTTGATTTTTCGGCCCCGTTTGATGTAGTTGACCATGAATTGTTGGCCCACCACACCACTGGGGCCAGAATTAGAGGGACAGCCTTTCAATGGCTGCATTCCTTTTCTCCGGAACCAGACTCAGAGCGTTGCAGTGGGAGAGGAATCTCTACTGACTCCCTTCTGGGATCCCACAGGGAGTGGTCCTCTCCCCCACATTATGTGCCCCCTGGCACAGCTGGTCCAGAGCTATGAGCTGGGCTGTCACCTGTATGTAGATGACACCCAGCTTTATCTCCTCATGGACGGCCACCCAGACTCCCCCCAGATACATTTGCCAGCTGTTTGTAAGCTGTGGCTGGATGGCTGAAGCAGAGTTTCCTGAAACAACCCCTCCAAGACGGAGATCCTATGGCTAGGCAGGAAGGAGGCAGGACAGGAAGCACATCTACCCACCTTAGCTGGGGTTCAGCTTAACATCTTGACCTCAGTGAGAAATCTGGGTGTGATTCTAGATGCCTCCTTATCTATGGAGGCCCAGGTCGCAGGGGTAGCTCGTACAGCGTTTTAGCATCTGTGCCAGGTGAAGCTATTAGTGCCCTACCTGTCTCAGGACTGCTTGGCCACAGTGACCTATCCAACGGTCACCTCTAGATTGGACTTTCTCCATGCAGGCCTGCCCTTGTCCTTGACCTGGAAACTCCAGCTGGTACAAAATGAAGCTGCTAGGGTCCTCACCAAATCACCGTGGAGCGGTGGTCCCCAACCCCTGGCACTGAGCCGCGGCTCCCTCTCCCCGCCCCCCCCCCACAGTAAGAAACTTACTAGGCCGCAAGCTTGCAGCCCGGCAAGCTTCTTACTGTGGGGGGGGGGAAGCAGGGCTGCGCCCATGCATTGCACATGCGCGGCCGGGCCGCACACGCGCCATGCGCAGCCAAAAATGCGCATGCACGGAGGCAGCTGCACGACTTGCCAGTTTTTGCCCAGATCAGGTTTAAGGCTTTGAAATTAACCTTCAAGGCCAATCACAGTTTGGGCTCAACCTATCTGAGAGACCGCTTGCCTCCTTATGCTCCCTGCAGAACCCTTTGCTCTGTGGGTACTAGTCTGCTGGTGGTTCTTGGCCCTGAGGAAGTCCAGGCCTCAACAAGGGCACCTGTCAAAAATGCCTGGAGTTTGATGATAAAGCTATCTTTATATTCTTCTCTAATGGAGCTTAAAACTCCTCTGAGTGACCCACCATGTGTCTCTCTTTTGACTCTTCAGTCAAGTCCTGCATTTAAATCTTGGGGACTCTGTGCCTCCCAGATTACTGATGCAGAGAAGGGTTTCTGGGTTTCCAGTACTGAAGATCTATCCACACCTGTCTTATTGAGGTTAGGTGGCTTTCCAATGTAAGAGAGCCAGCTTGGCATGGTGGTTTAGAGCAGCGGCCTCTAATCTGGAAAGGTGGGTTGGATTCCCCATGCCTCCTCCACATGCAGCCAGCTGGGTGATCTTGAGACCTGGGTCACAGTTCTCTCAGAGCTCTCTCAGCCCCACCTACCTCACAGGGTTTCTGTTACGGGGAGAGGAATGGAAGCTGCTTTGAGATTACTTTGAGTAGTAGAGTGAAGACAGTAGTGAAAAGAAAACCAGCTCAGCTTCTAAACATCAGGGTGTGTTTTTTTTCTAAGACTGGAGTCAGTTATTGAAGTCCTTATAAAGAAGAAGAAATTGGCAGAAGTTTTGAAGGATCCAACTGCACAAAGCAAGAAAACAGAATAAACAATTACATGTACTATTATAATGAAATAAATATAAATATTTCAATGATTGAACTGATTTAACTTCAGATGTTAAGTGCCAGAGTCACAAGTCAATATTTGTACCACAATGAATCTGTACATCTCGTCTGGTTCATGGGAGAGACCAGCACATTTCTTCTCTAGCTTGGCAGAGACATATCTCTGTCTTGCCCAAGGAAGAAGCTGGGCTGTTTACTCTTTTCCTCAGAAACATCTGGATTTACAGGTAGTTCACCAGTGAGGAAATAGTATTAGTCCGCAATTAGCCAGTATCGCTTGTGAAGATGCAGCCTCAGATCTGGCAGAAGAAAAGAGTAAACAAAGAACAGAAGCCTGAAATTTCTCCACATACATTTACAGGAGTACCCAATAGCCTTGCTTAGAGTCTCCATCTAACCTTGGATAGGTTTCCTTTCGAATGGCTGTTTTTGCAGAGGAGACAGAGGAACATTCAAATGTCTGATGCAATAAACCAAAGCAAGGATAATTAAAAATGAAGAGGCTGGACACACTGGAAAGAAATACACATCGCGAACAATATGTGGACACATCCACAGTAAACATATGTGTGCAAGTTTCTTCTTGGAAGAAAATATCGCAGGTATCATATACTGTTACACTGAATATATAAACCAGACCTATCCTACTCCATGTGAATCATGCATACGAAAAGGTGCATGCGACTTGTGCATATGGTGGTAAACACGGATTTGTCACTTTCTTACGTCAGGGCCGTGGATTCAGGAGAGGATCCCAAAGAGTCAGAAGCCAGTGAGTCATCTCTGCAAGACTCCCAGCCTTGCCTTGCAACATTCCTAAGACTCCTGAGATCCAAGTGACAGCCTAGGCCAGGGGTAGTCAAACTGCGGCCCTCCAGATGTCCATGGACTACAATTCCCATGAGCCCCTGCCAGCATTCGCTGGCAGGGGCTCCTGGGAATTGTAGTCCATGGACATCTGGAGGGTAGCAGTTTGACTACCCCTGGCCTAGGATCACAAAATCTGATGCCATCATCCGTGGTCTTTAGGTTACCGCAGGCCTCCTGGTTGCTTTCCCAATGCAGTGAATATCCTGGCTTCTGCAAAGTTTAACAAGCCCCATCGAGGCTGGAACAGATCTGTGACAACCGTGAGGCGAAGTGGGCATAGAAAAGGCTGTCCCCAGACATCTTTCTTCCTCACAGCTCTTTGTGCGCAGCCCAGCATGTGTCAAACAGATTTTAGAAATAATATGTTTATGGCTTCAGCAGAGAGGTCACAAAATAATTAGCTATCAAAGAAGGAAAAACAATGGGACAATCTGTTCGCCGTTTGGCAGAGTTGCCCAGTAAATACAAAATCTGAATGAACAGATCTTTGTTGCTGAAGATGTACTTCTTGTATATCCGGCTGTATCTGTGTGTACTTTGCGTCTAAGAAAACTAGCAAGGTAGTGCAGTTTTGTGGTAACAAAAACAGTTTTGCAATTTATATGAGTTGTATACATTAAGCAGTTTCCCCCTGGTTTCTCTTATTTTGTTTCACTTTGTCTTTCTTGGGGGGGTCCATAGTTTACCTAATCCTGGGAACAACTATTAGATCTGCTCAGAAGGAAGTTCCATGTAATTCAGTGGGGCTTTCTCTCAGAACAATGGCCCGAGGATTGCAACCTTGCAATGTGATCCTAGTCAGGTCTACTCAGCATCCCACTCAGGTCAGTCCAATGGGGTTTACTTCTAAGAAAGTCTTCTTAAGATTGCACAGTCCTGCTTTTGCTGAGGGGAAGACGCAAGGACTGAAAGGCACTGAAACTCCATTACTAGTGAAAGGAAATGTCATTCAGCAGCTCTTTATGTTTCTGCCATCTTCCTAACTCTGCCTGTTTTCCAGGTGGACTTTGCATCTTTAGAACAGGAAATCTCCTTTTAAAAAAGAAGCAGCAAAACCAGAAATCTTTAGGAGCTGTGCAAGCTTTCCTGCCCACCTGCAGAATCCCAGCACAGACTTGGCCCTTGTGTGTCCCCCAATAGTCATAATAATTTTAAATTGACTTGAGTTTCTACCAGCAGGTGTAATTTGCTGTTGCAGAAAATATTCAGGTAAGTTTAGGAGACCTATTTGAACTTCTCCATAGAATCTCCTTCAAGAAAAAGATTTTTCTCTCAGGAGAGATGGCAAGCATCCGACGGACAACCACACTGCTCCATGCCACCGAGGGCTGTTGTGTGGCTTCGACTCTTCTTTGTTGCCCTGCAATAACTTGGCATGCAGAGCCAGGAATGCCAGCTCACAGCAAAAGGATGTGCTTTCTTGCCCGGCTGAATGTGAACGTTGTCCCACTTTCAGCAGCTGTCAGGGAACTGGGTCAGAGGACTCCTCCTTCTAAAAGGAAGAATTACCAATCTCTCTGGCCATGGCTAAGAAGGAGGCTTATTTATCTGTGGTTTGTCAGAAAGGTTTCCTTTACATCTTGTTTCGGGGATGCATTTGCGGCCAGGCTGCAGCTAGTGGAGTGCAGCGGTGGTTAAACCCAAGACTCAGTTCCCAACCGTTGCCAGGCTTCCTGGGCAGGGCCGGTATATCCATGTAGTGCACATAGCATGTGCCGTAGACCCTGCCCTTCCCGCACAGTGCCTCCCCCTCCCCATCGGTCATGGCCACACCAGCTCCCCCCCTTCCCCCTTTAAAGGACAACCCTTCCCCCTCCGCCCCCAGTCTGGCTGCTCCGGCCACCATTGTACCCTGCTGAGGCCCCACAAATCCTTAAACTGGCTCTGGTGCTACGAGCCCCGCGAAGCCTTAAGCCACTCCTATTCCTGGGTCAGTGATGCCCGCTAACCAACACCACAGGATTGTTGTGAGGATGGAGGGGGGGGGGTGCTTCAATTTCCCGCTTCATTGCTTCAATCTCCTTGGCAGAAGGGTGGGATAAATATATAATAAATAGACAGCTCTCTTGGGAAGGTGTCCTCTCCGGCCCCTTTTCAACACTGTTCCTGAACACCGGAAGAGGGTTGATTTGAGCGAGGGACTGCCATGTCTTTGCCACCTTCTGGCTGGGTGTAAATGAAGGGAAATACATTCCGCTGTGCCAGCAAGTGGCAGCTCACGTACAGTGACTCGTAAGGCAGGGGTAGTCAAACTGCGGCCCTCCAGATGTCCATGGACTACAATTCCCAGGAGCCCCTGCCAGCGTTCGCTGGCAGGGGCTCCTGGGAATTGTAGTCCATGGACATCTGGAGGGCCGCGGTTTGACTACCCCTGCCATAAGGTTTTCAAGACAAAAGATGTCCAGCCATGGCCTGCCGTGGTCTTCCTTGTAGGTCTCCCATCAAATACTAGCCAGGGTCAACTCAACCCTGCGTAGCTTTTGGAGGGTCATGAGATGGGCCGGCCTGGGTCACTTAGAGGGTGGAGTAGTGATGAAGGAAGTACTTACACCCTTCTAATTGATCATACAGTCACTGGCCACTGGCTTCCGTTCCATATTGCAGACCAAGATCTGATCTCTCTTTTTGTATTAAGACACACTGTTTGCCTTCTAACTACAATGGAACATTGGGGGAATGGTTTATAGATGTGCTATGAAATTATGATTTATTCAAGGTGTGAAGTCTCAGGACAAGATAGTTGCCAGCTCAGCTAGTCACCTGCAGGGATGTTTCCACGCTTGGGTGGAGATGGATGGGGCCAGCAACTAGTCTCTTTAAATTATTTATTTTTATGGGAAAGTGTCTGCCATTTTATGGGAAAGTGTCTGCCATTAATTACTGACATAGACAGTTTTATTTCTCCAATGTAAACTGCAACTGAACTCAAAAGGACTGATTAGCTGTTTTAGCAAAGAATTGTCATATGACTTAATTTGGATATTATGACACAGTTTACTAATTTACCACAATTTGCTTTAACCTTATATCACCTTAGTGTGAGGAAGAGTGCTTGCACTCAAAAGCTCCTGCCTTGAATAAATCTTTGTTGGTCTTAAAGGTGCTCTTGGACTCTATTTTTGTTGTGCTACTTCAGACCAACACGGCTACCCATGTTTGACTAAGATTCTAGGCTGCTGTAACTTCACATCCTTGCTAGAACAATGTCTGAGATCTTGGTACAAGCGGGCAACAGGAGTTTATGATTGCTTAGTATAAATTTGAAGGATGAGTTCTGACCTCGTGATCCCGTGCCACATCAGAGCTATGAAGGCAAGGCTCCAGGGCTCCTACTGTGAAGGAGTCACGTTATTGCATTGGTCCAGGTATCTAAGCCAGCCCTATGAGGCAGATATAGGTAAAACAAGAGGTAAATGAATAAAACCCTATGTAACCCCCTATTCTTTGCACAGGTTTGATATGTTCCCTGAGACATTTGTTTTTGTTGAGGCTAAAGCTTTAAAGAAAACATTACAAAGTATTCCAGTCTGGCATGTACTTGGGTAACTCAAGATAGATTCAAATGGGTTGCCGTGTTGGTCTGAAGCAGCACAATAAAATCAGAGTCCAGTAGCACCTTTAAGACCAACAAAGATTTATTCACGGCATGAGCTCACACCTTGAATAAATCTTTGTTGGTCTCAAAGGTGCTACTGGACCCTGATTTTATTGGGTTACTCAAGTTAGGACTTTTGGCTGAGGGCCAACACAGGTCAGGGGAATGACACAGCCTTCCCTTAAATGTAGTCCACTCCAAAAAATGGCTAGCAAAGAAGGGATAACGTGTTCTAAGTGTGTTCAAGCTACCCAGCAAGCCAACTTCTCCAAAGTTCTCTATGAATGTTTGACCTTGGAGGCATTCTCCAAAATGAGTGCGTGAGGAGACAGGCTGGAGCCACAGGAAATACCAATGAGCATTTTCGGTCCTTTGTCCTGAGCAAACCGTTGACAGTCCAGAATTCCTCCCAGCAATAATGGAAAGGAGGAAAGGTCCATAAACAATGCCTGGGAATGGGACACACGGTATCAGACCAGGAAGTCTGACCGGCCCACTTGATGATGGAGGGCTAGAAGCTTCTTTGACATGCCTGATGAATGTTTGAAGGCCATCAATATCTAAATTGGGAGACTAATTTGCCCCCTGTAACCTCTAATGCAGCCTTTCTTAACTTTTTTACCCTTGAGAAACCCCTGAAACTTTCTTCAGGCTCTGAGAAACCTCAGAATATGGTTGAGAAGCAGAGCTGTGTACATGCCCACCCAGGGCCCCTCCCCTTTCCACCACCCCCAGGCCCATCAGTGGCCATTATGGGAGGGGGAGGCGTGTCAACATGACCATATATGGTCATATCTCCCAATACATGTTTAACAAAATTTTAAAAATATAAGCAATTAATTACCCCCCCCCCCCCAATTTGGGAAACCCTTCCAGGGCTGTCGAGAAACCCCTGGTGGAGAAAGCCGGGTCTAAGGTCAGGGCTCCCTCAAATGCCACTTTTGGCCACGCAAGCTGAGATGCTCTTTCTTCCTGCTGTGGCCTGCAACTCCCACTATGTTAGTGGATAAAGTAGGTGAAGATTTCTCCTCTTAGAAATGTCTCCTTCCTCCACATCCAGACACAGGAAAGAAACAGGGACAGCCCAGCATGTGGGAACTCTCTTCTGCAGCAGTCTCATCAGACTGCCCAAAACCTCACTCGCCCGGAAGGGAAAGCACATGTTCCATTCAAACTGATTTTGAGTGGCCAGGGAGAGGGTGGGGTGCTTCACACCTTGTCGCCGTTCCCCTTGGGCTAGCGATTGGCAGCAAATACGAAGACATAAAGCAAGTTCTCATTTGGCTGGGGAGGGAGGCTCTTGGTTTGTGTGGACTTTGCCAAGCCTTGTTGAATCCAAAATCTGGCTCCTGTTCAAGGTTTATTGCTGACCTTGCGGTTTATAAGCTTTTTCCTCTTTTGAAATTGTGAAGTCTGAAAACAACCCAACCCATCGTTTCTCGAGTGTCCCAAAAGACTGAAAGAAAGCAGAAGGCCCAGGCACTGCCGTTCTGTCTTATCTGCATTGTCCGGGTAGTAAAGCAGAGAAAGGTGTTTATTCATAAATGTTGTATTCTTATAGTCAGATACATTGCTAAATCAAATGACGGAACATGGAAAGCAATTCATAATAATTCCCCCCCTTGATATGTTCAGAGACAATTATGCTGTCACTTGTTTATAGTTATATAACACTTTTTAAAAACACAGGTATACAGAGTTCTGATTTCATATTACCAGCAAACGGAAAAATGCATGCTGTCGTTTTCTGTAAAAGTTGTACTTTACACAAGCAAGTGGAACAGCTATGCGGACTAGAAACACTCTATCACAAACTGTCAAAACAGACATAAAAAACACCCCCAGAACTGATAAATACCTGTACAAGAATGACAAAACTTATTGAAACTTATCTTTGAAAAAACTATTAAATATTTTAACCTGTAATTCCACCAGTTGAATGTTTAAAAACAGCTTTAGGAAAGGGCATACAGAATAAAAGGGGTTCTAATTATAAACTTTAGAGCAGGGGCAGTCAACCTGTGGTCCTCCAGATGTCCATGGACTACAATCCCCATGAGCCCCTGCCAGCATTGGCTGGCAGGGGCTCATGGGAATTGTAGTCCCTGGACATCTGGAGGACCACAGGTTGACTACCCCTGCTTTAGAGTATTTGTTTTGGCAGGACAGCGCTGGCTGGTCAGCAGGACCACTGAGGCTACATTCCTTTGCCCTGGTCAGGTCTCTGCTGGGTTTCATCTGCATTTGCCCTCCCCCCATAATAGTGTGAAACGCCAATTGAGTCTTCCTTTATTTAGGAAAAATTAACTTCACTTCAAAGATGCTTCAGTGTATTGTATTTATTGCTCTGTTTACTGAAGCAGTGGAGGCAAGGACCGAAGCGTTACCAGGGAGGGAGGGAGGGAATTAAGCAGTTTCTCTTTGAAAAAGAAGAGTTGGATATTTATATCCCCGCTTTTCACTGCCCAAAGGAGTTTCAAAGCGGTTTACAATCACCTTCCCTTTCTCTCACCACAACAGACACCCTGTGAGGTAGGTGGGGCTGAGAGAGCTCTGACAGAACTGTTATGTGAGAACAGCTCTAAAAGAACTGTTACTGGCTCAAGGTCACCCAGCTGGCTGCATGTGGAGGAGCAGGGAATCAAACTCAGCTCGCCAGATTAGAGACTCTTCACTGCTACGTCATGCTGGCTCTTCCTATTAAACCATTCTTTGTACAGTTCTAGTTGGGTTGTCTGAGAATGCAATTAAGAGTGGAGGAAGTGCTGTCCAGAGCATTCACCCAGAGAGCAATCGGCTTGCAGTCCGTGAAAGCAAGTGCCCATTTCGATGCAAAATGCAGAGGAACCCACCAAGTGCCTGCTGGGGGGGGGGGGGGTCACTACCAGGAGGCAGTTTGGGTTGGTCTGGCGGGTTCCGAGTCGCCCAGGCCTGGGCTGCACCTTGGCCCTCACAGAAGCAGCGGTAGCCCTTCCCAAGTGCCTGCCCCGGTCAGATCAATTCCAGCAGAGCTCTGGCATAGCTTTAGCTCCCCACTGCAAAGACCTGCAGCTTACCCTCATCAGATCCAACCCCAGATCTGACTCCAGCAACCAAGAGAATCCCACGGATTGCGAGGGCTGCACGAGCCTCAAAGAGGGGGGCGTTCTGAGGACCCTTGAATATTCACCCCAAAGGGCCAGTGCTGCCTGCAGCTCAGAGGCAGCTGGGAAGGAGCACAGAGCATGGGCTGTGAGCCTCGGCACCTGAGGCATACGTGTGCTTTGGAATTCTTTGGCCCCAAGAGAGCCCCGATACATACCCGGACTCTGTAAGAGCAAGAAAAGCCCTTTCCGCAGTCTTCGATCCCCAGGGCCCAACAAAATATTTTGCTAACATAAACACTGCCATGCCTAACAACCAGCCAGGGGTTTGTGCAATCTCACAGGTAGGGTGATAATGTCCACCTGTCCTGGTCCCTGGCAGCCTCTGGCATCCAGTGGTATTCTGCCTCTGGACATGGAGGCTTAGCTTATCTGTCATGACTTTTAACTGTTGATTGACGTGTCCTCCACACCTCTGCGGAAGGCATCAGACCCTAAGGGCCATCCACACACTGGGCGGCACTGAATTCCTTGCCATAGGTTGAGGACGGGGAATGAAATCAGAATCATGTCCTAATCCTTTCCATGCTCCTCGGGAGTAAGCGCCGTTGCACACAGCGAAACTTACTTCTGCGTAAACATTCTTGGACTGCACTGCATGGATTCATTTAAAAACGTTGCGAGAAGTAAGGATTTTTGGTTTTACCAGTTTAGACTTCTTGTCATGCCAGGGTCCTTTGATGTTCTTCTTACAGTCACACCCTTCAAAGTCCGCTGAAGCCAAGAGGCTTAGAAGGTTGTGATCCTGCTCAGGGCTGCAAAGGGAGGAGAAGATGCAGTTTTCCTTTCTGCAAGTAGATCACATTCTGCTCCTTGGACCTCAGCAGCCATGACTGAGAGACGTGCCCACTTTATCTGCTATTCAGGGAAAGGATGTTTCTCCTCTGCATGACCTTGCGAGGTGGTGGGAAAGGAAGCACGGCATGGCCCTAGCAGGGCTCCCATTCATTTCAATAAAACTTTTGCAAGAGGACATCCTGGCAGGTTATAGTACTAAATTTTAGTTCCTCATCCCTCCTGCTCTCGTAATCAAATAACAAATTCACTACAAAGAGGTGTGGGTGGGCGGGAAACAATTCACGACTGGTGAGAATTGTAAAGGACTATTATTTCCAGCAAAAAATCACTATGAAACTACAAGTCCCAGAATGGAAAAACTGCTGACACTCATCGCAAACCATCTTTGGGATAAAAAAGCTGTTTCATTCATTCTCACTTGCTTCCCACTTGTGTTGTGCAAAAGAGACGGGGTTCTTGTGCTTGCGGATGAATGACAAATGCCACCCCAAAGCATCCAGGACTATTTGGACATATAGAGACGCCCCACCACATGGGAGGGGGGGGGCAGCCCAAGAAATTCCAAGAGGAAGGGGCTGCTGTGAATTGGGAAGAGATGGTGGGCGCAGGGAATCTGTGTGTCAAGCTTTAGGAAGGAGGGCACGTTCCCAGTAGCTGGCCACAGGCGTGTACAAATATGCAGGCCAAGGAAAAGATGGAGAGAATGAAAATACCCTGTTCAGAACTGGGAGGAGAGCATGAGCCAGTGGGCCTCTCTGCTCCGCTACAGTCCCATCCGGATAATGGCAAGGAAGCAGCACGCAGATGTGGTTTCCTCAGGTGGCCAGAAGCCCCTGGGAGACGGTTCCCCTGCAGGGAGCCCCCGACACTGTCCCTGGTACCTGCAAAGTGGATTTCAGGAAGTGGGAGAGGCCATGTTGGGCTTCCCCCCCCTTTTTGCCCAGCAGGCCTTCTGACTGGCCACTGGAGATTTGATTGGCTGTGCAGATTTTTAACAACATTGCTTTGGCAGCTGCCGCCACCAGAGAGCAAGGATCTGCACTGTGGGGCTTCAAGGTAACCCGTGGCTTCCATTTTGTGGCTACACCTGCCACGCCACGTCAGAATTCCAAATGTGTCTGCAGGCTCGAAACACCTAGAGATCCCGGAACGAGGGAGAGGTGGGCACAGCCGGCACACAGCTGCTCCTGACCTCCTCAGACCCCTTCCACCTTTCTTGTGTGTTTTTAAAGTGGGATAGCAGCCCTATTCGCAAGGGGTGCCTTTAAAACCAGACTTCCTTAACCTTTTCACCACTGAGAAACCCCTCAAACATTCTTCAGGTTTCAAGAAGGCCCAGAAGTGGCGTAATGGTGCAGAGTTATGGTTGGGAACCACTGCCGTGTTCAAGCCAACCCGGGGCCTCTCCCCTTCTCCCTCCCCTCCAGGCCAATGATTCGCCATTTGGGTGGGGTGGTAGGGTTGGGTGCTTCGGCCGAGGTGCGCCAAAGCGCCCAACCCTAGGGTGGGTCCACATGACCCTATATGATCATATCACCCCATAAACGTTTAACATATTTAACATATATTTATATATATAAATTAATCTCCACCCATTTGCGAAACCCTTCCAGGGCCATCCGGAACCCCAAGGGTTCATGAAACCCTGTCTTCAGCATACGCACTCAGAGCCAGCAGGCCTGGATAAGGATCGGGGTGGCCCAGGTTCAAGTCTTCCCTCTGCCACGGCACATGGCAGCCAAACTTGCCTCTTGGGGTTATTGTGAGGATCAAATGGGGGAGAGGAGGAGGAGGTAAGTCGCTCTGGGCAGGAAGGGGGAAACATAAATGAACTCACTAAATCAGGGGTAGTCAAACTGCGGCCCTCCAGATGTCCATGGACTACAATTTCCAGAAGCCCCTGCCAGCATTTGCTGGCAGGGGCTTCTGGGAATTGTAGTCCATGGACATCTGGAGGGCCGCAGTTTGACTACCCCTGCACTAAATAAAGGCTGAAATGAAGGAAACCGTGGGCTTCTGTTTAAGGGTTACCCCAATATTAAGAGCTAGTCCCACATTATTTCCTTTAATGTTTTGAACATGATACGCTAAGACTGAACTGGGATGACATCATTAATTTATTCTTTTTTAAAAATGGAGAGGAGCAGAAAGCACAGGGGAACAGCCAGGGATGCCACCCTCCAGGTGGGACTTGGGGAGCCCCAGAATGACAGCTCATCTCCAACGCTCAGAGATCAGTCCCCCTGGAGACAATGGGTGCCTTGGAGGGGGGGCTCCAGGGTAGTGTCCCCCACTGAAGTTCAGGGATGCCATTTTCCAGGTGGGGCCTGGGGATCCACCTGGATTCCATCTTCTTCAAAGGCTGCTTTGGAGGGGGGGGGGCTCTGTGGCATCGCACCCTGTCCTCCCCCAAATCTCCAACAATTTCCCATCCTGGGGAAACTCTACCCACCCCTCCCAATGGCCAGAGCAGACCTGGCCGTCCTAGAAAGAACTGTTCTAAAAACATATGCTGGCTTTGGCCAGTCCGCCTTTGTCAAAGCAAGGAAGGGCTGGGCAACTGGATCCGGGAGGGCCTGAGCCAGGGCTGCCTTGTGCTGTTTAGAAACAGGCCGTAAACTTGCCCTCGGGGCGCCCTGCAAGAGGTGTGCCAGCTCTAGGCTCTGTGCATGTGCATATCTTAGTATCTCAGTGTATGTGGCAAGTTGGCAGGGAGGCTGTCAAGGGCCCGATCCACCAGGAGCTTCTCCTGCACCAGGGCCACCGCTTGGCACCCTGCTCTGCCGCCCGTTAGCTGCCCAGAGCACGGAAGCTCCCAACACGTTAGGCTCCGATTCAGGAAAGTGAATCGACCAGTGGCTCGTTCGGAGCAAAGTTTTTATGGTGCTCCAGCAGACTTGTGAAGACAAGAATCAGCTTACGGGCGCTGCCAGAAAAAGGGCTGTGTGCCCTGATACAAAACTTACATTCTCCATGAAAAATAAATAGATCATTTTTGAGGTCCCTGCACACTTCCCTTACATTCAGAGGAGGAAAGGTCAACTACTGCAATAACACGAACACTAAAAAAGCTACAAACATGTCCTCAGTTGGATCTGATAATCTTATATATAGCCATCATGCCTCATTATTCTTCTTTACTTGATAGAGATATGAAGGCTATCATTTTTAACGCTTATAAAAGGTAAAGGTAAAGGTATCCCCTGTGCAAGCACCGAGTCATGTCTGACCCTTGGGGTGACGCCCTCCAGCGTTTTCATGGCAGACTCAATACGGGGTGGTTTGCCAGTGCCTTCCCCAGTCATGACCGTTTACCCCCCAGCAAGCTGGGTACTCAGTTTACCGACCTCGGAAGGATGGAAGGCTGAGTCAACCTTGAGCCGGCTGCTGGGATTGAACTCCCAACCTCATGGGCAAAGCTTTCAGACGGATGCCTTACCACTCTGCGCCACAAGAGGCTCATATTAACGCTTATAAACATGAACAATTGCCTTTTAACTCATCACCAGCCACCGCTAATTCCCCCCCCCCTTTCCAAATGGCAGCTGGGGGGGGGGGCTTCATATTCTACAAAGTATAAAGTACAAATCTGAATATAAATCTAGATTTTTACAAAATGAGGACAGAAATGTGCCCAGCAATCTACACACACAAACCTTTTCCTTTCTCGAAGACAGTCTGGTTTAAACGACTCACAGAAAAGTCACCTACCTGAACCAACGAACAATGCAATTTGCCAGCATAGTTTTCCTGTTAATAAAGAGGACATACCTAATTTTGCCCAGTGAACAGTCAGAATTCGAATTACTCAGAGGTAGTCAAACTGCGGCCCTCCAGATGTCCATGGACTACAATTCCCAGGAGCCCCCTGCCAGCATTCGCTGGCAGGGGGCTCCTGGGAATTGTAGTCCATGGACATCTGGAGGGCCGCAGTTTGACTACCCCTGAATCTGTGCTACTCAGGAATACTCAGAAATGCAAAAAGTATATACTGCAGATACACTGAGATTTCTGTGGTCAAAGTTTGAGTCCAGGGGCATACTGAAGACCAGCAAGGGATAAGCTTGTATGCATCTTGGTCTTCAAGGTGTCCCTGGACTCAAATTTTGTTCTGCTGCTTCAGAAACCGGTTCATGCCATGTGTTTGGCACCTTTTTGTCGACCCGAAGGCTACACCCCACCGTGCCAAAGCCTGAAACCAAACCTATTGCGGCAGCCAAAGCTTCTGCTCCGAGATCGAGAGACCAAAGGCCAAAGGAAGGGTCAAGGTCAACATTTCAGGGACCAGGCCCACTGTAGCAGGAGTCCACTACTATTATCAAGGGAATTCCCTTCTGCCCAATGAAAAACGGAGACGTGAAAACTTACAGGCTGTTAGACACACGAAACAGAAATTACTTGAGAGAAACCCTTGCAAATTGCACAGCCTAGTAGTGAAGAGAAAGAGTTGATGCTCCTTTGTCTTGTGTCCCTCCCTTCCGTTCAGCCATACCTTAAGCCTCCCTTCTTCCTAAGAGGCCTTCCACTGATGGAGGAGAGGTGGGAGCAGATCAGCCGTTTCCCTCCATATCCCCATGAGGCTTGTCAGCTCTGGGTTGGAGATTATTTGGGGGTCTTCGGGATGGAGCCTGAACAGCATGGGGATTGGGGGTGGCCGGGACTTCAGTGGGGTAGAGTGGCATCAAGGCCACCTTCCTAAGTGACCATTTCTCTCCAGGGGAACTGATCTCTGTCACCTGGAGATCTGTCATAAGTTCAGGAGATCTCCCGTTACCACCTGGAAGTTGGCAGTCCTAATTTGCACAAGAAGCAAGAGACATTTCAGGGGGTATTTTGGAAAGGCGGCCACAGAGGTTTTAAACCGCCCCCCCCCCCATTCTGTTAATTTGAACCATATAGCCTGGTTTAGATTGAACGGTGGATGAATCAAGTGTGCCACAAATGCTTCCCGGAGTTCATCTCAGCATCGGTTTGGGCAAACAGAGACATTGCTCATGTCTAGCAGGACACTGATGGGAATCCTCACTCGCCGGCCAAGAGTAAAGCTGGTTCACTGGACATAAGAGCAAGCAATAGATGTAAAGTAACTAGTTAGATTACAAATGATTCTAAAGTGGGTTTTTGAATCTCCAGGTGGGACTTGAATATCTCCCGCTATTACAATTGGCCACCAGATGACAGAGGTCAGAAGAAGAGGAGGAGTTGGTTCCTATATGCCGCTTTACCCGAAGGAGTCTCTAAGTGGCTTACAGTCGCCTTCCCTTCCTCTCCCACAAGACACCCTGTGAGGCAGGTGAGGCTGAGAGAGCCCTGATATTACTGAAGAAGAACAGCTGGTTCTTATATGTCGCTTTTCTCTACCTGAAGGAGTCTCAAATCGGCTTACAATCGTCTTCCCTTTCCTCTCCCCACAACAGACCCCCTGTGAGGTGGGTGAGGCTGAGAGAGCCCTGATATTCCTGCTCGGTCAGAACAGCTTTATCAGTGCTGTGACAAGCCCAAGGTCACCCAGCTGGCTGCATGTGGGAGAGGAGTGGGGAATCAAACCCAGCTCGCCAGATTAGAAGCCTGCACTCCTCACCACTACACCAAACTGGCTCTCAGTTTCCCTGGAGAGAATCCATGCTGTGGAGGGTGAACTCTCTGGCATTCTACACCTTGGAGACCCTTCCTCTCTTCAACAAATTCCACCCCAAATCTCCAACAATTCCCTAACCTAGAGATGGCAACTCTAGTGGTGCCAAACCATATTTTGGGCCTTAAGTCTGAAATAAACCTGTGCACTTGGTCCAGAATTTTGCAGGACATTTCAGAGTTCCAGGGACTGCATTTTCTGGAGTTTGTTGCTAAAACTACAATGACTATCAAGAGAATACAGAGTACTTTGCATTGTCTGCAGAGGAAAATGGAAATGTCCTGGGAATCTCCTGGAGTCATATCTGACCTCCGAACAACAGAGATCTGTTCTCCTGGAGAAAGCAGCTGTTTGGGGTGGGGGGTGAACTCTTTGCCACTGTCCCCTCCGCAGGCCCCCTGTCCTCCCCAAACCCTTCCTTTCCCAGGCTCTAACCCCAAATCTCCAGTTTTCCAACTATTATTAAAAGTTGGCAACATTATTAATAAGGGTCCCCCAAGGTGCTGTTTTTTTGGGGGGGGACAACTCTGTTTAGGATGGCACAGTGCATCGGTCAATCCGCTGGCCATTTCAGGGGCTTAGGCTACAACCCTGTTTATGGTTCAGGAGAAAACTCATGTTTACTGGATGGAATGTACAACAAGTGAACGGATACATGTATTGTACCGAGCAATGGGCTTGGCAGTATTTCAAAGAGCTTGTCACTATTTCCTACCCCTCATTGGGGTTTTGAAGCAGGGAGGGCCCCTTTTCCGTTGTCTGGCGAAGCCAAGGCCTCATGATTGTGAGCCCATCTAGAACCCAGATTAACTTTCTACAGAAACTACTTGGGAAAAGAATCCATTTGACCCTGTATTATTACTGGTTTTGGCTGGGTGTGTGTGTTATACCTGTGGAGATTGTTCGCTAGCATAGCTCACAGCACCGTAGCTTGGCAGGTGGCTTTCCTACAGTGCCCAAATCGCTGCTCACTAGCTTGCGGGGCAGTTCACACATCATCAGATCTACAGATAACATTTTAAAACATGCTTCAAATTGGCACACGTTTCCTGTTTCACCCAATCCAGAAGTTCAGCTCAGCATTTCTGGTAGTCTGGGCGACACACGGATCAGAAACATTACAAATAAAGCAAAACGTCTATACAAGTGCTAGCACATCTTCTTTGACAGATCCCATGCTTATTTACGCACATATCGCTTCTTTGTTTTGTAAACATATAGGACACCTCTCCAGAGTTCTGCTTGGCAATTCAGCTCTCCTGCCTCCCACCCCCACCCCCCCGCACAGAAAGCTGTCTCTTTGGTAGCTGCCAACACTGCCTTTCTCTCCCCTGCTCCACCACCCCCGCGATCTTGAATGCACTCTCCGGACAAAGAGAGGAGACAGTGCTGCACAACCTATACTCAGATCTGTTCCAAATTTGATTCTGCTGTAGAATTTCTTACAGGAGAGGAAGGCTTCCCAACAAAGAATCTCTGACGGCCAAGTTCTTTAGTTTCCTGTAACTGTTTGAAGTAAGAGCCAAGTTTTAAACACTGCCAAAATATTTGTGTGTGTATGTGCGTGCAAGTACGCAGGGATTTTTTTTAACACATCTGTTTCTGTGTTCAATGTCTTTACAGCTAGAATGGTTAACAAGGCCATTGAGTGGTGAAAAGAAACTTCAAAAACACATTTTGGGTACAAATGCCAGTGGCAGGCAACCTGTTGGGGAAATCATTTTTTTAAATTTAAATTTGGAAACCAAGGAAATCTGCCAATGGAAACAGCTGCAATCCAAATTCTAACTGTGATATTATGCTTATTTTGAGTTTTTAAAAAGTAAACACGTCAAGGGACCATTGACTCAAAACAACAAAACAGAATAGATTCAAATGGGTCATCGTGTTGGTCTGAAGTAGCACAATACAATCAGAGTCCAGGAGCATCTTTAAGACCAACAAAGATTTATTCAATATTTATTCAAGGAGTGAGCTTTCGAATGCAAGCACTCTGTGCTTGTACTTGAGAGCTCCCACCTTGAATAAATCTTTGTTGGTCTTAAAGGTGCTCCTGGACTCTGGTTTTATTGAACAAAGCAGAAGTATGTCCCCTTAACTGTGGAACTGAAGCTGGATCAATAGCTGTAGCTCCATAAGGCCCATTAATTTAAACGGGGTTTATACACATAGATCATCCAAGGATCCTGCCCCAAACAGTGGAAGACTACAAACCACTATGATAGGTTTCCCTGGTGTTCATGCAGTCATGGAGGGAGGATTTTAGAGTAATTCAGCTCCCAGTCTGCAGAAGCAGAGGGATTGATAAAATTCTTCTCACCTGTTGAAAGTATAAGACCAGCATTACCAAGCAGTCACATGCATGCCAAGCAGAGATGTCAAGCTGGTCTAGGTTGGTTCAACTAGAGCAGCGGTTCTCAACCTGGGGGTTGGGATCGACCCTTTCCCAGTGGTCACCGAGGCTGCTGCCGCACGTCTGCCACCATCATGGCGGTAGTGGCAGCGACCCAAAGGGGGTTGTGGCCTTAGGAAGGAGGAGAACCACTGGTCCAGAGGCACACAACATGCTAGGGGTCCTCTTTGTCCTGGGAGACACCAAAGATGTCTTCTTATCTGTTTTGATATAGTGTTTGGGTTGGGTCTGGCTGGCACGCAGGTACCCCCCAGATCGCCTCTCAGCAGCCCTGACACCATAACATACCACCCAGGAAGTGGTCACCTGTATTCACCCAGAGTCTGGAAATTTTGTTAAGATGTGGGTAGGGATGCAAGACACAGCAACCAACAGGTGGTGTACAAATGCATCATTGTGCACCTCGTTTATGGCTCAAATTCAAAATAATTTTAATAGTATAAAGCAGTGATCCCCAACCTTTTTATCACCAGGGACCGGTCAATGCTTGACAATTTTACTGAGGCCCGGGGGGGGGTAGTCTTTTTCCAAGGGACGTCGCCGCTGCCCGAGCCCCTGCTCCACTTGCTTTCCCGCTAGCTCCCCTGACTTTCTGCTGCCTGCTGGGGGGTGCTGCCAGCAGCAGCTGTGCAGTGCCACACTGAGGGGGAGCCCCAGCCATGGCGGCCACCAGAGAGCACCAAAGGTGAGCCAGCAGCAGAGTGGCAGGGCAGCCCCCGAGGCAGCAGCCGGGGAGGAGGACAAGGAGGAGCCGCGGACTGGTACCGACTCATCCACGGACCGGTCCTGGGGGTTGGGGACCACTGGTATAAAGCACAAAAAGGGTGATGCATGGGGAAACGATTTCTCTCTCTTACACACCTGCACACTTCATCATATGATGACTTCTACCTAGATCCATATTATGTACTCTACAACTTGAACTAAAAATCCCAGAGTCCAGCTCTGCAACAGACCTCAATGAGATCTGGAATGGAGAATATATGGGACAGGCCTGAATTTGGGGGTGCTTAACTATGGCCCCAGCCCAATCCTGATATGCGAAATCTGTATTTTTGGCATTTGAATGGTGGGCTCCCTTTCATGATGGGCTCTGACATCTCACACCTATAGTTCTAGCAATGTACATTCAGTGCTCAAGTACAACATTCCTAAAATATTTGATTCCCTCCAACATGAAAGATCCCTTTCAACGCAGTTAATCCCGTGTTGCACCATGGGGTAGATAAAGGCTATTTCGTAGAAATAGATCCAACTGGCTCCATTGGAGCTGCCCTACAAATACCTGGGGGAGAAAAATCAGGTTAGGTTCTGTGAGGAACCTGTTTTCCAAAGACCACCGACCGTACAGCCAAGGAAGCATTAACTGATCAAGTTAGGATGAACCCAATTTATTTCTAGAGGCTGCGGTCATTTGATTAAAAGAAGTGTTCAGAATAACCACTATTATTGATATGAATGGAAACCTCACTCAGGAGGTATGACGGTGGTGTCAAAAACTGTGGTTTTCAAACTGTCCTGTGGAACCTTGAGATTCTTCAGAAGCTTATAATGAATTACTTAATGAGAAACTTGGTATTACTGGCAGGCTGGCTTCCCTTCCCTTCCCTCCAGCCACCAATTTTCCTCTGCTTCCCAGAGCTGCAGAGGTGGTGGGGAGTCCTTGGGAACCCTCTCAGGTGAGGGCACAAACACCTCATCAGTTCCCACATGAATTCTGCAGCTCCCAGGGGTTGCTGGACAGATGTTCAAGGGTATATTGTGGAAAAAGGTTCTCTCAAGGCAGAACATTTGAGAACCACTGGCCTAAAACAATGGGGCAGACACATTAGAACTATTAGAACTATGTTTACAAAACAGTACCAGAGTATAGAACTTGGAAAAAGTCTAAGAGTGGTGTTTGGAAGAATTATTGCAATTCCTTGACATAGGAATGGTAACATAAACACCTGTGAGAGTATGACGGAGAGAAATCAACCCACTTGTCCTTTGTCTATTAAACTATGTCACCTACGAATGCTTGAGTCCTACCAAGGTGGCCACAGACCCATCACGTGTGCATCTGAGATGCAAGGAAAGCTCTGGAAACTACCAAGTAATCAAGCTGGCGTGATAAAGGGAGGTGACAGGTTGGCAAATTTTATTTCACACTATTTATCCAGATGAAATTAATTTTAAAGTAATCAGACTTAAAGGTGCAAACTGGTGGGTAGATAGATTTTCCCCTCAGAAATCTGCTTTCATCCCCAACACCTCTGACTGTGTGGGTCCTCTAGATATGACAAAAATAACTCCGATGTTGACGTCGCTGGAAATTCATTGTTACACTTCCAAACAAAACAGACATACAAGTAAAGCAGAAACACCCAGTGCTTAAATGTAACGGAGGTAGTCATGGTCCCATGACTTTGATTAACTGTGGAAATGGGAAAACGATTGGTGACTCTCCCCAAATTTCTCGTGTCTGCAGTATGAACAAGGCAAAATTATGACAAGATCCACAGGGGCACAGGACACTGAGTAGCAAATCTTTCATTGCTACTTTAGCTACTCAGTAGTCTCGTAGACATGGGCCATGGCTCTGGAATGCCCCAACCTCCAGGAGACCAGGGGATAATGCTAAGCAATTTTGGGACAGGCAACACAATCCCCCAGGAAGATTTCCTGAAAAGTGGCCTGTGAAGACGGCCTTCTTGGTGGATTCTGCCCATTCGGCTGCACAAGGGGGAAAAAATCCCTACCCAAGTCCAGTGTATCCTTTGCAGAGTGGCAAATTAGAACATCAGTAATAATATCTGTGCAAAATATGCCTTTCAGAAACCAGTGTCTACAACTAATGTTTTAAAAATAAAGTAACTCGACATGCCCTTCCCCCATCCCCAGTACACCAAGAGGCAGTGTCATGCGGCTGATGGAGTTTTAGTGTGACCCTGGACCACTTTGGTCCAGAGCCCGCCTGGTTCATTGGTCTTGGGCGTACCATTTTCTCTCTGCCTCCATTCCCAGCGGAAACATGGGAATATTAGTGACTCAACCTCATAAGATTGTCCTCATGGCAAAGAAGGTAAGGGTTGTAAAGTACTTTTCAAACTAAAAGTGCCACGGAAACTATTACTATTAAGAAACGGTAAGAGGTCAATCCAGGCTTTGTATCCAACCTTGCATCTCAAACTACAGAAAGTTAAAAAAAAACAGGACTCCACCTCCTCAGACTTCCATGGCTGGTAAGATGAAAACTATTGCTTGGAAATACAACAAACAACTTAGCCATCCACTCCTGATCTTAGGCATGAAACAGTGGCAGCGTTCACGTCTATAGGCTGCCTTTGCCGAGGGTTTCTGTTGAATCCCTCTGAGGGAGACGCTGTTTCCTGCAAGGAAGCCATTTTGTACTCCTATCTGCCATGTTTTCGTTCAACAAGCACAAGATCCACTCCAATACCAGGTACCTGGAATTGAGTTCCCACACCACCATTTCTGTCTTTTGAATCGTCCAATGAAATGGAGCACTCAGAAAGATAAGGAAGCTGCAAGAAAGGCTGTTGACCTCAGGTTGTGGGAGGAGAATGAAACAGATTCCTTCTGTTTTCCTCAAAAAAGCACCCGACAAAATATACCCTCTTCTTTGTAACCTAGCAATAGTCTCAGTTCATAAATTAGATAAGTCTCCCATTAAATAAGTTAAAAAAGAAGAAGAAGAAGAAGAAACGGTAGCAGTTCTGTTTCTCTGGCTCAGTGCCAGGTAGAAGCGAGTTCACTTAGACTCCAAGTCGCTGCTCACAATCTCTGAGTTTGTAAATCTTCATATCAGTGCAGGAGGTTTCCAGATATATTTTGTGTACGTGTGAAGGTTTCGGGAGAGGCTCGACCCAGACAGGAAGAGGGCTCGATGAGCAGCAAGGAGGGTGTCCTTCACAGCCTTCCCGGGGCACCCCCAGGCTGCTGGGAGATGCCCAACACTGTTCCTATTGCACAAGTAACGAGGGAAGATGCCTCTCAGCAGTCTCGTCCGCCCAATCAGTGATCTCTGCACATGGGCAAGTTCACAAACGTGAAGACGTTGAATTCCGTCAAGATGGAGAAACACAAAAAGATTCCGTAAAGGAAAAGGCACACGCCCCCCAGCTTCTTGTCCAGCTTCCACTTGTTCAAGTGAACACCAAACACCTACAAACACACAGGAAGAAATGTTGGTCAAGAAGAAGAGTTGATTTTGATACTATGCCTTTCCCCGACTTCAGGAGTCTTGGAACAGTTTACAATTGCCTGCCTCTCTTCTCCCCACAACACTGACCTCATGAGGTAGGCAGGGCTGAGAGAGTTCTGAGAGAATTGTGGCTGGCCCAAGGTTACCCAACAGGCTTAATGTGGAGGAAGAAGGGGGAATCCAGCCCACTTCTCCAGATCAGTGACCACTGTTCTTAACCTGGCAGCATAAACATACACCCTAAGCACGAACTGGCCTGGATTCATCTGGGGCCCCTCACAAAAAGGTCTGGTCACCATTTGGCTCAAGCAGTCACCCTGGAGGCCTTCAAGGGTGATCACCCAAGAATCACTGAACACATTTTTTGGCAGAAGATTGGCACTGAGGGCAGGTCTACCCCACCTTTTACATCAGGGTCTCACTTAATGTTTTACTTGGGTTAGGTTAACCCAGGGGTGGCCAAACTGTGGCTCTCCAGATGCCCATGGACTACAGTTACTTGGCATGACAATGCTAGGGTTCTTGCAGTTTGTTGGTGGCCCCACCTAGGCTTTGATCTTTGGCACGGGGTTACGAGTGGGTCTGGTTGCAGCCAATGCTGTGCCATGATCAGACCACTATGCCCTAAAGACCTGGCTCTATAGGCAGAAGGCTCATTTATGTCTGCCTATAGAGACGTCTCTTGTGGCTCAGGGCAGTTCACAGAGAACATGAAATCCAAGATGACAGATACCACACAAACTCAGCAACTGCATCAACATCAACAGCATTGAACATTTAATCATTCACTATTTAGCTATTAACATTTGGACCATAACCCAGCAGATTGGTCAGACTGAAATTGCGCAACGTGTCCAGTGGGCATATCTGATAGGAGGGGGTCCTGAAGGGCCCAACAGGTGTCGGTTCACTGGCTTCAACCAATTGGTTGGCAGCGGGGCCCAAATCTCCTCTGGGAGCTCATTCCACAAGGTGAGGGCCAGGACTGAGAACAACCTGGCCCTGGTCGAGGCCAAATGTGCTTCCTTGGGGAAAGGGACCACCAGCCAGTTGGAGTTGGCTGAATGTAATGTTCTTTGAAGGGCATATGCAGAGAGGTGGTCCCTCAGGTATGCTGGGCTCAGACTGCATATGGCCTTCAGGGTAATTACCAAGACCTTAGGCTTGATCTGAGATTCAACTGGTAACCAGGGCAGCTGTTGGAGCATGGACTGAATGTGGGCCCTCCAAGGTGTTCTCGTGAGAACCCTGGCTGCTGCATTCTGAACCAGTTGTATCTTCCAGAGCAGGGATAAGGGCAAGCATACATAGAGCAAGTTGCAGAAATCCAATCTAGAGATGACTGTTGCAAGGATCACTGTGGCTAGGCTATCCAGGGCTAAGTAGGGGTGAATAGTTTGGCTTGGCAAAGGTGGAAAAATGCCAGCCATGCTACTCTTGTGACCTGCGCTTCCATATAGAGGGAGGTGTTCAGGATCATGCCCAGGTTCCTGGCAGAGTGAGCCTCTCACAGGTGCCAGCTTGGTGTAGTGGTTAAGAGTGGCGGCTTCTAATCTGGCGAGCCAGGTTTGATTCCCTGCTCCTCCCCCACATGCAACCATCTGGGTGACCTTGGGCTCGCCACGGCACTGATAAAACTGTTCTGACCAAGCAGTAATATCAGGGCTCTCTCAACCTCACCTCCCTCGAAGGGTGTCTGTTGTGGGGAGAGGAAGGGAAGGCGAAGGTAAGCCGCTTTGAGACTCCTTCGGGTTGAGAAAAATTCTAGTGAGAGTTTGATTATCACAGGGTATGGGGAACATATACCTGCTGTCGGACTCCATAGTCCAGACCCCCCCCACGCACACACACACACACACACACACACACACACTCCCCCCTTGCCTCTCCCACCTACTTCTCCATCCTGGTCCCTCCCCTCTCATGCCAGCTCAGCTGGCATTTCTCCATTTTTGCCAAGCCAGACTACTAGTGCCCTATTTGGCACCGGAAGAACTAACCACAGTGATCCATATGACAGTAATCTCCAGACTGGACTTCTGTAACTATGTAAGCCTTCCCTTATCCCTGATCCAGAAACTGCAACTGATGTGGCAGCCCGGGTTCTGACTAGGACCCCTTGGAGGACCCACATTCAACCTGTGCTCCAGCACCTGCACTGGCTACCAATTGTATTCCAGGTCAAGTTTAAGGTGTTGGTTTTGACCTTTAAAGCCATATGTGGCCCAGGCCCTGTGTACCTATGGCCCACCTCTCCAAATATGTCCCCAGAAGAGCCCTGCACTCAGCTAATACCAACAAACTAGTGGTCCCTGGCCCCAAGGAAATGTTGCTGGCCTCAACCAGAACCAGGGTCTTCTCAGCTCTGGATCTTGCCTGGTGGAATGAGCTCCTAAAAAACATCAGGGCCCTGTGGGAACTCACTGCGTCAAGCAAAGCTCTGGTTGAGGCAAGAAAAAGCCACAGCTTCAAACTGTCCTGCCTCCTGCCCCCACCCTGGGTTCTGGTTCCATGCCTACAGAGAAACTTTAGGATTTTAGAACCAATTTAGAAATGCTTAACGGTGTTTTTAAGTGTATTATTGAGTACATGTTGCTCACCTCCCAGAGTCCAATCTGGTGGAGAGGGAGGTCTATCATCATCAATTTAAATAAATAGATAAAATTTAAAAAGCTGCCCTGAGTCCCTGACAGCTTGGTCACCCCTGGGTTAACAGAATGCAACTGAAACATTTAGAAAACCACATATAGACTATAAAGCTCTGCACATATTTCTAGTTCTGGCTTTGGGTTTTTAGCAGAGTTAGGATTCTACCCCTGCTGCGAAAAAAAGTGATGTTCTATCGCAACATCAACTTTTACACAAACTGGATCAAATGAAGACCACAGGCTTTTCCGCATTCCTGTTCTCCTTGCTTGCAAATTCAGAGTTTATTTACTTTACCACACTTGTTATGCTCTCTCTAGTGGTTGATTCAATATTACACCCCATTATGTCTGGCATATCTCCTTGCAGATTTAAGCAGCAGGTTTTTATGCCAGTCACGAAGTGATGTAATATCGAATCAACCACTAGAGGGATCGAAACACATGTGGAATACCCCCCCTGAAACAGGATTGCAAGCGAGGAAAATGGGAATGCAGTAAAGCCCAGCATGTGATTTGTTGTAAAGTAGTAATCCTATTTGTTTGTTGCAGCAAACATCCGGTGGCACCTTAAAGACTACCAAGGTTTATTTCAATATGGGATTCTGTGAGTCACAACTCACTTCCTGGTTTACACATATGCAATTAGCTTCCAGAATAAAAGAAGGAAAATGAGGCTGCAGGATTATAAGAGAACATACAGAATTTGAGAAACAAATATTACAGGATAACACACCTCTTGGGCTGAATATATAAATGTCAGGTACTGAAATAGAGCAGGTGAAAACTTGTATGATAAAATGGATGCAAGATTTTGGTGTGACTACGCTGTTTGATGAGTGAGAACATCTATGATGTAAGAATTTAAAGTTAAAATGTCAAATGCTACATGAAAACTGATATTTAACACTTAATCTCTGGAATAACTAGTCAATCAGATGGAATGTGTTGGGAGATGCTATGATTCTACTGGGTCTTTTTTTCTCCATGTGGTGGTCTTGTAAAGTTATTAAAAATTCAAGATAAAAGTGCATAAAAATGACAGGCTATTTATAAATTCAAGTTTTCCTTAGATCCAAAAATTATGCTGGATTTCCCCTGCAGACCTACCAGAACAAGTCAGAGATCTTTTCTGTCCTGCAACCACCACTGCCCGACTCCAAACTGCACCCCGAGGGAAGCAGCAAGAATCTCCTAGAGTAGACTCATGGACTGAGAAAGTTAGAGAACTCGCTGTCATGTCTAAACGGTTTAATTTAATCAACCGGACACCACCCGAAGAATTTAATGTTGGGATTGTTATATGAATGCCCTGTAACTTTCTTTTCTCTGTAATAATCTTTCTAATATGGTTTAAAAATGAAACATATGTATAAACCAGGGGTAGTCAAACTGCGGCCCTCCAGATGTCCATGGACTACAATTCCCATGAGCCCCTGCCAGCGTTTGCTGGTGGGGCTCATGGGAATTGTAGTCCATGGACATCTGGAGGGCCGCAGTTTGACTACCCCTGGTATAAACACTCGCCTCTTCAGGTGGCTAACATTTGATTGGACCACTTGTTCATCTCATCAAAGCAACAAACATCAGGATGGTTTACTTACAGTGACAAAAACTGATGCCAGCAGCAAGCCCACAGAATAGATGAGTCCCCGACTGTTCAATCGAATCTGAAAAGTTCATGGAAACAGTTTCTGAGTTACCAACTTATTTCCAAGTGACAGCACTTATAATCTGTAGAAATCTGTATCCAGAAAAAATTAAATTATGTGGGAAATGACACATCATAGCCTTTTCAAGCAAAGAGAACATTTGGTTCTCTTTTGCCCACAGCATGCTGGGTACCCCTCCTCCCCTGGTTCTGTCTGTAGTAACCTGCCTTGCATTTAACCTACACAAAAAGAATAAGAAAAATGAAATGCCACCTCTGTCTGCAAGGACAGTTTGTAGGAAAGAAGAAATATGCCATCTTCTTGTTCAAGCAGGACAACGGGATCCCTAGCCCCATGCTCAGCTCCTGGCACAAGCCTGTACTAGATTTCTGGGGGGAGGGGGTTAGTGGGTTGTAGACCGCCATGGTTTTTAAAAAGGTTTTAGGAGTCTGTTATTGAATATGGATGGAGGTCCGGAATTGTTTTCATGGGGTTTTAATGGAGCTTTTAATATGGATGCAAGGGTGGTTGGTGCAAGGCTGGCTCCTCCTGGGAAGAGGAGCACAACAAACCCATGGGACCCAACCTGCATGCTTGACAGAAAACAGCTACTTGGGGTGGGGGGAATGCCGACTGCGTTCAGTCAGAGCAGCCTTTCTCACCTTTTTTTATCGTCGAGAAACCCCTGAGGCATTCTTCAGGCTTTGAGAAATCCCAGAAGAGGCGCAATCGTGCAGAACAGGGTTGGGAAGCAGAGCTGTGGACACGCCCACCCAAGGCCCCTCCCCTTCCCACTCCCTCCAGGCCCATCATTGGCCATTTTGGGAGCGATGGGTGGGTTGACATGACCATATATGATCATATCATCTGATAAATGGTTAACAACTTTTAAAAATATATAACAAATGAATTAACTCCCACCCATTTGGGAAACCCTTCCAGGGCCATCAAGAAACCCCAGGGTTTCACAACCCCTGGTTGAGAAAGCCTGAGTTAGAGACAGGGACAGCTGAAATGGGCTGAGGACAGCTGCCCTCCCACTCGTGCCCATGATCCGAAGGAGCTTTGAAAGGAGACCCACTCCGTTGCTGGTTAGACTCTGCCTACGGTTGTCTCAGGTAAATCAGCTCAGTGGGGCTTTACACTGTCCCAAAATCCTGCCCAACTCAACTGACTGGAGATGACGGTGGAATCAACCCATTTGCTCCATTCCTGCCAAGCAGCCAGTCAATTTATACGAAACACAAACTTTCTTCTGACACATTCAGAAAGGGCACAATCTAAAGTTGTCGTGTGTGTGTGTCTTTGGGGTTTGTTTTGTTTAGCGTGTGAGAATATTTTTAATGGCTAGCTGCCCTTTGGTCAGGAGGCGCAGAGAACTAGCCGGGCAGTGTTCTTTCTCCAGAGGTGATGGGACGGCTTCCAGGGCCTGGTCTGACAGATGTACGGGCAGAAGAGAGAGGAAGCATTTGTCCATCACCAGAAAGTAACTGTGAGGAGGAAAGTTCATGCGCCCCCTCAACAATGCTGCCCTTGTTTCTTCAACAGCTGGACTGTTCTGTAAATTTGTCTTTAACCTAATGAGCAATTCAAATCAGAATTTTCTGCATCGAAGCAAGTTTATTGAGTTGCCAGCCCAGGGAATAATGCTCCACACACAGCACATCAGCAGCAGTTCCACTCATTGTTCAGTTAAGTTTGAAAAACGGCAAACTCTAAGAACAGCCACAAATTTGAAATTAAAATAATCCTTTTTTTTTTTTGCCTCACACACAAAAAATTGCCCAGCAACCACATCTGTCCCCAACTGGTGGGTCATCACCCCATGTGAGGCCATTTGTACTATCAGACTCTATATTTTGGTCAGGGTTTCTGGTTTTGTTTTGTTTTTTAAAGAGGCCGAGACATACAGAGAAAAGGAGGAAGATTCTCTTTCCAGGATGGCTTAGGGCAGGGGGAGTCAAACTGCGGCCCTCCAGATGTCCGTGGACTACAATTCCCAGGAGCCCCTGCCAGCGAATGCATTCGCTGGCAGGGGCTTCTGGGAATTGTAGTCCACGGACATCTGGAGGGCCGCAGTTTGACTACCCCTGGCTTAGGGCCAAAGGAATGTTTCGCCTGATGCATGCCAGGACCCGGGCCCTGTCTCACAGGAGAACAGGGCATCTTTCTCCAACAGTGCTCTGTTGTTCCGTTCAACTCTGGAGCATTGGGGGAGGGGGGGAGGCCTTCCAGTCTCCACCTGCAGAAGTTTTTACCAGCCGAAATGACTGCAGGGTGCCATATCCCCTTTTCTGGCTCCGTGTGTCCTAGGAAAGTATACAGCCTTGCCGAACACCCACCTGTATCTAAGACAAATAGATAATATTCCTGTTCTTTCCTATCACAACTAGATGTCACTCATACGAGTTCTAAAGCAGGTCCAGTACTATTAAGTTATTTTGTGGATTTCCTTGAAATATTGGCTATTTTTAACAGAGAGGCCGTGGGTGTTAAAGTAGATGAATTGGGTGAACTCAGAGAACAAACAAAAAGGGCCTCATTTCCCTGGGGAAAATTCTCCAGGGAGAAAATTTGCTGGGACGATTGGCAACAATAGATCTGAAGCTCTGGAATGCACTTTGTTGAAGAGCTGAAGGGCCTGCAACAGGCATCCCAGCTGTATTTCCTGGAACAAAGACAAGATTTCATTGGGCAAAAGCTTTTGTTGGCAAGCACCACCCAGTGTTCATCCAGCTGACCAACAGAGAGGCAATTCTCCTCCATTCAGGTGACAGTTGTGCCACGTTGTAGGCAGAGTCAGGAAAAGGAAAGAGAGCAATCCAAATGACAGTTGAAAAACAGAGGCCTTTTATGCCCTGGTGCTTCCTTTCGTTTTTGATGTGCATTCCCAAACAGGTGTACTTTTCCCTTCTGTTTGCCAGCTGACTTTCACTTTCCAGGTGTGTCAAGCCTCCTTTACCTTCTGGCTTTTGTGCTGTTCACCACTCAGTTCATTTTCTGTTCCTGTGTCTCCAGGTTCTTTGAGAGCACTATTGCGGCGGTTTTCCTCCTTGCTTCACTCCCAATGCAAAAGTGTTTTGAAAGCACTTTGAATGCTGGCAGGGGCTCATGGGAATTGTAGTCCATGGACATCTGGAGGGCCACAGTTTGACTATCCCTGGCCCACATGGTGCAGCATGATATGTCGCTCCTTATCGATCGGTTTCAGGCAGAGTGCCTTTTTTGAAATTGTTAGGATTCTTCCAGCTGCATTTAGTATCAGGTGGCCATCTTGCAGAATGCTCACTGCTTCTCCTGCCTTCACTACTGTTAGGCATTTAAAGTTTCTTTAAAAAAAATACAAGCTCAGAAGAATTCTATTGACTTAGCACAGTATCATTAAGTTCCCCAACCAACCCCAAAAATAATGCAGGAGGGATCCAGAGGCACCTGAGTTGTACAGAAAGACTCTTGGTGGGCTTCCTCTTTGTTCACTGAGGACTGGCCCACCTGGGGTGACCTCCAGCCAAGGTCTATCTTAGAAGCTGGTGGCTCTCCTACGCCATTCCTCAGGCCATCTCCTACACCATCCCTCTTCAACTGGGGTGGCCAAAACTGAACACAGTAGTCCAAGTGAGGCCAAAGAATGAAACAAACAAACAAAAAAGTGGTTTACACATAAGGATGCACATTCAGGATTGAATCTTGGCCCTGGACAGAATGGTGGTTCTTGGTTCCTTTGTGTTTTGATGGTAAGCTCCACGTCTGAAACTATTATATATTGTTGGGAGCTTGTTAGGAGCTTCACGTTTTATGATTCTTATGCCACCGACCAGGGCTGATTCTGTACTTTGTTTATTCTGTTGTGGATCCTGCTGAATTCAGCTTGATTTGAACTCGGGTCTTCTTCTACCCGCCCCCCCCAATTGAAACAGAAAAGTGTTCTGCATGCTGGGCCCGACCCCCTAACCGGAGAGGTGTGTTGCTTGCCAGGGGCGAAAATTAAAGATGTTTCAGAAAGGCTGCCCAAACTCCTCAAATCTACGGATCGCTACCCATTTGTGATGGTCCATGTGGGAACGAATGACATGTCCCTGAATACCATCGCTCCTATTAAAAAAGACTATCAAGATCTGGGGAGGAAGCTCAAGCAAATGGGGGCACAAGTGGTATTCTCTTCAATCTTGCCTGTCAAGGGAAGAGGAATGCGTCGGGAGAGGAAGATAATGGAGGTGAATCACTGGCTGCGTAGTTGGTGCCGGCAGGAGAGATTTGGTTTCTGGGACCATGGGATAGGCTTTCTTGAGGAAGGCCTACTAGCACCTGATGGACTGCACTTATCGAAACTGGGGAAGAATGTGTTTGGCAGGAACCTGGGGAGATTCATCAGGAGAGCTTTAAACTAAAGCCACTAGGGGAAGGAGACGATCAACATAGGGAGTATATGGAAGGAAAACTATCGGAGGCAGCCCAACCGGCAAGGCCAGCTCATAGGGAACCAAAAGTAAAAGGATTCAGATGTCTTTATACTAACGCCCGAAGCATGGGCAATAAAAAGGAAGAGCTGGAACTTCTCATGCTGATGGCAAGGTATGATCTAGTAGGCATCACAGAAACTTGGTGGAATGATTCTCATGACTGGAATGTAATGGTGGATGGATATGAACTGTTCAGAAAAAACAGAATAGATCGAAGAGGTGGAGGAGTGGCACTGTATGTGAAGAAAGGGCTTACCTGTCAGGAAATTCTAGTGAAGCAGAGCATATCTACAGTGGAAAGCATCTGGGTGAAAATAAGCAAGGGGAAAACAAACAGTGTGGTGGTTGGTGTCTGCTACCGACCGCCTGACCAACGAGAGGATGTGGATGCTGCACTTTGTGAGCAGCTTGAGAAAATATCCAAACGGCAGGACCTTGTCATCATGGGTGACTTCAATTTCCCAGATGTGTGCTGGGAAACAAACTCTGCGAAGCGTCCTCAGTCATGCAAGTTTCTGACCTGCCTGGCTGACAATTTCATTTATCAAATGGTAGATGAACCCACAAGAGGTTCAGCCATACTGGACTTAATACTGACCAACAGGCAAGAGTTGGTGGATGAGGTGAAGGAGGTGGGGACCCTAGGGGGAAGTGACCATGTCCTCATAGAATTCCTTTTGAGATGGGGAGCCAAGGAAGCTTGTAGCCAGACGCGGATGTTGGATTTTCGTAGGGCAAACTTTAATAAACTCAGAGACATGATGAGTGTCATACCATGGACGAGAATGCTGGAAGGGAAGGGAGCATGTGAAGGGTGGGCGCTACTCAAACAAGAGCTATTGCATGCTCAATCAATGACTATTCCAGAAATACGAAAACACTGCAGGAGCTCTAAGAAGCCTATTTGGATGAACAGAGAACTTCAAGAGGAACTAAGAAAGAAAAGGAAAATGTTCAGGAAATGGAGGGAAGGACAGAGCTCTAAAGAAGAGTACCTACAGGTTACTAGGCACTGTAGATCAATCATCAGAAAGGCCAAAGCTGAGAGTGAGCTAAGATTGGCCAGGGAAGCCCACTGTAACAAGAAAAGATTTTTCAGTTACGTGAGGAGCAAACGTAAAGTAAAGGAGGCAATAGGCCCGCTGTTGGGTGCGGATGGACAAACTCTAACGAAAGATGCAGAGAAAGCAGAAAGGCTTAGTGCCTATTTTACATCTGTTTTTTCCCACAGGTCAAAGTGTTTAGGCACATCTAGAGATGGCTGTAGCCAAAGGATAGTGTCTGGGTGTCAGGTTAACATGGATAGAGAGGTTGTCGAGAGGCATTTAGCTGCACTGGATGAGTTCAAATCCCCTGGTCCAGATGAAATGCACCCGAGAGTACTCAAAGAACTTTCCAGAGAACTTGCACAGCCCTTGTCCATCATCTTCGGAACCTCTTTAAGGACTGGAGATGTCCCGGAGGACTGGAAAAGAGCAAACGTTATTCCGATCTTCAAAAAAGGGAGGAAGGATGACCCGGGAAACTACAGACCAGTGAGTCTGACCTCCGTTGTGGGGAAGATAATGGAACAGATATTAAAGGGAGTGATCTGCAAACATCTGGTGGATAATTTGGTGATCCAAGGAAGTCAGCATGGATTTGTCTCCAACAGGTCCTGCCAGACCAACCTAGTTTCCTTTTTTGACCAAGTAACAGGTTTGCTGGATCGAGGAAATTCGGTTGATGTCATTTACTTGGATTTTAGTAAAGCTTTTGACAAGGTTCCCCATGATGTTCTGATGGATAAGTTGAAGGACTGCAATCTGGATTTTCAGATAGTTAGGTGGATAGGGAATTGGTTAGAGAACCGCACTCAAAGAGTTGTTGTCAATGGTGTTTCATCAGACTGGAGAGAGGTGAGTAGCGGGGTACCTCAGGGCTCGGTGCTCGGCCCGGTACTTTTTAACATATTTATTAATGATCTAGATGAGGGGGTGGAGGGACTACTCATCAAGTTTGCAGATGACACCAAATTGGGAGGACTGGCAAATACTCCGGAAGATAGAGACAGAGTTCAACGAGATCTGAACACAATGGAAAAATGGGCAAATGAGAACAAGATGCAATTTAATAAAGATAAGTGTAAAGTTCTGCATCTGGGTCAGAAAAATGAAAAGCATGCCTACTGGATGGGGGATATGCTTCTAGGTAGCACTGTGTGTGAACGAGACCTTGGGGTACTTGTGGATTGTAAACTAAACATGAGCAGGCAGTGTGATGCAGCGGTAAAAAAGGCAAATGCCATTTTGGGCTGTATCAACAGAGGCATCACATCAAAATCACAAGATGTCATAGTCCCATTGTATACGGCACTGGTCAGACCACACCTGGAGTACTGTGTGCAGTTCTGGAGGCCTCACTTCAAGAAGGACATCGATAAAATTGAAAGGGTACAGAGGAGAGCAACGAAGATGATCTGGGGCCAAGGGACCAAGCCCTATGAAGATAGGTTGAGGGACTTGGGAATGTTCAGCCTGGAGAAAAGGAGGTTGAGAGGGGACATGATAGCCCTCTTTAAGTATTTGAAAGGTTGTCACTTGGAGGAGGGCAGGATGCTGTTTCTGCTGGCTGCAGAGGAAAGGACACGCAATAATGGGTTTAAACTTCAAGTACAACGATATAGGCTAGATATCAGGAAAAAGTTTTTCACAGTCAGAGTAGTTCAGCAGTGGAATAGGCTGCCTAAGGAGGTGGTGAGCGCCCCCTCACTGGAAGTCTTCAAGCAAAGGTTGGATACATACTTTTCTTGGATGCTTTAGGATGCTTAGGGCTAATCCTGCGTTGAGCAGGGGGGTTGGACTAGATGGCCTGTATGGCCCCTTCCAACTCTATGATTCTGTGATTCTGTGATTAGGGAAGCTCAGAAGGAGAGGGGGGAGCCAAGCACTCTTTCTATTCTTGAATGGGGGTGGGGGGGAGAGGATTGGACAAAGCAGAGGAGGGGGAATACATCCAAGAGGAAAATCTCTGCCGAGAGAAGTTAGGGCTTCTGGAGCCTCTGCTGAGAGAAGTTAGAGTTCCCCTTTGAGGGAAACTCTAGCCTGGGAACGAGGAAGCCTTTGAACAGATGTCCTGGCCAATCAGGGCTTTTCTACAGCATTGGAGGCTCGAGGCAGCTAGTTAGTTCGGGACAAGCAGAGAGCTTTCAAATATCTTGGATTATATCCACTCCAGAATATTGCGGGGAAAAGGTTGGGTCACTCTGGATCAATCCTGCCTGTTGCAGAGGGAAAATTTAAATCGCCCAAAATCAAAATGGAAATCACATTGCGTGTAGATGGCAGGGACTGAATCGACCTGGGATTGGAATAAAATCTCCATGCAAATTCAGCCCAGGTCTCATTGTAATGCTGTATACGTCTGCATATAGCTTATTTGGCCAATGAAGACCCTCTGGGATGCCATGCATTTGTTCTATGATCATACCATGTGCTACCACTGAGAATGTACGTACAATATCGCACGGACTGTGTCTTAAGTTTTAATGTCATTTAAAATCATCTTAATGTGCATTTCAGTACCCAGCACCTGAGTACCCAGCTTGCTGGGGGGTAAACGGTAATGACTGGGGAAGGCACTGGCAAACCACCCCGTATTGAGTCTGCCATCAAAACGCTAGAGGGCGTCACCCCAAGGGTCAGACATGACCCGGTGCTTGCACAGGAGGGGATACCTTTACCTTTACCTAATGTGCACTTAATAGTAAATATTTGTATTTTAATATCTATTTGCTGCACCACCTTTGGGTTCCTGACTTGTTTTCTTGGATTGGGATTTTGCTCCCGTTTTGTTTTTCATCGTGCTCAGAGTGGTGAGCAAGAGTGATTTGGGAGTCACAGCTGGGACTGTGGGCAGCCCACTCTGGCCTGTTGGTGTGGGGCAACTTTCTCAGCAAGTGGAGCCGATCTCCCTGTGATGCTTGTTAAATCCATGGGTTCAAGGAAGCCAGGATGCTGGGAGTTCCATCAGCTCTTTATTGTGATCTCAGCAGGATGTTACAAGAGGCAAAACTAAACTGAGAAAAACCCACCAACGGCCACAACTTACATACACATCCAGAACAAAAAGATCTCTCCACCCAGTAATCTCATTGGTCCTAAGCGGAGACCTCTCATTGGCCGTTTATTTATTTGATTTTTTACCCGCCACTCCCAAAGGCTTGTGGGTTACAAGTGTCTGTATAAAACCCCCGATAAAATACCCCATTAAAACCACAGACATAAATAATAAAAAACTCTGGCATTTCTGTTAACTCTGGTATTTCATTGGGTACACAACAGCGGTAATCCTTGATCCCCATTGATTGTTCTTACAATCCCCAGTTGGGATTAAGCTCCTGATTGGGTGCCTCACGATCCCTGCTCAGATCTCAACCTCTGGTCCTCTGGGGCTCTGCATACACAACAGTGCCCCCCAATGAAACTTGACCTATTCCAGACCTGACTCCTGACAGTCAGCAGCAGAGGAGAAAGAAAGCCAGAACAAGATGGTCTCACAGACTGAAGCCACTGCGGCTGCTCTCCTTCTGATAAACGAGGCAAAGATTTCTGCTTCAGAGAGGGGGGGTAAAAAATTGGAGGCCCATCCCACTCTTTGCAGCTGAGAAAGCAACTCCCAGTCCTTGTGTGAATTACAGTTCTGATTGGGAAAAAAGGCATGGCCAGAGCTTTGAGCTACACAAAGTCTCTGCAGGGAGCTTCCTCAAAGGGCGGGTGATTCATGCATCAGGAGCCCTTGAATGCTCCAGCCATGCCCCATGCAGAAATATGTCAGAATATATCTTTAATTAATGGAGCAGAGCAGGAGCTATTATCAGCCCCTTGGAGAATGTGGAGGTGGATCAAGGAAAGAGTCAGAAAGCAAGAGAAGCCAAAGAGTGAAGTCCTGGAGTTCGAGGAAACAAGGGGGGGGGGTGAGGAACAGGAGGGCGTTTACCAGCCTCCTTCTGAGACGTTGGGCTGCAACCCAGGAAGGCCCTGTGGTGAAGTGGAAGGGGCATGTGAAAGTCCCACCTCCAGTAGGCGCATAGTGCATCATTACATACAACTCCTCCCTGTCATTTTTGCTTTATTGAGCCCACATGGTTTCACATAATTATGAGTGAGCGCATAATGCTTTTAAGTACCAAGCTTGAGCCCATGTTGTACTTTTAATGATATTATGCATTTCTCAGCACTGAGTATTCAGAGGCACTGCTATCAGCTGTGCACTCTGCTGGATATGCTGCACAGCTCGACTTTGCCCACACCATTATTTGGTCATACACAAAATCCATTCACCTTCAGTTTCCAGTTCGTGCCATTAATCCCATGCCTCACTGCTTGCCACACAACAGGGCAGCCTTACTGACTGGAGCTGGGCAGCCTTGTTGGAAAGAAGACCCCCCCCAACCCCCCTCAGACCACTTCACTGCACAGAGTTAGCATTTTGCACTCAAAACTGACCTTGCAGGCCAATCCTGACCCTTCCTGAGCTAGGGGGGAAATGCTCACTGCCTGACCATTTCAGCGTCCCAAGGGACTGTGCGCAGCCAGAGTGCTGGGTTTTTAGCCAAATCAGATGTGCCAGACGACTTCTGCGTCTGGAGATTCCACCTTAACTTTCAGGCATGCCCAATTGGATCAGGACCATATTGCTTGAGCCTTCCCATTGTTCTACTTGAAATGATCCTGGGGATCTGTTATCAATTTTTAGAGATTACAACCAAAAAACACATACACCCCCCAGCTTTGATCATGTGTCAGTCAAATGCCTTGAACAAACAGAGACGGCTACAGCATGACAACATCTGCTTCCCTTTGGACCGAGAGAACAGCAACAAGCAAGTCGCGTAAGCAGCTGTGGTGGGGGTTGGGCTTCCAAGGCAAGAGACATTCAGAGGAGGTTTGCCATTGCCTTCCTCTGAGCAGCAACCCTGGGCTTCCTTGGTGGTCTCCCATCTCAAGAGGAACCAGGGTTCACCCTGCTCCGCTTCCGAGATTCGACAAGATCAGGGTAGCATGGGTCATCCAGGTTAGGCTGACAACTTAGCGGGATAAAAAGGCTTTCCCCCAGGGTTTTCGTCCCTCTTCCCTCGCTTCATTGCCAGGCTTTTCCAATTGCTCCCACCCAGTTGTGGAACTGTCTTATAGGTTTGGCCCTAGCACGGATTAAGCCTGCAAGTCTGATCTGTTGCATCCAGCTTCTTCTTAATGGGAACAGATTTTACATTATGATATGGAATTGATTTTAATAAATGGGCCCGTAGTTTTTGGAACGTATGGTTCCTGAGACTGTACTTCTTTGTATAGGTTTAATGTATATTTGTTATTCAGAATACATTGGTCTATTTAACAAAACTGTCTAGTTCAAGCTTTGTCAACCAAAGATTCATGAAACCCTGGTGTTTTTTGATGGTCTTGGAATGGTTTCCTGAATGGGTGGGAGTTAATTATTTTTGATACATTGTTTTACATTTGTTAAACATTTATTGGGTGATATGATCATATATAGAGCCTCTTGTGATCCAGAGTGGTGAGGCAGCAGACATGCAGTTTGAAGCTCTGCCCATGAGGCTGGGAGTTCAATCCCAGCAGTTGGCTCAAGGTTGACTCAGCCTTCCATCCTTCTGAGGTCGGTAAAATGAGTACCCAGCTTGCTGGGGGGTAAATGGTAATGACTGGGGAAGGCACTGGCAAACCACCCCGTATTGTGTCTGCCATGAAAATGTCACCCCAAGGGTCAGACATGACCCGGTGCTTGCACAGGGGATACCTTTACCTCTATGATCATATATGGTTATGTCAAACACACCCCCTCCCAAAATGGCCAGGAGGGGGTGGGAAGGGGAAGTGCAAGAGTGGGTGTGTGCACAGCTATGCTCCCTAACCATATTCTGCATGATTGGGCCACTTCATAGAATCATGGAATCATAGAATCATAGAATCATAGAGTTGGAAGGGGCCATACAGGCCATCTAGTCCAACCCCCTGCTCTATGCACTTCTACACTTCTGGGGTTTGAATCACAGAATCATAGAGTTAGAAGGGCTGTCTAGTCTAACCCCCTGCTAAGTGCAGGATCAGCCTAAAGCATTCAGAATAAGTCTCTGTCCAGCCAACCCAGTGGGATGAGTCTTTTGAACAGACCTCCCCAAACCTGAGAGCCAAAGGCCACATATATATAATATAATTTAAAGGTAAGACTTGGTCCTTTAGTATAATTTTTATAATTTTTATAAGTTTTACGATCATAGCCAAAAAGCTGGCTTTTGATTTATATATATATTAAAGAAACAATGACTGTATGTTTACAAAAATTATAGGAGGTATGTACTATTGTAGACTAGAATAATGACTATGTTCAGTTAAATATGTTCTCTTCTGTTTTGTAAAAATGGTTGATAAGCCTGTATTAATTGTATGCTTTTGTATTTTAGAAGGACAACCACTGAGGAAAACAAAATTGAAAACGGTTTAATCTAGAGGCCGTTCTGGTTGTGCTTATACACAGAAATATATAAGAAGAGATAAGAAACGTTTATTTGTATTTATTGTGGAATTGTTTAATATAGCCCGGGATAGGTTCTGTTTTCTGTTACAATAATTTTGAACCGTCCCTTTCTTTTCGTGGTGTACTGCTTAAAGACTGCCAGTGAGGGGGAGCTCACCACCTCCTTAAGCAGTTGATCTTGAAGCCTGAAGAATATTTCAGGGGTTTCTCAATGGTAAAAGAGTTGAGAAAGGCTGGCCTAGTTCATAAGCTTGCATACTGTTCCCACTTTTATGAAAACTGGTTCCAGTAATTGACTTTATCTTACCGAGTACATATTTCTGATGTACTTGCCTGAGTCCTCAGCAACATCCAAAGTCTTCCTCCAGCCTGAGGAGCCCTTAAGTGGCTCTACCACCACATCAGGCTGGAGGAAGATGGTGGTGGTGGCTGGCAGCACGATACAGGACACTGCCTTGAAACGAGGGAGGGTATCCTTACAAGTAACCCAGAATTCCCTAGGTCTCTTCACAAGGACATCCCTCAAAAGGAAAGGAATGAAAAGCAATCAACGATAACCATGAAAAGAGTTTTAAAAGGGCATCTGAGAAAGAAAAGTTCCGGTAAGCACACAACTTACATAGGAGCCATAGTTTACCGCGAGGGTCTGTAGGGACCACGGAAGGCCAAGGCCAATCAGAATGTCAAAAACATTGCTGCCAATGGAGTTCGACACAGCCATGTCTCCCATGCCTGCAGAAACCAGAAATCACAATTATTTCCAGAGGGACTATGCAGTCCCAAACCAGATTGTTCTTGTCACAGTTACTACTGACACATGCTCTGTAAATGCATGCGCTCTCTCTCTTACATCATCATCATCATCATCATCATCATCATCATCATCATCACCACCAATCCTTCCCAGGCCAGGGCAAGTAACGTCAACTTAAACATTCCATAAAACAAAGTCCATAAAAGAAATACACACACAATATGCATAATTTAGATTTTAAAATTTTGTTTAAGGCTGCCTCCTCTTTACAATTAAAATAAGTTTTAGGTGAGCTGATCACTGTTTGGGCGGATTAATTGGATGGATGGGCTAAGCGTGGCCTGCCTTCCAACTTCAAGTGCATTTGCTTGGATCAATCACAATATTCACGCAATATTCCTGACACCCATAACCTGGCTCCTCTGCACACACACACAAGTACCATGGACAAAACATTCCATACCAGTCCAATTTGCTTATAGACATCAATGCTTTAGACCTACAATTTTATTTCAGTAAAAATATCCATGGCAGAGGCTACAGATTTTGATCATCACACCAAAGAAATACAAAGATTCCAAGGCCTATTGAGTTTCAGGTCCAGTCGGAAAGCACCAAAGTGCATCAAATCCAATCTTAGGCCACAAAACTCAATAAAAAAGAGAAGAGGTATTTAGGAGGCCCAGGGATGGAACAAATAACTGAACAGAAGTTAGTCTGATCAAATTCCCCCCCCCCCAATTGCCCTATTTATCAAAGAAGATCAGCATGAACTGCAAGTCTTGTTATCTGTGGTTGTGCACTATGTGGGTCCTTTACACATATGTCAGGAGCAAATATCTTCTTATTCATTCATATAACCTTCTGCCCTTGGTCGAAAGAGCAGGCAGCGGGCGCGAAGAGGAGGGGCCGCTGTGGCTGCGATGCCGGCCGACTTGGGCTTCGGTGATCACGGAGGCAGCTGAACCGCACCGAAGCACACAACCCTACTCTGCATCTCTAAGCAAGCCCAATGTCAGGTCAAGTAACTACTGAGCAGGTCACAGGATGGGAATGCTTGTTCTCCCAGGTGACTTAACCTACCTTGTCTTGCTACAATAAGGCTTGCCATGCAGTCTGGTACGCTGGTTCCAGCTGCCAGAAAGGTGATTCCCATGATCACATCTGGAATGCCCAACGTGTAGCCAATGATGGTGACCTAAGGAAATGAAATCTGGCTCATTAAGGGTGTAGTAGACTAAAGGCTCTCCCTACAGGAGCTAAGCGCTTGCTTTCTACTGGTGGGGGACAAGCACCTCCAGCTCCCTACAGATTTGGGGGAACAGTTTGGGGGGGGGAAGGAAGCTCAGTAGAAACGTCTTAAATTTGAGGCAGAATTAAAATTTTTGTGGCAGAAGATACACAGTCCCAAAACGTCAAGCCAACTCAGTCCTGAAACTTCAGTTTCAAGGCTTGTGCATGTGGGCCCAAATGCAGCGGCTCTAGAGCTCAAGAGAGGCAGCAGATTGGGGGCAAGTGTTCCCATGGAGTCTTCATAATCAGTTCGTGGAATGTGGTGCCACTAAATAAGGTGACAGGTTTTCAAAGGGGGAGTGAGACCAATTCATGGATCAATCCATGGCAATAAGACTCAATATCTAAACAGAATTTCAGCACTTTGACTACTAAAATTCTGCCACGGTCTACTAAAGGCAGAGGTGAAAAACAACGGAAGAGGATCCTATCCATGATCAAATGCTGGCAGGGGCTCATGGGGATTGTAGTCCATGGACATCTGGAGGACCACAGGTTGACTACCCCTGTTCTAGAGGCCTATGGCTGGCCATGGTTGGGAACTGGAAGCTGGCCTAGATGGACTTGTATTATGATTTAGAACAGGGTTTCTCAACAAGGTTTTTGTTGACAGCCCTGGAAAGGTTTCCCAAATGGATGGGAATTAAAAATCTGTTAGACATTTATTTACTGGGGCATATACAGTCAATGTTGACCTGCCTGCCCCCCCCCCCCAATGGCCAAGGAGGGGGTCCAGGTTGACATATACAAAGCTATACTTCTCAACCCTATTCTGCATGATCGTGCCATTTTGGGGGTTTCTCGAAGCCTGAAGAATGTTTCAGGGATTTCTCAGTGGTAAAAAAGTGGAGAAAGGCTAGTTTAAAAGAACTCTTGGAAGAAAAGGATATTTATGAAGCTCAACAGCTCTCCAACGACCCACCAGGTCCAATACGTACCATCCAGACCATCACATAGGAAAAGGCTGCAATCCAGATGGTAGAGGAAGCAAAGGTGACCAAGAACCATTTCTCCCAGCGGGGCTTACTACAGTTGGGGACCGTGAAGTACATAAGGAGACACAGCGGCCAGGAAAACAGCCATTTGGCAATTTCCATCTTTCCTGCTACAAAAACAGAGGAAGAAGATAAGCTGGCTTTCCTCACACCCTGCTTTCGTTGAGAAGGCAAAATTAAGACACCATGAGAAGAAGACATAAAGGCCAGATAGGCCAGAAATGCTGTTCTGAGGAATCCCGACCAGGGTTGGGCACTTCCGTCCTGCTTGACAGTCTCATGCTCGAGTTTAGAGCTGAGGGTCACTGGCCCAAGAGGGTATTAGGGTTGTGCGCTTCAGCTGCCGAAGCAGCCATTCCAGCCCGAAGCATCCAGCGCTGCAGTGCCGGGGGTTGGGGGGGGGGGGGTGGCGTCAGCACATTGCAGCTGTAACTAGCAGTCTAGGAGCATCATTTTGGGTAGCTACTGGCTCCTTGGAGCATTCATGTATTACAGCAGCAGGTACCATGGTGTGGCTCCTCTCCCCCACAGTTCTGCCTTATATTGGGAAAACTTCATCCTGGTGCAACTATAGGATCAAGGGGAAAGTAGAATAAAAGAGCCTCTATCTGGAGAACCAGGTTTGATTCCCCACTCCTCCTCCACGTGGAGCCAGCTGGGGGACCTTGGGCCAGTCACGGTTCTCTCTGAGCTCTCTCAGCCTCACCTACCTTACGGTGTCTCTTGTGGGGAGAGGAAGGGAAGGTGAATGTAAGCCACTTTGAGACTCCTTGGGGTAGGAAAAAGTGGGGCACAAAGAGAAATAGCTTTCACTCATTGTTCCGTGCAATGGTTCACCAAATTATGTGTCACTCTGCCCTAATGTGCTTGCACTCCTTCCACCCCCCCCCCCCCCCCCGTGGCACTCTAAGAACCATGATTTAAATCATGAGATCCCAGTGGGTGTAGACATTGTCAGGATAAGGTTTAATCCTGTCATCATTTTCCTTGCGGTTGCCTGTGGGCCTTGGATTGGGGACGGCCTGTGTGGGCCTGGAATATTTTTCATTCTCCCAGGAAGTCTTGCCTACTTGGCATCCCTGCTGCAATTGTGCCTTTTCCCAGGAGGGGAAACGGGTGGTAGATGCTCCGGATATCTCGTCTCAGCTCTAGGCCTAGAGAGATATCTGTGCTTCCGAGGCTGTTAGGCGTGCGGGAAAGAGGTTTTTGCTTTTAATATCAATTTCTCAGCATTTATATTGCTTTGTGTTATTTGTGTTATTGTTCCACAGGTTCCACCTGTAACCCTTTGTAGTTCTTTAAGGTTAGGAATATTTAGCATCTTGCATTCAGCTGTTTGTGCTTTGATTTCCTTGTGGAAGGCAGTGGCTATTTACTTATGTAAATACGGCAATGGTTAAGTTGCACTTACAAGATGGGTGCATGTCTTTATAGTCATATTTCTTTATATATTCATAGCCATGCATATAGTCATGTATGCCGTGCTTTTAGTTCTCAGGTAGAAGGCACTGCATTCCATCAGCTGGTTGCCATGGGGATGGCAAGGCCTGCTCTCTCCGCAAGGCCTGGGTTTGGGTGCGGCATGTTGGGAGCCTGATAAGGCCTGGGGCTCAGCCTGAGAACTGGGGGGTGGTCTCCACCATGGAAATTGCCCACCCAGGTACCACCTAGTTTGTGACGTATAGGGTTGGGCGATTTGGCGCGCTTCAGCTGCTTCGGCAATCACGGAGGCCCGAGGCAGCCAGCAGCGCGGTCTGGAGGGGAGGGGAGGGGCAGTGCCAGTGCCGGCCCCCCCTTCTGTGCCGCAGTGCTGGGCACCTCGGGCTTCCGTGATCGCTGAAGCAGCCAAACTGCCCTGAAACGCCCAGCCCCAGTGACGTATGACTGACATTTACACCTGTCATATGATGTCACCAATGGGCTGGCCTAGAAAACTGATTTAGTACCTGGCTTGTTTAGAAAAACTGTCTTCGTCAATGGCCTGACAGAGGCTACAGCAGGCTGTCTCAACCAGGGCATCAGGAAACCCTGGGGTTTCTTGAGGGCCCTGGACGGGCTTCCCAAATTGATAGGAGTTAATTAATTTTTAATATATTTTTAAAATTGTTAAACATATATGGCCATGTCAACCTGTGTCCCCCCCCCCCCCCCGCTCTGAAAGTGGCCAATGACGGGCCTGGAGTGGGAAGGGGAGGGGGCCCAGGTAGACATGTCCACAGCTATGCATCTTAATTATATTCTGCACAATTGGGCCCTTCTGGGGTTTCTTGAAGCCTGAAGAATGTTTCAGGGAATTCTCAAAAAGCTGAGAAAGGCTGGGTTACAGTGTCAAACCAGAACATTGGTTCTCAACTTATATACAATCATGAACTATGGATCTTCGCAACATTGGTTAGTTTTGGTTTAATTTCTGTGAAAGAACACTTGCATAATTTTCGGGTTGGGGGTCACCACAATATGAGGAACTGTATTAAAGGGTTGCTGCATTAGGAAGGTTGAGAACCACTGAACTAGAAAGTCGGTTCAAATCCTCACTCTGAGTGGGAAGTTTGCTAGGCCAAGAACACACTCTGAGGCACCCACCTCACAGGGTTGTTGTGAGGATAAAACAGAGGAGACGAGAATGGAGAGGATCCCCAGTGGTCAGAAGAGCAGGGGAAACATGAAGTAAATAAATAATACTCTCTAAAGGCCAATTTAAATATTCTTTCCCTTTATAAAAGAGCTGGATTTTTTGTACCCCGCTCTTTGCTACACAAAGAAATCTCAAAGCTACTTAGAATCCCCTTCCTTTCCTCGCCCTACAACAGACGCCCTGTGAGGTAGGTAGAGCTGGGAGAGCTCTGAGAGAACTGGGACTGTCCCAAGGTCAACAGCTGGCTTCATGTGGAGGAATGAGGAATCAAACCTGGTTCTCCAGATTAGGGGCTGCTGCTCTTAACCACAACACTAAGCTGGCTGTTATTATTCAGGTACCTCCTAAACCAAAATGCAGTCCAGTTTCTTGTTCTGCAACAAAAACACAGAACTTAAAGTACACAGAGCCTTTCTGCAAATAGATGTTTCTAAGACACCAAACTTGGCATTTTAGAGCCTTTGCCTCTGGACCCGAAGCCTCGCCCTTCCACCAGGGCTCATAACCAGCTGCCAACCACAGTCTGCAAACCTGGTTTGGAGGGGAAGCTTCGGGAATGTTTGAAAGAGCATGACTTAAACAATGTGCACCGTACATGGTGGATCAAAGGGTGTGAAAGGGCCACTGTCTTCTTCCTCTTCCTCCTCCTCTTCGTCATTCTCGTTGTTTTCATTGTCATCGTTCTCGTTCTCCGTTTCGTTCCCGGCTTCAGCTGCCGCCTCGTCTCTTCTGGTCCCGCTCGGGCCTCTGTCGGCAGGATTGCTGGGCCCAGACCCGTTCTCTACGGTCCGCCTTATGCCGATAGGAATCTTGATGGCCACCTCAGACTCCCCGTTGGTGTACACTCTGCTGTTTATCAGTCTTTGCCTCTGGGGGGGTGGGGAAGGAAGAATGGCAAAGCACAGGGATGCTGATTTTGAAATAATCATCATAGAAGCAAAATGGGGGGGGAGCTATGTAGAAATAAATGCCCTACTTAATCCCCCCTCCCCTGCAATGGCCATAGTGACTTCTTCATGAGGAGATGGGCTGCCTTTTGTTTGTGGGGGGGGGGGCAGGTTTTAAGCAGAGGCTAGATGGCTGTCTGACAGCAATGCTGTTTCTGTGGATGTAGGCGGACTGTGAGGGGGAGGACGGGAAGGGATGAGTTAGGGCTCGGCTCTTGCATGGGAATACTGGTCACCACTTTGGGGTCAGGAAGGAATTTCCCTCCAGGCCTAATTGGCCTGAGGATCCTGGAGTTTTTCGCCTTTCTCTGAGCATAGAACAAGGGTCAGTGGAGGAGTGAGTGGGAGGTAGCTGTGAATTTCCTGCATTGTGCTTGGGGTTGGACTAGTTGACCCCTGAGATCACTTCCAGCTCTTTGTTTAGATGTTTCTAATGTGATGCACTTCTTGGCCCTTGCGTTGCATGCCAATCACTGTGCGCAGGACACTCCTACTATGCTCCCATGCCAATCTGCCACGAGAAGGATTCTGTCCACCTTACATGACAGGAAAGAGCCACTGCCAGTGTGTGGGACAAACATGCTCATCCCTCATCCCCATAGCCAAGTGGTTGCTCTTGGCTCCTCTGTCCCTAGCAGATGAAGACTGCCACCAAACTGCTTCCAGTTTCCAGAAGATAAGCCCAAGCCAATGAGGGGACGGACGGAGCCCATAGTCTGAGATCAAAGTACAGAACGCACCTCGTTGATCAGCATGCGGCTGGCCATGGAGAGCCGGGTCCTGGGAGGAAAGTGACTCGTTATCATGATCCGGAGCCCAGCCTCTGAAAAGGAAAGCTGGTGCGGATACGCAGACAGCAATTCATCCACCATGATTACGGAAGCTTTACGATGGAAATTGCCTGTAAACAATTAACAGAGAAAGAAGGAAAGTGTTTGGGCATCATCTCTTATTTGAAGGGTTCCAACTTGTATGGGGAAAGGGGTGCTGTCAAGTCACAGCCAACATGGCCCGCAAGGGTTATCAAGGCAAGAGACAGGCACAGGTAGTTTCCCATAAGCTTGGCGTCCGAGATCTAATGAGACTGGGCAACCTGGGCCAATTAGATCCCCTCAAATGGCTTCCCCTAAAAGCCAATTCCAATCATTTCTTCCTAGAAACACTTTAAGGCTTGCTAGATCTGAAATGCTTCAATATAGAAGAAAGATGCTTCAATATAGTCTTTTATCACTGCTTTTCCCCCTTTAATTAACTGCTTCATTTATTAACTCATCTTTAATGGACTCTGACTCAACAGGTTCTGCACACTTTGAAGCCTGCAGTCAAACCTTGAAATGCCCACTTGACTCCGGAGCAGAAGACATGAAACCTGAAAGCAACCCTGCCTCTCTCATGCCAAACAAGTATCGTAAAAGCAAAGTTGGATTGTGGCTTAAAAAGTGGCTTGAAAATGTCTTCATAAGTTTGGGCAAACTGGACACTGAAGTCGTGCTGTTTGTTATATTACAATCATCATTACTAGCTACATTCTTCCAACAGCAATGGTTAGAGTTGTCAATTCCAAGTAGTGAAATTTCTAGGGATTTTGGAGGCTGAGCCTGGGAAGAAAGTGGGTCTTGGGAGCAGCCTCAGAGGGATAGAACATCCTAAAGTTCAAAGCAGCCATCTCCTCCAGGGGAACTGATCTCTGTCATCTGGAGATGAGCCAGGGGATCTCCAGGTCCCACCTGGAGGCTGGCATCCCTATTCACATTTGGTGTTTTGAAGCACATTCAATATTAACAGCAACTCAGTTTCCAAAACATGAAGAAGCTTCATATTCTTCCTACATCAATCTAGTCCAGCATTCCCTTTCAAGGGCTTCTGACCAGAGGTCCCCAGAAAGTCCACACCACCACATGAACGCAGCCCCAACTGTTGCCCCTGTCCTCTCAACTGTTTTATGATGTGACATATGCATGTATGTATGTGCATGCAAGTTGCAGTCATCTTGCTTCCACCCCAGCAAAGGGTTTTCAAGGGAAAGGAGCAGAGGCTGTTCTTCAAGGGAGATTCACAACAAGACCCTACTCTAAAAGAAAGTGTCCCTGTAATTCTGGCTGCATCAAAACCATCCTACATTGTCCACTCTATGCTATTATTCAATTCAATTTTTTTCCAAACAACAATGACTTGATAATGAGATGAAGATTATTTTCCTATCAGGAAACAAAAATTTTCAAGTTATTGATTCAGTTGCCAAGTTTGTACAGCTTGCTATGAGGTCTCCTAACTGTAAAACAATTTTCAATATAATGTATTTTTTCTTCTTCTGCCATCTTTCTTTATATGCCAATAAAGGTCTTCTGATTCCAATAGGAGCAAAAGTGGCCAGTCGTCGCCGTTACCTTTCTTGGCAGAGTCTTCCTTGATAGATGGCCATCCCTGCTTAGCTTCCAAGAGCTGATGAGATCAGACTCTGCTCTGCTACTTTCCCTCTTATTCCATGGAGTCCTGCCTCTGAATGCACTGGCTTTATTTAACCCCTGAAGCATTCATGTCCTGGGAACCTCTCTATTTCCTCATATCCCCCCCCCCCAGTAAAGCCAACTAAATCAATAGCCATGATCCTATCTTGTGCCAGCAAATCCCATAAGTTAATTATGCTTTGGGTATTTCTTTCCTTTGGCCTGAATCTGTTGGCTGATCTACTTGGCTGTGTGTGGCCCTGAGTTCTAGTGATATGGGAGATGGCGCAAAAGTTCTGTCATGCTTCCCACAACATTCATAATCGCTGATCATATTCTCCTAAACATTTGTAAGATCGCGAAAGTAAAGAAACCTGGACTTTCATAAAAGCTTGGGAGCGAGAGCTAGGGAGGGACATTCTTGCTACCACTATATTGAGAATGCACATGTCTTTTTCGGATGTGTTGCAGGTTGTTCTCAAGAGTCTAGCATTTTTTTAAAGGGGAAATCCACTTTTGTGGATTCCCCGAAAAGCGCTACAATGAAGCGATTTTTGCGGGAGTATTACAGGAGTGTTGCAGATTGTGTATGATGTCGTGTGTAATGTTAAAAAAATAGCATTACACAATGGTAAGACTTCAGCAACATTAACGCTGTGCAGAATGGACCATGCAATGCACTGACTCTTGAGACACTTAGGTGACACTCTAGCTGTCCTGCTGGCTGTTCTACCTTTTTCTCTGCTCTCCTTACAACGCATAGTACTTCATTTACTGAGGATTTTGGAACACATGTGCTGGTTTCCCACTCCTTCGTTCTAAACAGATACTGTTGAATATTGTATGTAACTTTATGCATACCTGGATACTGTTCATGAATTGCCTTCTGTTTGTATATATTTAATATACTCATTGATTTTCTGAATTCTTGGCTCTCCATTGTACAAGAGCATTTGCCTCATTATATTCAAACATTAACAAGGACGGACTCATTGTCACTGACGAAAGCCAAACTGAAAACGGAAAACAAATGAATCTAGAGACCGTTTTGGCAGAGTCAAAGTCTAAATAAAGGTGTTTATATTTATACAGTGGTCTTGCCTTCACTTTTTCTGTCCCATATACTGCGTATCCCCTTCTTCTTCTCACTCAAATCTCCAACTCAGCCTTTCTTAACTTTTCTACTGTTGAGAAATCCCTAAAACATTCTTCAGGTTTTGAGAAACCCCAGAGGTCATGTGATAGTGCAGAATATGGTTGGGAAGCAGAGCGGTGGATATGCCTACCCAGGGCCCCTCCCCTTCCCACCTCCTCCAGGCCCATCATTGGCCATTTTGGAAGGGAGGGTGGGTTGACATGACCATATACAACCATATCACCCAATAAATGTTTAACACATTTAAAAACTGTATAAAATTAACTGTCACCCATTTGGGAAACCCTTCCAGGGCCACCAGGAAACCTCAGGGTTTCGTGAAACCCTGGTTGAGAAAGGCTGCTCTGACTAATCAGGGCAAACACATTGCCACAGAGATCTGAAGTGGCCACAACATTAAATAGTCCTGCCTGGGAACCCAAATGTCTATGCATATGGCATGTTTGTTAGCCATACTTAATATACATGCTGAAGGAAAATCTGGAACAACAGTGGTCTACATGTTGCGACTGTGTTTCCCTTAGTCAATCTTTTCTGCGTTCTCATTTTCCTCATTTCTGTGTTCCTGATGCTTCAGGGGTTTCCCCCTGATCTGCTCATGTAGTCAATGCGCTATCATATTGCTTTATGTCTAGCATAAAAACCTGCCATTTAAACCTGCAAGGGGATATGTGGGACATACAACAGAACAATACTGAATTGACCACTAGAGGGAGTAAAACACAAGAAGGACAGACACCCCCACGCCAGAAGCAACAGGAACACGCAAGCAAGGAAAATCAGAATGTGGGAAAGCCTGAAACCATGCTCACACTAGCTGACTACTTCAGCAGCTGTTCTTGAGACTTGGGAGAAGATGAGATTGAAAGGCAACATGATTGCTCTCTTGAAGTATTTGAAAGGTTGTCACTTAGAGGAGGGCAGGCAGCGGTTTCTGTTGGCAGCAGGGGACAGGACCTCAGTAAGGGCTTTAAACTACGTATAGAATGGTACTGGCTAGATATCAGGGGGGAAATTCATGGTCAGATTAGTTCAGCAGTGGAATGGGCTGCCCAAGGAGGTGGTGAGCTCCCCCTCACTGGCAATCTTCAAGCAGCAGCTGGATACTTATCCTGGATTCTTCAGGCCGATCCTGCATTGAGCAGGGGATGGACTAGAATAGATGACTTGAATGTCCTCTTCCCACTCTTGGATACTATGAGTTTAGTTCAGCAGTGGAATGGGCTGCCTGAAGAGGTGGTAAGCTCCCCCTCCCTGTCAGTCTTCCAATTAGCATCTGGACAGATCCTTATCTTGGATGCTTGAGGCTACTCCTGCTTTGAGTAGAGGGTTGGACTAGATGGCCTGTAGGTCCCCTTCCAGCTCTATAATTCTACACTGGGAATGACTCAAAATGTCTTGGGGGGGGGGAAATCTGTCTGTGGTGGGACAGTGATAAGTATCTGTATGAAAGTCTGACACTAGCCCCACTGAAGCTGTGCTGTATTAAATTTTGTTGTGTGTGAAGGAGCCTTCATGGATAGTGGACATTGCAAAAATCGTGTTGGTCATCTTAAGGATCTACCACTGATGCAGATTGGCTGCACAACATAAGATACTATCATTGTAATCTATCTTTGCCTGGAATTATATTTCTTGTTGCTTTATGTAATTTCACATTATATGCCAATAAAAGTAGCTAAATCTCTAAATTAAATTCTAGACCAGGGGTGGCCAAACTGTGGCTCTCCAGATCTCCATGGACTACAATCCCCATGAGCCCCTGCCAGCATCCTCATGGGAATTGTAGTCCATAGAAGTCTGGAGAGCCACAGTTTGGCCACCCTTGTTCTAGACCAGGGGTATTCAAACTGCAGCCCTCCAGATGTCCATGGACTACAATTCCCATGAGCCCCGCCAGCAAACGTTGGCAGGGGCTCATGGGAATTGTAGTCCGTGGACATCTGGAGGGCCACAGTTTGAATACCCCTGGTCTAGACAGACAGCTACTGGAGTGGGGGAAACATATACTGCATCACATCATCAGCCTATGAGATGAAGCAGAATTTGACCAATCTATATGAGCAAATTGTGTTGTTGTGCTTCCTCAGACAGGAATGATGAAGACTGCACAAGTCTCTGCTGCACTCACAAAAATAATACCCATTTAAACCACTCAGCCTGACAACGGCCGTGCTTTTTTCCCTCTCCTGACTTCACCCTTGCAGACAGCTGGAATTAGTTCACCGGTTGGCAGTAAGGATGGAATGTTTGAGCGGCATTATTTTTGTCAAGGAGAATGTCAGGAACGTAATGGTATTGGCTGGGCTAGTTGGCACACCGCTGACACCAGATGAAAACTTAGGTATTGTTGTTATTATTAAAAGGGAGCTGAAAGAGGCTTTGCTCTCAATGACACGTACCTGCCATTCCTCTGCTTCACCATCACCTCTGGCCAAAAAGACCCCATACGTGTTATTGTGGGTTTGGTTGTTTTTGAAAGATGGGAAACCTTACAAAATCCATTTGCCCCTGTCCAAAGCGGAATGAGTATGTGCACCATTAACGACGATCCCTGTTTCAAACTGTTTCTAGATCTCTGGAACAACTGGCTGGAGAATGGCTCCAATCCCAAATCTCTAGGCCAGGACTTCTCAACCAGGGTGTTGTGAAACCCTGGGGTTTCCTGACAGCCCTGGAAGGGTTTCCTGCATGGGTGGGAGTTAATTAATCTTAAATTGATTTTTAAAATTTGTTAAACATTTATCTGGTGATATGACCATATATGGTCATTGACCTGACCCCCCCCCCCAAATGACCAATGATGGGCCTGGAGGGGGTGGGAAGAGGAGGGGTGCCAGGTGGGTGTGTCCGCAGCGATGCTCCCCAACCATATTCTGAATGATCACGCCACTTCTGGGGTTTCTAGAAGCCTGGAGAATTTCTCAACCATCAAAAAGTTGAGCAAGGCTGCTGTAATCTGTTTTCCTTCACGTAATGGTCCACTCACTTACTCTCTGTCTATTCCATCTCCCACTTTACTATCCACAACCCCGTTCTCCACCTTCCACTTCACTTATTCTCTACTTCTTCTACCTAGCTGGAATCACTTCTCCCCTTCCCTAAACTGATCTTGCTCTCCTTCCTGCCCCCCCCCACAGTAATATTCCTTCAAACACTTCCAAATATAAATAAATATATTTGCAGAAAATTTAGCCACTGCGTTCCCTTAGGGGTGTAGATCCACTCTGCAGATCCACTCTGATCTCCTGCAGGAGTCTCAGAGGTCGCTATCCCTCAGGTTCAGGAGTGGGGAGGACAATACCCATTCCAATTTTAGGGGAGCAACAAAACCAAACCAGAATCCAGTGGCACCTTTAAGACCAACACAGATTTATTCAAGGCGTGAGCTTTCGCGAAAGCTCACGCCTTGAATAAATCTTTGTTGGTCTTAAAGGTGCCACTGGACTCTGGTTTTGTTTTGTTGTGCTGTTTCAGACCAACACGGCTACCCACTGGAATCTAGGGGAGGTTAATTTACATGCTGGTTCTCCTTTCCTCCCAGGAGGGTAGGGTTGCGCACCACCATTCAGTTTGGTGTAGTGGTTAGGAGTGCGGACTTCTAATCTGGCATGCCAGGTTCGATTCTGTGCTCCCCCACATGCAACCAGCTGGGTGACCTTGGGCTCGCCACAGCACTGATAAAACTGTTCTGACCGAGCAGTGATATCAGGGCTCTCTCAGCCTCACCCACCCCACAGGGTGTCTGTTGTGGGGAGAGGAATGGGAAGGCGACTGTAAGCCGCTTTGAGCCTCCTTCGGGTAGGGAAAAGCGGCATATAAGAACCAACTCTTCTTCTTCTTCTTGTTCATTCTTCTTCATATGCTGGACAGTAAAAGTGAACATGGAATAATTAATCAGGTTCTGCTATATGGCAGTGGCAGCAGCATTGGTGTGGAGGTATTGGAAGACAAGCAACCTTGACCTCAGCTGCTGGCAATGTGCTGCAGCCACAATCACATGTGACCATCTCAATTTAGGAACTGTTTCTATGCTAAGGTACAAAGGCAGAACAAATTCAGCAGTGTATTTAACTCCGAGGTGAAGTGGAGAACATCTCTGCCTGGCATCGCTTTGAATGTCATCCCAATCATATTTGAACAGTTTCAGCATAAGGAGAGGTTGTCTTTGAGTTAAGCTTTTTTTTTTACATAATCCCAGATGTCTCACTTTAGCATCCACACCATCTTGACCAGTTGCATTCTTTTGCTGAAGACGCAGTAAGCACATTGACTCATCAAAATCTATATATATATACTAGGGGCCAAGCCCGTTGCATTCAGGAATACAAAGGGCACTAAATTGAGGGGTGGGGATGGAAGAACTCTGAGGACGGCCTCTTCCTCCCCCAGGACCTGGAAAGGCTGCAGGCAGCTGTTAGGGAACTCACTGGCAGAGGCAGCTCTTACGCAGCAGGGATCTGCAGCCTTTGCAGGAAGTGGAAGGAGGAGGGGGTGGTCAGGGGTGGGGGATGGAAGACAATTGGCTGGCTGCTGGACAGAGAGGCAAGCTGGTTGGAGGAGGGAGGCATTCAGGGGAAAGGACAGCCGTTCTGAGTGGGTGTTAAGCGCTGAGTGGCATGAGACACGCTCCTCCTCCAAGGCCTTACCAAAAATATATTATATGGAACAGATTATATATATGGTCTTTCTAAGGGTTTGAAAGTTTTCCACTTGTGCAGGTCTATGCACCTTCCTGCCAGCAGCCTGAGATTGTGAGAGGCCACTCATGACTCTTGTCAGTGGCTCCACTTCTGCATTCATGCAGTGATCAAAATCTTTATTATTAAGATCACTTGGGGGTCAAGAGAATTGGGTCAAAAAGCTAGAGTGCTTCTACCAGAGACCTGCAAATAAGCTGCATGAATTACTGGAACAGCTACCTTTCTTTAGCAAGACCACCGTAGCATCACAATTACTGTTGTCATCAATCTCGGTGTTGTTGGCTAATCCGTTCACCAGATTTGTAGCATTCTTTGTTCTTCTTTCGAAGAGGTGCTGTAAGCAGGAATTAAACCTATGCAAAGGGAACATAATTTTATTGGAACAGCTGACCCCACAGAGTCATCTTGATAGCCCTTCCTTCATCAAGTTGGTGCCTGACACCTTAAAGAACACAACCATTATCAGCAGTAAACTTCTAACAACAATAGTAATGTGTCATTTGGCCCTCTGAAATGTATGCAACGTGATATTGTTTAACAGTTATCTACGTGCAAAGAAAGACATCACATTTTAAGGGTCTGCAGAGGTACTTTCACTGCTCTGAAAACACATCTCTTTTAACAGATACAAGCTCTAGTCAAACTGCAGCCCTCCAGATGTCCATGGACTACAATTCCCATGAGCCCCTGCCAGCATTTGCTGGCAGGGGCTCATGGGAATTGTAGTCCATGGACATCTGGAGAGTGGCAGTTTGACTACCCCTGCTCTAGAAGAAAGAAAGAACAGTTCTGGAAGGCTCCCGCCCATAGGAGGGGTCAACCACTGGATGTGTCTATTGGCTTGGATCTGTGACATCACCAACATATCTTCTCCCACAATCCATGCACCAATCTGCAACTGTTATGTTGTTGCAGGACAGGGGAAGAGAGAAGAGAATAAGGGCTGCTGGTGTGAACAGCAGTAGGGAGGGGTAACCGGTCTCAGGAATCCAGCAAGGGATGGACAAAGAGAATGGTGCTGTGTGAATATGGCCCCATGAGCACCCTACCTCCAGCAACTGATGGTGTAAACCAGGGGTAGTCAAACTGCGGCCCTCCAGATGTCCATGGACTACAATTCCCAGGAGCCCCTGCCAGCAAATGCTGGCAGGGGCTCCTGGGAATTGTAGTCCATGGACATCTGGAGGACCGCAGTTTGACTACCCCTGGTGTAAACTATCAACGATGAAGAAGATTCCTTCCATGGGGGACTGACCTTCCACCAACTTCAAGAATGTTAAGCCTCTCCTGCTCTACTATGCTCTGACTTACTTTATAGTCTTGTAAGTTCTGTCACGTCCTAGATGATGTATGGCGACACCCCTCTCTAAGAGCATTAAGATAGAGCAACCAAAATTAAGATCTAAGAGCATTAAGATAGAGCAACCGGCCTGGTGAGATCAGGGCCCGCTGGGACTTCAAAGCCATTCCGAAGGGCCTGCAGGACGGAGCTGTTCCACCAGGCCTATGGTTGAGGCCAGGAAATAACATCAAAAAGACCCCCCCCCCCCCGGCCGTATTTCCTAGTGTGGCACTTTAGACCATCTTCCATTGCAGCTGTTGGGAGCAGCAGGATGTGATGGAGCAAGCAAGTTCCCTGGGGGTTCTGCAGTCACCTGGGCAAAACAGTGCCAAGGGACCCGAGTCCTGAGGAGGGCTTCCTAGCTGTCAGAATCCTGCTCCTGCCTGTTTCCCACCAAGGCAGCATGTCTGTCCAAGTCACTGAAGCCAACCGGGGGGGGGGGGGGTTTCTCTGAGGTCATATTATCAGCTTCTTGTCCCACGGTGTGACCTGGCGCTGAGTACGGAGCTACTGCAACTTTACCTGGTCTAAAAGTCTTCTAGGGAAAGGACATATGCCATCTCCTCTTTCCCCACATATCTCCTCTGGAGTTTGCCTTTTAAGAAACATGTCTCAAATATGCTGCTTTCTAGAGCCTCTTGTGGCGCAGAGTGGTAAGGCAGCGACATGCTGTCTGAATCTGTCTGCCCATGAGGTTGGGAGTTCAATCCCAGCAGCTGGCTCAAGGTTGACTCAGCCTTCCATCCTTGCGAGGTCGGTAAAATGAGTACACAGCTTGCTGGGGGGTAAACGGTAATGACTGGGGAAGGCACTGGCAAACCACCCTGCATTGAGTCTGCCATGAAAACGCTAGAGGGCGTCACCCCAAGGGTCAGACATGACTCGGTGCTTGCACAGGGGATACCTTTACCTTTATGCTGCTTTCTTCTGCTCTTCAGTCCTGTCCCTCCCTCCCCCCCCACCCACCTTGGGACTTTTGATCTGCCAAGCACAGATCACTGCAAGCAAATGGGCATCCTGACTTCTTGGTCCACCAGAAAGTTCTAAATCAGCATTAACACTCTGAATGGTCAACAGACACGGATCCGTTGTACTTACTTCATGATGATAATGTAGACAGCGTACATCATCACGAGAACCAAGGACTCCCACCTGCAACCAAACCAGGAAGGAAAGCAAGCCAAGTAAGCCAGTTGATCTCTGCCCAGGGTTGCCTCCTCCCCTAAAGCCCAGACCCAGGTTCAAGGGGCAGACCCTGAAAGCTACGTGTGGCGGCCAGCTAAGGTTGCCCCCAAAACTCCATTTCTGTGGCTCGTTCTCAGGGTGTCAGGGTGAGGCCCCAGGGCCATCAGTCAGCCCTCAGACCTCTACTGAGACTTCTCCATGCACTGTGGAGATGGGAAGCACTAATTCTGTCCTCTTTACGTTAAGCATAACATTCATTCCGCTGCTGCTGTTGGTTTTTTAAAAATGTTTTAGGTATGGTTAGATTCTGTACATGACTATACATAACCACAGTGGTTTACGGAAATACTACCCTTATTACTTTGGTTCATCTTGTCAACTTGGCAGTGGTGCTCCAGGATCTCCTGCACATTGCTTGACCCTTTTACCCGGAGAGGCTGAGGACTGAACCTGGGACCTTTGGCAAGAGAAGTGGATGCTCTGTCACTGAGCCACAGCCTTTCCCCACAGTGGAGCCCAGTGGGGAGGAGGAGGAGACTGCTGTGGTGCCTACATGGGGTGGGAGTGGACATCTATTGGGTCAGAGGAGAAGCCTGGCTGTGACCGATGCCTCATGGGTACAGCCTGATGCTGGCTGAAGCCTCGTGGACAAGGGTGGTGGGTGCAAAGTGAACAGAAGTTCTCAAGTTGAATAGTTAAGAGCTGCCTCTTGACCATGGCCTCCCCTTCCTTCCTGATGACTTTCGAAGGGAGCGAAGATCCTGAAACTGGAGGTTAGGCCCTGAGAACTGGAAACCCTCTGATGCTTCCTGCATTCAATTAATCCGGACGGAAGCTTCAAGCCATAGCGGGACTCTATGGAGTCACTGCTATTCATACCATCCCCATCAAGGCCAGTTCTCTTCTGAGCTCACCAGGATTCCTAAACTGATCTAATCCCTCATTGCGTCCATACCTACGTGCATAAAGAGATACTAAGGGCTTAACTGGACAAGATGCGAGAGACCTGTGATTGGGTCTCTCATCTTTAATTTATTTTCCTAGTATCTGTAAAGAAAGGACAATCTGGGGCTCATTCCGCACACACAGGATAATGCACTTTTAATGTGCTTTGGCAGCTGGATTTTCCTGTGCAGAACAGGAAAATCTACTTCTAAAGTGCATTGAAAGTGCATTATCTATTGTGTGCAGAATAGGCCTGGGTCAAGGCTGAGGGGCAGAAGCTCTGCGGGGAGGATTAACTCTTTGCCTCTGTGCTGTTGCCTGGCCAGAAGTCCCCTTACTCTGCAGAACCTCTCTGGCCCCACGGGGCAAGGGGAACCCGTCATCTACCAAAGCTAACCTGCATCCCCTTTCGTCTCCCAGAAATTCCTCTCTTTTCTTTGCTGCTGTTCTCTAAATGAGACTTGAGTAGGGCCCTTGCCTGGATCCCAAGGAGGATTTCCATAGGCAGAGTTCAGCGTAGAACTTCACAGGAAGTGCTTCTGTTCAAGGAAATCTTTGGTGGAGCCAAGCAAATTGTTTTTCAGAGACTGAAGGCTGGGCAGCAGCGAGAGTGGTACCCCCGCATACCGGCCCATGCCCTCCCTTCCCCCCACCCCTCTGTCTTCTCTACTCAAACAGGCTGAAGTCTGACCTGCTGAAGCCCAGATCCACAGGGAAGTCAAAGGGCCTTGCAACTAGACAGGGCTGGTCATCGATCCTGACACTTGTGGAGTTGCAGCTAAGATGACTTCCCACAGGGAGGCTATTTTAAGTGACTTCCCTGCAGAGACTGTAACGTGCCGTCCTGCTGTTAAACCCACAATAACAGCCATAAGAATATATGCCAGTCTTTTCATTCTGACAGCTTCCTTTGCTAACGTTCACTGCTGTGGCCTTCGAAGCACGCTCTTTCACAAAAGGGCCGCTGTGTTCATAACACACAGCTTGCTTTAACAAGCCCAGCACCTCCAGAGAGGCCTGCATGCGTGGGCAGAACTCGCTGACTAGAAAGGGATCGAAAAGTGTATATTCCTCCTCCACAAAAGTTTAGAAACGTCGCCCTCCTAATTAGGGATCCCCACAGAGAAATGCATTGGACCCCGAGCTGCTTAGCAAAGCTTTTGTTTCCCAGCAGTGGTACGCATACTTACCAGGAAACCTTTTCATCATAAATAAACTGTGGAGAAAAGGTAGAAAGACATGTTATCACGCGAGGTTGCCCAGGAAGCATCCCCCCCTCATCACAACTGGCTTCCCAGTACAGTCACCACCCTGCCCCATGTTTCACCCACATTGTGAGACCCCGGTTCTCCTTTTTGACACAGGTCATGTGTGCATAATCAGTGCATAGATCCTTTTATCATAGGATAAAGTAACAAACAGACAATTCCCAGAAAACAAGAAACAAGAAAGACTGGCCGGAGGAGCAAAACATGAATCTGCCATTCAATTTCAGCCCAGGCCAACACTTGCTCTCTTGTTTTAACATAGATCCATCTGCAGCTGTGGAAAAGAACCCCCGAAACGTTCTTCAGGCTTTGAGAAGCCCTAAATGTGGCGTGATCAGGCAGAATATGGTTGGGAAGCAGAGCTGTGGACATGCCCACCCAGAGACCCTCCCCTTCCCACCCCCATCATTGGCCATTTTGGGAGGGGGGCAGGTTGAGAAGACCAGGTTGACAAGATCACCCGATAAATGTTTAACACATTTTAAACAATATATCAAAAATAATTAACTCCCACCCATTTGGGAAACTCTTTCAGGGCTGTGAAGAAACGTCCGGGCTTCATGACACCCTGGTTGAGAAAGGCTGCTGTAGGTGACACAGCTCCGTGTGGAATCAGTCCATGTCAGGGCTCAGAAGCATTCTGCCACCCACTGCCTCAGCTCTCCACCGAACTATGCTGCGTTAGTCAAATGACTGTAACTTCATGGTGTGTGTGAAATGCTCAATCGCAGAACGGCTCAGGTTATAATGGAACAGCTACAACTCATGGACAGCCTGCACCGTGTTCCCTGAGGAACGCTCGCTCAGGGCCAGGAGTAAAGGTGCAGCTCTGCTCTGGGAAATACCTGCAGACTTTGGGGGTGGGGCTGGGACTGGGCGGGATTTTCGGTGGGGAAGGACTTCCGTGTTGCATAATGCTATAGAGTCCACCCTCCAAAGCAGCCATTTTCTCCAGGGGATCCCCAGGTCCTTAACCAAGTATCTAAATGCTCCCCCAAATTAAAAAGCAAACACTTAGGTTTGATTTCTCCTTAGAGCAGTGGTCCCCAACCTTTTTATCACTGGGGACCGGTCAAAGCTTGACAATTTTACTGAGGCCCGGGGGGGGGGTAGACTTTTGTTGAGGGACATCGCTGCCGCTGCCCGAGCCCCTGCTCCACTTGCTTTCCCACCGGCACCCCTGACTTCCCGCCGCCCACTGGGGGGGTGCTGCCAGCAGCAGCTGTGCAGTGCCATACCGAGGGGGGGCCCCAGCCATGGCGGCCGCTGGAGAACACCAAAGGTGAGCCGGCAGCAGAGTGGCAGGGCAGCCCCCGAGGCAGCAGCCGGGGAGGAGGACGAGGAGGAGCCGTGGTCCGGTACCGACTGATCCACAGACCGGTCCTGGTCCCTAGACCAGGGTTTGGGGACCACTGCCTTTGAGGGTCCAGGGTATTTTTTTAAAACCCTCTACTCAATGCAGGATCAGCCTAAAACATTCAGGATAAGTTCAGCCGCTGCTTGAAGACTGCTAGTGAGGGGGAGCTTACCACCTCCTTAGGCAGCCTATTCCACTACTGAACTACTCTGACTGTGAACTCAGCCTCCCCCCCCCCCCCCCTATCTAGCCGGTACTGTTCTACATGCAGTTTGAAGCCGTTATTGTGGGTCCTTTCCTCTGCAGCCAACGGAAAAAGCATCCTGCCCTCCTCCAAGTGATAACCTTTCAGGGACTTCAGGAGAGCAGTCCTGTCCCCTCTCAGCCTCCTCTTCTCCTGGCTGAACATTCCCTCAGCCTTTCCTCGTGGGGCTTGGTCTCCTGGCCTCAGGTCATTCTTGTTGCTCTGCTTTGCACCCACTCCTTTTTGTCCATATCCTTTTTGAAGTGGCCCTCCAGACCTATATATAGTATTCCAGGTGCGGTCTGACCAATGTTGTATACAGCAGGACTATGACATCTTGTGATTTTGATGTGATGCCTCTTCTGATACAGCCCAAAACTGTATTCACCTTTTTTATTGCCGCATCATACTATCAGCTCATGTTTAGCATACAGTCCACAAGTACCCCAAGATCTCGTTCACACACACTGCTACCTGGAAGTGTATCTCTCATCCAGCATGCATATTTTGTGATCCAGATGGAGAACTCTGCACTTAATCTTATTGAGTTGCATCTTGTTCTCATTTGCCCACTTTTCCAGCATGCTCAGATCTTGCTGAACGCCCTCTCCATCTTCTGGGGTGTTTGCTACTCCTCCCAATTTGATGTCATCTGCAAGTTTACGGAATGGTCCCTCCACCCCTCATCCAGATAACTGATAAAAAGTTGAAATACTTTAGGCTGATTCTGCATTGAGCAGGGGGTTGGACTAGGTGGCCTCTACGGCCCCTCCCCGCTCTGATTCTATGCAATGTACCAGACCAAGTAGCAAGTCCTGTGGCACCCCGCTGCTCACCTCCCTCCAATCCGATGAAGCTCCACTGACAACTATTCTTTGGGTACGGTTTTCTAGCCAGTTCCCTATCCGCCCAACCATCCAGAAATCCAGACCGCAGTCCTCCGGTTTACCCATCAGAATATCATGGGGAGCCTTGTCAAATGCCTTTCTGAAATCCAGGTAAACAACATGCCCTGAGTTTCCACCATCTAACAGGCCTGTCACTCGGTCAAAGAAGGAAGCCAGGTTGGTCTGGCAATCAAAAGTGCTTCCTCCCTCTTGCCCTCTGGAATGGCAAGTCCCGAATTAGTCAGCCTCAATTCTGTCCTGCTCAGCTGCAGTGCATCAAAGTCACCACTAGTCTGCGCTCACATCCTGTGCCTCAACTTGCCTTTCCTTTCCGATTCCACCCCACCAGCTGCTTCGGCCAGGATGGCTGCAAGAACTGCGCTGGGGAGATATGCGCTGTCACGCTTTCAGCAGGCCACGGCTTTGACGGTCATAAAAACAAAGCCCCAGCCATCTGCACTGGAACTGGCTTCCCTGCCAGCTCTTGGCGGATTCCCACAACTACAAGCCTTATGCTACAAGTAAAGTTTCCGCATTCCACTGCCAGGCCAGGCAGGAAGCGTGCGGCTCTTCCCCGAGGTTCGCCCTCCCCACCACCACCCCGGTGAGCTAGCGACTGGCGGGCTGCTGCATGCCGGGTTGTGAGCAGCGGTGTCCGAATCGGCCGTTCCAGGCAGACGCAGCCAGCACCACACCACAGGGGGGGGAAGCGCGGGTGCCGGTGCGTAACTCAGTGTACACACGCAGGCACAGATGCGCCTCCCCTACCCCCGCGGTGTTGGCTGTGCCGGCCTGGAACAACCAATTCGGACGCCGCTGCGCACAACCCATACAGCGAGGTGCTCTCCAATCCTTCAGGAAGCCCATCATGGAAGACTTATTTCTTTTTTAAAATGTATTTTAAAATAGGGAATATGAATGTTTTTTTAAACTTTAGATTTCTGTTCCGCCCTTTCCTGCAGGAATTGAACACGACAGCTGTAGGACACCCGGCCTCTCTGTAGGCATCAAGAACTACAATTAAAAAGCAGAAGGGGGGAGGGGGCATAGCTCCAGTGGGTGCTCAGTGAGCTGAAGTATTCTGTGGTCATTAAGTACCCCAAGTACCCCAAGATCCCTTTCTCTCTAGAGCAGGAGCGACAAAAACTGTGTCTCTCCAGATGCCTCTGTGTGCCGGCAGGGGCTCATGGTAGTCATAGTTCATGGACATCTGGAGAGCCACACTTTGGTCACCCCTACTCTAGACTCTCTGCCCAAATGAAGTCAGAACAGCCTTTGGCTCTTCAGCATTTTCCCTTGGTCTGTTCAGACATCTTTCTGTCCCCAATAATTGCTCATGGCCAAATGAGTGGTCGCCATTCGGTTCACAATCCAGCCAGGATCACACGGATGTGCTGATGGTAGAATTGGGTATCTATGCATTTGTTTGTTTATTACATTTGTGTACCACCCTCTCCTAAGGTTCGCTTGGTATATTATGTTCTGAATCCATAAGCGCCACAGAAAACCCACTGGGTAACTATAAAAAACTCTCAAATGGGACCGGCCGCCTCAGTCTCCCCTAAGCTTTGCCCAGCTGGCCAGTGCCTCCAGCAGTTCCATCCGGCCTACAAAACCGCCAGCACCACTATGCAGTACTCCCCCCTCCCTGGGGCACCACTATGCAGTACTCCCCCCTCCCTGGGGGCTGTATCCAGCCAGCAGTGGTATGGGCCAAAGAGGGGTGTGCCAGGCCTCTCCCCTCCCATGCTGCTGAGGGCCAGGAGTGAGCCCAGTCCATTCCAGGGTGGTATCCCTCCTCACTGCATCACCCCAAAGAGTTACTTGGATGGGACGGGCAGAGCGCAAGCCCAACCGCAAAGAATCCTGTGAGGACCAAGAAATATCTGAACCAGAGCCTTGATGTTCATCACAGCCCCAGTGACCGCTGGACGGAGCACCAGAGATGGCTGTTGACACAGTGGCTGCTGCTGTCAAACATTCTGCTGGTTTCAAGGCAGAGTGGGTTTCCTGAGGTGCCTTTGCTAACTCTGTAGGCTGTACTCTCGACAAAGGAACATAATGGCTCCTTTTTTCAAGTATGAGAACCGCTCCCATAGGATCAAGCACTGATTTTTCCCGCCTGTTTCCAAGCAATTTTATTGCATAATGTAAGACTCTTAATCGGACACAATGGAGGGATGGGGGCACCCACTTAGGGAGTCCCTAGATGTAGACCCCTTGGACCAATCATTTTAAAATTTGGAGGCAGGACAGGGAAGAGCCTCCCGGAGCTACCCTGAAAGTTTGGAGGCTGTACCTCACCCCTCTCCCAGGCCCCTGGAAAGGCAGGAATGACAATATTCCTATTATATTCTATGGCACCATTGACTTCCATGGGTGCTGAAGCTGAAGTGGTTGAATCGGGCCCCTGCAAAAGCCTATTCATGATCCCATAAGGGGTGGCATTCAAAAGCACTATGCATATATGATTCCATGCATAGGCACTGCAACGAAGTATAATTTAAAAAAATTAGTGGGCATCTTTAAACTGGAGAAAGGGGATTGGTTGACTGAATTGATTGACAGGCAGAAGCACAATGTGTATAAGGCGTGTTACTGTCTTCCACCTCTCCCAGCAGCAGGTGTGGAGGGTGAGATGCACAAAAAGAAGGCAGACAAAGGCAAGACAGCAAAAAGGTGAGGAGGGACTGGGAGGAGTGATATTATTTAACACTTTGCCATTCCACGGGCGTGATGCTATTTTTACTAATGTGTGGAAATGCCCTAAAAGTTTGACTATACTTTATCCAGGTTTAAAATCCCATAAGCCATACTCCAAAAACATTTCAGAATGAAAAACAACAGCAAAGAAGTATTTTGCCACATCAACCGTAGATGCTTTATGAAAGCCACCCAGAAAATTCTCCTATTAAAGTTTAACTTATGGGTGTCAGAACTGGCTAAATTGCTTAAGAACCATTTTACGAGAAATTTTTTCCTGGCAACAGTGTGGTATCAAATGTTTTTCTTTTAAAAAATCCAGAAAAAAATCTGGAAATGCAATATAATTTGATAAAGGAGACACAATTACTGAAATGTACCTCATGCAACAAGAAAAGCAATACAGGACACAGGAAAGTGGTCCCTCCAAAGTTCTTGCACCTTTCTTGAATGAAGAAACATTCAGTGGCAACTAACCCTACGGCTTCCCCACAGAGGTTTTTCTCTGCTTTGGCATCTAAATCACAGTAATTGGGGGGGGGGGGGGAAGCATACAGCCTTGTATTCTATTTGTTTTCTAATTGCCCCCTCCCTGATTCCAGCACACTCTTCTCCAAGCCATTGGGCTACAAAAAGATCCCATTCCAAGTCATGCCAGGTGGACACAAAGGAGGGCATGTTCAAAGGGCCCTCCCCCCCCAGCACCGTTTTGCTTCCTTTGGCCCTCTGGGGTCACCGTTCTCTCCCCTGCAGCACAGTTGTCATATGTAATTTACCACATTTTTAAAGCCTTCCATAAAGCTTCTAGTGGTGCAATGGGGGGAAATGCAGGGGAAATGGTGACTGCCAGAGGAAAGCATGCAAAAAACTCATCCGCATGTGCTTTGTTGCCAGTGCATAAGCCCCTGCTGTCACAGCAGAAACAGAAGCAAAGCAGAGAATCCCAGCTGTATGGGTGCAGCCTAATTTTCAACTCCTTTGGGAATGGAAATCAAAGTCAGAACAAAAGAAATAAAATTTGAAAGTGTAATGTGCAAACAACATTTGTTAAACAAGTGGCTGGGTGTTACAGCCACCCCCTGCCAAAAACCAGCAGGCAGTACACTGTTGTGGAATGCCCACCGTTTATTTACTCGATGAAGAGTTTATCCCAGGAAAGCAATGTCTGAACACTCACCAAAATTAGTGCAATGACAGACAAGGTATAGTAGACGGAATCCCTCAGGAGGCACCAGGAGGAAAGGACAACGACCTAAGAAAACAAGCCAGAAGCAAATGAACAGGACCCGGTTCCGTTTCTAGATTCATATTTGTCTAAAGATCAGTGAATTCTGTCCGGTTATCCTGATAGAGTAGAAGAAACACTTTTCCACAGACATAAAAATTTGCAGTTTTTGTTTTCCTTTAATAGTTTTCAACCTGCATCTTTATAAATGAGTAAATGTACATTCCGCTCTAAATGCTTTAAACATCTGTTCCCAAGCATCAGAATAAACAGAAAACTAAAGAAAGAAAAGGTTGAAAGAAAATTTAACAGTTTTGCAGGGGAAGCTGCAAACCAATAGGGGGAGGGGAGGGGAAATGAATGGGAAATGAGAGCCAAAGGTTAAGACAGGGGTAGTCAAACTGGGGCCCTCCAGATGTCCATGGACTACAATTCCCAGGAGCCCCCTGCCAGCGAATGCTGGCAGGGGGCTCCTGGGAATTGTAGTCCATGGACATCTGGAGGGCCCCAGTTTGACTGCCCCTGGGTTAAGACATGCCAGGTTGGATCCTAAGAACCATAAATGGGCGGAGTTAATGGGACATCTCTCCCCCCTCTCCCTTCTCCTGCAGCCCCCTTAAACTGGGTGACAGACAGATGGTCAGGATGGGACGTATTGTTTCAAAAGGAAACGGCTCTCTTTCCCTCCTTTTGGGATCTTCTCCAAATGGACCACAAGCTCACACAAGAGTGTGTATCTGCAAACTAGGACAGCTTTGGACAAGTTCCCCATCTCGTTCCAGCCCTCCGTGCTCTAGTTCCCTTGACAGTTTTTCAGGACAAGCAGGAGGAGAGATGATAATCAGGGCCTAACTTCCCATTCACAGTTCACTGGCTCCAGCCCATTACGCAGCCTCCTTACTGACAAAGGGTACTGAAGGAACAAGTGTAGATTTTGTAGGGAAGCAGGGCCAGCATTAGACCTTTTGACAATCCTTTGGGCAACAGCAACCTGCTGGCAGTGCCCACCTGTCCTCAGACACTGTTTTTCAGTGGATGAATCACAGTCTCTGCAGGGCAGGCACTTTCAATGTCAAGGAGTTGCCCATACAACCTAGGCCAGCCTTTTCCAACTCTTTCACCACTGAGAAACCCCTGAAATATTCTTCAGGCTCCGAGAAACCTCAAGAAGCCCTAGTGGTGGGATGGTGCAGAATATGGTTGGGAAGCATAGTTATATACATGCCCACGCACAGCCCATATACAAGCCCATTTTCGGAGGAGACGTGGGTCGACATAACCATATCTGGTCACATCATCCAAAAAATGTTTAACAAATGTTAAAAATATATAAAAATTAATTAACTTCCACTCATTCAGGAAACTCTGGTTGAGACAGCCGGGTCTAGGCAACCCAAATTTGATAGAAAACAAACAGGAAACCCTATCTTCATTAAAAAAAGGCAGAATGTAGCCATGTTAGTTACTGCCTGTGGGGATCTGATCTGAGAAGGGTCCCAAATAGTTTGCCAAAATATAAATTACTGAACAAACAATGTTCTTGGGGAACATTCAAGCCAAGTAATAAGCAGGGAGAAATCATTAAAAAGTTTTAACTTGAGTGAAGCTGTGAACCTGTGCCCCCCCCCCAATCACACATTCACACACAACAACTTGCAAGACATATATTTACTATCAGACAGTGGTACAGATTCTTCAGCAATTTCAACAATTTCCATGAGGGTCCCCCCCATTGGCATTGGTACCAGCTATTGGCTGTGACCATGAGCAACCCTCTCCACCCCTAAGCCCTCTGGCAGATGAACAGATCTCAGGAAAGGGAGAGGATGAGTCTAATTTTGGAGAAACACAACAACATCAAGAATGCCTTGCCCCCTCCAAGTGTCTTGATAGAGAGCCAGTTTGGGGCAGTGTTTAGGAGTGCGGACTTCTAATCTGGGGAGCCCGGTTTGATTCTGCACTCCCCCACATGCAGCCAGCTGGGTGACCTTGGGCTCGCCACGGCACTGATAAAGCTGTTCTGACCGAGCAGGAATCTCAGGGCTCTCTCAGCCTCATCCACCTCACAGGGTGTCTGTTGTGGGGAGAGGAAAGGGAAGACGACTATAAGACACTTTGAGACTCCTTCGGGGAGAGAAAAGCAGCATTTAAGAACCAACTCTTCTTCTTCTTCTTCTTCTTCAAACCACAAGCATCTGAATTCTCAGAAAGAACTGGGAGGGGGGGGGTGAGTTCTCACTGTAGGCATAACATGAGAAATCCCTTTCCGAGTTCTTTAAGTAGAATAGACAATATGAAAATTGAGAAATGGTTGGCTGCCAGACCTCCTGATATGTATTTTTTTAAAGTCTGCCCATCTGTTAGCTGGTATAATTGAGTCAATTGGGGTGGGATCTGTCATTTGTAGTTATCCTCCAAAATAAAGATCTTTGGCAGTTGAATCAGACTTCCCCAGCGCTCTTTCAGATGCTCCCTTTTCTTTGGGGTGACCAACTTTTTATACTCCTTTTTTTGAACCATAACCTCATTTTAAACCCCCCCTTACATATGTAGGTACATTGGTAAAACTTCCATATTGCTATGGCACATTCTTTATAGCACCTTTAAGACCAACAAAGATTTGTTCAAGGTGTGAGCTTTGGAGTGCCTGCACATTCTTTATCAAACCAAGGTTTTGAGTGCCAGTCAGAGCTCATCTTATCTCCCCTTCACTCAGTTAGACTGGTTCATTTCAGAAAAAGGAAAACTTAACGTCTACCTGTACTGAGGGAAAGAGTCCACTGTTAGGCAGGTTGCTAAATGTTGTGCCACTGCATATGGAGCACGCTTAAAGATAATTAGTGGTCTAAAATGGATTTCCATTATTTAAAGGGGAGAGCCTCTTGTGACACAGAGTGGTAAGGCAGCAGACATGCAGTCTGAAAGCTCTGCCCATGAGGCTAATTGTTTGTTTGTTTGTTTGTTTGTTTATTATTCTATTTCTATACTGCCGCTTGCCTTAGCCTCACGGCGGTTTACACATAGAATTCTAAAACAATAAAACCCCAATAAAATCCCCATTAAAATAACAATCACAATGGCGACCATAATCGCCATCCTTGTTCAGGGTGGGGCTCTAGAGCCGGGCTGAGATGAATTTGGGAAACAGTTGGAAAACCCTTCCCCCTTTAAATAATGGAAATAAAGGTAAAGGTAAAGGTATCCCCTGTGCAAGCACCGGGTCATGTCTGACCCCTGGGGTGACACCCTCTAGCGTTTTCATGGCAGACTCAATACGGGGTGTTTTGCCAGTGCCTTCCCCAGTCATTACCGTTTACCCCCCAGCAAGCTGGGGACTCATTTTACCGACCTCGGAAGGATGGAAGGCTGAGTCAACCTTGAGCCAGCTGCTGGGATTGAACTCCCAGCCTCATGGGCAGAGCTTTCAGACTGCATGTCTACTGCCTTACCACTCTGCGCCACAAGAGGCTCTCTCTTTATAGATGTACCTAATGCCTAAAGCTTTTAGTAAATGTCTAATCAAACTGATGTTAAATGTTGGACATGTCAAGAAGCTATTGGTTGGTTTGTTTTTTTTCCATACATGGTGGCACTGGAAACTGATTACAAGATTTTGGATAAAAGTACATGATAAATTGCAGACCATGTTCTAATGTAAATTTCCATGGTTAACCACAGACCACTGGAAGATCTTCAAAAACACGGACAAATATTTGAATTATCTGTAACCTTCTTTTTCTGTGACTGTCTGTAACTTTACTATTACTATGTGAAAAATAAAATAAATGGTTTTATACTTTTTAAAATGTTTCAGTCTATTAATAATCTATGCATGTACATTATGCTCTGCCTAACAGCTTAGTGTAGTGTAGTGATTAGGAGCACTGATTTCTAATCTGGTGAGCCGGGTTTGATTCCCCCGCTCCTCTTCCACATGCAACCAGCTGGGTGACCTTGGGCTGGCCACATCACTGATAAAAACTGTTCTGACCGAGCAGGAATATCAGGGCTCTCTCAGCCTCACCCACCCCACAGGGTGTCTGTTATGAGGAGAGGAAAGGGAAGGCAAATGTAAGGCACTTTGAAACTTCTTCTGGTAGAGAAAAGCGAAATATAAGTACCAACTTCTTCTTCTAAATGCTGTATTAAATAAATTCTGATTCAGTTGGCTGCCAGAAAGAGAAGGCCTGTTCTGGTACATGGGTAACGAAAACTGTGGATTGGAATGGTTGAAGAACACTTCTAAGTCTTGATCTCATACAGGATTGACAACTCCATCTTGGAAAGGTGCTGGAAATTTTGGTGGTGGATGGAGCTTGGAGAAGGAGCTCAGTGGGTATAGGATTCCTTTCTGTTCTCCAAAGCTGCCATTTCCTCCTCTGAAGCTGCCAATCTCAGCACATTGTGTAAGGCAAAGGGCACCTATGCAGGCACATGCCCCATTCCCCCGCCTAACCCACCAGCTGCACTCCTGCCCAGCAGTACCAGGAAAGGATGTGCAGGTGGCACCCAGCGACAGCAGAGCCGGAATGGCAATGGCACTGCCAGCTACAGGTACCACCCAGCACTACTGGGAAAAGTGTGCGCTGGCCAAGTATGTGGCTGTGAGCACAGGCTGTAGGAAGGACGTCGAGGCAGGTGGGGCATGTGGGTGGGCTGGAAAGAAAGCACCAGTGGAGGTCCTGGGCATGGTGAATCCTGGAGCTGTGAACAGCACCCTCCAGACCAAGGTCTAAGTCAGTGGTAGTCAACCTGTGGTCCTCCAGATGTTCATGGACTACAATTCCCACGAGCCCCTGCCAGCATTCGCTGGCAGGGGCTCATGGGAATTGTAGTCCATGGACATCTGGAGGACCACAGGTTGACTACCCCTGGTCTAAGTCACAGCCCCAGGCTTGCAAGGCTCCACTGATCCCGCCTTTTACAAGGGAGAAATCAGCCTCTAGGCTACGTCTCCGACCACACCAGAGGCTATATCGATAACTATTCTGCATGAGTCACAGACAAGAAATAAAAGCCCAACATTCAAAGCCATTTGCCAGGGCAGAATCTCATATGAACAATCATCTTAACGGCGGACCAGGGCTGGGCCAATTGGAATTACTTTTAGTCGGCAATCGGAGTGACTTACAGTTGGTAACATTGAAGCTTAAAAGATTAAGATGCATGCAAGCTAAACGACAGGAAAAGGCTGCATTAAAAATGTATCCGATCATTGCAATAAACAAATGGCTATCTTTCTTCAGAGTTACAGAGAAAGGGGGGAGGGAATAACAGAGGAATAATATAGAAAAAAGTAAATTAAGCACCACTTAGGAAAGGGAACTCATGCTGATGCAGAGTGTGCAGAAACATGTTTTGGAATCTGACTTCTTTAAATCAACCGAACAGAGGCAGGTGGGATGGTCACACCACATCCTGTGTTAAGTCCTGACTTATGGCAACCTTACATACTCTAAAACAGTGGTCCACAACCTTTTTAAGGCTGCGGGCCGGCGGTGGTGGGGAGGGCGACCTTGCGGCTGCGCATGCTGTGCAATGCGCGGCTGCAAACGTGCGCATGCGGCACTTCCGCGCATGCATGAAACTGACACACATGTGCGTTTGCGGCCACACATGGCACAAACGCGCATGCGCAGCCCTGCTTCCCTCCCCCCTCAAAAAGAAGCTTCTTACTGCAGGGGGGGGCGGGGAGAGGGAGCCGCGGCCCGGTGGTTGGGGATCACTGCTCTAAAACATCCCCTTGTCAACAGCCTTGCTCAGAGCTTGCCAACAGAGGCCCATGGCTTCCTCAGTTGAGTCAATTCATCTCATGCAGGGTCGTCTTCTTTTCCTGCGGTCTTCAGTTTTTTCCAGCATTACTGTCCTTTCCAGCGACTCTTTTCTTCTCATCATGAGGCAAAATACAATAACCTCAGTTTAGTTCATTTAGCTTCTAGGGAGCAAGCATGATTCCCTCCTCTCAAAAAGATATAAAAGCTCTGACTTTGCCAAGCCAAAACGTGCATCTGATCAGGATCCATTCAGGTCAACGTTCACGCTGCTGGCTGGTCATGTCGCCTCTCTGCCTCCCCGCTCTTCAGGACTGGTAAATGTACTTATTATAATCCTTTTCCCCCTTTGAATTTCCTATCCAATCGACTGTTAGTGTGCCTGATATATGTTTGTCTATTTCTTTTTAATTATTTTCTTACAAATAAAGACTGCTCGTTATTTTTCTATAACTATCTGTTGTTTGCCTTGAGTTCCAAAGAGTTCAGTTGCCTTGTAAACACTGGCAAACAATCCATTTGCTATGTTACCAACCTCTCGCAAGCCATTCCCCACTCTATAAATATACACATATCTTGGACATGTGTGTGTTTTTGGTAACAATGTCCTCCAGCGCCTTGCTTCCTTTGAATCAAGTTTCTTATTCTCAGCTTTCTTCACTAACCAACTTTCACAAATATACATAATTATTAGGAAGTACTGTTGTGTGGATGAGTGGCAAAGCCCGCTACCGGGCCACTTTGTCTCTGGAGGGGCTGCCTGTGGCCCGGCTGAGACATCTCTGCTGCTATGGCCGGCCTCCCTCAGTGCTCCCTTTGGTGAAGGGTTACCTGGGAGGCCAGCCTGGGAGGCCAGGATGCAGCCAAAGGCAGGTTGCCTGGGGAGAGCAGTGCGTTTGCATAGCCCTCTCTCAGCATGGTGGATAATCCACCAATAGAAAAAAGGCAGACTGGTTTTGGCAGCAGTTTGTTGGGCATATCCCCCAGACGCCGCCCACCAGCCCAATGCCTCCTATTTTAAGGAGTGCCTCGTGGGGCCACATAGACAGCTTTTATTGTGGGGGGAAATTAGCTTGATTTTAGTTGCCAGTGACACAGCCTTAAGAATCTTTTTCTAGCTCCTTCTAGCCCTTCCCAGTTTCAATTTCCTTCTGATTTCTCAGTTGCAACCTCCTTTTTGGTTGATGATGGAGCCAAGAAACAGAAAACCTTGAACAATTCCCATTTCTTCACCGTCAGCCTTAAAGTCCTGTAACCCTCCCCCCAGCAGTCATTCCTTTTGTCTTCTTGATGTTCAGCTGTAATCCTGTTTTGACCTTCCTGTACTGGGGTGGGGGGCAGATGACAAATCTGGACATGTCTTCACCCAGCCTTAATGGTGCTGTGCCAACCATAGGTGGCTTGGTCCCAACATGAAGAGTGAACGGTGCTTCTGTGGCCCTGTGTTGACAAACACAGAAGTGCTCAACAGCACAGCACACACATGCTGTGTGTCCACCTCCAGCCCCTCCACAACTTGCTGTGCTTCGTTTTCACATTTGGTGCTTTAATTCATTTATTTTACATATATTATTGGATTTATATCCCATCCTGTCTTCGGAAACTCCGGGCAGATTACATATTTCAGTTAATATAAATCCCTGTAAAACTCATAAAATTAATAACAGTTAAAACGATTCTATAATCTGTTTTTAAAAAATCAAAAAAACTAAATTTTACCGAACCCGAAAGTGCAGAACGAAAGTGCCCACTGTTCAGCCAGCCACTTTCTCTTTTCGAATTCATGCAAAATGCAGTGAATCAAATTTCCTGAGAGGGTCTCCACCCCTGCCCCCGGCCCACAGGCCGACGCTACAAAATAGACAGTCTTTAAAATCTGTCCACACTCCCGGCATAGCTGGCTCACGGTGATTTACAAATTCATATACATCTCCTAAAACATTTTGGGAGGGGAGGGCAGGTTGACATGACCATATATGGCCATATAACCTCGCAAGTGCTTAACATATTTTAAAAATATATTAAAAATTAATTAACTCCCACTCCTTTCAGGAAACCCTTCCAGGGCCATCAAGAAACGCCAGGGCTTCACGAAAACCTGTTTGGAAAGCCTGATTTAAACACTTGACAAATTGCTGTACGCATTCGGGGAGCTTAGTGCAGAAAAAGGCACCCCATGAGTGAAAATAACCCACTCAGTGGGTTGGGCGCTTCGTCATCCGAAGTGGCCGTTCGTGCCTGAAGCAGGCAGCACGAACGGCCACTTCAGATGACAAAGCGGCCAACCCACTAAGTGCATTGCATTTCTCACTGCAGAGGCCTGCTGGGAACTCCTTTGTGGAGTCACACGAGGGGGTTCCCTTTCCCCAAACTGGGACGGCAAGAGGAAGAGGCTGGTGGCCTCATCTTTAAGGCAGACACTCCTGAGACCATGGGGAATGCAGCTTCCAGGCTCCCTCCTTTCAACGGAAGATGTTCTGAGACTACATTTCCCATTCTCTGGCAAGGAGGGGAGAACTGCACCTTCAGGAGGAAGCTCTCTATGGAGCTTCAAGTGCTGCCCAACCCCATGCATCAGTTTTGAGAAAGGGGAGGGCCAGTAGAGGGGCAGTCTGGCAGGCAGGAGGCATCCTGACACCAGGCCTTACAAGCGGCCAGGGATGGCCTCAGTAGTTAATTGGGGTTGACTTGCAGGAGTGGTGGTGATGATGGTGGGGGTGGATTTGAACTAGACAACTGATTTCCAAACTCCCTCGCATTCAGCATGTTTGTCTATTAATATTTATTAAACGTGAAAGTCTGTTTTCCCTGTCCTGTCGGGCCAGTTTCCAGTCCTCCCGTCTCCCCCCAGTTCTGAACTCCGGCTGTTCTCAACTCCGTTGGCCTCCCTCATATTTATTAAAAGTAAGAGCCTCTTTCTCTTGGTGTATAAAACACATACCTGCCTTTGAGCGGAAAAGTCAGGTTTGTGTAATTAACCGTCTATTTGAGTGCCCAAAATAAATCAAATGTCGGCAAGATTACGGCACGCTGACGGGAAAACTGGTCTTGCGTAATTCCTGTGATTATGCCTGTTTGGTCGTAACAGTGCAGTGGACAGATGGCGTGGAGGAGATCAAAAGCCGGCTTCCTTGAGCTCTTTTCCTCTCGCTGAGGCCCGATTACTGTCCCTGTGAGTTTTATGTAAGAATTCCAGGGTAATGCGGCCGCTTTATTAACTGGTTATGTGACTCTCCGCACACACATTGAACGAACCCAGAACCAGAGAGGCAGCTTCAGTGGGGAAAAAAGGCTCTGTTTAGAGGAGAAGACATTTGTCAGGTACGAAGAGGAGTCACATGGGAATTCTTCACCCACAGCCTTCCTCGGAGGCTAGAAACTGGGATGGCAGGTGTCCATTCTCTCCCCTCCAAGGCTGGCTTCACAGCCGTGCCTCTCCCGGCACCACCCTTCAGTCTGGCTGCCTGGCTCATCCTCATCCTTCAAAGTGCCACGTGCAGGTTTATTCCGCTATGCAGTTCCTCATTAAAATCAAAACAAATGCTTTGAAATTGTGTGCAATGCTGTTCTTGGGCTTGGAGAAGGGGATGCTGGAAGGCCAAGCTGTTGAGGCCTGTTTCTGCAGCAAAGATGTCGGACTGCCTTTTCTGGAGCATGGCTCTGGAGAGAGCCATGCAAGGCAATTTAAACTGCATACCGATGAGCTCTGCATCTTCCCGCCTGGAGCGCTTCCACTGACACGCACCCCTGGCTCCAGGGTGACAGCTGAAAGTTGCCTTTTCCCTGGGCTGCAGGTGTGCTGCCTGCTTGGCTTAGCGTCCTGTCCTCCCAGTGCCTGCGTGCTTATCGCCCTTTAAAAGGTTGTTCATGGAGACACTATTATTTTAAAGGGGCTTTTCTTCTCCCATCATTTTAGCACTCTGAAAACCAGCAAGGAAGGGGGAGAGGGTCTTGTGGCCAATGAAAGGCTAAGCCAGAGGGAACTGAACACAAGCCTCCTCTGAGACAAGGCCATGTGATATGGCAATGCATTTCGGGACTGGCAGAGAAAGGGACCCCCCCCATTCACACACACACACACACACACACACACACACACACACACACACACACACACACAATATCTCATTCCTGTCGCAACTAAAGTGAGGGCAGTTCCCCAGAAGGCTTGCAGCTGAAAATGCATGCACAGCCTTGGGCTGAGCATTTTAAGGTCATCGTTCAGCCGTTTCCACGAGACATCAGCGGCGTAATCCGAAGCGGAGCTGCACTCTTAGCATGGCCTAAGCACACCCTGCAGGGGAGGCCCTGGGTCCCTGCCTCACGGCATTTCCAAGCCACATTTCTTCATGTCTCTGAACAAGTCTTTATTTCTGGCAGTGCATACAAAATTATTCATTTATTATCACATTTATAGACTGCCCCTATCAGTCCTGCCATCACAGGCTGGTTTAGGGCAATCCGTAAATACAGTAAACTTTTAAAACCAATAAAACCATTATAATTTGAAAGCACAAGTGCTTTTTAAAATGACACAATTAATACTGCTTTGACATGGAGAACAACCAAACCTGTGGCTAAAACCACCAGTCTTCTGAGGAGCCAGGGGCACATGGTTCCAGGGGGGGAGCTGAAGTATGGTTTGTTTGCTTGCTTGTTTTTTTTAAACGTTGCTTCTGTCCTCCCTTTGTCCAAATCCTAGATACCAGACCAGTATTTTCCTTTTGGTCCTGTAAAGCCTAAAGATGGTTCTTCTGCCAATTTGCTGGACAGTGGAAAGACAGCCTTGGTGGGCAGCCACCAATTCAAATAGCAGTTTTGATACCCAGCCTTTCCACTGGGGCTTAAGATGGCATGCTATCTCCAAAATTAAAAACATATAAAAATAGAGTATAACTCCATGAGTCCTCTCCCCAGGAATATACATACGGAAGACTCCCCAAATAAAACAGCCTTACTGCGCTTCCTGAAAACGTCTAACGACAGTGTCTCCTTCAGTGTCCCGGCTGTTCAAGGCATGAGCCACTGCAGAGAAGGAACGGGCTATAGAAGAAGACAAGCTGGCAGCCTTACAGAGAAAGGTGATGGACAGTAGGTACAGGATGAACAAATGGAAACACCTTTTTAAACAGGGAGTGATTAAAATGTGGAATTCGCTGTCTGAGGATGCAATAATGGCCACAGGAATAAACAGCTTTAAAAGGAGATTTGATAGTTTCATGGAGGATAATTCTATCAGTTGCTTCTAGCTACGGTGGCTGACGGGAGCCTCCACATTCAGAGGCACTAAGCCTCTGAATCCAGAAGTCAGGAGGCAACATCAAGAGAGGATCTCAGTCTCTATGCCCTGTTGCTGGCCCTCCAGAGGGACTGGCTGGCCCCTGTGTGAGACAGGAGGCTGGACTGGAGGCACGCCTGGTCTGACCCAGCAGGGCTCTTCTGATGTTCTTATGAAGGCCTAGGCCTCTCTGCCCTGTTGTTGGCCCTCCAGAGGAACTGGTTGGCCCCTGTGTGAGACAGGAGGCTGGACTGGAGGCACGCCTGGTCTGACCCAGCAGGGCTCTTCTGATGTTCTTATGAAGGCCTTGGCCTCTCTGCCCTGTTGTTGGCCCTCCAGAGGAACTGGTTGGCCACTGAGTGAGACAGGATACTGGACTAGGTGGACTCCTGGTCTGACCCAGCAGGGCTCTTCTGATGTTCTTATGAAGGCCTTGGCCTCTCTGCCCTGTTGTTGGCCCTCCAGAGGAACTGGTTGGCCATTGAGTGAGACAGGATACTGGACTAGGTGGACCCCTGGTCTGACCCAGCAGGGCTCTTCTGATGTTCTTATGAAGGCCTCGGCCTCTCTGCCCTGCTGCTGGCCCTCCAGAGGAACTGGCTGGCCCCTGTGTGAGACAGGAGGCTGGACTGGATGGACCCCTGGTCTGACCCAGCAGGGCTCTCCTGATGTTCTTAGGAAGGCCTCGGCCTCCCTGCCCTGTTGCTGGCCCTGCAGAGGGACTGGCTGGCCCCTGTGTGAGGCAGGAGGCTGGACTGGATGGACCCCTGGTCTGACCCAGCAGGGCTCTTCTGATGTACTTAAGGTGGCAACCAGAAGGCCGCACTTGGAGTGTGGGGACATATGGGGAGATATAATGGGCCGTAGGCTGTGAGGGACTTTAAGATCATGACTTACACTTCTAATGGAATTCAGAAACAAACTGACAACAGCCATTTTAAAATAGAGAAGAAGAAGAAGAGCTGGGGGGTTTGTTCCTCACTTTTTACTACCTGAAGGAATCTCAAAGCAGTTTACTCACTTTCCCTTCCACTCCCAATAAACAACCTGTGAGGTAGGTGAGGCTGAGAGAGCTCTGAGAGAACGGGGACTGACCCAAGGTCACGCAGCTAGTTGCATGTGGAAGACGAGTGGGGAATCGAACCACTACATCAAGCTGGCTCTCAATAGGCAAGATATATTCTGGTTGGCCAGCCCCCAACCATTAATATGGTTCTCAGATTTACAACCACTTGCAGTTTCTGGTTTGTCTTCAAGGAGAGCCAAATGAAGAACATTTTACAGTAGTCCAACAGTAGTCTGAATATTGATTCAGCATAGCCAGGTCAGATGCGTCCAAAATATTCCCGGGAACTCACCAAATGGCTTTAAACAAGCCACTTTTTACTCAATAAAACCAGAGTCCAGTAGCACCTTTAAGACCAACAAAGATTTATTCAGGCCGTGCGCTTTCGTGCTACTTCAGACCAACATGGCTACCCATTTGAATCTATCTTTTTTTACTCAGCGGTAGATTCAGAAAATAAATAAATACGAAGCCAGTAGTGTAGTCATTTACAAGATAGTTGTGAACTGAGCGAGGGAGGGGATACTAAAATGCAGAGTGAGCTCACTGCAATGCAGGTATATCAATAATGACCCCCACTTCATGACAAGATGATTAAACGCTCCAAATAAGTGCTAATTCATTACTATCCCATCTATTCCAGCTCCTTACCTGTCCGGCAAACAGGCCGCAAACCCCGATGATGCAGAGGATGTTGAATACAGCAGAGCCAACTATGGTTCCGACCCCCACGTCTCCCTTTGTGATAAACACACCTGGAGGGGAAACAGAGGCTGTCAAATCCCACAGAACTTCCCACAGCGAAGACCAAAAAGTGTCTCTCACCTGCAGTCTATTCCCTTCCTTTTGGACTCCACACCATCCCCCCTCATTTGAATGGCTCATGAGTTTCTTCATCTACTTACCTTGTCAGGCAGGTGAGGCTGAGAGTCTATGTATGTCTGGTTAAAGACCACCCAGTGAGCTTCCATGGCAGGGTGGGGATTCGAACCTGGGGATCCCAAATCCTAATCTGACATTCTAACCCCAAAGTCACACTGGCTGGAAAGCTTTCTTTGAATTTCCCAGCACCAAATAGTTTCAGGGCAACTTAATCAGGCCAGATTCACCTGTAATCACCATTGCCTCCCGATGCTCATAAAAGAGGGTATGAAAGTGAAATTGGGGACAGAAGACATTTGTTGAAATGACTTGAATGAATATTTGCTGCAGATTCTCTGAAGGAAATTCCTTTGCCAAGAACAAACCTCTCAGTCTGGCATGGACCTAAAAGCGAACATCAAGGTTTGGTGCTGCTGGCCATTCCCATGACTCGGTCCATCTTTGCTGGGCAGGCTGTCCCGAATACGAACTTCATCACAGTCATGTTCCCTGCATAATGTGGGCTCCATCTTGCATGGGAAGGCTGTGCCAGCAAAGAATCCTCCTCAAGTGTCTTGAGCTTTGACCAGAGCAAGAATCCAGCAAATTCTAATTTTCAAGCAATACTGGAAAGTAATTAAATTCCCCTACAAGTAAATAATAGCACCTCTATCTATTACTGCTTTTGTGATATAAGGCGTAAATAAAAACCACAATTTTTACCACATTTTATAAGGTTACAGGATACGGCACTTTACCTAATCTAGATAATTCCCTGAAGTATATCAGACAATTATTGCATATTATTCTGCCTTTACAATAAGCCTTGTGAGTTTATTGTCGATATGATTTCTATCCAGTGTGACTGGATAACTTTGTGTTACTGCAAAGAAACATCTTTTAACGTTGTGAGTTCAGCAACTGCTCAATATGCACATGGTTTTATTTACAAATCTCACATTATCACCGTTTCATGAATTCTGTTCTCCTTGGCCCATTAGGCACGGGCCAGAATGCCCGCGTTGGCGGCAGCAGCGCTTCGGGAAAAACCCTCGATGACGCGTGGGCGCCTCCTGGCCCAGGGCTACCGAAGGCCCGTGTTGAGGAAACACGGGATCTTCCGTAGCTTCCTGGGTAAGCCGGGGCTGTGGCAGGCTGACGCTGTGCATAATTGCCAGTGCCAGGCCTGTCAGCCCAGCTCCAACCCTACGGTGTCCCTGTAGGGACACCACATGCCCCTGCAGGCTCTGTGGAGCCCCGGAGCTGGCAGGGGTGACCCCTGCCCCCCACCTGGGCATGCAGAAGGGGCCTGGGGCCCCCCACTCCCCCCCGGGCCGTCCAACCCTCCCCCCCTCACTGCTCTGGCTTACCTTCTGGCCCTGGTGTTCAGCGCACGCGCGCTCCACCAGGGCAGCCCAGCATGCCCCGCCCCCGTGCATACACGGGGAACAGCACAGTGCCAACATGCAGTAGCTGCCGCCGTGCATAAAAGGCCTTGTGGTAACAATCAAGCTCCTACATGAAGTAAAAAATGTTGAGCACTCCTAACACAAAACTCTCAGCCTTATATCTAGCTTAGTCTGAAGTAGCTTCTCTTCCTACATTTTGAGGCTTTCGTCCGTTTGCTATAGGAGTATGAGGCATTTCAACTCAGCTGAGCACATGTTGCAATGAAATCCCTCTACTAATAGGAGTTGTGGCGACTCCCCAATCTCTCTTTCTCAGCTTTGCTGCTTGAAATCCATCATGGAGATGCCAAGGACTGGACCAAGAACTTCAGAAATGCATCTAATGAGAGCTCACGGTGTGGTGGATTCTCCCATGCTCATGATCTGTGCCCAGTTGGGCTTTGCCCAATTTAAGAACCTTGCCATAGGTCTTGTCCAATTTCAGACCTAATAGATGATGGTACCCTCACTTAGAAGAATCACTGGGATGTCCAAAGGACTTCATGTTTCTTTATGAATTTGCCTGACATTCTCCAAAAGCCAGTCTGATGTAGTAATTTAGAGCAGCAGCCTCGAATCTGGAGAAGCAGGTTTGATTCCATGCTCCTCCATGTGCAGAGAGCTGGGTGACCTTGGGCCAGTACAGTTCTCTCAGAACTCTCTCACCTCCCTTGCAAGGTGCCTGTTGTAGGGAGAGGGAGGGAAGGCAATTGTACGCCGCTTTGAGCGGGGTACAATAAAACCACTCTTCTTCTTCCATCTCTCTCACCTTCAGAGGCCAGGTGACTGCCCTACCTGGAATAGAGTACTGAGTTTTTAAAAGTGTCTCTCATCCAGCTTTCTTCATTTACTTATCAAGCCCTGGGGTCTTTGCTGGAGAGTAACAGTACAAATATATGTGCTGGCACTTTAAGCTTTTCCCCGTGGCATCAGGACATGGCGGATGTAATTACCTATAACAGAGGTAAAGAGTTCTGGAGCAGAGCTGCCGGCTGCCATGAACGTTGCCCCTGCAACATCTTCGCTGAGATGCAAACGCTGTGAAGAGAAAGAGGGAGAGGGCCTTGAGTGGAAGCCAAATAGAAATCGTTTCAGAATCTCCTCCAAAGCACTAGAGCAGGGGTGGCCAAACTATGGCCCTCCATGAGCTAGCATGGGCTGATGGGAACTGTAGTCCATGGACACCTGGAGAGCCACAGTTTGGCCATCCCTGCATTAGAAGATATGGTTGGTACTGGGGCTGCAGCAGAACCCTCTCTTTACCCACCTCCAGTATTTCTACATCATCCCAAAGTAGGGAGAAATTTGGAGGAAAGAAATATGGAAGCTGTCTGGATGCCTCCCTGTATCCGGCTGCCCAGGTCCCAAATGTTGCGCACCAGGCTTTTAAAATCATTTTTGCCAGGTGCAACAGTGAGCACCCTATCCATTAGCATCCTTGTGACTGTGATCCATGCAAGAGTCATCTCCAGACTAGATTACTGCCACTAGTTTTATGTAGGGCTACCCTTGAACCTGCTCTGGAAGCCTCAACTGGTCCAGAATACTTTAAAACAAGTCCTAATCAGGACCCAGTGGAGAGCACACATTCAACCAGTGCTCTCCCAAGTGCCTTGGCTCCAGATTAGAGACCGGGTCAAGTTCAAGGATTTGGTCATCACCTTTAAAGCCCTAAATTGTCTGGAGCACTCATACCTGCTGGACTTCCTCTCTCTGCATGGGCCCCAAACAGCCTTAAGAGTAAAAATTGCTCTGGATCCCCAGCCCAAAGGATATTAGACTGGCCTTGACCATGGCCAGGACTTTTTTGGCCATGTCCACAGCCTGGTGGAATGCTCTTCTGAATGGGATCAGAGCCTTGCTGGACCTTAAATGGTTCCACAAGGCTTGCAAGATGGCGCTGTTCTGCCAGGCCTACAGATGAGGCCTGAAACAACGGCTGAATTCTGTTGGCCTCCCTGTCAGGATCCACCAAATCATACTCCAACTGAGGCTTTCTCAACCAGGATTTTATAAAACCCTGGGGTTTCTTGATGGCCCTGGAAGGGTTTCCTAAACGGGTGGGAGTTAATTAATTTTTTATATATTTTATAAATGTGTTAAAAATTTAATCAGGTGATATGACCATATAGAGTCATGTCGACCCACCCATCCCTCCCAAAATGGCCAGTGACGGTCCTGGAGGGGGTGGGAACAGGAGTGGCTCTGCTTCCCAACCATATTCTGCACGATCGGGCCACTTCAGGGGTTCCTTGAAGCCTGAGGAATGTTACAGGGGGTTCTCAACAGTCAAAAATTTGAGAAAGGATGCTCCAACTAAAAGGTTCTGTGTAAATTCTCCCCTTCCCATATAATGGAGCGAACTGGGCAAACTGCAGATTTAATGCTCTGTGTTTAATACTGTAATAATTTATTTAATTTAAATTTTTATTTTTATATTCTGTTTTTTATATGTAATTTTATCCTTCTTGTGATTCTCCCAGAGTCCTTAGAGAGAGGGTGGGAAAGAAATGTAAGCATAAATAAATAAAGTTGTGGCATGAGATCTTTGTTAGAGTTGCCAACTCTGGGTTTGAAAATTTGGGTCTGGAATGTGGGGAGGGCAGGATTTGGAAGGGGGAGAGACCTTGGCTTAACAGGATATAATTCCCTCCAAAGCAGTCTTTTCCTCCAAGTGAACTGTTCTCTGTAGTCTCTAGGCCCCAACTGGAGACTGGCAATCCTAATCTCCATCGTCTCTTGGAAGAGACCAACATGGCTACCCTCTGAATTTGGAATACTTCAGGCATCACAGCAGCTGTTTCCCCAAAGTCCTCCTCTGCCCCCTACCCAGCAATATCTGTGCACCGGAAGTTCAGAACTGGCTAATGAGTCCGTATCGCTGTCGTTCCCAAGAGCAGGCCGTGTTACTTGTGGCTCGGCCCCAGTCCAGGCAGAGGCTGCATGAATCTGTGGAACAGAAGGCTCCACAGACAAGGCCGGCTGAGCAGAAGGTGGGGATGATTCAAGAAGCGGCTGCTCCAGGTAAGCCCAGGTCATGCCAGCGAGGTCTGCAAACCCAGAGTTTAGACTGTGGACTTCAGGTACACCTCTGTGGCACAGATATTGACTAGTCCTGCTCTAGGGAATTATATCCTGTTAAGGTCTCTCCCCCTTCCAAATCCTGCTCCCCCCCCACATTCCAGCCCCAAATTTTCAAACCCAGAGTTGGCAACTCTAATAAAGATCTCATGCCACAACTTTAACTTATAATGTATAAGAATATACATTGCCACAATTTAGAGTCGGTACATAAGTTTAGTGTTCGCGTATAGCCCCCAAATGCTCAAAATTCAGCAAGTATATTCTTCCCAAAGAGTGGGTGAAATGACTTCATTGATCTACTGGCAGAGTCTGCCTGAGTTGACTTCCACTCTTTTGCTTACTTACAGATGGAGCAGGGTGAAGTTTCTTTCCTTTTCTCCTCTCTCTTTCAGACCCCTTAACAATGATTCAAAGGGGCTTTGATTCAGTCAGCTGGTCTTGTACGATTTGAATTTTTTTGAGCCTGTATTTTGTGTATTTGTGTATCATTTAGTTTTATTTATTTCCTGCATTTTCATTAGTCCATCAGGACCCCATTGGCTGGATCCTGAGGAATCCTTTACGCTAATGCGCATGCCTCCAGATAGCAGAAGAGCTTCTCCCACCAGGAAAAGCTGCCTTGTGGCCAAGGTTGTCAGTTCTGGGTTGGGAAATACCTGGAGATTTTGGAGTGGAACCTGGGGAGGCCAGGTACGGGGATAGGATGGGCCTCAGCAGAATCCACCATCCAAAAGAGCCATTTTCTCCCGGGGATCTCCCAGGTGCCACCTGGAGGTTGGCAGACCTGCTTATGGTACCACCTTAGTGGAACATATCCACAGGAGCCAGCCCTACCTCTCTGGTAGTTTATCAGGAGAAGTCAAAAGAATACTAGCTGTGAGTAGTCCCTTAAATTTAGGAAATAATTATTGCTGCTGTTATAAACATATATTTGGCTGCTGGTAATTACACCAACAACCAGGGCCATGTGGTTCCTCTTTATACAGATGTAATGTGATTTATGTTAAAAGTTTTAAAATACATTGTTTCAGAGTCCAAGCATCATACACCCAGTGGTTGCACACATAATTTCTGAACTTCCTAATTTACTTTTGACAGTGATGGTAGGAGTATAAAGCAGGAAGAGTTCAGATATTCAAGGAAGTTACACTTTGCCATCAGTTACAATATGTGGATACCAAAAACTGCATAGGACCTTTTATTGACCGAAATATCTCAAAACAGAGGGCAATCATTCAAGTTCTCTGTAACTCCACAAGGATGGGTGTGCATTTTGTTTAAAGACAGAGAGAAAGAGTTGGGAGACAGAAATAAATGTTTTAGGGCACTTCATAGAGGCTCTAGGTCTGAAGCTTGCAGAAGTGCATAGAAAACGGAGGCCTTTGCAGATGTGTATAGCTTTGATACACATTTTTTAAAGGGAACACGTCTAAGCTGCATCTGTATGGAATATGTGGGTTTCCCTGTTTATACAAAATGGTAGCCATGAACACTCTCCCGTAAAGCACCAAAATCAAACATCTTAAAAGAACCGTATTGCAAACGTAATTGGTTCAGAGGTGCTAAGTACAAAACTGGTTTCTCATCATCAATATGCTCTCACTTACAGCCAGTCAAGCAATTTAGACATCAAAGATGATGGAAAGTAAATTAAAGATCGCAGTTCTGGCACACTGAAATCTGTTACTAAATATGTAGATATGTAGGCACAAGTAGATACTTACCTCACAAATCTTTTCCAACGAAGGGACAAAGAAATCATCACAAACAATCGCCAAAGCATAGAACATGTAGACAGCCTGGAAAAACAGAATATATTCTATGTAGCAGGGCTAGTTTAAACAGGATAGTATCCTAATTCAATTATTTCAAACAATTCTAATGTTGCTGCTTCAGAGGACTCGAGACTCAATTGCCTGTTGGTTTTGAAGGGACAGCAAAGGAATATCTACCTACCCAGCACACTTAAACTGGGTCAGCAGCAATTCCTGCTTCCAACTGTACCATGGGCATTGTAGTTTTGCAATGGCTGCTAGAGACTTCTCATAGTCCTCACTCTCTGAAGGAAGCCATGGCAATTTGCTATCTGTTCCACATAATGTATTTCTGGTAAGGGCTTGGAGGAGGAGTGTGTCTCATGGCTCAAGTGCCACTCTGTGCTTAATGACCACATAGGGCGGCTGTCCCACCCCTGAGTGCCTCCTCCGCCAACTGGCTGCCTCCTCCTCCAATGGGCTGTCTGTCCAGCGGCCAGCCAATCACCTTCCATCCCCCACCTCTGACCACCCTCCTTCCACTTCCCTCCGAGGCTCAGAGGCTGCAGATTCCTGCCACATGAGAGCTGCTCCTGCCTGTGAGTTCTCTACCAGCTGCCTGCAACATTTCCAGGTCCTGGGGGGAGGGAGAGGCCATCCACAGAGTTCTTCCACCCCCCCCCCCCAAACTAGCACCCATTGTATTCCTGAATGCAACGGGCTTGGCCCATAGTAAAATTAATAAAGGTAGGCACACTGTAATTGTAGACACAACCTATTTAGTGTGAGCTACTGGAGAGGAAGGTATGGAGGCTCAAACGCACTAAAATCGCCTGCCTTGTCCCGCCCTTGCACCTGCCTCCCTCTCCCTTGTTCCCAGGGATGGGAATTTCTTTTTAGAAGGTCTAACATCCTGGAGCAACGAATAGGTGGACAAGTATGCAGGCGATGCCAGAAATAACCCCCCCCCCCCAAAGTTGTTACACAAACCATGCTTCTCTAAAGTCCTCCCCCCAAAAAAAGAATTCAGGAATGAGATTAATTTTTTTAATATCAAAACTTGTGATTCCATAAGGGGTGGCGTTCAAAAAGAACTATGCCTCTATGATTAGACGCGCAGGCATTTAAACTGAGAACTATACATTTTTAAATTAAAAAATTAGTGGGCATCATGGGTCCTTTAAACCAAGGCGAAAGGGGACTGGCTGCCTGGTTTGATGACAGGTGGACGAGAGTCATGTGTAAAGTGCGTTGTTCTCTTCTCCCATTTCCAGCAGGTGATGTGGAGGGTGAGAAGCGCGAAAAGGTGGCAGACAAGAGTGAGACAACAAAAAGGTAAGGAGGGGCTGGGAGGTGCGATAATGTTTAGCGCTGCCATTTAGCTGGCGTAATGCTATTTTTCCCGATGTGCGGAAATGCCCTTGGTTACATTGGGTAGAATAACAGAGCAGTCCGTGAGTGGTGGTAGCTCCGAGGTAAATGAGCCACACTAAATAAAATATTTGTTTCCTCTTAAAGACAGAGCTTATTTAGAAGCATAACATCATAATGGTTTCAGAAAGTTTATACCTTTAATGGTTTCTGATAGGTACAGTTCTTCTTTCTCTCAAGTTCCTTAAATAGACTGAGCCATAATGCTTAATTTCCTAAATTCCCACCTAGGCTCATAACGTCAACACAGAACCTTTTCACTATGGCAACATACATATAAAATCCCACATTAAATTAAACAATAGAAATAAAACACACAATCTTTTCCTATGAAAACACCACGATCATCAAGACCTGTCCTGGCTGTCTGCTACTGTGTTGCACCCCCCCATGAAAGCCATCTAGTAAGAATTTCCTACTAGGATCTAGGACAGAGTATCCAACCTTTGGCTCTCCAGGGGCTCATGGGAACTGTAGTCCATTTGGAGAGTCACAGTTTGTTCACCCCTGATCTAGGAGATTCAGATTTGAGTCCCCATTCTGGAGGGTTTTGGACCAGTCACCTATGTTCAGTGTAACTTACTTCACAGGTAGCTGAGAAGATACAATGGAGGAAAGGAGAATGGTGTAAGCTGCTTTGGGTATCCATGGAGGAGAAAAATTGGATACAAATGAAGTAAATATTTAACAAGTATTGCTGAAGATGGAAGGCAGAAAGGATAGGTTGGGTGGGTAAGAATGAGAGAAGGAAACAAGGATATAAGGCAGGATATAGAAGGGACAAGAGGAAAGGGATATGGAGAAACCTGAGATGTCTTCATAAGGCCTTGAGTGTTCCCCAGGACCTCCCTGCATAACTGGGCCTGGACTGAGAACTAGTAGCATGCAACTAAGCCAGAATTGCTTACCCCAAAAGACTACCAGTGTAGGGAAGAAAGGGAAGCTGAAGACCCTGGGGCAGATAAAGGAAGGTTGGCTGGTGGGTAGAAAGAGAAGAAGAAAGCAGGAAAACAGAGATGCCACTGCGGTTGCTAGGGAAGGGAAAGAGGAAATAACACAGACAGGTTAAATGAGGGTTGCCATGTTTTGGGTGGTGAGTGGAGATTTCCAGGAACTACAGCTGGTCCTCACACAGAGATCAGTTCCCTTGGAGAAAATGGCTGTGTTGAAAGGTGGACTGTATAAATTATACTCTGCTGAGGTCCCTCCTCAAGCCCCACCTTCCAAGACTCCACCCACCCACCCCCAAAACTCCAGATATTTCCTAACCCATAGCTGGCAACAAACCACATGACCTCTGCAAATCCTTGCGGTTCTTCATCTATCTGTAATCCTTATAAGGGATGTCTCTATGAAGATGAGAATTCCGCCGAATGATCCCTGGCAGATCAGGAAGGGTTGCGGGTAGAAAAGGGGTTGAATGCAGCGTTACCTGGGTAGGGGGTGTTACTAGGAATGGAGCCTGGTAGGTCACATGATCAGCATGGCTGATGGAGTTGACCCCAAAAGGAAAGGGGTGTGGCTCAGGGGGAGCACCTTTGCATGCAGAGGGTCCCAGGTTCAATCTCCAGCATCTCCAGCTAAAACACTAAGGTAACAGGTGATGTGAAAGTCCTCTGAGGATCAGGAAAGCCACTGCCAGTTGGAGGAGACAAGGCCAATTTTGATCTATCATAGAATCATAGAGATGGATGGGTCCTCCAGGGTCATCTAGTCCAACCCCTTGAGAAATGCAGGAAACTCACAACTACCTGCCCACCCACAGTGACTCCAATTCTATGACCAGATGATTCCCCCCCCCCCCCAAAAAAAAAAAAACAGAATCCCTGGCCGGTCTCTGTACCTTCCTTGGCTAAACTGTAGCAGAATCCTTGGGCAGTCTGTACCAGACTGTACCTTCCTTACAGTCTTTTATAGTTTGAAGAGTTGTCAGTCTGCCATTAAACTATGAAGAAATGCATTTGCATGTGAACATTATCTAGAAGCTTCCTGGCACTTGTGCAGCAAAGGTTGTGTTGGGGTCCACTGAGGAAGCATTCATGAGCGACACACAGGATTTACTGGTTCCTCCTTTGGATTTTGGAATTTCCAGTGGCCTTCCTACAGCCTGCTAACATATTAATGTATTGTTTGTGCTTTCAAAGCATTTGATAAAAACTTTTCTTCCCATTGTTCCTATTCTTTTTCTTTACACAGGGGATTTTGTTTTTTTTATATGCATCTACAGAATCAGCATTTCTGTCAGATGGCTTTCTAGCCGCTGCTTAAAAACTTCCAAAGAAGGAGATCTGACTCAGTAGAAGACAGCTTCATATGAGCTAACAGCAAAATCCCCGTTTGAGCCAAACAGACCATATCCTTGGTTTTGGTCTTGTCTCTCCAGAAGTCACTCCTTCCCTTCAAAATGCTGAAAAGCTGCTAAAATCCTGAAACTTCAGGCTCAGGGGAGACCCTCGACATCCCTCTGTTTACCTTCATGTGGGAGTAGCGCAAGTGTGATATCTGAGCACAGCAAATAAACCTTTTCCCTGTTCCACTAGCCAGGCAATAATGCCCGGTTGCCTCGTTACAGCTTAGAATGTTCCATTACGAAACCTGGCACCTAATAACCAGCAAACTCCACCGGGGTTGCAGCCCGTGAGATGACTTGCCAGTTCTCTCATACCAGGGAAGTCATCTGCTAGGAATTCTTCTCTCACTGGCAGAGAGGAAATGCTGAGCACTCTGGAGACACAAATCGAGGGCCAACACAAAGGGGCAAAAACAGCGTGCAGTACAGCCCTCCCTTGATGGTGTCACTGCAGGCTGCAGGTGGGAGCTGGCTGAACATCAACTTATTGTGGTTTGTAGAATCCTAGAGTGGGAAGGGGCCACACGAGACATCTAGTCCCACCCCCTGCTCAATGCTCCAGCATCCAGGATAAGGATCTGTCCAGCTGCTGCCAAAGACGGCCAGTGAGGGGGAGCTCACTTATGGCAGTCGATTCCACTGCTGAACTACTCTGACTGAAAAATTTTCCTTTGATATCTAGTCAATACCAATCTACACGTAGATTAAACCCATTACTGCGGGTCATATCCTCTACTGCCAATAGGAACCTTTCCCTGTCCTCCCTGCCCTCCTCCATGTGACAACCTTTCAAATACTTAAAAGACAGCAATCCTGTCCCCTCTCAGCCTCCTCTTCTCCAGGCTGATCATTCCCAAGTCCTCACAGGCTTGGTCCCCAGAGGACCTGGATCACTCTCGTCTCTCTCCTCTGCACCCCCTCAATTTTGTCTACTTCAGTTTGAAGTGAGGCCTCCAAAACTGCACACAGGACTCCAGGAGGAGTCTGACCAATGCGGTATACAGTGAGACTATGACATCTCGTGGTTTTGATGTGATGCCTTGTTTACTGCTACATCACACTGTTTGTTCATATTTAGCTTACAGTACTCCAAGAGCACATTCACACGTACTAGTGTCTCTCCCATCCAGCATGCATGCTTCTCATTTATCCAGCATTTGTCTCCCACCAGTATGTATTCGATCACTTCTTAGCCTGCTTTTAGCCCCAATGCTGACAAAACGTGAATTCTGAAAAATGTCAATACAATTTAAATAATTCATTTAAAATTCTTTTAAACAAACTGAATACACCATTAGGCCCATTATGCACGGAGTGGAAGGCCTGCATTCGAGGTGGAATGGTGGCGGCTAAAATCACCAATTATGCATGCTGCAGGTGGCAACTGGGCGCAGAGTCAGAGTATGCTGCCGAAAAAGCCACGTTAGCAAGATGCGGAAGAAAGTGAAGCTTCCTGGGATCAGGGTGCAACCAGAAGCAGCTCCAGAGTAGCAGCGTGCATAATCGGATACTCTGGGTTTTGCCGCCATTGCGTCCCGTCCCGTGCGTAAGCGGTTTGCTTCGCTTCTTCCTCCTCTGCGTTCTCCATGCCACCGTTTCAGCGGCCGTGCATAATAGTCTTTAAACAAGCAGAGGAAACAAAAGGGCCCCAAATAATCATGATTTCTAATAGTCCACTCAGGCCAAAGGTGGCAAGCCCTGCATGTTGTATGCATTTCTTCTCTAACAGCCTGTTTGGCATTGCTGCCAGAAACAATGCTGATTAGGTACCTGACTGTAATATTTTAATTTCATTTGGTAACATTGAATCTCCCAACAGCTGTGGTGATGCCAGAATAACTGGGGCTGAACTATCCTGAACATTTATTATTTGAATATGCAGCTATTTCGGGTGGAAGGGAAGCATTGATCTGGCATGGTCTCTCCATGTGGGTGTTCCTATATTAATTGGCACAAAACACGGGATGATTCTGCCAGTCACTCGGAAATTTAGCCTCTAGAGACTAAGGGGAAAGAAAGACTTCTGTGCATGCTGACAACCTTGTAAAAGATACCTCCGTAAGGGAAATTAGGACCGTTTTTCTTTTTTTAACCAGGGACACGCACCTGAAAATAGGACCAATCCCCAGCGAATAGGGACAGTTGGAGTGTGCAGACGTCACGACCGGGAGGAAGAACATCTCTGATGGAGGGGGCGGGCATTCTGCATCTCAGTGGTAGCCCTGAGAGGGGTGGTGGTGGTGGTGGTTCAGAGCCCTCCTGCGCTGAAGAGTCACTCTGGGACAGGGGTGGGCAAACTGCGGCCCTCCAGATGTCCATGGACTACAATTCCCATGAGCCCCTGGCGGGGGCTCATGGGAATTGTAGTCCATGGACATCTGGAGGGCCGCAGTTTGCCCACCCCTGCTCTGGGACACGAAGGCTTCAGTGCAGCTTTTTAAATAGGTGTGTTAATATTTCATTTTGTTTCCGGCTTTTAACACAGGGCTTCGCTGCTGCAGGAATGCTTATGCAAGCAGCCAAGCAGGGAAACGGCAAGTGAGGACGCGCCCCGAACACGACCTTGCGCTGCAGAAAATCACACAGCTCTGCACAAAAAGGCACATGAGATAAACCAGGGATTAATTAATTAGCAGCCTGTTGGTTGGGACCGAATCCTCGTCATTGCAGCTGCTTCATTACCTAGAGGGCGTGGGGAACCCCGTCAGTGAGTAAACTGTCCCACAAAAACCCAGGGCTATTTCCTTCAGCCAAGGGGAAAGAAAGGCTAATGGCAAGAACGCCCACGGCTCCCCCCCCCCTGTATTTTAAAATGGATTTTAATTAAATGGAGTTGCCCGGAAGACTGTGAAGCAGCCACATGCATCCGTTCCCTAGCAAATAGGCTCAAGGTGACAGAAGCCCCCCACGTGGCTCTTTGTACCTTATGGCCGCCACCTTCACAAATGTCACCAGGGGCCTTTATAAAACCTCCAGCGCGACGTGAACATGATGTATGCCAACCATTTCCTTTTCAAGCAACAATCTCTCAAAGGTGGCTAGTAATTAAATTAATGGGGTTATTCAGTTAGAGCAGGGGTAGTCAAACTTCGGCCCTCCAGATGTCCGTGGACTACAAGTTGTAGTTGTGAATTGTAGCCGTGCTTAATTAATTTGCGACCGGTCTCAGCACACACGGGTTTCAGAACAGGCATCTGCTGAGGCATCAGCCATTCTGCTTCTAGACCAGGGGTAGTCAAACTGCGGCCCTCCAGATGTCCATGGACTACAATTCCCAGTAGCCCCCTGCCAGCGAACGCTGGCAGGGGGCTCCTGGGAATTGTAGTCCATGGACATCTGGAGGGCCGCAGTTTGACTACCCCTGTTCTAGACCATGGTTGCGATTTCAATGGTTGGAACAGGGACTGGGGCCTCGGGGGAGGCGTAGCACTGATAAGAGCGTCAGATGAATGAAGCTGATCTTGCAGATCCCCTATCAGATCCAAACAGTGGCTCCAGGCAAAGTTCTTCAAAAAAGAGGGAACGCTGACTAAACTTTCAGGGTGAAGATGGGAAATGCTGGTTTGAAAGCAGTGGAACTCTTCTGCAACCATCCACCTGGCATTCAGTCAAAAGGAATCTGTCTTCTCCAGGTGGGGTTGCCAGGCAACCCTGGGGAGACTGGGGGGGGGGGAGGAAACCATGCATGCATCACTATCACTGAGACGGTAGAATTTTGTCAATCTCCAATGACTTGCAAGATCCTAGGTCAATGAGGATGTGGCTTCTGGGTTTTAGCAGAAGTGGTGATTACACATACATATCTCTCCCCTCCCATTTCCGCCTGCCATTCATTTGAGCAGCAAACTGCTGAGTAGTTGCTTCCTTTGTTGTTTAGCTCATCTGAGGAGTGGCACAGCAGGGGCCTGCCAGGAGATGGCGGAGGAGCTGGCTGGCTGTAGCAGGTGAGTTGTCCAGCCTCTCTCAAGGACTGAGTTCCTAAATCTAAAGCACAATATTGATTGCCAGGCCACTGCGATGTCATCGAGAAATGACTATTACAATCCATCCCCAGGTCAGTTTTGCACTTGAACAAAGCTTCCTTAAAAAGGTAATTCATAAAATAATTAATAACAGAGTCAGCTCTGGTAGCTTTAGTCAATGACCTCTGACTTAATCTGCACAAAAGGCCATGCTTCTTGGTTGCTCCTCCAGGATCCATCTGCAGCTTTTGATAATGTGGATCATGCCATGCTATTAAAGCATCCGGAGGCAGAAGCAGAGTTTAAATAATTCCTCACAGATATAATGGAAGAGCTTCTCCGTTAGCGTCCTGTAACGCTTTGCCATCAGCAGTCTTTGAGGGCTATTACAAGCACATCCCTTCCAAAGATTTATGTTGTCTTTGTGGTAGAGAGGTGATAAGAGATGATATCCTATGTGCTGCTGTTCCGTAACCAGTGCAAAAGAGTGAGAGATCATGTAACTCTTGGCTACAGTACCAGCTGATTACCCTTTTAACCTTGCTGGATAAATACAGACAAAAGCAATAACACCCCCTTCACTCACTAGATTATCTCCACTGAGCTAATAAGACGGCAGGGTCAAAAACAAGGGGGAAGCCAAGGTGAAGAAGGCTATCCTTACCGGACAGCCCTGACTTCAGCCACAGGCCTGGCGGAAGGCTGCCATTTTGCAGGCCCTGCAGAACTCTGACAGCACCATCAGGGCCCAGATTTTGACTGGCAGGTCATTCTGCCAGGTTGGGGTCAGCCAAACGCACTGGCAGCAAAATCCACACCTTTATCACTTCCTGGATAAAGAAGGTTTTTTTTTTTTTCCATCCTGAATCCAATAAGAATATCCTCCCATAAAAGAAGATCTCTCCTTTGTGAGGAAGACTCACCCGACACTCCAAGAGTACATCCGGACAGCCAGTGGGGTGTCAAGGATGAGGTCAACACATTATCTTTTGCAACCTCACTGGCGGAAATGGAAGCTACGCCTAGGTTAATGGATAACTATTTGGTTGAATGTTCTGTGCCTCCCTCCCCCATCTGGACTAAGGATGAGCACAGCTGTTCTCAAGAATCCCTTGACAACTCATCCCTTAGGAAGGTGGGTGATTGTTTATCAACTGGGGGACATCTTGTGAATGCAACAGGAATATGCAGAAGGAGGCATGGCTAGGGATACAAGCAGCTACCGTGCCAAGGAATGTATGGATGGTAGAGAATAAGGAAGCAAAACAACACCAGGAGGTTGGAGAAGTACCTCTGGCTCCTTCAGGCAGCTCAGTGTCCAAGCACTAATAGATACCTCCGGCATACAAATAAATACAGTGCATATCTGTTCCTCTGTTCCTTTCTCCCTATGGGGAGGAGAAGGGGTGCCCAGGTGACTTGAGCATTCTCCCGAGCATTTAAAGGCTGAATTGGCCCATCTGCCTAGAAAACATGCCTGTTAAATCAGCATTCATGTAGCTTTGGCTCAAGATCAATTCAAAATGGATTCAAACCCCTCAACAAAGACTGTGTTTCTGCAAATGACAACCTTTAATGTAGCGGCATGAGAACTAATAAGCAGAAGCACAACAGAAGACCATAACTCAGGGGTAGTCAAACTGCGGCCCTCCAGATGTCCATGGACTACAATTCCCATGAGCCCCTGCCAGCATTCGCTGGCAGGGGCACATGGGAATTGTAGTCCATGGACATCTGGAGGGCCACAGTTTGACTACCACTTGCTGCAAGAATCCAAGCAAACACGCTGATTCCAGTGAGAACTGCTAAATCCAAAACAGTCTGCTTAAGGTGGTGGGGCATTCCTTTCTGCTGAAAGACAAAAACTTTACTCTAAAAAACCCTGGCGGTATTTCAAGCAGAAAGCTTGCTGCTGATTCACGTTCTGGATTGGCTGATTGGTTTTTAAACCTTCTGATTAATTTTAAAGGCTGCTTCATATTTTCCCTTCTACACTCTCCGCCGCCCCGAGACCTTTTGTGGGAAAACGAACTAAGATCATTCTGAATAGTCCAAGCAGTAAATATACACTCCGTATAGAAGAAAATGGCGACTCACACAGAAAGCGTGCAAGAATACTGCTCCGTGCCACCGTTCCTCGTTTGTGAAGATGTCGCTCGGGAATTCATGGAGGGCTGAGGACAAACAGGAGAAGAGTCAACAACAACAACAACAACAACAACAACAACCACCTTTATTGGCATAAAAATAAGATAAATCAGAATACAGTCAATTAGTTGTTACGTTCACGCAGCTTAATTGCCATTTGTAAGAATTTAGTCACTTTATCAATTGTATCTGGGTCCTGATTGGAGAGAAGGAATTGTTCCTTACATTTATCAGAGTAGCCAATATATTTAACTAGGAGTGAACTTTAGCCCGAATGGCATTGTGTATGGGACAGTAAAAAAAGACACGCTGTATGGCTTCTATAGAACCTTGTTTACATGGGCAGTGTCTCTGTATGTAAGGAATCTTCTGAAATCTCCCCGCCATAACTGCTGATGGGAGGATGTTAAACCTGGCAAGCATAAAAGCCCTGAGTTGTTGGGAAATAACAAGGTGAGAGAAATAGAATGCTAATTTATCGGACTGTGGAGAAATACCTAAAAAAAGTGGAGAGCACGTTTTTCTAGCTGCTTCATTCAGCATTTGAAATTCAACATCTAATATTCTGTGTTTTAGAGAAGAGTCAAGCCACTGGAAACAGACCATTCACATCGTCAACACACCCTAATGAAATGAGCCAAGTGCGACTATAGGTCGGTGATCCCTGTGTGGTCCCCTGCTGTGGACACCATTCTGTTCTTTCTTCTTACTTTTAATTTACTTCGTCTCTCCACAGGCCATTTAAAGCCTTCAGTGTTCTGTTCCAAGATCAGGGCAGAATTGAGAGACCGTTTCCCTCACTAAACCCGTAGTAATAAAAAAGGTCTTGTGGCACTTTAAAGGCTAACCAGATTTATTCAGGTGGATCCAAAGGCACCTTTAAGATCAACAAAGTTTTATTCAAGGTGTGAGCTTTTGTGTGCTGCCTACTTCCTCAGACAATGGAGCAGGGATCACAAGAGTGCAGAATTAGAAGTGTCTCAGTGTATGAGCTCATGTTGTGATCACTGGTGTTGCTGGGTCCCAGGACAGTGTGTGCCGGTGAGACCCATCATGGGACAGCAGTTAGAACATCAGACTAGAATCTAGGAGAGAAAGTTAAGAGTAGCCCATGATACATACAAAGTATAACAAATTGAAAACCAAAATTGATTGTGTGAAACAAGGCCACAATGAATAAATTCTCACAATTATTTATGGTACAATTTTCCGATCTGATGCTGTGGAGATGGAAGTCCTGAATACATGGTAAAAATATAGGCTCCGCATATATTCATATTGGATGATGACCATTTGCTCTGCTGGAACGTCACCTCTTAAATAGGGCCGAATCCTGAGATAGCCCTCTGGGTCATGTTCTTTCTCAAGTGAGGCAGACTCAGTTACGAAGCAGGAAGGTTGGCTGTCCTGTATTTCCTATAAGGTAGCACTTCACCACCTCTGAACTGTTCCCAAGCCACCCAAGACCCAGAGGCAGTTTGGGAGTCTATCAGGGAGTTTAAAAGGTGCATCAGCCCTCTCCAGAGCAGAGACCTCAGCAAAAGACATGGGCAGAGTGACAAAGACGACAAGAAATGGACAAGTATTCAAGAAACGGACGAGTATTAAAAATATTTTGATTATTATTAAATGTGCACAAAAACAAGTTTAATGCTAACATTGAATGAAAATGTTCCTCTTTACAGGTTTATACAGGCTAATTCATGAATAGCAGGAGCAATTCACACACATTTAGAGTGAATCCTTTACTCTTGAATGGAGCTTGTTTCAATTTCTGTTCTTAGCAATCTTGAGCATGTTTACATTAAAGTAAGTACCATTTTATTCAACCATTTACTCTCAGGGAAGTGGTCTTAGGACTGCAGCCATACTATCATGTACCTTCTGACCGGTTTTGGAGATGGTTCGTCTTCCCTTCTGCTGTTTGTAGTTCTGCCAGCTGAATGTAGCATGCAATCCAGAGATAGGAGCCATACGCAGGCAAAATAGATCATAGAATCATAGAATCATAGAGTTGGAAGGGGCCATACAGGCCATGTAGTCCAGCCCCCTGCTCAACGCAGGATCCGCCCTAAGCATCCTAAAGCATCCAAGAAAAGTGTGTATCCAACCTTTGCTTGAAGACTGCCAGTGAGGGGGAGTTCACCACCTCCTTAGGCAGCCTATTCTACTGCTGAACTACTCTGACTGTGAATTTTTTTCCTTGATATCTAGCCTATATCGTTGTACTTGTAGTTTAAACCCATTACTGCATATCCTCTCCTCTGCAGCCAACAGAAACAGCATCCTGCCCTCCTCCAAGTGACAACCTTTCAAATACTTAAAGAGGGCTATCATGTCCCCTCTCAACCTCCTTTTCTCCAGGCTGAACATTCCCAAGTCCCTCAACCTATCTTCATAGGGCTTGGTCTTTGGCCCCAGATCATCTTCGTCGCTCTCCTCTGTACCCTTTCAATTTTATCTACGTTTCTACAAACCTCAGACCGCAGGTTTGCAGAAAAATCTGAAGTTAAAAAAATACATTTGGAAATTAGAACCCCCCAAATGATAAAAGGTGCTCCTGTAGCTTTAAGAAAGGGAAGCCCTCAGTGGCCTTGCTTGGCAACCACAGCAGTTCTAGAGTTCCTTCCTGACTTGGTTTCTTTCCAGGCTCTCAGGTCCTTCACATTGCCTGCTGCCAGATCTTCTAACTGGAAACGCTGGGGAATGAACCAGGGACCTTCTGCATGCCAAGCAGATGCTCTACCCCTGAGTCACTGCCCCTCTAAATGATAAAATATATTCATAGATAATAAATACAGCTGAAGATGGGGCAGATAAAAGGCAGATTGGTGAGTGGATGGGGAGAAGAAATCCAGTAAAAGTGAGGACATGAGGCAGACAGGAACAGTGAAGAGAAATGAGGTGCCCTTTGAAGTCCTTCCAGGTTCTCCAAGGGGCAACTGGGCCTGACTCGGTGGCCAGCAGCATGCAACTGAGTCACTGTTTTCCAAGGACAGAGGCTGACAGGGAAAGCTGAAGATGGGGAGGACATGCAAGCAGTCTGGCTGGTAGGCAGGAGGGAGAGGCAGACACAAGTGCCCTCAAGATGTAACTGACTTATGGCAATCCCAGCAAGCGGCTTTCCGTCTGAGCAACAAGCATAGGTGGTTTGCCAGTGCACTGGCAGGGGCTTGTGGGAATTGCAGTCTACGGACATCTGAAGAGCCACAGTTTGGCCACCCCTGCAAGGTTTGGGGGGAAGGGAAAAGGGATAGTGGGGAAAGGAGAAACAAAATGCCCCAAGTCCTTGCAGGTTCCCATTCGTTAGATTATATTATCCTCCTGTCACTACAGTTAAAGATAACGGTCAATCAGAAATCAACACAAATACTTTCACAACTCACAAAGATAATAAAATGCATTGATTGAATAAGAGGAAAAATGCTTTCTTTTTATTTCGAAAGCTATGGGCACAAAGACATTCCTAAGTGAAGCCAGAATTTTGATAAGAAAATCAGGAAATCATATCTCTGACTCCTTTCTTCCTTTCCTTTATAATGTTCTTTGGCTTTAAGCCTTAAAACATTATATCTTATCACATGTGAGAATCATAAGAGTTTATTCATTTTAATTTTATGTTGAGTTGCCAAGAGATAGGATGCCAGTGACCTAGTAGTATCTGCGTCCACATCCCGAAACAGAAAGGCTAGATCTTGATTTACATTTATAAACTTGTTCTTCTCCAGCAGTTGGTTTATCCATCTTCCTCTCTCCTCCTTGAAGCTGGAGCATTCAAAAACTAGGTGAGCCAGACTACCTCTCTTTCCCGTGTTACAAAAACGGCTCCATTTTGAAAAAGGGATTCCCAGATAGCAGCTTTTCATTTCCGGGGTCATAACAGCATTTGATCTGGCATCCAAAAAACCCCCTTGATATCGGTGTATGGTCATAGATTTTAAAGATGCTAGTAATATAGCAGGGGGTTCAATTCCATTAAATGCCAAAGAATATATCTGTCTTGCTTGTTGGTTTGTACTTCTAAAATCCAATATCACTAGTTCTTTTTTGACCTTCCAAAATGTTGTTCTTTCACTCTCCAATTAAGATAACAAAACTGGAGAAAAAACAAGTTGATTCAGTCTCTGGTTGACCAACTTTCCACATTGACTTTGAGAAGGATCATCTTTTAACCCACGTTCAGTTCTGTTGCTGAAGAGAATCTTGATTCTGAGCCTCAAAATGTCCAGCTAAGCAGCTGATTCCAAGAGAGAATTGCAGATTCCTGATGGGTGGCTATGTCAGATGTACATTTTGGTGACCTAGTGGTTTCCCTCAAACGTATCTGGATGAATGAATCAACAATCTCTGAGACACCTTCTACCCATACACCTGCTTCATAAGTATTGCTTGGTTTATTTTACCCCAGGAAATATTTTTTGGGGGTGGGGAAATGTGTCAGAGCATTTAGATATGGGGTTATTTTATTTGAAATAGATTGGAATTGATCTTCCAAAGGTACATTTGGGGTATATAACACGTTGAAATATCTAAAGACTTCTCCAATACTGGCATTGGCCAATTTCCAATCTTTTTCCTTCAGATGGCAACTTCTTGCAAAGAATACGGCTCCTGACTTGTCACCATTTCTAGCTGCAATGCCTCAGTTCTCCGGCTTCATAATTTCCACCACAAAATGCCTCTTCTTCTCTCATGGCAACCAATGGGCTCACGTCCCCAGTGGAGAAAAGGGACTTGAATGTAGAAAGGAAGCAACGGTGTTTTTGATCCACGGACAACAGCAGCCTTTTGATCACAAACGGTTTGATCCCGAGAGAACAGATTTCTGACTTTAAAAAAGAAAACGAGATCAAACGCCTCTGTGGTTTACCATCCTCTTTCCAGAAGTGGCCAGCTGGGCCCCTCTGGATGTTTTGAAGCAGAAGGGTCAAAGATTTTGCTATTGGTACTCTGCATCTGTAGCAGGCTTTCTCAACCAGGGCTTTGTGTAACCCTGGGGTTTCTTGACAGCTCTGGAAGGGTTTCTGGAAAGGATGCGAGTTCATTGAATTTTTCCGTATTTTAAAAACTTGTTAAACATTGATTGGATGATATGACTATATATGGTCATGTTGACCTGCTCCCCCCCCCCATGGCAAATGATAGGCCTGGAGGAGGTGGGAAGGGGAGGGGCCCCAGGTGGGCGTGTCCACAGCTCTGCTTCCCAACCATCTTCTGCACAGTCGTGCCACTTCTGGGGTTTCTCGAAGCAAGGCCTGAAGAATGTTTCAGGGGAAAGGCTGATCTATAGGGTCCAATGCCTCTCCATACCAGTTATCAGTCACTGAATTTATTTTATTACCTCATTTATGCCCTGACTTTCTCCCTTCCTCCTTTTTATCCTCAGGACAACCCTGTGAGGTAGGTTAGGCAGAGAGTGCATGAGAGTGCTGGTTCAGAGTGATCTGAACCAGTATCTTGCAGATCTTTGTCCAACACTCTAGCCCAGGGGTGGGCAATCTGTGGCCCTCCAGATGTCCATGGACTACAATTCCCATGAGCCCCTGCCACAGTTTGCCCTTCCCTGCTCTAGCCCCTACCCCTTCCCGACTGATGTATCCCATGAGTCAGTCTCCTCTGATGTCACCCGGTTTCAGACATGGCTGATGCATTGGGGGAATCACTGATGTGATCTGAACCTCATGCCACAGGAAGTGGTGGTGGCTACGAGCACAGACACCTTCAAGAGGGGGCTGGAGAAACACACGGAGCAAAGGTCCATCGGTGGCTCTTAGCCACAAGGTCTAGACTGAAAACTCTGACTGGGGCAGTGATGCTCTGTCTTCTTGGTGCTTGGCGGGGGGGGGGGGCACAGGGGGAAGGGCTTCTGGAGTTCTGGTCCCTCTGGTGGATCTCCTGATGGACCCTTGGGTTTGGCCACTGTGTGACTCAGAATGTTGGACTGGATGGGCCACTAGCCTGATCCAACATGGCTCCTCTTATGTTCTTACATTTAACTGGAGAATCCACTGTGCTATCCTAAACAGATTCAAAATGGTTTGGTCTGAAGTAGCACAATAAAATCAGAGTCCAGTAGGACCTTTAAGACCACTCGAAAGCTCACGCCTTGAATAAATCTTTGCTGGTCTTAAAGGTGCTACTGGACTCTGATTTTATTATCCTAAGCAGAGTTATGTCCTTCCGTGCCCACTGACTTCAGTGGCTTTAGAGAGGTATAACTCTGCACAGGCTTCCACTGCCAGAGCATTTGTGCTCTTGAGAAGGAGAGGGGGGGAAATTCTCTCTCTCAGCTTTTTCCGCACAATGCAAAACCTCTGTAAACATCTATCATATCCCTCCCGTCTGCTGTCATTTTAATACATCAGGGAAGGAAAGCAAACTCATGTGCCCTTCCTCATGGGGAAGGTGCTCCAGATCTTTACTATTTTGGTTGACCTTGCCCATTTTCATAGCAAAGGAAGTGCACGCCATTTGCTGGGAAATACAATATACTCAGATCAATGGTGAGACTGGCTTATACTTTATTAAACTGTTAATTCGTAAAATTACAAACTAGGCACAGAGGGCAATTGCGCAAGGCGACAGACCCAGCGTGTCCTCAGACTGTAATCTATACGGTAGAAAAACACATCCAACGGGTTTCCCGGGTTATGCAACGACAGGCAGGAGAGAAGGCTGTTTGTTAATCAAAAGACATCGGGTGTCGTCCAATCAAACCCTGTTACACGGAGGCAGTAAGTGGGCTCATGAGCACATCAAGGCTGACATCTGTTTCTGTGGTGAGCATGGCACGCAGGCACGAACGGCAGACTGACTCCAAAGCCAGGCACTTGGGAAGCCAATTCTCCCAGAATAACACAACGTGGGATTCTGCTGAGCCTCAAAACAAGCTGCAGGTCGAGATGCTCCCCAGCCCAAATAATCCCACATTGCAATTGTCCAGGCCAGGGGTAGTCAAACTGCAGCCCCCCAGATGTCCATGGACTACAATTCCCATGAGCCCCTGCCAGCGTTCGCTGGCAGGGGCTCATAGGAATTGTAGTCCTTGGACATCTGGAGGGCTGCAGTTTGACTACCCCTGGTCCAGGCTTTGTGCGCCAGCCAATTCAAGTGCAGATGTAATGTAACGGTTCTGTTTAAAGTACAGATTCCTCCAGACTCCCAGCCTCACTGGCAAAAGGTGCAACTCTGAGCCGTTCTCATTGGTTGCCGAGTGCCCACCTAAACCTACCCATGATGCTGCCCTACCAGCCTCACATCCTCAACCTAACCCCCTTCGCAGGGCTGTTGTGAGGGTACAACGGAGGAGTGTATGTCCCCAGTGGTGTAAAGCAGTGGTCCCCAACCCCCGGTCCGAGGACCATTACCGGTCCGTAGATCAGTCAGTACCGGGCCGCAGCTCCTCCTCGTCCTCTTCCCTGGCTGCTGCCTCAGGGGCTGCCCAGCCATTCTGCACTTTGGTGCTGTCTGGCAGCTGCCATGGCTGGGGCTCCCCCTCAACGTGGCACTGTGCAGCTGCTGCTGGCAGCACTTCCCAGTGGGTGGCGGGAAGTCAGGGGCGCCAGCGGGAAAGCAAGTGGAGCAGGGGCTCGGGCAGCAGTGATGTCCCTTGGCAAAAGACTACCCTCCCCCCAGGCCTCAGTAAAATTGTCAAGCGTTGACCAGTCCCTGGTGATAAAAAGGTTGGGGACCAATGAGTGTAAAGGGCCTTGCATGTTAGAAAGAAAGCAACAGTATTGCTGATCCACAGGAAGCAACAGCGTTTTGATCACAAGGGTTTTGATCCTGAGATAAGAGCTTGGTGTAGTGGTTAGGAGTGTGGACCTCTAATCTGGTGAGCTGGGTTTGATTCCCTGCTCCTCCTCCACATGCAGCCAGCTGGGCAACCTTGGGCTTGCCACAGCACTGAGAATGCTGTTCTGACCGAGCAGTGATGTCAGGGCTCTCTCAGCCTCCCCTCCCGCACAGGGTATCTGTTGTGGGGAGAGGAAAGGGACGGCAAATATAAGCCACTTTGAGACTCCTTCAGGTAGAGAAAAGCAGCATATAAGAACCAATCCTTCTTCTTCTTCTCCTCCTGCACTTTGTGTGTGTGAGGCCCCACCTTCTTTGGCAGCCATTTTGTGTTTGCGCCCACCACCCTGCATGAGAATTCCTAAGTATGGAGACCCTATAAAAAGGCATGTCTTGGTCCTGTAGCACAAGGTGATTGGCGCAGCACTCTGCTTGAGGGAAATTTCCACAGAAGGCACAGAGGTGATTTTGCCAGGAGCTGGCTTGGCATATAAATGAGGGAATTCAATCAGAGTTAAGTTCACCTGGCAATCAAGCTCCTGCTTGAGGTTCTCAGAAAGCCTAATCTGCTACGGGCTGAAGTGCCTCCTGAGCAACAGAACAGATTCCTGCACCCAGCCAGGAGAGAACTGACATGGAAGTACAGCTTTGCAAGGGGAAGGAACACCAGCAACGGTCCCAGAACGTTCCAGGGATGCTGTCCAGTTGCCAACTCTCATGTCCAGTCTATTTTATTTACTTTACAAGCATTAAAGCCCATTGTGTGCAAAAAAAAAAAAGGGCTCCAAGTAGTAATCAACCACCAAAGCCCTACACACACACACAGTGTCTTGAAGGCCTTCTGGAAGCCATCTGAATATCACAGATTCCCACTGGAAGCTGGTTTCACATCCTAAGGACAGCAACAGAGTGTGCTAGTTCAGCTATGGCTCAACTTAGTGCTAGACATGTGCATTCAACTTCCGTTGTGGTGGGGCAAAGAGATTCTCTGTTCTTGTCTTCCCCCCCCCCCTCACCGTTGGAAATAATGGCAGTTGGATGAGGGTACCCTCTTTGGGTGTTCACAGAATCGGATCCCCCTGGTACAATCTTTTTGAAACTTGGAGGTTCTTCTGAAGAGAGAAGTCGCCAAACAATAAATAAGCAGGTCCAGTACTTCCCGCCACCCTCCCACTCACCAAACCCCTCGCTCTTCCCTCACTCCCCCAGTCCTGCCACTGCTGCCGCTCAGAAGACTCCCCTGCCTCTCCCCCTCCCTTGTCCCTGTGTCGCACTGTTCTCCACGTGGCAGATGGCCCAACAAACAAAATAGTGGTCATTGGAAACTGCCCACTGAGAGGTCAACGTCTTGCTTGTGACAGGAAGTAATGGAGCTGGTGAGGGTAGCTCTATTTAGAGCCTGACACTGATTATCAACCAGGTTGACTGACGTAGTATCAGAAGTGTAGATTCCATGGACTACAATTCCCAAGAGCCCCCTGCCAGCATTCGCTGGCAGGGGGCTCTTGGGAATTGTAGTCCATGGACATCTGGAGGGCCGCAGTTTGACTACCCCTGATCTAGATAATCTACTCAGGAGCATCTGATGTTCTTTAGCCACAACCTGCTCAGCTGTGGTTTAACTAAGGTTGGGCGCTTTGGTATCTGAAGTGGCCATTTGCACCCAAAGCAGCCTTGGGGGGGGAGGTGTGAGTGCCGGTGTGCCGGTAGGCAAACGCACACAGAGACAGCCTGCATGTGTGTGCCTGCCAGTGTGCCAACGCCCAAGCCGAGCCTCCCCCCCCCCCCCCGCGTTGCAGCGTTGCCTGCTTCGGGTGTGAACGGCCACTTTGGACGCCGAAGTGCCCAACCCTAGGTTTAACCCTAACTGCTAAAAAGTAAATATGTACTGGAAATATTTATGGAGGCAGTGACATTATTGCAGGGTCAATTACATTGCTGTAGATAGTTGCTCAGAGAAACCTAAGAACGCCGAATAGGAGAGGTGGTCAGGGCCCAGGCTGAGGCATATTGCACCGGCCATCTCTGAGAGCCAGCTGTTCCATCTACATGCAACAATAAGTCCTTCTGAGCAGCCCTTTCTCTCCTGGCCTTTGATCCCCAGACTCAAGTTGCTAGGCAGAATGTTTGCCAAGCTTGGACTTGCCATCTGCCTGCTCAGACTGGGCCATTTGTCAGCCTCTGGGGACAGGTTTCAGACGTGGGCCTCCAGCTTGGCTCACCTGGCTTAACTTCCTGGAACTTGACTTGTCTGCCAAACTAGATCCTTGTGCCTACCACGGGGGTGCCACCACCATCATAAAGAGGTTTAAATATGCGGGGAGGCCGAATCTGGCCCTCAGTGTGGTGGCTTGTCCTTTTCCAGTGCCAAAACAGATCCCCACCACATTTTTAAACCACACAGAATGCCTGTGGAGTCCCCATGACAGACATGTGGAAAGCATCACGTGTAGTTCGGCCCTGAGTCTGCCTGGTCACTTGGAAAGAAAACAAGGACGGAGTTTCGGGGTGTGGCTGTGGAGGCCTGCTTTTAAACAACAGTGGAGCAAACAGGCAGACTAGCTGAAGTTCATCCCTACTTCACACCACTACACACTGTCCACTGATATCAGCATGTTTCTCCCAACCTAGCTCTGACTCCAAAAGTCAACTGAGTGCAGCTAGGTCAGGTGGGGGGCAGGTTCCATTCCTCTAGTTCTTGTGTTCTGCTTTAAAAATAGACTCTCCCCATGCTTGGAGATCCTGGGAAAGGAGAACAAGTTCACACATCAATGTTTCACTTCCCCCCACCAGCATGACAAGTGAACCTATTAAAAGCCTGTTCAACAGGGCTCCTTTCTCCTTTCAGTCTGAGACGTGGCAGAGAACATCTACAGGCGAGAAGTTCAGTCCCTGCAGATTTCATCCCACTTGGATGATGGGGGAAAGCCAGAATTTGCTTACCACTGAAAACAACAGAAGCATAGTGCCTTTGATCACTGTCACAGACAGTTTTATTTCTCCCTTGTTTGTGTGAACAACAACTGAATTTCAAGGGGATTGATTGGCTGTTTTGGCAAAGAATTATCATTGGCTGTATTTGGATTTGTGACACAGTTTGTAACAGAATTAATTTTGGCTATATAATCCCATAGTCTGACGAAGAGTGCTTGCACTCGAAAGCTCATGCCCTGAATAAACCTTTCTTGGTCTTAAAGGTGCTACTGGACTCTGATTTTATAGTGCTGGAGGGAATCTCGCCATCTAGTCCCACCCTCCCTGCACAATGCATGAAATCCACAAGTATCTTCCCTCCTCACACCCCAATGACCCCTGCTGTATGTCCAGAAGAAAGCAAAAAAAGCCTCTGGGACCCCTGGGACAATTTGGGACAAATTTCTTCCTGACCCCAAAGTGTGGATCGTCATTACCTTGGCCACATAAGAAAGAAGAGCAGGGTTTTACAGTCTGCTTTTCTCTAAGCAGCTTACCCCCTCCATCCCTTCCTCTCCCTACCCTTGTAAGATAGGTGAGGCAGAGAGAGATCTGAGAGCAGCGAGGCTGGCCCGAGGTCACCCAGCAAACCTCCTGTGGAGGAGGAGGGGGAATCAAGCTCCAGATCAGAGTTTGCCCTCTTGACCACATCACCAAGCTGGCCATGAGAGCCAAGCAGGGTGTTCATTCCTCCCTGCCCTCCTTCTCATGGACTGTCTAAATTTGCAGAATCAGCATGAATTAATAATGACAAATAAAAAATGACGAATGACTAATTAATTCTTTAAAGAAGGAGTGTTTCCCTCGATAAGAAATTAAACAGCCACATACCTCTGTAAATACTGAGGCTATTCAACTAGAGTCCCCTTTAATCTAAATCTAGAAGGGCTAAATTAATATCTGAAATTAAATTAGCACTTGAAGTAAAGGGCAGCCTGAGAAGGAGAGGCATCTCAGCAGCTCCCTTTCAGCTAGACCTCTTGCTAACTAGAGGCTGACTCAGTCGTCCTCCTGTACTGGTCAGTGTGATTGGCTCGTGTTTGAGTGTGTGTGTGTGTGTGTAGGAGCATGGAGTTTTGAGCCCCAGCTATTTACTTAGGGCTCCTAGGAGTACGCGATGCTCTCCAAGGTAGCAGGCTCTGCTCCAGCAATGACACATTTCGGCTCTAGTGGCAAAGTGTCTGGAATAAGGGAATAAACAGGCAAATTCAGCAGATATGCGAGTTCAGCAGCAGGGTGAAGAAGCCAGGGCACTAGTCTCTCCAAATCCCGAAAAGGGGAAGTACACATTGCACAAACAAATTTACATAAATAGAAAGTTTTATTAAGAAGGAAGATAAATAATAAAAACACTAAAAAAGTAAAAGGCAATTATGAAGGTAAGAATGCCAGCCATGGGTTGGGGGCTCTGCAGGGTATTGCACTGAGTGTATCATGTATGACCATTTGCTACCTAGACAAAAGTCACGGGCATGTGCTTGGTGCAAGAAGCTTCTGGTTCTCCAGTGAATAATTGTGCACCCTTGAGATCAAGGTGGCTGACCTGGAGAAGCAGAGATGTTCACTTTGGCACACGGGTAAGACTCTCATAGACAGTTAGATGTGTCCCACTCTGAGAATGTGTCCCACTCTGAGTGTCCCACTCACTGTCAGGGAGCAAGAGGGTCAAGGAGAAGCGGCACAATTTGCTGATGGTAAGAACCATTCTTCACTTGGTGAACAGGTATCCATTCACACCAAGGAACCATCCCTGGGCATGGAGAGAGAGAGGAGGTCTAAATAAGCTGATAGACAGCAGTCATGGTACATGTTGGCAGCAACGGTATGGGGAAGTGTGGTCCAGGAGGAAAAATTTAGACTGCTAGGAATGAGACTCAAGGACAGGATCTCCAGGTAGCCTTCTCAGAAGTGTTGCCTGTTCCACACATGGGGCCCACTAGGTAGGCACAACTAGGAGTCTCGATGCATGGATGTGGGAGTCTGATATGCACTGAGATGCTTTTTGGAACAAAAAAAAAAAAGACAGACTCCCCTTGTCCTGAGAAGGTCACATGAAAAAGACTGCAGGCTTAATGTATCTAGGGAATTACAGATGTTTATATGCAAATTATTATTATTATTATTATTATTATTATTATTATTATTATTATTATTATTACTATTACTATTATTATTATTATATTTCTAGCCCGCCACTCCCCCGAGGCTTGCGGCAGGTAGCAACATGTAAAACCCCCATAAAATCCCTAGTACAGGGGTAGTCAAACTGCGGCCCTCCAGATGTCCATGGACTACAATTCCCAGGAGCCCCTGCCAGCATTCGCTGGCAGGGGCTCCTGGGAATTGTAGTCCATGGACATCTGGAGGGCCGCAGTTTGACTACCCCTGCTCTAGTACATAAAACACCTAAAACAATCCCCAACCCCCCCCGACCCTCCCTACCTGATGGCGGCGGAACTATCCGAAAAACCAGGGGTCATTGCTGATGTAGATGTAAATTCCAGAAGTCTTTAAGGTAAAGCGGGGAGCTGAAATGATTAGGTCATTTCCACACAGCTGTGAAAATACGTTATGCCAGGCGAATGGCGTAACACTAAATATCATTGCGCCTCCCAGGCCCTCCTCACCGTTGTCCTGTCCCGCTCTTGTTGGCAGCTTTTTCGCACTCCTCTCCCTCCACATCGCCTGCTTGAAATAGCGGAAGAGAGCAACGCGGTTTATACACGACTCTCTGCAAGGATATTGGTTTTTATGTGCTAACTATCGCCCAGAAGGGCCATACATCCTCTTCATTTTATTTTATTGCTTATTATTTCAGATAATAGAACTGAATCGGGATTGTAGTGTAACTATGTATAGCAGGATGTGATGTAATTTAGAATGGGAGATAGAAATTTAATTCTCAGGTCTGGGGACAGAACTCTCCATGCTTGGATGGAGACAGATTGAGCATTGTCACGGGTTCTCTCTTAATGACTCCCAGGTTCCACAACAGGGAAGGCATCTGTCCCTTAGCCTGTGATCTTGTCATTTTCATTTCCTTTACAATGTTTCTTTTACCCAGAACTGAACCCAAACAAAAGATGACCTTATAAACTTAGCCTGTTATTCCTGTAAAGCCCTGTATCTGGTAAACATCTTCATTAAGCTGTGTACTAATCTAAGGCTGACTTTTTCCTTATAGATATGGTCTGGTAACTTTCATTTCATTGTCTGATGAAGCGTGCTGGGCACGTTAGAGCGTAAAACGTGAATAAACTTCACTGGTCTTAAAGGTGCCACTGGACTAAAAAGAATTTCTACTATTTCTGATCAACATGACTACCCACTTGAATCTCTCTGTGGGATACAGTGATTTGTAGTTGTTGTTAGCTGCGAAGTCATGTCTGACCCATCGCGACCCCATGGACAATGATCCTCCAGGCCTTCCTGTCCTCTACCATTCCATTTAAGTTTGCACTGACTGCTTCAGTGACTCCATCCAGCCCCCTCATTCTCTGTTGTCCCCTTATTCTTTTGCCCTCAATCGCTCCCAGCATTAGGCTCTTCTCCAGGGAGAACTTCCTTCTCATGAGGTGGCCAAAGTATTTAAGTTTCATCTTCAGGATCTGGCCTTCTAAGGAGCAGTCAGGGCTGATCTCCTCTAGGACTGACCGGTTTGTTCGCCTTGCAGTCCAAGGGACTCGCAAGAGTCTTCTCCAGCACCAGAGTTCAAAAGCCTCAATTCTTTGATGCTCGGCCTTCCTTATGGTCCAACTTTCACAGCCATACATTGCAACTGTGCAAAAAATCCACAGAACCACAGTATCAGCACACATGCATAAACTGGACCATTTTAAAAAGGGGCAATTTAAAAGGGTCAGTGAACTTGCTTTGGTGAAAGTGCATAATCCCCCCTAGATATACATTATATCAGAAGGATGGGGGGGAAGGGTCAGAGATGGAGTGTCTCTGTATGTCAGCGACAGTATGCAGTATAGTAAAACTGACAATATAAGAGAAACAGATTCCTTTACACAGAAATGCTATTTGTGGAAATATGCTGAAAAGGGAGTTTAACTCTGGGAGGTTGTTATTGCCCACCAGATTAAAGGTTTCAGGATTATTTAAAAACAGCAAAAGAATTAAGGAAAACAGCTAGAGAAAATAACTGTGTCAAAACGGCTGATTTTTAACTATCCTCACACTGATTGAACAGGTGTTCAAGTCAGAAGAAAGAGATTTAGTTTCTAGAAACTCTCAATTCCTGTGCCTTGGAGCAAATGGTCACCGATTCTACCGGGATGGGGTGGGGGAGGAGGGGAAGTGACTAGGGTTGTGCGCTTTGGATGCCGAAGCAGCCTGCGCCAGTGGTGTTGGCGGCGACCCAAAGGGGGTGGTAGGATTGCGCGCATGCTGGTGATCATGGAAGGCTGAGGTGGCCAGCGGTGCAGAGCCCCTCCCCTCCACACCACTGGCCGCCTCGGCCTTCCATGATTACCAGTGTGCGCACAACCCTATGACCCCCTTTGGGTTGCCGCCACCATCCTGGCCACAGGGGGTCGTGGCAGCAGAAGGGTTGAGAACTGCCGCTCCAGCCATTTACGTAGGGGGAAAAGGCAGTCTGGCCCATACTGACCCCCTCACACCATTTCCCCCTCATGTTTTGGGATCTACTTAGGCCCATGATCACAGCAAATCTCCCACAGCAAATTTCTTGTATGAAAGAGCTAGCTTCGTAAAGAAAATGCAAATTGCATGCCTCAAGGATTGCTAATTAGGCACCCCGGAGACAAAACCCAATTGGCTAAAGTTAATACTTAAATAACTGTCAGGTAGATAATAAAAAGTTAGGACTGGTTAGAAGGTAATTCCATCGAAGGCGGTAAGGAGATGTGTCCTCCAGTCAGTTCCCGCTCCAGCCCCCACACTTTGAAAAAACTGACTCGCAAACATTCTTGAAGGCGATGGACGCTGGCAGAAGCAGCTTTATGAGATTAAATTAACAGAAAAGACACACTAAACAGAAAAAATTGATTTGGTAATTAAAACAGACACGCAGTGATTAGAAGAGTTTCAGAAATTAAACCTGTTTGCAAGACCCGTTGCTCCAGTGTCATGAGCTATTCCCTGGATTCTGCTCTGTTTGGTTCCATTCTCCTTTGAAGTAATTTGAACCCAGCCCTTTTTTGATGCACATAAAATGGGTAAATTGTCAGAGTAAATATTACAACACATTCCACATGCCTATATTTGCTTGCATTTATGTTGGCTAGAGAGAGGCTTGGCCTGGAACGACTGGCTCTGGGACAAGGAAGGGGATCCAGAAACATGATCCAAGGTTTCCATGCTCCCTGCCAACCAATCCGATTCCAGGATATAGAAACAGACGTGTCTGAACAAAAAGAGCTACATAAATATTACCTCTCCACCACTGGAACAGATCAAAGTGTGTCATTCTTCCCTGTTATTAGGGAGGTCAGGGAGGGCAACGCTTTTAACATAAACCTGGAGTCGCTCAGCACATTTAAAAGGAATTACTCCACCGTGAAGAGAGACGCCTGTTACAGTTCATGGCTAGGACTGGAACCTGCGAGGTTTGCAAAGGCAGCCCTTTGCCATTTAGGGGGCCAATTATGCTGCCCTTTTAAAATCGTCTGCGCTCCTACAGGACTTATCGACTCCATTTAGGTACAAACTGCTCTGCTCACCCATATCCATACAAAGATGCCTCTACCACACAACTGGCTCGCACTGTTCTCCCCCCCCCCTCCCCGCTGCTGTGCTCTTACCCCAACGCTGTCACGGGTTCAGGGCCATTCTATATGCAGTGACATCCTCATGTCCGCCATGTCGCCATTTTAAAGGGGTTTCGAAAGGATGTGAAGGCCTGATCCTGAGATGCCCTTGTGCTCCCCTAGCCTCTGCCATGGCAGTGTTGGCACTTAGGGTTGGGTGGTTTGGCCGCCGAAGCAGCCGTTCCAGCCCGAAGCAGCCAGCGCCGTGGTGTGGGGGGCGGGAGGGGCGGCATGCCGCCCCTCCCGCCTCCCGCACCAGGGCGCTGGCTGCTTCGGGCTGGAACGGCTGCTTCGGCGGCCAAACCACCCAAACCTAATTCACAATTTGATGGTGAAAGGGGGGAAGGGCAAAAGCACCTCAGCCCACCACACTCCTGGCTCAATCAAGAACTGGTCATGATGGCATTTTTAAGTCACGTGGATATGGTGTTGGCATCTCCGTGGTGGACACGAAGACCAGCCCTGTTTCATTTGGCTCCCGAGCCCCCGTTCTTCAGCACCCACCGGTCAATGGACACAGACAGGGATCTGTAACTTCATGGTTCGTAACTTTGAATCTGCTACTCCCTGCCAAACATGCAACAGAATCATCAAACATCCACCAAACTGCGGGTCAAAACTGAGCACGTGAAAACAGCCCTCCTTAAAGTTATGCTTGATTCCTAGAGGCTTTGTGCCACATCTGGAGGGGGAAGCAATCTAGGGTCTCAGGTTTTGTTCTCAGGGCAAGGTGAGTAGTATAAAGTAGCCTTCCCCGCTGGTCATCCATTGCAGGTGGGGAGAAGGGGCTCCCTAACATCCAACCTCCCTCTCACTTGCCACTAGAAGAAGAAGAAGAAGAAGAAGAAGAAGAAGAAGAAGAAGAAGAAGAAGAAGAAGAAGAAGAAGAAGAAGAAGAAGAAGAAGAAGAAGAAGAAGCCGTGTGAATTACAAGTCACCAGAGTCCTGTGCCAGAAACCAACAGAAGAAAGAAATTGATTTACTTGCCTTGGGAGAAATGCCTAGGTACCTGTCTCTTCTGTTTCCAGAAAAAATAAATAACTCCATGTAAAGTAGGGGTCCAGACTCAATTACTGCTGGTTGTGAAGAAACCTTATAGAGAGCTGCAAGAAAACAGGCAGCAGACAGCTTCCCTCCCACTCATGGTAATGTCTGCACTGCAAAAGTAATTCAAATAAAAATTACTAGAGAGAAGGAGTGTCTCTATGCGGACCATGAAGCAGAACCAGGATGATCAAGACTTCCAATTGTAAGGGATTCAGCTTTCCAATTTAAAATCCTTCGGTGTTTCTTTCACGCTGTCACTTATGTAACTATTATTCTGTAATGTTGGGCCTGGCACATTTTCTTACACCAGCAAAACAATTTATGCTACGGGCACCCTCTTTGTTTCTGCTCGGTTGTGTCACAATGAAATCTGGATGGAGCCAGGTGAGATGCCAAAGCCTTCCTTGGGGCAAACCTGACGGACATCTGGTGCATCTGAATCTTGCAATCCTTTGCTTTTAACCAGTCAAATCAATCGGGAATGGAGCATATGGCCCCACACTGAAAAATGTTTAAGATTCAATCCTCAGTTTAAGAGCTGGCACAAAGCTAGGAAACCCTGTTCCAAAAATTGCTTCACTAGGGAAAAATATTTCTAACTATAGTGGGATAAATTGTGACACCCAACTGCATACAGTGAAAAGGAATGCCCAACCTGAAGCAGGGATGCTTTGCAGACGGAAAGCACAGAAGCCGAATGCACGGCGTACTGTTCATCTGTGGCCAAACATTTGAAATTAATTCCATTGTGGGGAAAATATGACTGCAAATGCACAATCAGAGGCGGCTTTGGCCCTTTTGGCTGCCTACTCCAATGGTTAAAAAGTCCCATTGCCAAGAGGAAAACAAAAGTTTGGTCATTTTGAGATTATGCTTCCTGTTTACATGTCTCCACGTCCCTTGTGCCCTGACTAGCCTGACCCCATCAGATCTCGGAAGCTAAGCATGGTCAGCCTGGTTCGTACTTGGGCAGAAGACCACCAAGGAAGTCCAGGGTGGCCATGCAGAGGGAGGCCATGGCAAAGGACCCCTGGCCATCTTTTGCCTTGTAATTCCTGCAGCTTTTCCACAAGAGGTCTGCAGTGTAAGGACACTTTCCAGCACCACCTGCCTTGTGGCTACCTCACTTAAGGTCAGTCAGTGATGGTCAAGCTATCTAGATCCCTATCAGTTGCCCGGCTTCATGGGAACTGTACCGCCTCCCAACTGCAAAAAATATTGCTTTTAAAAACATAATATTTTACTAAGAATGAGGCTTCTCTAGGCTCAGCAGAATGCTCAAATCTAGGCCATGCATTGCCCACACTGAGAATGAAAAGAAAAGGCAGCCTAAGGATCCTCATCAGAGGTAAATTCCCTGCATGAGAGACACAGGTATTTTTCCGGGGAAGAGCTCTCATTCCAAAGTGTCCCGCTCTTTTACACTGTGCCTGAACACCTGGCAGATTTACACCCTACCCCTCCCGGCAGAATGGCAGAGGCAGCAGATACCAGGCTCCCACCCTGCCACACTGCCTGTCCCGTCTGTGACACAGCCCCTTACCCCTACCATGACACAACCCATGCAGGCACTAACGGCAAGACAGGCAAAATGCAGTGACAACAGTCTTGGCAAATGACAGTAAGCAAAGTAAGGAGCTGATGGAACAGTGGAGCAGCACAGTTAAATTCCAGGTAAGGTGACCTGTTCAAAGCAGGCAACAGGAGAGGAAGCGCCCAGCAAGGGAGCCAGGGTGGCAGATGTGGAACAAGAACTGCGGGAAGGGAAATGAGGTAGCAGAGCCCAAGCAGCTTCTGAAGAGTTTTACAACTGGCACTTGGGCTCCTCCTCTTCCTGGGCATTCAGCAGACCCAGTCCGTTCGTTTGTTCGTTCATACTTTCCTTCCATCCACCCACCCACCCACCCACCCATCCACCCACCCACCCACCCATCCATCCATCCATCCATCCATCCATCCATCCATCCATCCATCCATCCACCCACCCACCCACCCATCCATCCACCCACCCATCCACCCACCCACCCACCCACCCATCCATCCATCCATCCATCCATCCATCCACCCACCCATCCATCCATCCATCCTGCCCTCCCATAATGGCTCAGGGCAGTTTACATATAAAACTAAAACCCCTGACTCCATCCTTAGATAGGAAGGACTCCCTGGAGAAGAGCCTAATGCTGGGAGCGATTGAGGGCAAAAGAAGAAGGGGACGACAGAGAATGAGGTGGCTGGATGGAGTCACTGAAGCAGTCGGTGCAAACTTAAATGGACTCCGGGGAATGGTAGAGGACAGGAAGGCCTGGAGGATCATTGTCCATGGGGTCGCGATGGGTCGGACACGACTTCGCACATAACAACAACATATATGAAAATAATTTTTTAAGAATTTTGTCTTGAATTATGGTGTTAAGATTATTATTAATACTAGTCTTATGTGAAAATAGAATTTTTAAAATAATTTTTTAGTTTATTTGCCACTGAAGAAAATATGTCTGAAAAAGCTTAATAGTGTCAGGCAGGATGCTGGGCTAGATGGACCGCTGGTCTCTTTTATTTCACTGCCAGAGTGCTGAGCCCAACACGTCCCCGGTTGTGGATTTGCTCAGGACTGCTTTGAAAAGATACAAGACGGAAAAACTAGATTAGAGCCTCTGCGACCATATGTCTCTGACGGGGGGGGGGGGGGTCCCTTGTGTAATCAATCTTATCCAGCAGAAGTCTATTTTCCACGAGGCTCTAATTGAACTTTCCTTCTCTCTTTTAAGAAGCTGTTACTGAGATTGCGCCCATGGACCTGCTAGGGAAGGCATACTTAATTGAGCCGCAAAGAAAGATGGGCAGGCAGAGTCAAAGACTTCCTTCGCTGTGGCTCACGGCAGCCTAGCCGAGGCTATTAATTAAAGAGAAAAAGCAGCAGGACAAAGCAGATCGAGTTATTTACTGACAGGCTACAATTATTTAGCCCAAATGAGTGTTTGGGGCCGCTGCATTTGTACACGTCCCCCCAACACATCATTACTCCATCTTGGGCTTAGCCTTCAAAAAAAGTCTGCAAAAAAGTCACTGGTCCACAAACTTTTTAAAGAGCTGCTCTGTTTCCGGAGCATAAAAGAAGATAAAAATAATTAACCACATTTTTCTTGCTCTCCCCTGGGAAAAGGTGCAGAAAAGGGCAAGTAAGATGATCAAGGAGATGACGCACCTTCCCTATTAAGAAATATAAAAGAAGCAGGGGCTCTTTCACTGGGAGAAACGATGACGGAGAGGTGACACAACAGAGGAGAGCGAGAGAGAAGTCCGTTCTCCCTTTCTCACAATACCTAAACTTGTGGGCACTCAAATTAATGAGAAGTAGGTTTAGGAAGTACTTTTTCACCCAAAGAGCCAATATGTGGAATTCACTGCCGCAGGAAGTAGTGGCAGCTACAAGCATAGAAGAAGAGTTGGTTCTTATATGTTGCGTTTCTCTACCTGAAGGAGTCTCAAAGCGGCTTACAGTTGCCTTCCCTTTCCTCTCCCCACAACAGACACCCTGTGAGGGAGGTGAGGCTGAGAGAGCGCTGATATTACTGAAGAAGAAGAAGAGTTGGTTCTTATATGTTGCATTTCTCTACCTGAAGGAGTCTCAAAGCGGCTTACAGTCACCTTCCCTTTCCTCTCCCCACAACAGACACCCTGTGAGGTGGGTGAGGCTGAGAGAGCGCTGATATTACTGAAGAAGAAGAAGAGTTGGTTCTTATATGTTGCATTTCTCTACCTGAAGGAGTCTCAAAGCGGCTTACAGTCACCTTCCCTTTCCTCTCCCCACAACAGACAACCTGTGAGGGAGGTGAGGCTGAGAGAGCCCAGATATTCCTGCTTGGTCAAAATAGCTTTATCAGTGTCGTGGTGAGCCCAAGATCACCCAGCTGGTTACGTGTAGGGGAGGACTGTGGAATCAAACCCGGCTTGCCAGATTAGAAGATCTTGCCACACTCCTAACCACTACACCAAGCTGGCTCAGTATCAAGAACGAACTGGATAAATACACTGAGCACAGGTCCATCAGAGGCTATTAACCACAAGGTATAGATGGTACATTCTGTTTGGGGCAATCATGCCCTATATTCTTGGTGCTTGCGGGGGGGGGGGGGACTAATGGGATGGCTTCTGGAGTTCTAGCCCTGCTGGTGGACCTTCTGATGATACCTGGGTTTTTGCCACTGCATGACATGATTTTGGACTGGATGGGCCATAGTCCTGATCCAACATAGCTTCTCATATGCTCTTATGACCTTCAGAGGCAAAGCGTGGTCTGATGCTGTTCACACCTCCTCATTTATCCACAGCCTTGTGGTACATTTGTGCACCTCCTAAATTTTCATAGTTCTTGTACAACCTTTCCCAGACTTGCTTGTCTGCAAAATTCCGGGAATGATGTTTGGTGTAGTGGTTAGGAGTGCGGACTTCTAATCTGGCAAGCCGGGTTTGATTCTGCACTCCCCCACATGCAGCATGCTGGGTGACCTTGGGCTTGCCACAGCATGGATAAATCTGTTCTAACCGAGCAGGAATATCAGGGCTCTCTCAGCCTCACCTCCCTCACAGGGTGTCTGTTGTGGGGAAAGGAAAGGGAAGGCAAATGTAAGCCGCTTTGAGCCTCTTTCGGGTAGAGAAAAGCAGCATATAAGAACCAAACCTCCTCCTCCTCCTCCTTCTTCTTCTTCTTCATCTTCTTCTTCTTCTTCCTCTTATTATTATTATTATATTATTATATTATTATTATTATTAAATCAAAACCTGGATGGACGGTTGCTGTTGTGTGCAGGAATTTCCCAGTGCTGCCAGCATGGCAGCTACTCCCCCCCCCCCCCGTGCCTTCCACTGCCCTCTCCCTTCTGGGCCACAGGAGCCTCATTTAAGGCAGGCACGGCCAAACTGTGCTCCCCAGATGTCTAACTGGAATTGTAGTCCTTGGATATCTGGGGAAATGCAGTTTGGCCACCGCTGATTTAGGGTGTTCTTTAAAATTCAAAACTGACATCTTGAGATACAGATATAAACATATATTGTTATGTTAATTACCGATTTAAAAAAATCCCTGCAAAGCCCCCTGATGGCAAGTTGGAAGTATTGGGGTGGGGGGATGAAAACTTCAGAGATACCTGCCCCCCGGAAGCCCTGTTTCTGCTGGGCTACACTGGTCTCTAGCAATAAGGGGGCTCCCAGAGGGAAATGTGCCCTGTGGGTCAGCCCAATAAGTCACTAAAGAGAAGCCCAGAGACACAACGGACGGAGGAAGGCAGCTGTCATTTGCCTGTGCCGCTCTCCTGTCTTGCGGGTGCCTATGGATCTCAGTGGCTGAGCAGCCACGCTCTAGCACAGCTGGCTGAAATGACAGCCAAGTTTCTCTGCTGAACAAGAGCCTCCAAGAAATAAACTCCTGTGTGGAATCTGGCAACGGGGTGATGAGGGGCAGCAAACCAGCAAGTATTAGACGTTGCCTTATTAGTCCTCTCTTTCTCTGGGGGGGGGGGTAGGAAAGATGGGAACTACCAAATTTGGTTGTCTTCTTAATAACATTCTGTCCTGTTCAGCTTCCTTTCACCCTGCAGTTCTGTGAGATTCCCTGTACGTGTGCCAGAACTGCACGCAGCAACTGGGCTTCCCAATTTTGCCGGGTGCTTACAAGTGTCTCGTGAGGTAAGTACAGGAAGCTGCTGACTGGGGAGGCTTACCCCCCACACTGACAAAGCCTCTTCTCCAGGGCCAGAAGTGCTACGGAGCCGGACGTTCCAGGGGCCCCGCATGGTGCCTTCCCACCATGGATCAGGGCCGTAGCCTCTCTCGTCCCCCCTTTCCCCTCTTTAAGGACATTTAGAGTAACGGCCCTTTCCACTGTGGATATGAAGGAACAGGCTCTGCCACCTCAGGGCCCCATGAATCCTGAAACTGGCTCTGGTGCTAGGGGCCCTGCACATCCTTAACCCACTCGTGGCCTTCTCCTCTGAGGGGTCCTCATCCATGTGGGGGATCATGCAGACACTTGATCCGGGTCCGAGGGCCCTAGTTCCTTCCTGGAATAGCCGCCACTCTCTACCCCACAACCCCCCTCCCCCATCGCTCATTAAAACTACTTTGTTCCATAAAGTGTTTTCTTTTTCTCCTCAGCTTCTCAGCATCTAGTTAAGCTCCAGAGATCTTCCTTGGCTCAGCTGCTTCTAACCACTATATGCCTCCTCCCCACCAATTTTCCCATTTCTTCCCCAAATCTTACACATTTTGTAAGCGGGGGGAAAGGTTACGCTGCAAGGAGGTGGAGTTCCTCGGATGTCATCCACTGCAAATGAGGAAGGCCGCGACAGACTTCAACTTCAGGGTCACCGCAGCATTAAAAACAAGGCTTGCGGCTTTCATTATTAATTTCACCAACCAATTTGTCCTCATCAACTAACAATGAGCTTACAGATTCTCTGCCTATTTTTATGTAGGGGTTTAAAAATAGCTTTCCCATTCGGCTAATCAGCCCTTTGATGCCTTAGTGGAACTGCTGGGCCCCAAGCGTGCAGCTATTATCACAGGTGTCAAAGGTACACAGCGCATCATACTGCAAGACTGAGGGCCTTTCTTATTGGACTCTCCAACTGAGCAACACAAAGAGAAGATGAAAAGAAAGGGCAAAAATCTGCATTGAAAGAACAGCAAGGCAATGCAGGGAGGAAGCATTAATTGGCAGCCAAGAAAATAATGGAGATCTCACCAAACTGAAGAACAGAAAGGTTTTAATGAGGGGGGGGGATTAATTATGGGTAGTGGTGGCTATTCCAGGCAGGCACAGCAAAAGGTACAGAGCTAGGGTGGCCAAGTCTTCGGCTATGGCAGAAGCCATCCCACTGTCAATTCCTACTGCCGACCACTACTCCACTGGCTCCTGGGAGAAAACAGTCTGGCCAGGAGTGGCAGGGTATAAGTAATAAATAATAATTTTTTTTTTAAATCACCTTTGGTGCAAAGAAATTATGTCACTTCCTGGAGAAAATAGGAAATATTGTCATAGAGTCATAGAATCATAGAATAATAGAGTTGGAAGGGACCTCATTGGCCATCCAGTCCAACCCCCCGCACCATGCAGGACACTCATATCCCAATCGCTCATCTACTGTAACCTGCCACCCCTTTGCCTTCACAGAATCAGCCTCTCTGTCAGATTGCTATCCAGCCTCTGTTTAAAAATTTCCAAAGATGGAGAACCCACCACCTCCCGAGGAAGCCTGTTCCACTGAGAAACTGCTCTAACTGTCAGGAACTTCTTCCGGATGTTTAGATGGAATTTCTTTTGAATTAATTTCATCCCATTGGTTCTGGTCCATCCCTCCAGGGCAAGAGAGAACAACTCTGCTCCATCCTCAATATGGCATCCTTTTAAATACTTGAAGATGGTTAACAAATCCCCTCTCAGTCGTCTCCTCTCCAGGCTAAACAGACCAAGTTCCCACAACCTTTCTTCATACGTCTTGGTCTCCAAACCCCGCACCATCTTTGTTGCCCACCTCTGGACACGCTCCAGTTTGTCTACATCTCTCTTCAACTAGGGTGCCCAAAACTGAACACAGTACTCCAAGTGAGGCTGCACCAGAGCAGAGTAAAGCAGTACTATCACCTCCCGTGATCTGAACACAATACTCCGTTTGATGAGCCCAAAATCCCATTTGCCTTTTTAGCCACTGAGTCACACTGTTGACTTGTGTTCAATGTGTGTTCTACTAAGACTCCTAGATCCTTTTCACACTTGCTACTGCCAAGACAAGTCTCCCACATCCAATATTGGTGTATTTGGTTTTTCCTACCTAAATGCAGAACTTTACATTTGTCCCTATTGAACTTCACTTTATTCAGTTTAGCCCACTTCTTGAGCCTATCAAGATCATCCTATATTATTATTCAGTCTTTGGTGGTGTTTGCTACCCCTCCCAATTTAGTATCCTCTGCAAATTTAATAAGTATTCCCTCTAAACCCTCATCCAAATCATTTATAAATATGTTGAACAACACAGGCCCCAGGACAGATCCCTGGGGAACTCCACTTGTCACTCTTCTCCAAGAGTACCCTCTGGTTATGATCTGTCAACCAGTTATCGATCCACCTGACAGAATAAGGATCCATACTGCATTTTACCATTTTATTTTTCTCTAAGCAATATGGTTTTGACATAAGAGTTTACATCAATACCTAGAGAAGCATGACTTCTATTCCCTAGGTAATTCTCTAGGTGTCCCCCTGGAAGTGATGTGAGGCTGTAATGCTGATGATTTCCCCCTGTCTCTGCCCTCTCAGCTCCTGCCAGCTTCCAGCTAAGTGGGCACCAGACTTTTCTTTCTCACCACGTTTAGAAGTCTTCCTTCATATTGGCTTATTTGAATAAGGCAATTGTCTTATAAGGCTGGAGAGCTGAAGGTCCAGGAAGAAAAGGAAAATACTGGAAAATAGTTACTATAATGGTCCTCCAAGGTATCAGTTTTCATATTATTGATAACTCTGCTGAATTATGCAGCGCCAATACTGGAAACGGTTTGGGTAATCACACACCAGCAAGACTAATTTTTTTCTACGTTTTGGAAACAAAACATAAAAATCTCTTCCAGAAAGGTCCTTCTTGAAAAAGTTAACGATTTGTATATTTTACTCCAAATCGCAGCTTTGCGGCACTTCACAGGTTTACAATAGAAGGAAGTGTAGACATCAACTTTTGTGTAAAGCTAACTGGTAAGTGCTAATTGATTCAAATCAACAGGATAACAGTCTGGACTTAACTGAATTTTGTAGAGCAGGGGTAGTCAACCTGTGGTCCTCCAGCTGGCAGGGGCTCATGGGAATTGTAGTCCATGGACATCTGGAGGACCACAGGATGATTACCCCTGTTGTAGACTACCCCTGTTGTAGAGTCTTGTTTTATCTTTTGTTTTGTTTTGCCTCCTTTTCTTCTATGAATGAGAGATGCTTACAAAATTCTCCCCATCTTAATTTCTCCATGGATTTGGGGGTTCTGAATTACAGAGTCTCGTATCCAGAGCAGCCCCAATGTGCTAATAGCCAATCACTCTTCTGCTGTTTATTCCTCCCCCCCCCCCAAGAGTCTCCTCCACAGTTAGGTGGCTGAACTTTACATTTGGCTGTAACAGCTAAATCACCATACAAGAAACGAACACATCAACCTGGAAAAGGGAAAATGCCAATTAGAAACCGTGGCAACCTGAAGGTATGTAAATGCCAAAACTAATTTTAGAAATCTTCCCATAAAATGGGAAAGCAGGTAGAGTGGAAAGCTGAAGAGAATCATTGCACGAAACAGTAACAACAGAGGAAATCTACCTCATCCTTCCATTACGAATATCCTTGCATAGTTTGTAATTTAAACTCTCTTTCCTAGCCTGATATTGTAGTAAGAGGGAAATGTTGCTTATTGGAGATCAAGTCCCCCTGTAACATCTGTCACCAAGAGGACACCATGCACTTGGGAAATGATCTGAGATGTGGTGGTTGTGGGTTTTCTGGGCTGCGTGGCCACGGTCTGGCAGTTTTAGCCCCTGACATTTCTCCAGGAACATTGTGCCAAAGTGATTTGGCACAGAGAAATTCCCATTTTGCCATGTCCTATCTTTGAAGGTGCCAGCCAGTTACTGGAGAAACATCAGAGACCAAAGCTCCCAGACCACAACTACACAGCCTGGGAAACCCACAACAATCAGTTGACTCTGGCCATGAAAGCCTTTGACAAGTCATAGATCAGAGATTGCTTTCCAGCCACAGAGTCCCCGAACAGCCCGGATTCCTGTTTAATCTTCAACACAACATCAACCCAAAGGCAACACAACTGCCCTGCATGAGGTGAAGTCTGATTTGAACGAGAAGCAGACCTCATCTGCGCTTCAGTTTTGTTTTTCCCTCAGTTTGTCAAAAGACACCCTAATATAGGGCTTGTATTAACAATTATTTCATCAGCTGTAACCCTGGAAATGGATAAATTCATCAGACTGGCCCATTTCTAAATGTGGTAGATTTGCGGTCTGGTGACAGCTGACTTAGGGCATCCCCTGGTGGGGTTTTCAAGGCAAGGGACATCCAGAGATGGCCAGCCATTGCTTGCCTCTGCTCTATGACCCTGGTGTCCCTTGGAGGTCTCCCACCCCAATACTTGGCAGGGCTGGCCCTGCTTAGCTCCCAAGATCTGATGAGATCAGGCTCACCTGGCCTATCAACATCAAGGCAATCTGTATACTACAGAACATGGAAAGTCCTGAGGCTCGATTCTCCTTCTGCATAAATGGGATCTCCCATACAACAGACAGGAGCCCCTTCACTCACTCTCATATTGCACAGTTCTCCAGCCCACAATCCCCTTCCTTTCCTGACAACAACATCTTCCTGCACACAAGAATCATAGAATCACAGAATCATAGAGTTGGAAGGGGCCATACAGGCCATCTAGTCCACCCCCCTGCTCAACGCAGGATCAGCCCAAAGCATCCTAAAGCATCCAAGAAAAGTGTGCATCCAACCTTTGCTTGAAGACTGCCAGTGAGGGGGAGCTCACCAACTCCTTAGGCAGCCTATTCCACTGCTGAACTACTCTGTGAAATTTTTTTTCCTGATATCTAGCCTATAATGCACCATTTCACTCATTTCTCATGCTAGCAAAGTTATGCTCAAAATCCTACAAGCTAGGCTCCAGCAATATGTGGACTGAGAACTTCCAGAAGTACTTTCAGAAGTAACTATCTGAAAATCCAGATTGCAGTCCTTCAATTTATCCATCAGAACCTCATGGGGAACCTTATCAAAAGCTTTACTAAAATCCTAGTAAACGACATCAACTGAATTTCCACGATCCAGCAAACCTGTTACTTGGTCAAAAAAGGAAATCGGGTTGGTCTGACAGGACCTGTTGGAGACAAATCCATGCCAAGAACATTAGAAGAGCCTTGCTGGATCAGACCAGTGGCCCATTTAGCCTTGTATCTTGTCTCACAGCAACCAACAGCTACTCTGACAGGCCAACAGCAGGGCACAGAGGCTGAGATCTTGCACTGATTTGGTCTCCTGAGCATTAGTGCCTCTGAATGAGGAGGTTCCCTTTAATCACCATTGCTAGTTGCCAGTGATAGACCAATACTGTGTTGATCTGCCTCATCCCCTTTTAAAGCTGTCTACGCCTGTGAGTACCACTCTGGCAGCAAATTCCACATTTTATTCACCTGTTATTAGGGGCACAGTTTGGCCACCCCTTGGCCGTGGCCAGCATCTTCCCATTCAGAATCTCAGGCATCTGTCTCTCTCTCTACCTACCAGCCCTGCGAATACAGATATGCTAGTCTATACCTCAGGAAGAACCAGCAAGTAGGGATACTTCTGCATAGCAGCACAGGACAAAACCATAGGTCAAGGAGGGGGAATTAGCTTCGGTGAGGAGGACGGAAAGAGACTGCCCAAGGGCCTAACAAAATCTGGTGGTCTTTTAGAGAAGGTTAGACGGTCATTTCATGGAGATAACTTAAGTGGACTATACCTCTGGGGCAGAAGGTTTGACCAGTAACCTCTTAAGGTCACTTCTAGTCACATCTCCTTGGGTTTGGTAAGAACAGTTTTAGACAGTATATCTGCTTCTGGCAAGGGGTTGAACTTGATTACATGTGAGTTCCTATCCAAGGCAATGTTTCTTCAACTCTTCCTCCCGACGCAACAACTCTCGTCCCCAGAAACTGTGTAAGGTCATACGCATCCAAAATGACCTTTGACTGCCCTCACAGAAGCCGCCTATGTTGCCCGTCTGCTGTTAAACTGAGCCATCCTCTGCCATTCTGATAACAACATGGTTGCTTGCCCTTTCTTTTGAAGGTGCTGGTTTTCTCATGCACCTCCGCATGAAGACTGAGGTACAATGTCTGAGTCTGGTTGCACCTTTAAAACCAACAACGCTTAATTCTAGGTATAAGATTTCATGTGCATGCACAGCTCAAAGAAGACCAACAAAAATTTAATTCTGGGTATAAGCCCATGAAGGGTTAAATGGCTGGCAGCCATTTCACCTGTCCGTTTTGCTTTCCCCACTTGGAAGTAGGGTTGGGCGATTCGGTGCCTGAAGCGGTCGGTCTCTCCCAGCACAGCCAGCACCCTGCCGCAGAGGGGGAGGAGAGGCGTCCTGACGCCCGAGCCTCCCCTCCCCCCCTGCGGCGTGGCGCTGGTTGCGCCAAGAGAGTCCGGCTGTTTCGGACACCGAAGCGCCAACCCTACAAGTGTCTGACATGCTTTATGGCTCACAGTGGTTTAAATCTAACAGGTGATAGGCAGGTACACCCAACACCTATTAGGCTTCAAAGGCCCAGTATACCTGAGTGATCATCTCTCTGTCTATACCCCCAAAAGAGCACTACACTCTGCCACCACCAAAGAAGGACCTCAACAAGGGCCAGAGCTTTTTCTGTCCTAGCCCCCACCTGGTGGACTGAGCTTCCTGAAGGGATCAGGGCCCTGCCCGAACTCCCACAGTTCTGCAGAGCCTGCAAAACGGAGCTCTTCCACCAGACTTTCAACTGAGGTTAATCTGAACATCCAGTGGTCCCCCTCAAGTCACCCCTTCCCTAATATGAACAATTCTTACCCCCATAAGGGTTCTGTTCAAGTTGTTCTATTGAAACTGTTCAACAAATTAAAATTGTTATTGATATGTTGTATTGTGACTGTTATATAATGTATGATGTTCTATGTATCCCATGATGTTCCATGTAAACCGCCCTGGGGCGCTATAAAAATCTAAGAAACGAAAATAAATAAAATTAAAGAGATTCAGCTCCCCTATCCAATATAAAGAGCGACATTTCTGAGACAGGAGATGAAGGAAGAACTGGACGGGAGGTTTGGTTCCAGGTTGTTTTCTTTTGTTGTGCGCCTCCCTCCGTCATGAATTCTCGTCCTCTGGATTAGCCTCCTGCTGCCAGACTGTGGTGGACCGCCATTAAAGCTCTGCCATTAAATTCTGCCGCAGCAGATCGGACTGCAGGATTCGTTCACGATATTTCCTCCTCTTTTAGGGTTGGGCGCTTCGGCGTCTGAAGCTACTGTTCGCGCCCGAAGCAGCCAGAACGGCCGCTTTGGACACTAAAGCACCCAACCCTATCTCCGATGCATTAGTGGTTTCCAAGAAGTTCCCACAGCACAGTCCAGGGGTAGTCAAACTGCGGCCCTCCAGATGTCCATGGACTACAATTCCCAGGAGCCCTTGCCAGCATTCGCTGGCGAATGCTGGCAAGGGCTCCTAGGAATTGTAGTCCATGGACATCTGGAGGGCCGCAGTTTGACTACCCCTGGCACAGTCAAATGGAAGAAGGCTTGCTCTTGGTCCTACGGCCCTCAAACGTAAATCTGAACTCTGTCAGGGATTCACCAGAGAAGACAGATGAAAAGGCAGAACAGCCCTGAATTTTTGTTTCCTGCAAGCAAAGGGAGAATTAAAGCAGATTGCCTCTCAGAATGCTTGCAAGAGAGACCGGAGTCCTGTATTCGTATCAACAGCGGCTGAACACAGAAGCGAGCTGTGTCCTGACATGAACTGTCAAAACAGCCTCTTTGTTTGAGCCAAGAATCAAAGATCAATAACAGCACAGAAAGACGCAGCAGTCAAAAGGCAGCTCTGCCGGGACCTTCTCCCTGTGAAGACAAGGTGGCAGGAAGGAAGCGGAAGTTCTCTGTAGTCCTGAGAGAAATGGATGCACGAAATTTCTTTGGGGATAGATAATACAGGATTTGGTCGTTTTTTTTTTTAAACCAAGCTGACTTTAACTAAATATCTCCCTAAACAGTCAAGGATGTTCTGAAAAAGATCTGGTGCTTTATTGCAATGACTAGTAATCAAGCCCATTTTATTTTTTTAATAAAATGGGCGCTAGGGGCGACATTAGAGGGAAGGCCTGAGAGGCAGAAGGCTTCCCTGGGTTCTTGGATGGAGGGGAGAGAGCGGGTGGGAGCTCGGGGAGATGAAGGCTGGAGGCGAATGGTGGGGCGCGGCTCGCTGGGGCGGCTGTCGGCTACCGGTCAGTGGCTGGGCTTGGCGACAACTTACAGCGGCTTGGGGCGGCGGAGAGAAGACGATCTGAGGCGAAGATCTCAGCGAAGATCTCAGGCAGCGAGAGGGCCGGCGGCAGCGAGTAGTCATCGGGCGCCATGTTGGGGCCTGGAGTGGCTTGCTGGAAAGGTGGAAAGCCCCCTCAGGAGCTCGGCGGCGGCGGCGAAAGCAGCAGAGAGGAAGGCAAGAGGTTCTGGAAGGGCGTGCGTGGCGGCGAGCCCACCCAAGGCCGTTCGCCGCCCCGAGGCTCTCCGGAGGCTTCTCTCCGGCAGCGGACGCAGCGAGGCTGCTCCGCCGGCCGGGAGGAGGAGGCCAGGGCCACCCGCCGCCCCGAGGCTCTCTGGAGCGTTCTCTCGGCCGCTCCGGCAGCCGAGGGAAGGCTTCCCGGCCCACCCCCCACCCGAGGCTCTCTGGAGCCTTCCCTCAGCCGGCGGAGCGGCCTCACAGCGTCTTCGACGCTGCGAGGCCGCTCCGCCATATTCCCTGGGCGGGTGAAGCAGGCAATGGGGAGCCGCGCTGCTTGGGGCGGGATTGACACTCGGAGGGGCCAATCAGGAGCCGCTTTGCGGCTCCTGATTGGCCCCTCCGAGTTTTTATCCCGGACCGGTCCCGCCCTAACTCCTCCCCACTACCCCTTACTCCTTTGTGGTGGTGGTGCCACGGGCTGTTTACAGATAGTCTGGCCTTTATCCCAAATATATTCCAATAATGTAAGTCAGCTTTCTCAATCCAGGTTTCATGAAACTCTGGGGTTTCTTGCCAGCCCTGGAAGGGTTTCCTGAATAGGTGGAAGTTAACCAATTTTTATATATTTTTTAAATGTGTTAAACATTTATTGGTGATATGACCTGGCCCACCTGCTGCCTTGGCTTGGGACTCCAGGGCCTCTCCCCTTTGTAGGTCAGGGGCTGCTCCTCCCATGCTTGCTCCCCCAACTCCGCTTCCTCTTCCTTCTCATGTTCTCACATCTCTTACTCTGTGCAGTCCTCCACCTTCCTCTCCTTTCCTTTGCATCTGACCCCTTTCCATCCTTCCTTCTTTCCTTTTATTCCCCCCCCCCATTCTGCCTCTATCCACTCCTCCTTAAGCCCTCCTCCAGGTCTATTAAGGGCCGTCCCTGGTGCCCCACCCAACTCCCAGTGACTTTGTGTCCAGCCGGCACGTGGCTGGATCGTGGCATGCCCAGCCTGACTTCCACGTGTTAGCGATACTTTGGGTGAAGAATTACTTCCCTTGATCTGTTCTGAGCCTATTGCTCATCAATTTCATTACAAGCTCATGAGTTCTTGTACCGTAAGAAAGGGAGAAATGAAGCAGATTAACAAAGCCAGAAGAATAACCAGAGAAAACCTGTTGCAAGACAGGCCCAAAGGTCACAAATCGCTCTCAAGGTAAAACAGTTTAACACAGCATCAACAAATTATAGCCTCTATGGCAGTGGTTCTCAACCTTCCTAATGCCGTAACCCTTTAATTCAGTTCCTCATGTTGGGGTGACCCCCAACCATAAAATTATGCAAGTGTCCTTTCACAGAAATTAAACCAAAGCCAATGGCGTGAAGATCCCTTGTTCATGATTGTATATAAATTGTTTGTTTTCCGGGGTTTCTCAGTTCAGTTCTGCCTCTTGTCCCACTGGAGCGCCTGGCGGGAGACTGCTCTGCGCTGGAGGCACGGGTGGAGTGGCTGGCGGCTGAGCACGGGCACCTGCAGGAGGGGCGGCAACAGTGGCAGCGCCCCCCCCCCAACCAAGCTGCTCGCCCTGCTGCAACCCCTGTGTAAGGGTCATTCGACCCCCAAAGGGGTCCCAACCCCCAGACTGAGAACCATGGCTCTATTGGATAATGACAGTTCTCTTTCGCAAGTCCTGGGAGGCAAACCTTTTCTTGCACACAGGCGGCCCTGCAATCTCAAACAACTCCTCACTCACATTAGTACTTCATTTAACTTGAAGATGGACACGGGTACCAAAGCTTGCAATAAACTCGGATGCCAGCTTTGCTGCCAAACACATCCAGACAACAGTCATCAGACCTTACAACTACACTGTCCCAGGCTTAGTTGTATGCTCACCTGCATGCTCACCTGCTAACACTGAATATGCCATTAAATGCCACTAAATGCCCAACAATGCCCTTCTGTTCTCCGCAAGGGAAACAGGTCAAACCCTCCACCAAAGGATAAATGGGACATCAAGAACCACAAGACTGAGAAACTTCAACCTTCTAAGACATTCTTCAAGTGACCTCAAAATAACTGTTTTAATAAAAAAGAACTTCAAGAACAGACTGAAAAGGGAAATTGCATTATTGCAACACTCAAAACAATGGAATCCCTAGAACTTTATAGGGATATTAGTTTCTAATCTCCCTACATATGCTAACCTCACGTAGCCTTACATCTGCATTTCTAACAATCCCCAGAAGGGCCCTATGTCCACTTGTATTTATTTTATTTTATTTCTTACTTGGAATAATAATAGATTTAAATAGCAGATTGAAATGTAAGATAATGAACAGTAGAATATAATGTAATTTGGAATGTTATATTGGGATGTATTTTTCCAGTCTGGGGATTGGGGGGATAACTCTCAACAGCCAATCACTCCACTTCAAAGAAGAAGACACCATAAAGATGCCTCCACGTTTGAGAGTAATGGCAAGGTCTCAGTTAATTATTCTCATCATTTCACAATCAGGGATACATCTGCCCATTAATCTTGCATATTTATTTCCTTCACTATGTTTACCTTTAGAATTTAATAGGAGCAAATGGATAACCTTATAAACTAAGCTTGTTATTCCTGCTTGGTCCTTGACTCTGTTAAACATCTATGTTATGTTATGTTATGTTATTTTACTGTTAATTTACTGTTCACCCTCTACTTATATATATATGGACTGGTCATTCCCATTTCACTGTATCTGAGGAAGTGTGCATGCACATGGAAGCTTATCCTCATCCATTGTTGTTCCTCTATATATTTGTGAAACAGCCTAGGGGGTGGGATGTGTCCGGCTGTCCAAGTTGGAATAGGGCCAATCAGGGTGCAGCCAGCTTTGCCCTGATTGGCCCTGCCCGTGCAGCTCCCGCCCTCCGTCCCTGGACTCTAGCCTCTTTGCTCTCAGATGCCTCAGTACCTGGAGCCAGCAGCAGGTAAGGGGAGAGGCCCTGGGCAAAGGATCCTGGTGGAGGGCCTCCTATTGAGGGCCTCTTGGCCTGCTAGGCTGGGCCTGCTGACGAGGGCCTCCTGGCCTGCTGACTGCTCGTTAAGGACTGCTAAGGAGCTGACTAGCTGACTGCTATGGAGCTCTGTCCTGGCCCTGCTAACGAGCTGCCCAGCCCCTACCCGCCCCACTTAATCTGGCTGCCAGCTGCCACCCAAGGCCACCTTAAGCTGCCTGGCCAGGAGCCAGGGGAGGGGACCCTTTCAAGGCCTGTTCATAGGAATGGGCTTTGAAGCTAGTACCTTGAACTTTGGACTCAAAACACTGAATTGGTACTTAAGGAACATTACCTTGGTTTTGCCAAGTACTTCATTTTTTTTAATTTGGGGAAGGAAGGACACATCTGTCAATGGCTTTTGTTAGAGACTCAAGCAATTCTTTTCGGTTTTCAATTATGCAATGGAGGACTGGATTTCACACAGACGATCTGACCAAAATGAGCTAGTTCGGGGTGGCATAGCTCAGAAAAAAAGTTTGAGTCCAGTGGCACCTTTAAGACCAGGGGTAGTCAAACTGTGACCCCCCAGATGTCCATGGGGTACAATTTCCATGAGCCTCATGGGAATAGTAGTCCATGGACATCTGGAGGGCCGCAGTTTGACTACCCCTGTTTAAGACCAACAAGCAAGTATTTTCATTTGATTTCCCTTCAACATTCAGCACAGGATTTATGCCTTTAAGAGTCTGCCAAAGCTTGGCCCTTTAGACTGCCACCATGTAACTTTCTGTTACTGGACCAAACAGCTAATTCGCAACACAATTGTAGGAAATAATACACCACTTCCCATATACCTTCCAAATACATCCGGAATTGGTTCCGGAGCAAGCTGAGAAAGCACTGTGCTCTCTCAAGCCAGAAAAGATGGTTTTAATTCCCTGAATGTATTGTTCTAATAATTTGCAGCCATCTAGTTTGTGTCATTTTAATGCGTTTCGACAGAAGCCGCTTTGAGCACAGGAAAAACAGCTTATAAATGTTTCATTAATTGGCATGTCAAGATGGAACTGCTGGGGCCTGTGCAGAAACTAATCCCTGTTCGCCAACACAAGGTCAGGCTAGGATTGGTATTTCATAGGTGGCAAGAACTATGTGCCCCAACATGGCCGTCCCAGGCTGCCCTGCGATCTCGGGAGAAGAAGGGGGGTCAACACTGGACATTATTTGGATGGGAGACCACTGAGGAAGGCCAGGGAGGCTATGGAGAGGCAGGCAAACCGCCACTGAAGGTCTCTTGCACTGAAAGCACCTCAAGGTCACCATAAATCAGATGTGACTTGTTAGCAATTTTTTAAACCTCAAATATTCAGCAGTAAAAACATACATTCTTAAGAGCCACTGAGATGATTGTGCCCCAATTCATTCCAGTGGAGATGGCCCCGGGGAACATCCATTGAAATGCACCCGACAGTTAATCTGTGAGACAAAAATTCGATCAATAGGGTTAAGGGTATTCTTGTTAATTTTGGAGGCTAGGTTGGTCTTGTATGTATGTATGTATGTATGTATGTATGTATGTATGTATGCATGCATGCATGCATGTATGTATGTATATTATTATATTTATATATCACCTTCCCCTGAGGCTCAGGGCGGTTTACATAAAACAGGAAAACAATTATAACTTGTAAATTATAATTATAAATAGTAACAATACAGTCATAACAATAGAACGATATAATAGAACAGAAGAACACTGGTGAGGACGTTGATTCAACTTTAACATACTAACGGCCCCATGGATTGGATGACTTGGTGGTGGGGCCAACGGAATTGGCTCAGAGGCCCTTGGAAGGTGATTGGTTCAGGCCGGCCTCAACCAAATGCCTGGTGGAGGAGCTCCCTTCTGCAGGCCCTGTGGAACTGTTCAAATTCCGTCAGGGCCCTGATCTCCTCTAGGAGCTCGTTCCACCAGGTGGGAGCCAGGATGGATAACGCTCTGGCCCTGGTTGAGGTCAAGCGGGCTTCCTTGGGGCCAGGGATCACTAGCCGGTTGAAGGTAGCGGAGCGCATGGCTCTTTGAGAGGTGTGGGCAGAAAGGCGATCCCTCAGGTATACTAGGCCCAGACTGCGTATGGCCTTAAAGGTGATTACCAGAACCTTAAGCCTGATCTGGAATTCAACTGGAAGACAACGCAGCTGTTGGAGGATGGGCTGGATGTGGGACCTCCAAGGTGTTGCTGTGAGGATCCTGGCTGCTGCATTCTGTCCAGCTGCAATTTCCGGACCAAGGTTAAAGGCAGGCCTGCATAGAACGAGTTGCAGAAGTCCAGTCTGGAGGTGACCGTCGCATGGATCACTGTGGCTAGGTGTTCTGGGGCCAAGTAGGGTGCTAGTAGTTTGGCTTGGTGAAGGTGGTAGAATGCCAGCCGTGCTACCATCGCGATCTGAGCCGCCATTGAGAGGTAGGCATTAAGAATCACCCCCAGGTTCCTTGTGGAGTGAGCCACTGATAGTTGCACTCCATCCAGATTGGGTAGGCACGCTTCCTCTCATGGACCCTTTCTGCTCAGCCAGTCTTTGAAAGGTTGAGCTTCAGATGACTCTGCTCGAACCTCCCTGTTAATGAGGGTGTTGATGTGACTTCCAGGTAGGCGTGGCCAGTTGGCATCACTTCTGGGGCTCCCCGATGGTCAAAAGGTTGAAAAAGGCTGAGCTAGAGCATTCCTTTAGAAATGAAAGCTGGGGTTCAGAGAACAATAGTCTAGTGCAGGGGTAGTCAAACTGCGGCCCTCCAGATGTCCAGCTGGCAGGGGCTCATGGGAATTGTAGTCCATGGACATCTGGAGGGCCGCAGTTTGACTACCCCTGGTCTTGTGCTGATTATTTTAAAACAATTGCAAAAGCCCCCACAACCAGGGGGGTGGCTGCTTGGTGCGAGAACAGGGCAGAGAAACTGAAGGGAAACCTGTTGCTGCAGCACATTATCAGCTATCCCTCAAGCCCGTCCCTGCGTAGAAACCACCTATCACAGTATCATTGCAAACACTCTGAACAGGAGGCGGCACAAATGCATCTCCGTTGCCCAGGCAACTGCTTGGACTATGCCCGCTGCAGATGTTATGCCCAGACGCCTCTGCACAGCTTTGAAGTGGACGTAATGCAGGCTTGACATGGCTTGAACGGCGCTGAACGGTACTCAGGACTTTCCCTGGACTAAAGCATCTTAGCTGATCAGCAGTATTATATTTAATGGACCAATTCTTGAGAAAATCTGCACAAAGCCCTACATGTGAGAACAATAGTTGTGGAAAAGTGCCCTTTGTTACGTAATGGGCAGGAAGATGGAAGATTTGTGCATTACGCAACAAAATATGTGTGCATCTTCCCCCCCCTTCAGAACGATTGTTTCCATTTACATGGACATATATAAAGCTCTTGAGTATCAGAGAAATGGAAACTGACTGCTTTAAGATGCTAGCTACCCCCAGAAGTTTCCGAAAACGCAGTAAAAATAGTTGATGTCCTATACCCCATCCTGCATCTGCTCCCAGTTAACTGGCAGGATATTTTTAATTGATTAGCTAAATGTTGCACGTCTATCGTTAATGGGATTGGGTTAAGATGCTCTAAAGCTGCGTTTCTCTAACAGAGAGCTGAAGACACCCTCTCGGGGGTGTGGGCACAAGGAAATTCCAGGGGAATCACTTGTATGGACAGGGGGTGAACTGCTAATTGAAAAACAGAGCCCAGGCTAATGGGAAAAGATGGAGCTCTTGCCGTTTTCTCAAAATGATGGCCCCCCTCTTTTACAATGGGCAGGAATTTCCAGAGTCACACCCTACAGCAGGGGTAGTCAAACTGCGGCCCTCCAGATGTCCATGGACTACAATTCCCAGGAGCCCCCTGCCAGCGAACGCTGGCAGGGGGCTCCTGGGAATTGTAGTCCATGGACATCTGGAGGGCCGCAGTTTGACTACCCGTGCCCTACAGTGTCTGTGTATCCAGATCACCAGTAAGGTAGGCTTTAGGCTGTTTCTGGAAGCAATTCCTTCTTCCCACTGTTCAGCTGATCCCTAGCCAGTAGTTATTAAACAATAAAGAGATTTCTTGCTGACTCCTGCATAAAGTTCCTTCAAATCAAGGCATAAAGGTAACTACTCTTGGGTCAGTACCGTTTATGTTGCAGCCCTATCGTTACCCGGTCTCCAAAGCATGGTGTTTTGAGGCTATGCACAGACACTAAAAACATTTCCCTTAATCTCGCTTTTGACATAGGAAACAGCAAGAGTCTGCAGTACCAGGGGTGGCCAAACTGTGGCTCTCCAGATGTCCATGGACCACAATTCCCATGAGCCCCTGCCAGAGAATGTTGTAGTCCATGGACATCTGGAGGGCCGCAGTTTGACTATCCCTGGACTTAAGGGTGCCACTGTACTAAATCTGTTCTATTGCTTCTAATGTGTGGCTGATTCTCAGGGTATTGTTTTAAGAACAGGGACCTCTATGACATATGCAACACATCACACATGCACTACAAAGGGGCTATTTGGCACATGTCTCAGGGGGTTGTAAAAAAACATAACCTGAGTCAAAACATGAGTGTTTCCATTAGCACAGTTCCAGGGCAGTCAATGAAACCTGACTTCTTGGCAGCAAAATACAGATGACTCTGGTCCATGCTGAGAGATTCAATGGCCACTCACTGCAATAAATACAGTTGTGAAAGGCATAGATGGCAGAGAATGTGGAACACGTAAGTCTGTCAAGGAAGGCAAAACACGGCACCGTGTTTTGAGCTTTGCAATCTCTGCAAGTGTGTTGCTTTCTTGAACAGAAGCATGTGGGGGTCTTTTACCATCTGCAGGTTACTAGGAAGTGCAGGGCAGCCATCAGAGAGGCCAAGGCTGAGACTGGCCAGGGAAGCCCACTATATTAAGAAAAGCATCTTCAGATATGTGAGGAGCAAACATAAGGTTAGTGAGGCAATAGGCACACTGATGGGTGAAGATTGAGAGACACAGGGGCCAGAGAGAAAGCAGAAAGGCTCAGAACCTATTTTGCCTCTGTGTTTTTCCAAAAGAATATGGACACATCTAGGGGTAGTAGTTGGCAAGGTATATTGTCTGGGTGGTGGGTTGACATGGACACAGAAAAGTGGCAGGGGAAATGGTCCCAGCTGAAAAACTGCACTGTCATACTGTCCTATGATGCTCTAAGAAACTTCCAGGTCTCTATGGTATAAACTATAGAAATTGGGGATGGAATTCCTAGACTGTCATGCAACATGGTGACAACATTTCCAGTTTTTCAGCTAGAAATGATGTGGCATCATGAGAATCCCTGTCTCTGCCCAATCCGAAGAAGAAGAAGAAGAAGAAGAAGAAGAAGAAGAAGAAGAAGAAGACGAAGACGTAGAAGAACAAGAAGAAGACGAAGACGAAGACGTAGAAGAAGAAGAAGAAGAAGACGTAGAAGACGTAGAAGAAGAAGAAGAAGAAGAAGGAGGAGGAGGAGGAGGAGGAGGAGGAGGAGGAGGAGGAGAAGAAGAAGAAGAAGAAGAAGAAGAAGAAAAGTTGGTTTTTATAACCCTCTTTTCACTGCCCTACGTACAGATCTGGGCTGCAGCATCCAAGTAGAGGGGACTTTGCCCCTCCTTTCTGACTGCCCCTCCCCCAGAGCCCCTACTTGCCACCTTGCACAAAGATGCTGTAGCCATCGGGATAATGCAATCCACACCTGAGTGGTGAGCAAAACGTGGTGCGGCCAGAGTCAAGCAATTCCCTGAGCCCCATCGCTTTGCCTTACCGGATAAACCTGGCCATCTGTGCTTCTCTCTCTCAGATTTTCTAAATATGTAATCCATATTACTGTTTTGATGCAGATGACAGATGAGGCTTAAACTAAAATTTCACAAGCAGTGATCTGAGTGGTACTTCTCAGGAATAGCTAATTCTGGGTTACACGTTAAGCAGTGGGGCCTGGAGGGACTTTCAGGGCTTCTGACTGGCTCCTGGAGATCTGATTTTTAAAAATCCTGCTTTGCAAGCGGCTGCCGCTGATGGGTCGCCGTGTTCGTCTGCCTGCAGCATCAGAAAAGGGCGAGGGTCCAGGAGCACCTGAAAGCCTAACAAAATGTGTGGGCGGGAAGGCATTCTTGAGAAGGAAAGCTGCAGGTATGAATGCAAGAATGCAAGAATGCATTCATATATGTTAATGTTTATAGCAGGGGTAGTCAAACTGCGGCCCTCCAGATGTCCATGGACTACAATTCCCAAGAGCCCCCTTCCAGCAAATGCTGGCAGGGGGCTCATGGGAATTGTAGTCCATGGACATCTGGAGGGCCGCAGTTTGACTACCCCTGCTCTAACCCTTCAGCCTCCACCACCTTTCACATTTCAGTCCCTGCTTTGTTACCAGACTTTTAAAGGGGAGAGATGTGAGTGTCATCAATGGGCACATATTTCCTCCCTTCATATGTGAATATCAAAGCAGCCTGAGGCAATAAAGCCTACGATTTGAATTTTTTCCAGGTTCTTAGAGGCCATCAGTTTTGGTCCATCGCTGCCTGTCACTTTACTAGATACCGTCCAGTCGTACAACAAAGTATTTGCGGGGGCCGTAGCACCAGAGCCAGTTTAAGGATTGACGGGGACCTAGAAGAGTACGATTGTGGTGGGAGCAGCCAGACTGGGGGTACAGAGCCCCCCCCACACACACAGACAGTAGAAAGGGCTGTCACTCCAAGCGACAGGGGGGAAAGGGGGGAGGAGAGAAGCTACGGCCCTGATCCATGGGTGGAACACTCCCTGCGGGGCCCCTGAAAGGACGTGCTCCATGACTAAACCAGCCCTGACTATGCTGCTATGCTCGTGTTCAATGTCAGGCAATACAAGAATGTTAAGATGACTTAACACCAGAAACCTTTGCTAAGCTCCTCCCCCCCTTCTAGTTAAAATGGCATCCCCTCTCCTCAGTCAAATCAGAGGAGGATAGGTCTAATTCTAAAAGTTAAAACAGTCCCCCAGGGCCTGCCATGTCTGCCCACAGTTTAACTTCCCCCTATTAAGCATATCCTTTTATTTGGTATATATCTTCATCCCACTCTTCCTCCAAGGAGGTCCGGGTCCCGTTTCTTCTTTTGTGATCCTCACTGTCATCTTCTCAACAGCCCTGCTAGGAAGGCCAAAAAAAACCTGGTCCATGGTCACTCAGTAAGATTCATGGTGCGACTTGAACCTTGGTCTCCCTATCCCTCATCCAACTAACTCAGGGATTTCCAACCAGGGTTCTGTAGAATGCTGGGGTTGTGCAAGAGCTCCCCAGAGGTTACAAACCCTGAGGCAAATCTCTACCCACGGAAGTTACTGCTTCTGGGGAGAGAAAATTAGGATTTCCCCTTTAAGAAAAGCTTACATCCTGTGCAGCCTTGGCCAATCAGGACTTCTCTACCATGGCAAATGCGACGTAGCCAGAGATCCACATGCTTTCTCAATCAAATTCTGAAAATATTGAGGGTTATTTCCACTCCTAAATATTGCTGGATAAAGGTAGATTGACTCTGGATCAGTCATGTTTGTTGCCAAGGGAAAATTTAAATCGCCCCAAATCAAAATGGAAATCGCATTCTGTGTAGACGGCAGGGACTGAATCGACCTGGGATTGGAATAAAAGCTCCGTGCAGTTTACACCCTAGTCTCTTTCTCCACAATGGAAACGGTAAACGATTGACTGATCGATCAATTGGCTGGCTCCCGCATCTTACTTCCGTACTCATTTCTTTGACGCGGCATGTCACCACTTCCGGATTCCTCAAAGCCTGAAAAATATTTCAGGGTTCTTCCATGGCCAAAAGTTGAAAAAGGCTGATCTAACTTCTACACAGCACTACTTCACTCAAGTTCCAACCCCCTAGGCGATCTTGGTCGAGCAAAAAGAGTGGCTGCAAGGAAGAGTGGAAGGCAGTTCCTTTTTAGCTTCGCAACTGGACTCTCCAACCCCCTCTTCCTTTGTGGCTATAGGGTTGGGTGCTTCGGCGCCCGAAATGGCCATTCGCTCCCGCCGCAGCCGCGGCGGGAGCGAATGGCCGTTTCGGGTGCCGAAGCACCCAACCCTAATATAAATGCTCCAGTCTCCTACCACCCCCAGCTTTTTGCAACAGAATCTAAACTTTGAATTCCACTTCAGATGCGCTTGCTCTAAAAGTCCTCTCCCGGCACTCGATATTTGTTTATTCCAAAGCAGTCCATGTTAAGGAAAACAATCCCGAGATGCATCCGTAATTTCATCACCACCGGGAGGATTTTTATCGCACCTGCCATCCACTTCAAGTGAATCTCAAAGTAAAATCAAGAGGCACAATTTCAGAATGGAACAGGAGGCGTTTTTTCAGGGGGATGAAGGTGAAAATCAAGTCTGATTGTACAAGAAGCCATGTGGGAAAATCGTTTGAGTGCACAGCTGGATCCCACTTACAGAGGGACTGCTCAGAGATGGCAAGGCAGATGCTGCCTGAAAGAGTCACTCTGTCTGACATTTCTGACCCAGCTAGAGAATCTGAATTCAAGCAACCTCCACCATAGATTGCAAATGGAACTAAAAGCTCATGCTTATGTAATTAGCACACACACATGCGTGCAATTCTGAAAAGCAGAACCAAAATCTATGTTTTGAGAGCCCAGTGCTGTTATGGCTGAAATTTGTCCATAATTCATCCATCCCAAAAGCAGAATTGCTCCAGATTTTGAAAAGACGACCTTCATAACAGATATATGGTGAGATTCTGGGCAGATAAACCATTTGCAGATTGGTCTTCCTTTCGGCAGGAAGCTCCAGAACCATGAATGCAATAAGACTTGCAATGTCAAAAAGTCCCTCAGGTACGTGGGACCCAGCCACAAATGGCCTTAAAGCAGTGGTTCTCAACCTTAATTGTGCCGCGACCCCAACTTCAGTGCACGCACAGGCGCATAACAATCGAGGCGGCGTAGAAGCAGACATTGCCTTGGCTCTGCCTCCTCCACACGCCTCCGCTTCCACCCGCTGCCACCACCACCTGCCTCTGCACGCCACTGCTGCCCACTGCCAATGCCAGCCACCACCACTGCAGTGGCCAGCAACCTGGTGACCCTGGGGAAGGGGCCAAAGCGACTCCAAGGTCAAGAACCACTGCCTTAAAGGTTAATACCAAAACCTTGAACCAATGTAACTGCCTGAGAACATGGCTGCTTTTCAATGCCCACTGAAATGCAAAAGACTTCAACTCAGGGGGGCTGTTGCAAGGAGAACAACCTGACCCTGCGTGGCCTCAGCTTCCCTGCCAGCAGAGAGACAATTCCTGCAGCACGTGGGCCCTCCCCCCATGCCCCGCTGAGCCCCTCCTGCCAGGGATTTCAGTAGTTCCTCATAAATATTATTCCTTCTTGCAGGCTCAAATAAGGATCCTGCTTATCCAGCCAGCTCTTGTCCTCTCCCCTCGAGCTCCTTTGAATCTTTTCTTAATCAATTTGATCTGAGGTCCCTCGCTCTGTTACACCATGGAATCCCATGGGACTAACATCAATCGACAACAGAAACGACTTTTCTCAGATCTCTTGGCCTTTTATCTCCCTTTTCACTTCTGCCTGCCTCTTTTTGAGAAGGCTATTTTGGAAAGGGAAAGAAGAGGAATCCTTAGCAGGCTCTGCATATTTGCTTTGGCAGAGCTCAAGAGAACTTGTGCAGAACCACCAGGTTCACCACACCATCCCCTGCCCGTCACTGCTTGGCAATCCATCACCAGCTCGGCAAACAAACAACTGAGCACCCTAGAAGATGCCGTCATCAGAGCCAAATGATCAGAGTAAAACCGCAAACCGGAACACACACAACAAAGATTTTGTGGCCCAGAGGCTACTGTGGTTGACCTCACACACCGGTTGCTCTCAGAACCCCTTCAGCATTCATATTTTAATTATCAAAATCAAGATTGACCCTGGGGCTGAGCCCTCCCAGAGCTTTCTGTGCACCCTGAAAGGCAGAAGTAGGGCTGGCTGCCAGCTCTGGGCTATGAAATTCCTGGAGATTTTGGAGGAGGGGGGAGACCTCAGTGGGGGTACCATGCCCTAGAAGTCACCTTCCAAAGCAGCCATTTTCTCCAGGGGAACTGAGCTCTTTTACCAAGAGACCAGTTGGAATACCAGGAGATGAGATGCTGACGGAGAAGCACCAAGGCAGGTTCACAAAATCAAGGAATCCTCTTTATTTAGATAACAGAAAACATAAGCCAGAACGTGAACCGGTTAGAGTAAGCCTTTTCAACCAGAGTTTCTTTTGAGCTTCCACTTTAAACTACCACGAATTCCCTCCCATGGGACAAGGGGAGAAACTGGTTTCAGCAGCATTCCCAAACCACACAAGAAACAGCATTTGGTGCTGTGCTTAAATGGCGAGGTTTTTTGTGCAAAATGCTTGTAATTCCGTGGAACATTAAAACAGCCGTTTTTTTTCCAGGTGTGGAAAGGGAGAAGTCATTCATAACTGGGGTTACTCCAGATCCCTGGAGGAATTACCCCAGTTGGGGGGACGGGACTTAATTTTATATATATAATTAACCCGGGAGGAGTCAGGAGGGCAGAGTGACTTTCTGCTCATCTATGTGGTTTGCGATGGCCTTCTTACATTCACACGCAATAGAAAAGGAATGGGAGTGAAGAACTGAATCTTCTGTACTCCCTCCAATGGCTCCTCCCATTACCCCCCCCCAGAATTTCTTCTCAGAGCCCCCCAACCAGCAGAAAATGGTCAGAAGAAGGATTTGCAAGCAAAGGGATCCAGATATTCAAGCACCAGTGGGTTGTGTCAATGGCACAAAGTCTACCTTCCAAAGCAACCATTTTATCCAGGGGAACTGATCTCTTTACTCTGGAGATGAGCTGGAATTGCAGGGGATCCTGGCGGTGCCTGAGATTTCCCAAAGTTAAATGTGATCTCCAAATCGTATAGATCATTCCCCTGAGGAGAACTGCTCTTTGCTTAGTGGGCTTTATGACAGCTGAGATGAGATGAATGCTTTCTTGTTTTGCTCAGGCAAGGTACTGCACACTCAAAAAGGAACTTAAGTTCTTAATTAACAAGCATTTTATTTTATTAGTGCTGGCATGCACACTGTAAGCATGTCACTTCTTGGAGCATGGCTGGGAGGTTTGGCCAGCTGGCATTCACTTCTGGGGTTACCTGAAGCCTGAAGAATATTTCAGGGGTTACTCTAAGGTCAAAAGATTGAAAAAAGCTGATCTAAGCCTTCAGATCCATCCATCGTGGCTCTGAAACAATGTATTGCATCCACAGTTGAATAGGCAAGGGAGAACATGCTGAAGCTGTATCCAGTCCAAATAGATGGTTTTGCTGATCAGAAAAGTGGTTGTTTTAGGGTGAACTGGATCCACTTGTAGTGGACAGAGTAGAACTGGCATTCTCCTTGCATCCTGACAGGTTGGCAGGGGGCAGCCTTAAAGAGTCAGCAAGTGGCTTTCCCCCTTGCTGGCTCCTTCCCCCTGTGCCTTCCATTCAAGCTGCAAGGAGGCTTCTCCCTGCATGCTGCCAGGGCACCCTCACAGGGTGGCAAAGAGGGAAGGAGCCAGCAAGCACCACTACCACGGGGCAAGCTCCTTCCAAACTCTTTAAAGCGCCCCCTCGCTGCTCCATCAAGCTGCGGGGAGGTTAGTCCCTGCACCCTGACATAGCAGTGGTGGATGGGGGGGGGGGAGTTTAGAGTCGGAAAGCAGCTTTCTCCATCGGGTGAGCCATTTGCTGGCTCCTCCTCCTTCTCCTCCCCTCCCATGCCCCTTCAGTCAGCTTGCTGAATGTTCCAAAGCCTCCTTGCATGGGCAGAGCTATATTTGGAGGCTCTGAAACATTCTACATGTTGGCAGAAACATGGACCTTCTTTTGTCTGTCCCTAGCAATAAATCCTGTTGCATGCTGGAATGCAACTGGCACCAAGTAGGGGACTGGGCTGTGTTCATGGGCTAGGATGTGTCCAATAGTAAGGTGGGAAAGAGATATAGAATCATAGAATCATAGAATCATAGAGTTGGAAGGGACCTCATGGGTCATCTAGTCCAACCCCCTGCACTATGCAGGACAATCACATCCCAATTGCTCATCTACTGTAACCTGCCACCCCTTTGCCTTCACAGAATCAGCCTCTCTGTCAGATGGCTATCTAGCCTCTGTTTAAAAATTTCCAAAGATATTTGAAAGGAGCAGCAGAGGTGCCTAATAGCTGTTAGGCACCCTGGGTGCTCCCTTTAAATGTTCACCCCACCTTCACAGGCAGCTGTCCTGCGAAGGTGGGGAGGAGGAGGTGTGATGCGGCTGCCGTTGCCAGCTGGTAAGAGTCTGCCCACTCCTTTTATATGCTCCCCCTGCCTTCATGAAGTGGCCTTATACGGGATCAGACCACTGGACAGTTAAGTTCAGACTGGCAGGAGGCAGTCTCCGGCAGGGTCTTGGGCTGAGGTCTTTCACATCAGCTGCTCTCTGGTCCTTTCCTAAGGACACTCATATCTCCTGATCGTCATTCCAGGAGGCAGATCTCCTAACAAATTGCTTCCAATTAATCAGAATGTTTCCAGAGCCAGCAATTATGCCTTCCCCGCAGAGCTCCTGGTGGGAGTTTATTGGGAAACAGTTTAAAATCCTTATAGTCATTTCTGTTTTCCCACAATTTGTGTTTTCATAATATTGGTAACCTTTGTTTCAGATCTCCCTCCTTGAGCATTTGTGAGCCTGCTTCTACAAACAGCCAATGGGTACGTCATGAAGATTCCGAAAAAAGCTTATTTCAGGGGTAGTCAAACTGCAGCCCTCCAGATGTCCATGGACTACAATTCCAAGGAGCCCCTGCCAGCGAATGCTGGCAGGGGCTCCTTGGAATTGTAGTCCATGGACATCTGGAGGGCCGCAGTTTGACTACCCCTGGCTTATTTTGTAGCCCTTACTGTTCCCTTATTCTGAGCTGTGTATATCTTGTATGTCCGGCTTTCACTGCATGATACAAAGCTGGAAACACATATTTCCCCTGCCCAAATCCAGGTTTTAAGCTTAAGATTATCCACCTTTAGAAAGAGTGGTCTATCCTCATTAATCCTATTTCAGTTTAGTAGTAGTATATGCACTCAGAATTTCCACAATTTAAAAGTAAAATACATGGAACTATTTATTTATTTTTAATTTAATTTTATTACATTTAACTAGAGAAGGGATGTCCAGCTTTCTATAATAGTGGTCCACATAACCCATGGCAGCTTTATCCCTGAATGTCAGACTCAAGACGGTTCACGCTTGACATACCAATATTGGATGCGACTCAAACATGAATGGAAACTTTGTTCACAGCTATTTTCCTTTCCTCAGCAATTCTTCAAACTGCTCCAGTTTCACGCTGTGATTGCAGTGGCATTACATTGGAACAACTCTAAAAACTGCTTTGCTAAAAATCTCAGGTGGGTCCAGCTGACTGGATTTCACCCATACACTTCATGTTAGTTGCCCATGAACTAGAGCAGGGGTAGTCAAACTGCCAGCAGGGGCTCATGGGAATTGTAGTCCATGGACATCTGGAGGGCCGCACTTTGACTACCCCTGAACTAGAGCATCCTAGTATACATAACTTCTGCCTCTAGGCATTAACATAAATTCTAGAAGGCACAGGCTGCACTTAATCCCCTGACGTTTATCAGTACAGAAGCACCTGTTTCCCAAAATATTTGGTAAGGTCCATACCAGTTGTGGCCAGAATGACCAGAGTGAACTGCTGGAAGTCCAGTAGACTTCCAGTGGCACACCAAACGTGAGATGCTGCTGATATGGAGCAAATGACAGATGCTGGAAAACTGTCAGGAGATTAATAGAATTTAAGAGTTGCTTTAGCTAGTGGACCTAGCAAACCTGCTTATGGGGTATAAATCTTTATAGAAACCATTGTTTATATTAATTTAATACTATTTAAGGTCCCTGGGGGGATCCACAAGTGAACTCTGGAAAGTAATTACATCTTGCTCCTCCACTGTTTAAATGAGAATGGTGTCGATCGGGAAGTTTGCTTTTAAAAATTCTCAATAGCCTAAAGAAAACTGCCTCCTCTCTTTATGCTCAAAGTTAGAGCCCAGTGGCACCTTGAAGACCACCTTGAGTGTAATTCTACATGTCCACGAGATCTTATAACCAGTTTTAAATTTGGTACCACTGGAGTCTAAATTTGTTTGGAAGCAATAGAACAGTTGTTGTTAGTCTTTAAGGGGCTCTTGGATTCTTGCTCTATCATACAGACTTGTTGGTCTGAATAAATGGAACAAGGAAGGGCTGTGTGCATGTGCTCACCTGAATCAGCTGGTGTAGAAAATACCTACCTCAGTGGTCCCCACCCTTTTTGAATCTATGGACACCTCTGGCTATTATAGGAAGACGAACCAGCCACAAAATGGCTGCCACAGGTTAGCTTCAGTCAAACAGTGAAGATTAGGGTTGGGAGGCCGAAGCACCCAACCCTAGTGAAGATCCTTGTGCTGAGGTAGCAGCCGCTGCCAAAGCAAAGTTTGTAAAGAGCAGCACCACTAATCGAATCTCCAGTGGCTAAGGCAGGGGTAGTCCAACTGCGGCCCTCCAGATGTCCATGGACTACAATTCCCAGGAGCCCCTGCCAGCGAATGCTGGCAGGAGCTCCTGGGAATTGTAGTCCATGGACATCTGGAGGGCCGCAGTTTGACTACCCCTGGGCTAAGGTGACCAGAATAAAGGGACTGTAAGGCGGGACACGCTGGCGGCCATTGGTATAGAGACCAGGGATATAGAGATATAGAGGCCATTGGTATAGGCCCACCGACTCTGCTGCTGCCATGTGACCTTCTCCCGGCCCGGAACTCGCTGGGCCCGCCAAACTTGTGCCTGCGTGTGAGCCCCACCTCTCGCCGGTGCCACCATTCCGCGGTCTCCCCCCATGCTGCCGCCACCTTCTTTCACGCCGTCCAAGAGGATCGCTGCTGGATCTGGAGCGCCTGAGCAAGCCAAGGAGGTGACGGCAGCCCCCGTGGTGGGAAGGGAAGGGGCTTGGCCTGGCGCTCACAACCCCCACCCTATCAAAACAGCCGGCCAGGCCCCACCAAGAGAGCCCGCACAGCAGGGAAGTGCCCACATGGAGGCGGCCCAGAGGTGGCGGTGGCAGGAGTCAGGGTGGCGGGCCCGGGGCTCCGGGGCTGGCTCCCCCATGCGGTCAAGGCAGCTGCTGCTGCTGCTGCTGCTGCTGCTGCTGGGAAGCCGGTCCGCACACCCCGCCTTGCTCAGCCAGCTGACTGCCATATCCAGCGGGCGGGCACGCAGGGGGGGGAGGCCAGGGCAGGCAGGACATTTTTTAAATGCCGTGGGACATGGCAAAAAATCCTTTAAAGTCGGGACAGTCCCATCAAAGGCAGGATCTCTGGTCTCTATACCAATGGTCTCTCTCAGCAGCCTTGCTGGGCAACAGACCCAAGTGGTCCACTTTCTAAAAACACTTGACAGACACCAGGAAAAGTCCAAGTGGATGTCGTTGCACCCATGGGTGCCACACTAGATTTTATAATGCAGCTTGACTAAAAGCTGTGGAATATGACATGTCACATGGGAGAAATTACATTTGCTTTAGGAAGAAATTTGTAAAGAAGCATGGGAGGGCTCTAAGAGAGGTCATCCAATGCTCTTTTGTTCTATTGTTCCTTTGGTCAGAGCTAGGGATGCCAACCTAGAGGTGGGACCTGGAGATCCCCAGAATGACAGCTCATCTCTAGACTACAGAGATCACTTCCCCTAGAGAAACGGATGTTTTGGAAAGGGGGAAGCTATAACATTGTACCCCATTGAGGTCCCTTTCCTTCCCAAGCTCCACCCCCAGGTGTTTCCTAACCTGGATCAGAAGTCTTATTTCAACCATCCCATAATCCCTGACCAGTGGTCATCATATTTGTATTTGTTTCCATTCTGGAGTGTGGAAGAAAACTGCTGCCTGCCAACATCATTCCCAAGCACATGAGGGGACAGAGCCCATCTTGAAATGACAGATGGACCTGCCAAGAGGTGAGCATATTTTCATGTTTGCAGTTATGCAGAGTGCAATGCTGCTCAGGGATATCTTGTGTCTTGCGAAAAATAAAATTGGCAGCAATAAATATGGACAAATTCCAACTGTTAAAAAAAAAGCTTTCTGTCCATTACACAAACCGCAGACAGAAGTTACTCTACAAAACTGTGGGACAAGTGGCACACGCTCACTATCTGTATATATAAGCAACCATATGAGACTCGACACATCTTTCAACTACCACGTTTATTTTATTTTCTGCCATCGTCTATTAAGTCTGGGGGTTCAGCCAGAAACAAACATGTCAGCTCCAACCAAGAAGGCAACTTTATTGGACACAAAGAACTGAGCAGCCGGAACTGCTGGCCCTTAAATACCTGTTTAAACCACACCCCCAATACACGTCATAGATGGTTAACGTATGTTTGCGATTAGGCTTCTGCACTTTGGCGGCTGTTCGAACCTGAAGCAGCCAGTGCCGCAGTGCTTTCAACTCGAACAGCCGCCGAAGCACAAAACACCTCCTTGTGATTGGTTCATAGCAACCCTCCATGCGTCGTTTCAGCAAATCACAGCAGAGGGCTAAGAATCCAGGCCTGGGCCTCAAGCTCATATCCTCATAACAGACGAGTAACAGTCCGCAGATATAACCAAGTCACAGCTGACTTACGGCGACCCTTGGGGGCTTTCCAGGCAAGAGATGTTCAGAGGTGGTTCTCCATTGCCTGGACTTCCTTGGTGGTCTCTCATTCAAGTCCTAACCAGGGATGACCTGGCTTAACTTCCAAGATCTGATGAGATCGGATTAGCCTAGGCCATGCAGGTCAGGGCTTCCAGATTAGACAGAATTAGATAGATGAGACGGGCGGGGGGAGAGATGGACAGAGAGACACAGAGAAAGAGACACTGAGGGAGACAGGTGGATGCTGGATTTTTTGCACTCTGGGTTTTCATTTGAGAAAAGCAACTTAAAAATGAAGCTTGTTTTGCATTTTTATTTTAGAGAGCAAACATAAATTTTCCATTCCAAAGCACTACCGTTTTATACACTGATGTCCGAACTCACCTTTGCTGGAAGTAATCAATGAAAGGTTTCCACATAGTTATAAACGTTGCTCCTTGCAGACTCTCATCTCTTAAACGAACCCCATTTCACTCAGCCTGCAGAGCCTGGCTATTTGCCAGACTTTAATTGCCAAAGCTTAACATTTAACTATCAATTTCTCAGACAGTTTCTAATGTTCCGCAATTCACTTTTTCACAGCAGTAAGAAGGTCTGGAGCCAGAAGCTTCCTTCGACAGAGATGCGGAAATCAGAGCCCTGACAGACCTTCCACACCTCCGCTGGGCCTGCAAAAGGGAGCTCCTCCACCAGGCACTCCCTTGAGGCCGACCAACTTGGAACATCTGCTGGTCCCCTCCTTAGACACCCTTCCATGACTGAACAATCTGATCTCCCTAGTGTTGTTGTCATTCATGTTGTAATTGTTACCAATAGATTGTTGTGATGTTCTTTTGAAAATTGTATATTGTTATAATGTTCCGTGTAAATTTATGCAGTGTTCCATGTAAACCACCCAAAGCCATAAATAATGGCGGTATAAAAATCCAAACAAACAAACAAATAAATAAATGACTAAGCAATGGCAATAGCAATGAATATTCTTGGCAATAACAATAAATATTAGGCATGCAGTTAATTTCTTACAACTGCTTGCCAGAGCTCTGTATCTTTGGATACAACCATGTTGAGGGTTCAGGGTTCAAGTCCCTGTTCAGGCGCCAGATGAAGTAAACACGCACACTTGGTTGTGGTCTGTGAGCAGAGCTCCAATGCCTTGAAAGGCATATCTTTTTATTGATAATCTCTGAAGTACACGTAAGAATTAAGCAGAGAAAGAGGACGTAGGTGCACATGCCCATCTGGTTTGACATTTCACCTTATCTGATCAGTGTATGTAATGAGTTGCAAGCTCATGGACTCCTCGAGATGAGAGATTTCCATATGAGGGTGAAATTTCTGGGCTGAGGTGAAAACCTTGGCTTGGGATAAGAGTCCTGTGCAGATCTAGCTTGTTTGCACCTGGGTTTGCCCAACCGTGCAATTATGCGAAATCTGTGTCAGCACTCCTACAATATGTGGCTATTCTGGTGAGGGAGACCCACATTTTTCACATTTATGCACATCTACTCTGCCAATTTTAGCTTAATCGATGTGGTTGTCATACCAAAATGAGCCACCTTCCCCTCCCCCCCTTCAAGTTGGCACATTTTTAATTTACGGGGGATTAGGAAAAATAAATCTCCGTTCACCAGCCGAGACTACAATTGAAATGAATTGTAAATAAGTGAGAATCCTTCCGAGTTTTCAGATAAGTGAAACAATAAGGAAATGGTTAAAATATAAATAAATCTGGAAAGGTTGACAAGAATACTGCCCAAAAGCTGAAATGGGTTTCATGGGCTGTGCGGAAAGGCTGTCAAAATCTCACGAAACAAACATTAGGACCACTGGCATTTATAGCAGTGGACATGAAAGTCTAGTGCAGGGGTAATCAAACTGCGGCCCTCCAGATGTCCATGGGCTACAATTCCCAGGAGCCCCTGCCAGCGAATGCTGGCAGGGGCTCCTGGGAATTGTAGTCCATGGACATCTGGAGGGCCACAGTTTGACTACCCCTGGTCTAGTGCAACACCAAGAATAACTAGACTTTGAGCACTGTGTTTTGATACCTAGAAAGGTAGCGTGAATGCGACAAGCACATAATGGGAAAGAAAGGTATAATACCGGTAACAGATCAGAGATCTACGATTAGTAAAGTTTAGGGCTAGGAGCCAAGCTCTTCACATCAGTGGGGGCAAAATGGGGAGATGTAGGCCAGCCTCTCTCAACTTTTTTACCATTGAGAAACCCCTGAAACATTCTTCAGGCTTTGAGAAACCCCAAAAGTGGCCCAGTTCTGCAGAATATGGTTGGAAAACATACCTGTGGACATGCCCACCTGGGGCCCCTCCCCTTCCCACCCCTTCCAGGCCCACCATTGGCCATTGGGGGGGGAGGTCGACATGGTCATATATGGTCGTATCCCCCAATAAATGTGTAAGAAAATTTTAAAATTTATCTGTCTGGAACAGTTACTGGCTTGATGAATGCCTTCGTTTTGTTATTGATGTGTTCTTGGTGTTTTTTAATTTTGTATATCTGGGGTTTTTATGAGTTTTAACGCTGTATTTTACTGGGCTTTTTGTGTAGACTGCCCAGAGACAAGCTATATATTACAAAAAACAAACAAACATTCAGGAAACTCTTCCAAGATCATCAAGAAACCCCAGGGTTTCACAAAACCCTGGTTGAGAAAGCCTGCTCTAGGAGGAATCCCCTCATCTCTACACTAAAACCATAGACAAATCTTAAAGAGCAGTGACTGTGTGTGTGTGTGTGTGCGTGTGTGTAAGTCAGGGTGAGGGATTTCCCACCACAGCACACAATCTGATAAACCCAGCAACCCCCTGAGAGTGTTCTAAACACTAAAAAGCGCTATACAAAAGTTAAGTATTATAAAACCTGCTAGTTAGTGTCAATGCAACCATTTCCAGAGGGTGTGTGTGGAAATATCACTTTCCTAAAGCTTATTAATCATCTTGGTCACCAATCCAACAACTAGTCCAAATCAGTGGGGCTTATCCCCTGGTTCTACAGCTCAACTGCAGGCAACAGAGATCAGTTCCCTTGGAGCAAATGGCTGCTTAGCAGGATGGACTCCATAGCATTGTACTCCACTAAGGCCTCAAATCCCACCCACTCCCGGCTGCACCCCCAAAGTATCCAGGTATTCCCCAGCCCAGAGCTGGTAACTCTAGTCTGTCATACAAACTTCATCAATTCCTTGGGACATCCTACATGTATAGCAAGAAACAGTGACACAGGAATGTGGAAAATCCACACCGTGGTTCTGGACGTCACAGCTTCAATGCCATGTTGACCCGCCCCCTTCCAAAATGTCCAATGATGGGCCTGGAAGGGGTGGGAAGGAGAGGGGCCCCGAGTGGCCATGTACATAGTTGTGCTTCCCAGCCATATTCTGCGTGATTTCACCACCACTGGCATTTCTTGAAGCCAGAGGAACATTCAGGGGCTTCTCAATAGTCAAAGAACTCGAGAAGGGCTGCTCTAAGAGGATCCAGCAGTGATTCCCAACCAGGGTTCTGGGGAACTTTGGGGTTACGCGAGAGCTCCCCAGGGGTTACACGGCCTTTCCCAGAAGTTCACATGACCGCTGACACCCCAAGATGTCACTGGAGCCCCCTTCCCCTTCTACAGGCCTTGCCTCTTTCTCCACAATGGAAACGGTGATTGATCTATCTATCTATTGATTAGCTGGCTCTTGCATTTTACTTCCGTGCCAACTTCTCTGAAAGGGGCAATGCACCACATCTAGGGTTCCTCGAATCCTGACATATTTCAGGGGTTCCTTCACGATCAAAAGGATGAAAAGGGCTAGATTGCAGCACTGTCCCTAAAGGGGCACCACGGGAGGGATAGAAATCCCAGTTTGCATGACAGTGTGATTGCACTGACTTCAGGTATCCTGACAACCTGCCTGGCTCACAATCCACCCTGCTATTGCTCTGGAAAGCCCCAAAACGGTTTCTGGCTGTTTAGCATATAGGGGTACAGAATTAAGATTTCCAGGGTCCAGAGACAAAGAATCCTCTGCTTTGCATGGTGGACCTTGCCAGCTATTAACCTCAATCACCGCAAAAGATTTGTGGCTCAATAATGAACGGAATTTGGTCCAGCCCTCAGTGCCCAAAAAGAAATCCAAAAATGCTTCACATTCACAAGGCAAAAGGGGTTATGCTCAGGTAATCTCTTAATCCAGCCTTGCGATTTGCAATTTAGTAATTCATCTGAGACAAACTCCTGGGTTCTCAAAGGCAAACACCCAGAGTATGGAACACGCAGGCAACTGCTCGGGTGGTCAGGGAGGCCACGGGGGGGGGGGGGGGGGAGATGGGGGATGGGAGGTAGGGCTGCCAGCTTCAGGTTAGGAGATCGGGGGTGGAGCCTGGGGAGGCCAGGGACCTCTGGGGGGGGGTACAATGCCATAGAGTCCACCCTCCTAAGCATCCATTGACTCCAGATCTCTGTAGTCTGGAGATGAAGCTGGAATTCCAGGGGATCCTCTTACAAAATAGCTTTTGTCCGGCAGAATGCTTCCTACTCCAAAAGAACCCCAGTCTCTTCCCCTTGCTGACCCATGCTTGAAATTTTAAAACCTGTAACTCATTTAACCTTAATGAGGTCATGCGTCAAAACTCCTGTTAAAGCTCACCTTTCCCATGAAACTTGACCCAATATCTTAGTCTCTAGCTGAAAATGCTGTCAAAAATACATGTAACAACCTTTTGTTAACATTTTCACTATTTGAGGAAGAAAAAGAGCAGGCCTCATGTGTCTCAAAGGGGCTGACAATCACCTTCCCTTCCTCCCCCCAAAACAGGTAACTTATGAGATAGGTGAGACTAAGAGAGCTCTGAGAGAACTGGGCTTGGCCCAAGGTTTCCCAGCTGGCTGGACATGGAGGAGCATGGAATCAAACCCACTTCTCCAGATTGGAGGCCATCACTCTTAACCAAACACCACTCTTAATTTTGACTCCAGAATTTCTAACCAGGATTGGCAGAGTTCACACATGCCAAATGCCATCCTTTACAAGCCAAGTTCTCCAGATGCACATGGGATCACTTGAAGGCATGCATAGTGCTCTTTTGTTATTTGAAAAATTATTTGTTGTTGTTGTTATGTGCGAAGTCGTGCCCGACCCATCGCGACCCCATGGACAATGATCCTCCAGGCCTTCCTGTCCTCTGCCATTCTCCGGAGTCCATTTAAGTTTGCACCTATTGCTCCAGTGACTCCATCCAGCCACCTCATTCTCTGTCGTCCCCTTCTTCTTTTGCCCTCGATCGCTCCCAGCATTAGGATCTTCTCCAGGGAGCCCTTCCTTCTCATGAGGTGGCCAAAGTATTTGAGTTTCATCTTCAGGATCTGGCCTTCTAAGGAGCAGTCAGGGCTGATCTCCTCTAGCACTGACCGGTTTGTTCGCCTTGCAGTCCAAGGGACTCGCAAGAGTCTTCTCCAGCACCAGAGTTCAAAAGCCTCAATTCTTTGACTTCCTTATGGTCCAGCTTTCACAGCCATACATTGCAACTGGGAATACCATAGCCTTGACTAGACGCACTTTTGTTGGTGTCTAGATTTGCCGTAGCTTTCCTCACCAGGAGCAAGCGTCTTTTAATTTCTTTGCTGCAGTCCCCAACTGCAGTAATCTTGGCACCCAGGAAAATAAAATCTGTCACTACCTCCATTTCTTCCCTATCCATTTGCCAGGATTGAGCAATTTTTTCCATTTTTTTTTCAATTGAGCAATATTTGAGCAATTATGCAACTGAGCAAATTAGAAACAACATCTGAAAAGGAAATGTTACAAATACGAGGAGGCAAAGGCTTACACCTGCAGATGACGGCAGTGGATCAATGCAAAACTGACCATCACGTTATGAAGTAGGAACTGATTCGGACTTTTATATTGCCACGTCCAAGAATCTGTTTTTTCCTGCACAGTCTCTGATGATCTGGCCTGCACAGCACAAGGCAGCTGGTGGACCATAGCATGTGGCTGTTGTCATATAAGAGGGCAGCTGAAAATGTCACAAAAGGTCACTGGAAAAGGGTACATTTTAAAAAATTTATTCTTAGACTTGGTTCTATTATGCTGTGTTTTTCAAATTAACCATAAATGAGATTATGGTGCAACTGACCCACGGGAGAGTACTTTACAAGCTCCCCCATTTAAACTTAAATACTTCTGCACAGTCTAAGGTTGCCAGCCTCCAGGTGGAGCCTGGAGGTTTCCCATAATTGCCATCAGACTACAGGAATCACTGCTCCTGGAGAAAGTGGCTGCTTCGGAGTATGGAGCCTGTGGCCTTATACCATGCTGATGTTTTTCCACAGCATTTCACACATTCTGCCCAAATCTCCAGGAATTTACCAACCAGGAGTGGCAATCCTACTGTGCACTGATATTGTTGTCCAGCAGACTCCATCCCAAGCAATGTACTCAATGTTGTTAAAGTATTGCTTTGTAACAGATGGACATTGCTGTGATTGTGCATGAAAGCCAGCTTGATGTCATGGTTCAGAGCAGAGGGCTCTAATCTGGAGGGCCGGGTTTGATTCCCCACTCCTCCTCCATATGCGGCCAGCTAGATGACCTTGGGCCAGTCACAGTTCTCTCAGGGCTGTCTTGGCCCCATCTACTTCACAAGATGCCTGTTGTAGAAAGAGGAACAGAATATGACTGTAAACAGGTTTGAGATTCCTTAAGGTAGAGAAAAGTGGGGTACGAAAACCTATTCCTCTTCTTATTTCTATTTGTTGACCAAAACTCTATTAAGGGACAGTTCTTACATTATGAGTCTTCCCACCTGGAAGACTCTCAAGAGGCTTCCTGCAAGGTATTATAAACACAGAAAGAAGCTGTTAGCAGCTATGTGTGCCTCAAAGTAAAACCCAAAAATCAGAAATACAATCTCCATAATACCTTTGATTAGGACCAACCAAATGTCAGATAACAGTGTGAGATCTTTCGAGTTCAGCAGAACCTGAATCATCCAGTCAGATGATGTGAATTCAAAAGTGTGCATGCTGCTAGTTGACATTTGGCTGGTCCTAATAAATATTATGGTGATTGTGTTCTCATTTTTGGATTTCCCATGTGGTGGACAAAGAATATCTGGTCCTCCTAACCGGTAGCCTTTTGAGAGACTGATGTCTAAGTGAAATGACTCCCAAACAGAAAGGATGGGGATGGGCTGACGTTTGCTGGGCATGCAGAAGGTCCCAGGTTCAATCTCCAGCATCTCCAGTTAAGGAGGTCCGGTGATGTGAAAACCTCAGCCTGAGACCCTGGAGAACTGCAGCTAGTCTGAGACAATCCTGACTTTGATGGATCGAGGATCTGGTTCAGGATGAGTTCACGTGTGCAGAGTTCCCTAATCTCTTCCAGTCACTCATCAACTACTGCTGGATTAAAAATGTAAAAGGAATCTTAGTTCTGTGCTCCATATTGTTTTGGGAAAGGCCTTCTTGTTCCTCTGTTATCATCGTCATCATCATAATTTTAATAATGGCCTCACAAACTATCTGAAAGCAAACCATGAAGCTCAGTTTTTAGGAATCAGCGCCGTCCAAGTCCAGGGTTTAATAAGTTGAATCGGATCAAGCCAGCTTTCTATTTCAGGAATATTGGCATTCCAACCAATATCCAGTCTCATTTTGGGTGCTCAAAACAACTGAGTAGCCCAAACATTGTGGAGAATTCTCAGGTGACCATTCTATGCACTCTGAGCAGGGAGAAAACCCATTATATTCAGTGAGACTTATTAATGGGCATAAAATTGGGTTGTCGACAGATGTAAATTTGGATCCAGCACACCAGTCGCATGGGTGGCCCAGTCATGGCCCAGAGAAGGATCTGAGAGACCGGAGTCCTCACATGGCCATGGAAGCTCTATGGAGCCTTCTCTATGAGCATGGGGGAGGGGAGAACAATTTAAGCCACTTTAGGTCCCAACTGGACATAAAAGCAGGGTATAAATATCTGAATAAATACATTTAATGTGCAAATTGGCCTTCAGACCCACTACTCGGTTTTAACCTTTACATACCCCTGTCAAATAGGCCAGTCTTGGTATTAAAGAGGCTGACAGAAAACATATTTTATTTCTATTCCTTCTTTCTACCAGTGGGGGTGCAAGGCATTTCACACTGTTCAGTTCTTCTCCATTTAATCCTCACAACAACCCTGTGAGGTAGGTGCAACAGGCCCAAGGTCACCCAGCACTCTTCCGATAGCACAGAGGGTATTCCAACTAGATTCCCCAGATCCTAGACCAGGGGTAGTCAAACTGCGGCCCTCCAGATGTCCATGGACTACAATTCCCAGGAGCCCCCTGCCAGCGTTCGCTGGCAGGGGGCTCCTGGGAATTGTAGTCCATGGACATCTGGAGGGCCGCAGTTTGACTACCCCTGTCCTAGACTAATCCTTTAACCATGACACTAACAGTTTAACACTGGCTCCCTGAAACTTGGCGCCCTCACGGGAGAAAAGAGAGTCAGGTTGAGGGACTCCTCAGTCTGTAGGTCAGCCTCATCGTCAACACACGAGCTCAGGATTAGAACCATCCACCTCTGTTAAAGAACACCGTTTCCTCCTTGCCTTGCTCCGATTTAAGAATAGCTGGACCCATTTATAGGTGCCGGCGCAGAGCGCAGAGAATAAACTGCGACTGAAAGCCTAGCCAAGCTCCCGCCCGCCTGAGGATAATCTTTATGACATAACAGCGAATGAGCATAATGTGCACGCACATGGCTGGCTCGGAGAGAAGAGCGAACTGCGGCACAGCAAGGTTGCCCTCACAACTCCAGACAAGCTGGCAGAACTGTCTCAAGCACCGTTGTCAGGCTCCCTTTAACGCCGACAGCCGCAGACACACCAATATCGGGCCACTGTGATTTCCTCATTCATTCCAGTCAGCTGGGGCTGCTGAGGGATCCACAGACTCCCCCTCCCCGGTCGAGAAGCGCTCCTTTGAGGCTCTCACATGCCGAAGGTTGTCCAAGCAGAAGGATGACGAGAGGTTTTAGCTAAATTGCACACATGTGGTTCCTCTGCTGTGCCCACGGCCTCACAACTTGTTTACGGAGTCAGCTGAGGAGAGCATGCCCCAGGGCTCCGGGCCAGTTTGGAGCAGTGGGCAGGAAAGAAGGCTGCTGCTCAGGAAGCCGAACAAGAAATAAGTGATCTCTTATTTGGAATAATAGAAGAAGAAGAAGAAGAAGAAGAAGAAGAAGAAGAAGAAGAAGAAGAAGAAGAAGAAGAAGAAGAAGAAGAAGAAGAAGAAGAAGATTTGGTTCTTATGTGCTGCTTTGCTCTACCCAAAGGAGTCTCAAGTGGCTTACATTTGCCTTCCCTTTCCTTTCCCCACAACAGACACCCGGTGAAATATAAACATAAACATAAACATAAACATAAACATAAACATAAACATAAACATAAACATAAACATAAACATAAACATAAACATAAACATAAATATAAATATAAAGAAAGATATTGGTTTTTTAATTTACCACATCTGCTAACCTGCATTATTAACCATCTCTCAGAAAGGCCGAATGTCCCCTGTATTTTTATTTATCTCTTACTTGGAATAAGTGGTTTGAACAAGGAGATTGACTAGAAAAATGCAATGCAGTTTGGAATGGTATATCGATACGGCTTTCTCTGGTCTGCGAACAGCCCTGACAGAGAAGACGATGCCCTAAGACCCTTCCATGCTGGAAAGGAGAAGCAGGGGGCAGAAGGGCAGAGTCTCAGCAAACTACTGCCAGCAACTGATCAGATATTTGCTCATTGTTCCCTTAATGTGGACACAAAATGTTTCCATGCAATTCATCTCAAGTGAATACGTACAAATCGAAACTGCTGTTTTTTCCTGTTTATCTCAGGCAGCGGAGAGGCATTTAAAGTGCTGCCCAAACAGCTAATCTGTTAGAACAGTGGTCCCCAACCTTTTTTAGGCTGGGGACCGGCAGGGTAACTGCCCCGCCCGCACCACGCATGCGCGGCCGCACCCACGCACCGCGCACACACGGCCAAAATTGTGCATGTGCTGCACTTTCGCGCATGCGCGCATGCGCGAAAGTGCCATGCATGCGCGATTTTGGCCACGCATGGACGATGCGCGGGCGCGGCCCTGATTCCCTCTCCCCCCCCTCCTGCAGTAAGAAGCTTCCCGGGCTGCAAGCTTGCGGCCTGGGAAGTTTTTTACTGTGGGGGGGCGGGGAGAGGGAACTGTGGCCCGGCGCCTTGGCCTTTGCGGCCCCGCACCGGGCCATGGCCCGCAGGTTGGGGACCACTGTGTTAGAATACGCTGTTTGGTGGCTCTTCCCGCCCAGCCTACAAGGAGATCTTTGCTGCCTGGGAAGGCTGGAGTAGAGGAGGAGGCGTTTAGAGAGCCACCAAACAGCTGATCTATTAGGATTAACTGTTTGGCTCTGCCTGCCCTCTCCCTGCCAGCTCTCCCTTGCCTAGGAAGGCTCTGAGCAGCCTGGGAAAGGTCTGGGGGGAGGCATTTTAAGTGTATACAAAATAAATGATCATTGGGATCAGCTGTTTAGCTAGCTTTTCCCTTCCCCTGAAACTAGGGGTGTCCAGACTGTGGCTCTCCAGATATCCATGGACTACAATTACCATGCACCCCTGTCAGCGCTGGCAGGGGCTCATGGTAATTGTAGTCCACAGACATCAGCCACACCTGCCTTAAACTGTCCCAGTCACAGCTGAATTGCCAAACTGCTATTCGGATGCAGCTGATTCAGCCAGTTTAAACTACAGGGGTCAGCGATTAAGCAGATACGTCTTTAAAGTACCCGAATCAGCATTGATTTGGCTACTTCTGGGCTTATCTGCAACAAATCGCCTATCCCTCATTGACATCGCATTTTCAGCAGCCCATGCACTGAATATGAGAATTGCTCAAAGCATATACAAAGAAAAAAATGTTTATTTTATTTACATTATTCCTCCTTGGCCTTTCTCACTGGGTCTGAAGTTGGATTACGCAGAGTGAGGCAATATAATCAACAGGATAGGATTTTCGGTAAACAATCACATCAGATTTGGACTGTACGTCCAACCAGAACTCTAAAACTGAAGCAGAGCGTAAGTTTTAACAGAACACATTGAATGATGCAAAATTACATGTACACACACTGTACATGTGTTCACTTGTGATGTGTGAACTTCCCTACTGCTGCTGCTATGTTCCAGAGGTCCAGAGAGCTCACCAGCTCTCATTAAAAAAATCCCCCTAGCCACCTCACCTGCAACACTCCCATGCGGACAACGCCCTTCTCTCCCGCCAACACACACACACACAAACACAAAGGCCTCATTTTCACAGAGGCACTGCAGCTGTGTCTGGGTTGTCCCAATTCAGACTGCTGGCTTCTATGACTCAATTCACCTCCATACCACAGCAACAACAAAATCCTCCACATAAATTGTCAAGAAGATTAGGCCAAACCCGATTTTCACTGGAATGGTTCTTGTCTTAATGTGGAGGAGCATTTTATCTTGATCTCCCCCAACTGAAGCGCGCAGTGGTTTAGCCCACACATAGGATGAGCCCTTGAACAAGAACTAAGCAATCAGAGAGGGATATATAAGGTTTCCTACCTACTCAGGAGAGCCTCTTGTGGCACAGAGTGGTAAGGCGGCAGACATGCAGTCTGAAAGCTCTGCCCATGAGGCTGGGAGTTCAATCCCAGCAGCCGGCTCAAGGTTGATTCAGCCTTCCATCTTTCCAAGGTCGGTAAAATGAGTCCCCAGCTTGCTGGGGTGTAAACGGTAATGACTGGGGAAGGCCCTGGCAAACCACCCCGTATTGAGTCTGCCAAGAAAACGCTGGAGGGCATCACCCCAAGGGTCAGGCATGACCCAGTGCTTGCACAGGGGATACCTTTACCTTTACCTACTCAGGGTTGTGAAGTCCCCACTGCAACTGCCAAGGCCCTTATCTTCCTCACGGGCAACTCACTGACATGAAGTGATGTCACTTTGTCTCCAGAGACACTCTGGCCTTTTTGCCCAAAGGCCAGAGTCTCCCCACTGTCCTCCCACGATGAACACACATATCTTCTGAGCACACAGAGAGGAACTTCACTATGTCAGGCCACTGTCAAATAGGGTTGGCCCTTTGGCGTCCGTAGCGGTCGCAGTGCGGCGCTGGCTGCTTCGGACGTGAATGGCCTCTTCGGACGGCAAAGCACCCATGTTCCTCCCACTACCCTCCCCTCTCCCTCCACCCCCAGCCAGCTGAGCAGGAGTAGGAAGAACCCACAGAAGGGGCTTGGGTACGACCCCCAAACACAAGCCATCCATCCTGAAATGTGAGGCTACCGATACTTCTATGCATCATAAAGTTAACAAAAGGATGGAGAAAACAACTAGTAATCCACAGAAGTTACTGCAGACACGGAAGGGCAGAATCGCCTCATTCCCAGACTCAGCTCTAATGCTTTGTGGATGCTTTTAATGGGTCACTCAGGTTTAATGCCTTTGGTCGCCCCAACCCAGGTACACTCATCCTCTCCTGGCCCCTATCATGGGACAAGGAGAGATATTGTTATTGTTGTTGTTGTTGCTGTTGTTATTGTTATTAATTGAACTTACATCCCACTGCTTTCCAATCGTAATCGTAGTGGATTACAAACATAAAAACCCCTATATAAAAACCCCATTGCCTCTCATGAGAGCCAGCTTGGTGTAGTGGGGAGGAGTGCAGGCTTCTAATCTGGAGAGCCGGGCTTGATTCCCCGCTCCTACCCCACATGCAGCCAGCTGGGTGACCTTGGGCTCCCCACAACACTGATAAAGCTATTCTGGCCGAGCAGGAATATCAGAGCTCTCTCAGCCTTACCTCCCTCACAGGGTGTCTATGGTGGGGAGAGGAAAGGGAAGGCGAATGGAAACAGCTTGGAGACTCCCTTGGGTAACTACCACCACCTCCTCCTCCTCCCCCTTCTTCTTCTTCATGCTGCAGACAGCTGAAAGTCCCACAGTGCATCAGCACCCTCCTGACTGTTCCACCCCAAGAAGTGATCTCAGGTAGCTTGAAGGAGACCCAGCCGTGAGGCCACTAAAAGCAATTAGATTCCTCAAGGAAGCCCCCTGCTTCAGGGAGATAACCACTGCACACCTGCCACGATGTACATGCTAAGCATGAGTGTTCTGCTGCACTTTTTGTAACCTTTGAAGAAAGTTTGCCAGCTGGTCAGAGAACAGCCAGTTAATGTAAAGTAGAATCAACGCCTTTTAGTTACAAGTATTAAGCATCGCCTTTTAAACTTGCTTGGGCAGCTAATGGGCATTATCCAGTCTCTCTCTCCCAGCACACCTGTCTTTGATCTCATAAAATCTTTTGGAAGACCATCACTTATCTATAGAATCATCACACAATAAGGTTATGGTGCATCCAAATTACTGGCTGTCACGTTTTCTATGCAAAAAGCTCCATACCGAGTTGATCAGGCTGCTGAGACAAGACTGACAAGTGGATATAGCCAAGATTCTTGTGTGGGTGTTTGTGCGTTGTAAAGCATTCTGAAATACTAATTTAAATCTGATCTGCTTGAAAGCTCATATATTCAATTATGTTTAAGGAAAATCAAGACAACTTAGGGCATTTCTGTACATCGGTAAAAATAGCATTACAGCATTACAGCAGCTGAATGGCACAGCGCTAAATAGTATCACGCCCCCCCGGCCCCTCCTCACCTTTTTGCTGTGTCGCTCCTGACTGCCACCTTTTCACGCTTCTCCCCCTCCACAACTGCTGCTGGAAATGGCGGGAGAGAGCAACGCGCTTTATACGCGACACTCTTCCGCCTTTCAGTCAATCCAGGCAACCAATCCCCTTTCTCCGTGCTTTAAAGGTCCCGCAATGCCCGCTAATTTTTTTCCATTCATACTTCTCTGTTTAAACACCCGTGGATCTAATCGTAGATGCATCGTGCTTTCAAAACACCACCCCTTATGGAATCACGAGTCTTGATACGTTTAAAAATTAATCTCGTTCCTGATTTTGGGGGGGGGGGACCTTAAAAAGGCATGCTTTGTGTTACAACTTTGGGGGAAATTATTTCTGGCATCACCTGCACGCTTGTCCGCCTGTTAGTTGATCCAGGATGTTAGCCATTTTTAAAAAGACATTTCCCTCCCCAGGAACAAGGGAGAGGGAGGCGGGTGCGAGGGTGGGACGAGGCAGGCAACTCTAGAGCATTTGACCCTCCAGACCTTCCCTCTTCTGGTTGCCTGGGGGTTGCTCTCCCTTAACTAGCGCTAATTAAGTTGGGGAAGCCACTTTATGTGATTCCCCAACTAGCATTTTAAAATGGAGGGTGTAGCCAGCCAGTTACTACCCAGATACTGCATGTTGGCAATGTCCTATGGAGGGGCTGGAATATAATGACTACATAAGGTAAGCATTTCACTACATTTAAGGGGTGTGGAAATCCCCTTAGATTTTCCTTTCATACATTTTTTCAGTACTTATAGCAGCTTTTCTCAACCTTTCTACTGCTGAGAAACTCCTTCAAGCTTCGAGAAGCCATGGAAAACTATTTTTAAAAAATTAATTAACTCCCACCCAATTGGAAAAACCGATCTCAGGGTTTCACAAAACCCTGGTTGAGAAAGCCTGACTTATAGGGTTAACTTGGTCCTGACCCGGATAGCCCAGAGTAATTGATCTCACCAGATCTTGGAAGCTAAGCTGGGTTGACCCTGGTGAGTATTTGGATGAGAGACCACCAAGGGTCATGATGCAGAGGCAGGGTTGTGAGCAGTGGTTGTGAGCAGCGGTGTCGGCCGTTCCCCCCGTGGCACTGGCTGCATCGGCCTGGAACAGCTAATTCAGATGCCACCGCGCTCAACCCTAGTGGTAAACCCCCTCTAAATGCCTCTTGCCCTCTGGGGTTGCTTTAAGTCAACTGTGACTTGCTGGCAAAAAGGGTTAATTTGTCCTTGTTTCTATTTCTTATCATTTTCCCTAACAAAAAGAGTCATTTCCTTTTTCAATAAAAGATCCCTCATACACTGAAAGTTTCTGGCTAGTTTGCTGTCACAAGGTTAAAGAGCACAGAACTCACTTATAAATGCTCCACTACTGCAATAAAGTTGTCCTCTCAGCAGGCCGTTTCTACATCAATCTGTTTGAAGTCTCGGTGGCCACTTAGCTAAAGAAAATAATTTTTGTACGAGCTAATTGGTCCAGGCTTTTTAACGGGACGATTATGCCGGATGATGGCTCACTTCCTTCCTGGTGCAATGCTTTCTACTTTTAAAACTCTCTTCATGTTTTATAGTCGCTAAACATACCTTGTGGCTGTACTACATACGACAAGCACAATGCCCGGAAGAGCTCTACTCCAGGACTGATTCTGCACTCATGAAAAATGTCACTGCCGCCCCACAGAATAGCAAACATTTTACACTGAAATCTGGCTCTTAAGGTGCAGATCCAAATGGGATTCCTGTTTGCCATGCAGTCTAAGAACCCTCAGAAACCAAGATTTCTCCCCCTCCCCTTGGATGGGAATTTGCAGTTATCCCATGACAAAGCTCAGGATTCGAATCGGCTTCCTCCTCCATTCCCACCTCAATTGATGTCATCATTGATATGTATTAACTCCCGCCCGTCCCCCACTCGATTTCTTTTTTTAAATTTTGAACATGACTGCTTTACAAGGCGATTTGCAATAACAACAGCACCTGCATTCTAGAACACTCTAGAACAGTGGTTCTCAACCTGGGGGTCGAGACCCTTTTGGGGTCGAACGGCCCTTTCACAGGGGTCGCAGCAGGGCAATCAGCTTATCTGGGGGGGCGCCATCCACATAACAGCCTTGCGGGGTAGAACAAGATAGAGCGTTCGTCGGTCTGTAGCAACAGAAAAGAGCAAGATCGGCATGGTGGGACAAGAGGCAGAAGTGAACTGAGAAACCCTTGGAAAATAAAACAATTTATATGCAATCCTGAACAATGGATCTTCATGCCATTGGTCAGTTTCGGTTTAATTTCTGTGAAAGGACACTTGCATAATTTTATGGTTGGGGCTCACCACAACATGAGGAACTATATTAAAGGGTTGCAGCATTAGGAAGGTTGAGATCCACTGGTCTAGACAGTGAACCTCAAGTCACCATTCTTCCCCCTGCCTCCCCCGTCTCTCCTTCCAGCCACTAATTGAGTTTCATGATTTAAAGTGCAACGGGGCACTTCGCAACTTTCATGCAGGTCAACTGTAGTGTCGTGGCAGCCGATGTACTTTGCCTTCCATTATGCGTGGTGATTATGAGCCTCTTGTGGCGCAGAGTGGTAAGGCAGCAGACGTGCAGTCTGAAAGCTCTGCCCATAAGGCTGGGAGTTCAATCCCAGCAGCCGGCTCAAGGTTGACTCAGCCTTCCATCCTTCCGAGGTTGGTAAAATGGTAAAAAAGCTTGTGTTCTGGAGGGTAAAATGGTAATGACTGGGGAAGGCACTGGCAAACCACCCCGTATTGAGTCTGCCATGAAAACGCTGGAGGGCGTCACCCCAAGGGTCAGACATGACCTGGTGCCTTTACCTTTACCATGCATGGTGATTGAGCCCACATCAGCATAAGAAACGCCTTCCTTGCTTGGGTAATTCCAGTGCCACATTACGGCATGAGGGCAATATTGTGCATGCTCAGACAAAAAAAAGGGGGGGGAGGTAGGACCGTCCACTTTCCCAATGAAAATGTGAAACACATGCCACAACTGGAGTCCTCAGCAGTGATGGGAGATCACAGATACAGAATGTCAGCCGCAGATTCAGAGTCTACATTTAGACTCTGCAGTGAAATGCGGTGAAAACATCCCAGCAAATCATAACTGCAGAATCAGTGCAAGGGTGCACCACACTAAAAACTTAAAGCGGAGAAGGCTGGGAGCTGTAGAAAGAGCACAACTAGGCATGTGATAGCAAATCTTGAGCTCCCTGGTTTATTTTTTCCATCTGTATGTCGCCCTTCCCCAGGGGGCTCAAGGCAGCTTACAATAGTTGTAAACATAAAATAAGCTCATACAAAATAAGTAAAACCATATAAAATCTACAATTAATGTCATTAAAAGCAAATCTGAGGCAAAATTAAATTTCAAACAGGTCTACTCTTTCTCTTTAGTTTAGAGGGGGGGCACACTGGGGAATCCTCTGACCGTCAGTGGTGGTGTTCGTCTGCACATTGGGCATTAGGGGGGACAGACTTTTTATGTTATTTCTTGGCCTCAGCCATAGGCCTGGTGGAACAGTTTGCTACACTACAATTCCCAGGATACTTTGGGAGAAGCTATGACTGTAAAATTGACATAAAACTGATATATGTTAGATACCCATGTTATGTCTTTAACATAGGGGTCAAAGTGAGGGTATTGTGAGATTCATTTTACACAGAGGGGCAAAATGATCTCCGAAGAATGAAGCAGAATCCTTCCTGTTCTGTTGCATGTACATAATGCAGTCTTTGCCTACCAAGCTTCGCATTTCAGCAAACTCAACGCATTTTCATTTGTAAAACCTTTACTGACTGTCCAGCAGTTCAGAAAAACAGACACCTTCAGAAACCCGGAATCATAGAATCATGAAGCTGGAAGGGACCTCCAGGGTCATCTAGTCTAACCCCCTGCAGAATGCAGGAAATTCACAACTATCTTCGCACCCACAGTGACCTCAATTGCATGCCCAGATGATGCCTCCCCCCCCCCAAATAAACACCAGAATCCCCAGCCATTTAGTTGTGGAGGAAATTTACCTTTCAACCTCAAAGTGACTATCGGCATTTCCCTGGGCATGCAAGAAGGGCCATGAGAGCCAAGCACTGACAAAACCCTTCCTGCCCAACCACTCACAATCTGCCTAATGTGGTGTAGTTGTTAGAGTAGTTTATTGGGATCTGGGAATCCTGGTCCACATCCCCAGGCCATCACAGGTGCTTGTTGGGTAACCCTGGGTCAGTCACACCCCATAAACCTATCCTGCCTTACACAGTTATTGTGAAGGTAAAATGAGGAGAGAATTACAGGTCACTTTGGAATACAATGAGTAGAAAAGTGAGGTGTAATTGTAATATTGACACTCCATCTAGTAATCTTGAAAACACATGCAAACTAAGGTGACCAGATTGTCCCACTTTTGGAGGGACATCTGGGGGTACCTGGCAAATTGTACTTATGTTGAAATTTTAAAAATATATATTACAATACTATTTTTGCGTTCTATGCATTCTATGAAACATTTTGTTGCTCCATGAAGACCAGATTTTTAATCAAGAACCCCCCTGGTCATTGGTGTCCCGCTTTACCAATGTTAAAATCTGGTCACCTTAAACTTTCCTGCCAACAAGGAGATTTAAAATTACTCTGCAGAAGATCGTTTCCATTGTGAAACATGGCAAATTGCAGCCTGCACTGAAAGAAGGCAGATGGAAAACTGGAAAGAGAAAAGGTGGGCAATAGCAGAGTGTTTGCTTCTTAAGAAGCTACAGTTTCATTTTTCGATGAATGAATGAGAGGAAATTACTCTTCAAAAACAGAATGTAAAAAGCTTTTAAGCATCACTTAGCAGAACAAATAGTTTAAAGAATGAAGACATAATATTTTAAAAGTGGCAAAGTTGGTTTCATGCGGATGTTTCCTGCATTCGGGGCAAAGTTTTTGGGAAGAAATTTTTTGCCAAGTCTTCAGAGAGTGTTTATTAGTGAGCCTCTTTGGATAATCCCGTCTAAATGTGCCCAGACTCAAATCCCAAGCAGACAATGAGAGAACATCCCTCATGGGTCCAGGAAGCAGGGTGGCCAACCAGAGTTTGTGTTGCTGATATGTATGTTTGTAACACAAGATGCGAATGTGAGTTCACAGGGTGGGTAACGAACCTGTAGTGACCATTGTTGAAATGCTTGTCTTCACGCTTATGAGAACTCTCTGCCAAACAGTCTACAGCAGGGGTAGTCAACCTGTGGTCCTCTAGATGTCCATGGACTACAATTCCCATTAGCCCCTGCCAGCAAATGCTACCCCTGGTCTACAGTATTTTCCTTCTGATCCTGGAGCATATGTAACACACAGATGGACCTCCCGCTGCATCTTACATAATCTGATCTGTCTGAAGGTAATTCAGGATGTCGGAACCCTGTAAACATTTAAGATGAACAGAGATACAATGTATATTCGTGTCTCCAGCCATACAACAAAGAGGCCAAGGGCTTTAAGATGAACATAATTACAGGCAAACAAAATGAATGGAGATGTTCTTTTCAAATCAACACTGTAACTCCACTTAAGCCAGGCTGCAACTAAAAGAACCCCACTGGGAAGAAGAAGAGGAAAAAACCCACCAATGGCAAAATCACTTTCAAAAATCTGCAATGATTTTTATGCAGGGAGGGGTCAGTAAATGGCCCACAGGAGCCCTCACCATTTACAAATCAAACAATGTCAGCATCAAATCCCATAAATCAAACTGTGAGATAGAGCAGAATTACTCGTTTACTTCAGTTACAGAAACATTTCTTGTGTGTGATGTGGGATGAGCTGTAACGAACCCATTTTCATGGGGGGGGGGGGAGGTTGGCCAGTTATAAAAATTGTGCTTCATTCTTGTCTTCTTCAAGGCCAAGGAAGGGGTTCAACACTGCATGCATTTTAACTTGGACTTGCATGTGCAACTCAGAGATGAAATCACATGCTGTGAAATTAGAGTTAATTGTGTGGCGCCAACATATTGCCAGATTTGCTAGCTTCTGATCTTGCACAAAGAGAAACACACACAGTTCGATCTACTTCCACCCAGGGGAGATTACAGATAGATGCCTGTTGAAAAAAATGGGGCTGGTGCACAACAACCAATAATAGCAACTTGCAGGAAATGTAAAGGCATTCTACCTGTTTACCCCTGTTTACAATTCTTATACTTGCATTCTACAAGGAGTTAAGGCTGCTTTAAAAGCAGGCTAGAAGCTGCCAGCCCCCCAGCAGTAGCAGCGCCTCCCACTCCCCTCTCCCCACGGTCACAAGGCGAGGGCTGGGGGTGGGCTGGCAGCTCCTACCCCGCTCTTAAAGCAGGCATTGCCACGCCACCCTCTGCACTGGTCTCAGCATGCTGGGGATGGGAGGGTGGGAGTCGGTGGCAACCCCCCGCCACTCCCTGTTCTTGGGGCGAGAGTTTTGGAGCTGTCCAGAGCAGGCGGCAGCCCCTTCCCCTTCTCCACACAACAGCTGTGAGCACTCAGGGCTGGGAAGTCCACCCCACCAGCGCCACTCCTCGCCTCACAGGGAGGCAGGCAGTGCAGAGGCCTGTGGCGGGGTGTGGGGTCTTCTGGACCTTCCGGCTCCCCCAGACCGAGATGGGCATGCTGACGCCTGTGCAGGCCAAGGTGGGTTGGCTGGGCTGGGCTGGGGTTGGGTGCGTATTTGAGCCCTTTCCCGGTGGGGGGATGGGTTGGCAGAGGACTTTAGTGGAGCCTTCTAGGGCTTCCCCGAGCTTCTCAAATTGTCTTTGATTTAATGATTCCCAAATTGTCTTTGATTCAGTTGCTGGTCAGCAACTGAAGGGAATTTGCCTTCTCTGCAGAAGGTATACTGTGCTTCAAAAGGTGCCACCTGCTTCAGCACCACTTTTCCTGCCACATTGCCCATAACTACCATTTCCTCCTGTGTGCTACCAGGGGTGTATGTGTTAAAAACTGGCAATAGGGAGATTGCTGTAACATTATAACAGTTCATTTAGCACAGGGGGTCGCAATCCTTTTCAGCCTGCGGGCATATTTGGAAATCTGACACAACTGGTGGGCACAGCAACAAAATGGCTGCTGAAGGAGGTGGAGCCAGGCACATAATGATTGCCATAGCTTAACTTCAGTAACACACAGCAGATCCTTGTGCTGCAGATCCTTGTGCTGCAGGAACACCTGCTGCCAAAGCTACATGTTAGACAGCCAATCAGAAGCCTTGCTAGGCAAAAGCCCTACAGGGCCCCACCCACTTCCTTAAAACCACTTGGTGGATGCCAGAAAAGGTGTCAGTGGGCTCCATAGCATCTACGGGCACCACATTGGGACCCACTCATCTAGCAGATCCTCAGAGAGGGAAGACACAATGGTATAGCCCCACCTGAGCCAACCAGGAAGCACAGGCTATGCAAATTAAGTTATTATTATCATATTATCTCATCGTGACTTCTGGTTGGAGATGCTGAAGAAACAGACACACCACTTGCTAATTATCTTTTATTTATAACAGACTACTTACAACCATGGGGCATTTTAGCTGCTCCTATCATAAGACCTAAACTTTCCTAAGCATTAGTTGTGGATGCCTTGGTCACTGCAGCAAATTTTATCACTGAGCTATTCAGCTTGTGAAAAGAAATGGCTTGTCAGGACATCCCCAGGAAAAAAAGGAGCTCAGGAGCTGCCAATTTCCTTGCTGGTTGACTAATAAGTTTTAGTTGATAAACTGTTTCACTGCCAAATTATAAGGAACCTACCTTGACATCGGGTTGAATGGGGCTTTTAAATGGCCCCGGGGCCGGAGGAAATTAATAACTTGCCTGGCAGCAAACAACCAAGGGGCTAGGAGAAAGCCACAAATCTGTCTAGTAGCAAACAGAGGAGTATTGTAGGCTTTCTTATCCCAGAGAACACCTCTAGTTTTAACACTCCTGTTACAATTAAATATGCACCCTTGGTTAATGGTGGAGATAACACTCAAGGAGGGTTGAAGGCAATGGGAGAGGATACTAAGTGCAGTGCTGCAAGAGAAAAAGTGGCTGAAGGAGAAACCCTCAACAGCTATGCTGAGCTAACTGCCAAGACAGCGGAACTAATTTTTGCTAGTTTGAAAGGAATTAACACTCACCTTGAGAATCTGAGTAGATCCGTGCAAGGACTAGAAGAGGAGAGACAGCTAAAATTGGCCTCCAAGAATGAATGGTGCCCCACCCTTGTACAGGTGAGCCTTGTGGCGGAAACCATGGAAGCTTTGTTCAACATCTGAAGTTACAGCCCCAAAGATATGTATAGGGTTGGGCACTTTGGTGCCCAAAGCCGCTGGCCGCTCCTGATGGAGCCAGCACCGCACCGGGAGCAATCGGCCACTTTGGCGCCAAAGCGCCCAACCCTATGTCACCCAATTTCAGAAGCTAAGCAGGGTCAGTACTTGGACAGGAGGCCTCCAGGGAACATTGTGCAGGGCTGGGAAAACACCTCTGCTTCTTGCCTGCCTTGAAAGCACCTTGGTGGGATTCCCACCAGTCACTTGCCACCAGAGAGCACTTACATGTGTTGTAAGTCGTCCAAATTCCCAGCTTTCCTTTCGTTTAGAAAAAGGCCCCAAGGCCTATTCATTGCCAAGACACACCTTTCCCCCCTTTCGTCTCCGTGTGGAAGACTCCTTAGAGAAAAATGGTTTCGCAAAACAGTCATGTGGGTAATCAGAGGCATATGGAAGGATTCTGTGTCCACCTCCCACCCATTTCAATGTGTTCTAATTTATTTTAAAATCAGACAAGCCCTGCTTCCTAACAACTGAGTGGCAGACCCAGTTCTGACACACGGGCATGCTGCCACGGCATCTGTTTTTAGCCTTCACTGAACAACCGTCACAACAATTATCGAGAGAAGTATTCCTGATTCTGATTCCATGGAATGAATGCCTAGCCCTGCTTGGAAATAAACACACAAAAGGGGGGTCTGAGGGCACTCGCAGGGGAGCGAAAATTCAGTTCCCGTTGCTCGCTCATTGCCATTCCCTTTCCTCCTGTTCCGCTCTCAGCAATCAGGGTTTTTGTACAAGTCCAAAATGGCTGACAAGACAATTTTGCCAAAAGGGTCAAGCTGCAACAAATACAATAAATTACATTAAATATTGATTATATAGTGGGTACATTTGTAAAATTAAAAACATTGGGCATCTTAATATCAGACTGTACAATCTATAAACATTCCTAGTGGATAAGTATGTCCTACGAACCACGTGAAACCAGAAGCGTTTCGGCCTCTACAGCCTTCCTCTGTGATCAAAAATACCTTAAATAGGCAGAGCACACATTCAGAGAGTATTATATATTTTTCACACCCAGGTGTTGTTCTCTCCTATGCTGTGTAGTTAGGCAACAGATTCTTTATATAGAATAGGCCAAGGGTTCTTCCTCATGATGCCTATGCTCACACAAACGTCTGCAATCTGGTATGACATTTCCAATAGCTCTGGATGTGTGTAACATCAGCCAGTAGATAGAGTTAAGTAGAAAATTTATCAAGGTGTGGTCAGATATATGGTTGAAATATAAGACTCCATTATGAGACCTTGTTGGCCATTTTTTGGGGTACTGGGCAATCCCACACTACCTGGCTGAGGACCCCAGTATTTTGTTGGGGATATGGTCCCACTCATTCATCTGTCCATCCATCTATGCACCAATCTACCCCAAATCATCCTGAATTTTTGGGAAAACTCAACACCCACAATAGACATTCTACAAATGTATGGTTGTTGTTTTAAACTGTGACTGTTTATTTAAATTATAATTTTAAATGTAATTTTTATCTACTGAAATTTGTATTTTATATATTGTTGTAGACTGCCTAAACCAGCTTGCTGGGAGGGTGGTCTAAAAATCTAATAAATTAAATTAACAAAATTAAACTAATTTTAAAAAGAGTGTAATAATGAAGCGGGTTCAGCATTAGTGTCAGAAGAACTAAAGACGAGCCAGTCCTTGCCTCTAGCTGCTTCCTCCTCCCTTCTCTCTGTCAACATGCTCTTCACACTGTGTGTGCTGGGCTGAGGCCCATTATGCGTAGCAGCGGCAACAAGATGTTGCTGCCGGCCATTGCCCCAGCGCTTCCTGTGTATGCACAGGAGAGGGAATCCCCCAGCGTATACAGCTGACCTGGCATAGAACACGCATATGCACAAAGCGCCAGGGCTGGAAAGCCCAGCACGCTGTCTGAAGGCAGCAGCATCGGGGCGGGGAGCAGGGGGATAGGGCGTGCGGTGTCCCTGCAGGGACACTGCAGGTCAGGGGAAGGGCCGGTCTGAAAGGCCCGGCTCTACTGTTTATGCATGGTGCTGGCCCGACCCAGCCCCCACTTGCACCCACAGCATCTCAGGGAATGTTGAAAATTCTGCTTTCCCTTGCTACAAGTTTTCTGGGGCACTGTGCTGGGACAGGGCTGGCATGGCGGCAGCATCATGCATAATTGGGGCCGCCCTGCTGCCACCATCCCGGGGTTCCTGCCCCATACATAATCGGTTTGAGAAATGCTACTCAAGGCTGTCCTCTCTCTGTTCTTTTCCCCTGCATTTTTTTAAAAAACACACACTAAAGAAACTTTTATATAGGGCCTATAGGCTTTAAGCTACAATGTGGCTTAAAAAAAAAGCTACAACTTGGCTGAAATGGCTCAGTCAGTAAGGTACTAGCCTGGAGATCGCAGCTTTGTGAATTCAAGGCTAGCCATGGGTCTATATTTTTTTTTCTCACAAATAAGTTTTTTATTTGTTTATTTTTGAAAAGCTCTTGTTTTGAAAGTGAACAACCATTCCTATACAAAAGTTTCTCTGGTGCTTCTTGCTTTTAAAAATGCAATACCTCCTTAGATTTAAAAAAAGTATAATAAATCCTTCATTAAAAAAAATAAATTGCCAACTTTGGAGGGAAAGGACAGAGAAAAAGAACAGAGAGAGGGCAGCCCTGGGATGCATTCCTCATCCCCACACTCCCAGAGTGTGAAATGCATGTAGACAAAGAGAGGGAGCTAGAGGCAGCTAGAGGCAAGGACAGGCTCATCTTTGGTTCTTGTGACACTAATGCTGAATCCTGCTTTCCACAATACTTAAGGGGGCTTATAAAGAAGGGAAAACGTTTCTGCAGCACAGAAGTAGAGACAAAATGAAGGTAGTACTAAAGTGATAAACCTGAAGTGAAAGCAGTTTTAAGACTACTCTCTGCTTGCAGTTTCAAAGGAAGCCCCTGCCAGACCAATCAGTACAGACTGCAGCACAATGATGAGCAGGGAGGCGTGCCTTCTGCAGGAAGGAGAAAATTTGATCAAAAACTACATCTGCTCAAGGAAAAGCTGTGTGCCAGGTGCATATTTCTCAGATATAACAGTGAGAAAATCTGCGCTCAGATATCATGGGGGGGGAGGGGAGAGTGGACTGACTCTGTGGTCAAGCCTGAACTTCGGGAAAACAGTGCAGATGGAGGGGGAGGCAAACCGCATCTAAGCAGAATGCAGTTAGAGGTGCAGATTTTGTTTTAAAACACCGACAAATTGAATAAACTTCAAAACTGCCAGAAAACCCAGTGATAATAGAGTCAAGATGGGGAAATCAGACATATAAAGCAATACCAATAGTCACCTTTTTGGTGGGCACAGAAGTACGAAAATGAGGGGTAGGAGCTCCAATACAGAGTCAAAGCAGACAAGAAACATGATGGTGTGTTGTGTAATGATTTTAAAAAAAATATTCCACAGAAAGATGTGTTTCGCACATTGTCTCACCAGAAGATCTAAAATACACATAAACATATGTGTGGAATATTCTTTCCCTGCTTTGGTATTGAAGTACAGAAACTTTTCATTAAAATATCACCGTAAATTACATTCCACTTAAAGACGAGTTCTAAGCATCGGAAAACCTCATGTTTCCATTCTCCCTCACAAATTAGTCAAATGCAAAGGTATCGTTTCTACAAATATGAAATATTCATTTGAAGTTCAAACTTTTTCAGGGATCATTACAGCTAAATGTATCAAACTTTGTTTCATACCAATTTGATGACCTACCTGAACATATAAATGTTCAGTGTAATTATGAAGAAAAGGTACGATCTAATGGACAGAACACAGTTTTCATACTACAGTGCCAACCAAAAGGATGACTATTGCTATTGCTTTACAATGTCTCAATTTTACAATTGCTTTACAATGTCTTAATTTTAATTTTATTACTGTTTTTCCTTTTGTTGTGCACCTCCCAAAGCTGGTTCCCAGGAGGGTGGCATATAAATAAAATAAAATAAATAGTTAGAATCAGGAAGCATCTCTAATTAACCCTTCCTGCCAACTAACGCTGCCACACACATAATGTTCAAGGAAATCTGTTTCAATGTGTCCAAAGAAGTATGCATCCATAACTGCTAAGTCTGTCAGATCTAGCTTACATGAAGAACTGGATTTTGTTGGTCTTGGAGGTGCCAGGGGACTCCAACTTAGTTCTCACATTTTTTGTTAACTCTTGCATTTGTATGTTAATTTGCTGCTATTCACAGGGCTGTTATAATCCAATCTCGGTTACACTTATCACCCAGTTACTTATGCATCTTGACTAACTAGCCCTTCCTGGCAACTAACCTCTCCACACGAAACCCTATCTATCCATACGTAAGGCTTGAGGAAATCTGTTTTAATTTATTATTATCATTATCAATAATAATGAATAATAATGAATAATAATTAATCCCACCATTCCAATGCTCAGGGCAGGTAACAAGCTATCTGAAGAAGTCTTCCTGAACATCCTACCTCCTTGCTCAGCCTAGTCTGAATCCTTCCTCTCACTCAAGGAGCTTTCCTAATATGGAAGCACTTGGGTGGAAGTACCAATTCTATTGGCGGAAGTATCAGATTTGCCTTACGAGAGTTGCCAACTTCCAGGTGGGTCCTGAAGATCTTCTGGAATTACAACTTCTCTCCAAACTTCCAGTATAGTTTCCCCATAGGAAACAGCTGCTGGGAGGGTAGACTTTATGGCATTATACCTAATTGAGGTCCTTCCCTCGCTGAACTCTACCCTCTCCAGGCTCCACCCCCCAAGTCTTCGGGAATTCCTCAACCCGGAATTGACAACCACACCAAGTAAGTTCAGAATACAAGCTGAAGTTACATTGACTAATCAATCTGATACTTCAAGTGCATTAGGTTGAAGAGCTTCTTCAACAGAACCTCATTTCAACAGACTGGAATTACTCCAAGCAGGAAATATGGAAAAACAACTGACCCCAGAAAGAGGAAAATGATTATTACAGGCATCCTATTATTATGCAAGAAGGCAAGAGAAGATTGCCTTAGAGGGGAGTTTTTTTTTAAATGGCACCACCTTTTCAGCACTGAAAATAGAGCATACTCATCCAACTGCCTCAGCAATGTTATTAAGGATTAAGGAAGAAATTAGATGCACAACGGCAGAGTATGAACTGTACTTAACAAGACTTCCCTGAGCTTTTAACCTTTATAATCTGGAGAGGACTACAGAAAATCCTTTTCTGACTCTGTGACTCTGAAAAAGATTTCTAATTCCCTCTCCCCAATTTTATCATAAGAATTTTTTGATGCAAGGCTTGACCCTTTGGTTTTTATTGCTGTGGTTTGAGTTCAAGGAAAACAAACATTATTCATAATTGTGCATTTGAAATATGAAAGAAACCTCGTCTGCTTTTATCTATAAGAGGGGCTTTGATAATTCCGTGCAGAGCTGGAAAGGTTTTTATCTTTTAATTATAATAAAGGAGAAACAATTGTATTTTTTAAAAGTCAGAACGAAAAAACGGACACAGATAAAATATAAAGTAAAAAAAACCCACAAATTAAAAAAACAAACAAGAACAGAAACTCTTCCCAAGTAAACCCTTCCCCTAAAAGTCCATGTTTATGTTATATCTTACAGATCACAGGCAAGAGTGTTGAAGAGCTTGTTACATGAACACATTTTTCTCTGAGATCCCAGGGAAACATTTTTCACTCCCACAGTGCACCTCTTCATGTTCAGCTCTGAGTGACGGCTGCACAACCGTCTGACATTCTCCCAGCCTCCTCTTCTGGAGGTGACATTAAACGGAGGGGGGCGGGGGGGTTGATCAACATTCACATGCCATATGTATAGGCTTATAAACCCGAAAAAGGCACCGAGGCACATAAGCCGTGTTTCTGCTGCTCAGCACCAAGGTATTTTCAGCATCACTACCCATCTGAAGCCATGCAGGGGGGGAGGCCAAATCCAATCCTACCTGGTTCAGTGCAGTTCTTGAGATAGATGAATTCCGCCTCCTCGGGATTATCCGTGACATTTTCTTCGCCTTCCTGCAGAAGCCGCCGTCCAATCCACTTGTCATTCGTTCCCAAAGCAGAGTTTAGAACATTGTAACCTGGAAGACAAAAATACTTGATCTCAATGTCATACTCTGGGGCTGGAGGGTGGGACCACGCAGCATCAGATTCACACAGCTACATGGAAGACAGTCATATCGGAGCAGGGGTCCCTTTCTGAGTCCATGGGCACCTTTGTAGTTCTGGCAGAGGATGCTGGGCACAGCCACAAAAAGGCCGCTGCAGGAGGCAGGAAGAACCAAAAAGTGCCAGGGACTGAGGCCAGAGTAGCAACTCTTCAACCTTTCAGAAGCCCTTCTGGGCAGAAGCCCCACCTAGATCTGCCTTTTTTCAAAAGCACTTAGCAGGAACTTAGCACTTAGTTCCTGCATAGTGCAGGGGGTTGGACTAGATGACCCATGAGGTCCCTTCCAACTCTATTATTCTATGATTCTATGATTGTAACCAGGAAGAGGGTTGGCGGGTGCCCCAGCACTGTGAGCACCATAGTGGGACCCCAATACACAGATACTGTTGTGTGGATACAAGGATAAAACCAGGTGGAAAAGGGATGTGGTATGGGAGGAGGAGAAAAGCAGAGGCAGCACAGTTATGCTGTGCTAGGTCAGAGGTGTTTGCTTGCTCTGGTGGTCCTTCTGTAGAGACCACCCAGCTCCTTTCCAGGGCAGAACAATTATTTCAAAATTGCACCTGTAAACTGCATTATCTATAGCCAGGCATGCAGTCCCATGCTCTTGCTGGAGGAAGGCAATGAGTTGACTATTGATGAAGAACACAAGAAGAGCCCCACTGATGAGAAAAAAGAAAGGTTCCTGTTTATGTAAAGGCATCAAGGACCAGCATTCAGGTGCAGACTCTATGTCTTTAAAAATGGAATTTCCCTTTAACCACTGTAGCTAATAGTTGTTTTTGAATTTGTAATTTGCCCTGGTCCCTTTCCAAGGCCACCATTCTAAGCTGGTGGCCCTCATGCTGGCAACAATAAATTCATCACACACTCTACGACAAAGTATTTCCAACCAAGAACAAGCCGTCCTAGATACAAGGCACTAGCATTGCTGTTAGACCCTCCCCAGAGGATCTGCCTTGCAGGCGGGGGCTGCTTTTGGTATCAGCACTGCAATTGGAACGTCTCAATTTCCTCTTTTGACAGGGACATTCCATTACAAGAAGACGATCCTCAGACACGGTCGTCATGATAACCACAGCATAAAACACAGCTAAAATATAAGGTCAAAGCAAAAGGAGGAAATAGGAATGGCTGGCCAGGACACACAGTGTGCAACAGTTCTACAAAGGGGGAAAAAAAACAACTGTGTAAATACAACACAATAAGAATTTCTACAATATGGAGAAAAGTTTTATCCAATGCTTTGAAAGCACAAACAAATCACAGAAATGCTGCAAAGATATAAAGAAGCTGTCGGAATGCCACTGGAAATTCCAAATGAGGAACTGGTAACTCCTGCATTTTACTTGTGAATGCCTAAGTGGATCTCAACAGAAACTTTACTGCACAAGTACCAAGAGGCCTCTAGATGATATTCACATCCTGAGTTTCTTCATAGTTTAATTGCAGAGTGACAACTCCTAACTGTATGAAAGACTACCCAAACCTTATTCTGGCCTTCAGAGTTTTCAAACTCTCCTCAGTGTTTTGGGTGCATTTATAAAGAAGGAACAAATAAGGGACCAACTTCAGTCTCCTCAAGAGGAAGCAAAAATGTAAAAGACAGAAGCACCATTTCTTAAAGAGTAAACAAAGAAGATGCAGCTAGTGACTAGAAGCACAATAAGGGACTCGGGGATCTTGCATTTTTTAGGCTCTTTAAGTCTTGCATATCATGAGAGGCCCTGGAAGGTAACCAGATCTGCATGGACAGGTTCTATGACAGACCATGCTGTTGGTGCGTGGCCCTCCTTCCTTGCTTTGCTTTGGAGGGGCGCTGGAGCGGGGCACTAGCAGTGTCAACAGAAACACATGGCCCCTGTCCAAAGCATTTTTTGCGGAGAGCTTGTTCATCCTGGAAAATTGCATGTTGCTCTGATTAAGCAGAGAGCGCATGTTCATGCGCCAGCAACATCTGGCATGGCTGCAAACACTGAGGAAACAGCAGGGTGCCCATTGTGAGCTGCACAGCTCACGGCTCAGTCCGTCAGTAAAGAGTGAGAAAGTTCTCTGCCAAGTTTCCATTACAAAAATCGTACTCTTTTCTTGCTGCATTTAAATACGTTATAGTTCCTCCCTCCCCATATCTCTCCCTTCTCACTGGGCTTTTGCCTTGTCAGAGGGAACAGAACAAAAATCATCTCCAGAGTGGCTAGAAATGTCTGGCCACACACTCTCCAATTCACCCTAATACTTAAAACAACTCTTTGCTTTCCAAAGGTGCATGGCGAGATGTTCAGGGCAGCTGCCTTTTTGCCCGGACCTCCTCTTGGAGGTCCAGCAGGACAAGCTTCCCCCAACATTAATCTCCATGTCAGGAAAATGCTCCATCTGCCCAATACTTGCACATCCAGTGGCAGTTGGATGCACGGGAGAGGGGATGGCAAAGAAGGAAGAGTGTAGCTCTGTCCAATTAGTGCTGGATCAAAATGGAGGGTAGAAAACGCCATATGGCCTCCATTGCGTGAAGGCCAACCAGAGGACCGAGTGCTCCAGCTAGTGGTATTGTGGATGTCCTGGGACATGTATGATGATGCTGTTGCTAATACCTCCTCCTCTACCCTTGCAACAGAAACACTTCATGCTAGGGCTGTGCGTGGCGCCGTCTGAATTGGCCGTTTCAGGCCAATGGAGCCAGTGCCGTGCCGGCACAGCGGGGTTCTGGCTGCGTGAGCCTGGAACGGCCAATTCAGACACCACCGCGCACAACCCTACCTTTAATTATTGCAACACAGGTAGAGAGTCAATAGGTGTTGCTTTCCTCGTTACTCTGCCCTCCACAGCAGGATAGTTATGCGTGTGGAATCCGTGCCCATGACATAAAAGCTGAAGGCAAGGCCAGTTGCCAGGAAAACAGGGAACAATCCTAAACTGTAACAACCTAAAGCAGATGATGATTTTTGAAAAAGCAAGAAGCCACTTTAATGCTGTGTTATAAGAGTAAAGCAGCATATACATATAAATATGATACATAAATCAACTGTGTTGAGAACTCTGAAATCTACAACCCCATCTTAAAGGTTTGTACAGCACCGGGAAGCAGGAACCAGAAGTGACCAAGGCTGGAGTTCAGTAATAACAATGATTTGCATTTATATAGCACTTGTCTAATTTTCAAAGCACTCCCAGGCATTCTGATTTTGTAATCCTTACAACATCAAGTTGAGTCAATATTCCAGTACCCATATTTCAGATGAAGGGCTGAAGATGAAAGAAAACGGCTTGCCTTAATCTAGTGGGTTCATGACAGTCAACATTTGCGCCAGAGATTTCCTCCGCTCTGTTCCTTCTGTTTATGTGTGAAGTGTTGTCAAATCACAGCCAATTTATAGTCACCCTGTAGGGTTTTCAAGGCAAGAGACTAACAGATGTGGTTTGCATAGCAACCCTAAAATTCCTTAGTGGTCTCCCATTCAAATACTACTTAGTGTCATCCCTGCTTCGTTTCCATTTGTCTGTTACTGAAACACAAAAAGCTCACATGGACCGATTATGCACTGGGCGGAAGGGCCAGGTTGACAGCGGCAGGGCAGTGGGGCTAATCCCTGCATATGCATGACGTTGCTGCCATCCCAGCCCCCTCCCAGTCCTGGCCCACGTTATGGTCACTGATGGCCCACAGGAAGGGAAAGCAGATTACTCCGCGTTTCCTGTCTTGCTGCAGCAGTCAGCAGGGGCCCAGCCAGGGCAGGCCCGTGCATAAGGGAAGAGCCAGGCCTTCGAAGGCTGGCTCCTCCCCTACACCTACAGTGTCCCTGCAGGTAGCAGTCCCCAACCTTCTTGTAGTCGGGGACCGCCTCCGAGAGTGGGAGAGAGCCGGCGGCCTGGCCACAGCAGCTGCATGTAAACGCGCACGCGCAGTTGCCGCGCATGTGCGTTTTCGCCACTAGGTGGCGCTAACGCGCATGCGCAGAACAGCCACATGTGCACGTTTTCACCAGCAGGGGGCGCAAACACGCATGCGCGGCAGCTCCGCGCGTGCGCGTTTGTGTCACTGGCGTGCCAGCAGCCGCGCCTGCCTCTTCCCCCCCTCGCTGCGGGGGGGGGGAGGCAGGCGCGGCCGCTGGCGGCCCGGTACCGGGCCACAGACCAGGGGTTGAAGACCCCTGCCTACAGGGACACAAAATGCCCAATTTGGCTCTGTGGCACTGCAGAGCTGAACGTGGTGTTCCTACACCCCCACAATGGTGGGATCCCTGTGCCCCCTAACCCTCCCACCACCACTGCAAGGCTCAGTGGACCTTTCCCCACATCGGAGCTGTGCATGCACGCACCGGGGTGGACCGTGTGAGCCTGAAGATTTTGTCCCCCGTGCACTAGGAACCACCGGCAGCCCAGCACAGCCACCACTGTATATAATCGGTCATGGTAAACCAAATTTAATCCCAAAAGTGAAATAGCAATTCATGTCAACATAAACTATTTTATTTCAAATACTTGATGTTTGCTTTAGAACAGAATCTGATAGCTGAAAGTATTAATTTTGGTAAATAGTTAATACTTTCTGCATTTGAAGATCACCTCGCTTTGCTCGATATGTTTAGTCCCTGAGAAGGTTATGAGATTCCAAAGGAGACACCCACAAAAATCCAAACAAATCAACATACTCTGAACACTTTAATTGCAATAAAAGATCACATTCAAATTTTGCTATATAAAGCCCTGAAATTCTAGCAAATGTTATTTAAAAATCTGCAAATATTAATTTCAGGCTGGTGTTCACTAAACACCTTAGGAAACCTTTGCCAAACTTCTTCAGGGAAGTGTCTCTGGATAAAGGAAAAACTCATGAAAGAGAATAAAATAAATCCACTGAGAGACATTCACATCTTCATGGAGGTGCTGTCTAACCACAGCAATGTGACATATTCCATTTGTTTGTTTTCACAGGTATCATTTGCCATTCCTGTTTGGACAATTGCAGCTGCTAATCCAGAAGTAAAGCAGACACAAACAATCCCATGAGCTTCTTAGATTTTATTCACACCAGTCGTGTAACTCCAGACAGAATAAGAGAATACGATCTGCTTTCATGCGTAATCAAAACCAAATGCGCTTTCACAACCAATCCCCAATTTAGCATAGACCGTGGATTCAAAGGTGACAGCTGGATCTGGAGAAGGTACAAGCCCAATTCAAAGGCAAACTAAGCATTACCTTGTGTGTGTCTAGAAGCCAAATTGTGGCTTGAGCTTCCAAAGAAGCAACAGGCATGATTGATTGACCAATTTATTGCATTTGTACCTGGCCCTTCCCAGGAGCCTCAGGGAAACTTACAAAAAGATTAATTAAAATTAAAATACATAAAGAATGAAACATTCAATATTGTAAATTTGTGGAGAAGAATCACAGGCTCAGGTGCCTTGAATGTATTTAAAAAAAAACACACACACACAGAACCCAAAACATGCATGCCCTGCAGAGTAGATCTATGGCAGGGATCCTCAAACACCTTTTCTGGTTCCCAATTGTTTTTTGGAACATAGACAAGGCTGGACAGAGGTTTTGTCCAGCAAGGTTTCTGACTGACTGTGCAGGTTCTTTTTGTTCTTTGAATGCTGCTGTGCAGCTGCTGCCACCACGGCACAAGGATCTGCAGTGTGTGACCGAAGTTCATTTGCAGCAGCCATTTTTGTGTCTGGCTTTGCTTCCTGAGGCAGCCATTTTGTTGCTGGGCCCGCTGGACCGTGTGAGAATTCCAAAGACATGTCCTGCTGGTGCTTCTCCACTTCGGAAAGGATCTTCTAAAGCTGAGCAAGGTGCAGAAAAAGGCAACCCAAACGATCAAAGTGTAGGAGCAGCTTTCGTTCCAGGAAAGACTAAAGAGTTTGGGACAGTTTTGCCATCCCTGCTTTCAGTGTCCCTTCCATAATTTTAGGAGCTTCTTTAGATTTAACTTCTACAATATTATCTTCTAGCTCAGGGGTAGTCAAACTGCGGCCCTCCAGATGTCCATGGACTACAATTCCCAGGAGCCCCTGCCAGCGAATGCTGGCAGGGGGCTCCTGGGAATTGTAGTCCATGGACATCTGGAGGGCCGCAGTTTGACGACCCCTGAGTGTTTTCATTCTTGGGGAAGGGAATGGCATCTAGGCAGGTCCATCAGCGCACAGGATTTTTAAAGTGTTGGGTATTTTATGTATTTAATTTATATACAATTGAATTCATAACCTGCCCCTATTGGCCCTGCCAATCTCAGGGCACTTCCCAACAGTCAGTAGGTACAAATAGGTACAAATAGGTACGGTTCATTTCAGAACCTTCATGAAACTTTTAACTTCTCACTTTTTCTTCAATTTTTAAATTTTTTTTCTATTTTTGGAAATCTTGTACCATTGTTAATAGGTTTTCATTTATTCAATTAGTAGCTTTTTGCATTATTCCTTTTATTTAAACTTTTCGGGGGTAATCCCCCCCCCAAAAAAAACAGCCAAAAAAACCCACCCTGCCCCTTGTGCATGGCCTTGCACAGACATGGCCATGACTAATGATGACAAGGCAAAGGAATTACTGTCTGGAACATTTCAGGTTAAACCAGCAGAGATAGAGCCCTGGTTTTTGGGAGGGCCGTGCAAGCGGCAAGGAAAGAAAGCCACTGCTTTTCTCTCACTAATGGGAGCCAGAACTCGCACTTGTTAGCTTGCAGAACTCTGACTAAAGCTTGCCTGGTTCCTGCAGGCTTGATGCTTCCCTGGGAGTTAGAGATGATTCAGGAGATACAAGGCAATCTCTTCCTCCAAGTCATTCCTTCTGGCAGACGTGTCCTTTGGGAATTCATACAGCAAGCAAAAGATTTCAGGAGTTTCATGCCAGAGCAAATATTCTTGGAGTGTGCCTTCATAAAAGGCTTAAGCCGAGTCAGGACTTGCCATGGTTCAGCTGTCTGGGTTTCCAGAAAATGAGAATTGCACAAGGGGGAAGGTGACCTGTGACCAAGGAACGTTTTTGTAACTACCAAGTTAATACATTTTAAATGAGGCTGTCCTTGAAGGTGAACCAGAAGATTCAAAAGATGCAGCAGCCAGGTTATACCTAGAACTGGATCTCAGAAGTTAATGGATAGTATTTGGATGAGAAACTGCAAAGGAAAGCCAGAGTCCCATAATGCACAGGGGCAGGCAATGGCAAACACCCTCCAATAGCCTCTTGCCTGGAAGATTCTGAGGTCACCATAAGTTGACTGCAACTTGACAGCTCCTTCCACCAGCTCTCTCTTGGAATATAACTTATCTGTTTGCTTCCAGGCCCAAGAAAGGATACTGGTCTGCTCTTTCATGGTGTGGAACTCTCACACCAAATGGATCATGTCTCTAAATATACTCCCAAGCTCCGGTGTTCCTCAGATGACTTCCCCTTGACTTGGGCAACTGCCCTTTTGATCACAGGCCCAATAACCTCATATTGTCTCCCTGAGGATATGCAGAGGCTAGCCTTGCTTTTCTACATTTCAGAGGGCTTATAAAGATTCAGATCTTTACAGAGAGAGTTTAATAACATGGCAGATCTTTTGCTAGACAGTTACAGAGGACACTACACACAATGAAATGGCATAGAGCTAGTATGGCATAGAGCTGAATTAGCTTTATTATTCATTGTAAACGGGTGTTGTATTTGCAAGCCACTCCAAGAGCTCTGAGACAGATGGGGCACGCATATTTTTTAAACAATAAATTAACACATTCTAAAAATTGCAATCCTATGCACACTCACTTGGGATAAGTTCCATTGAACTCAGTGTGACTTCTGAGCAAACTTGAGCATAGATTTAACAATGGTTGATTACTTTACTTTTGGACTTGTATTAAACATTGCAGTAGAAAAACAGCGTAATTTGAAATATGTAAACCTGGGGAAGTCCACTGTAAAACCCTTTTAAAAGACATACTGTTTCTGTACAATATAGGAAATAGAAGATACAAAAACACTGCAAGATGTAGCTGTTTAAAATTACATTATTTACTATTCTGAAACTAAAGGGCCTACATATGTCATCTAAAGGCACTTGAACAATTATAATAAAAAATTTTATCACAGAAAGCATAACCTGCAAGACATGAAAGGTTAAGGACAGGGGTAGTCAAACTGCGGCCCTCCAGATGTCCATGGACTACAATTCCCATGAGCTCATGGGAATTGTAGTCCATGGGCATCTGGAGGGCCGCAATCTGACTACCCCTGGTTTAGGCCCTCTTCTGAAAGTGCTATATCTTGTACCATCTGTGATAAAGCAGGTGTCTGAATCTGATTTGCTCAAATCACCCATCGATTTGGCACCATTAAACTCTATGGGGATTTCCTCCCTTTCATATTTTCTGGCCTCTGGGAGGATAAGGGTTTGAGTTAGAGGCACCAAACGGACTGCGTGGCTGCAGAAGCATCTCCTCAAAAATACCTCCAAGACCTTTTCCGCATGGGGATTAGGGCACGGCCAATGCTTGTCTGGTGATGGGGCTAATACCTGCTTCCAGATTATGTTGCCACCAGCCTGGGACTGGCCCAGGGCTGGCCTGTCTCAGGCCCTCAGTTGTCCTGCAGCATGGGAACACAGATTCTTCCCATATCCCCTCCCATGCCGCAGGGGCCATCAGGGCCTATGTCAGGCCAGGGCCATCTGGCGGGGAAGAGTTAGGCCATCACGGCCCGGATCCTCCCCCCTTCCTGGGCCAACTACAGCGTCCTGAAAGGCATACAAAATGCCCTAGGCAACTCTGCAGTGCTGCCAAGCCACCTGGGACATATTTTTGTTTTGTTTATGAACGCAGTATTGCTACCATGTTCCTAAATAGAAAAAAATAATAATATCCCCCACCCCAGGGCGGAACCTTTCCACCCTGCCTGCCTTGTGTGGAGGCACTAATCCAGGGCGGACCAGGTCTGGCATGGAAAATCTTCCCCCATTTGGATCTGAGAAAAGGCAGGGCGAACTGCCCTGTTGCAAACACCCAGCAGCAGCTCAGCCCAGCACTGCCAGTGCGGAAAGGGTCCAAGTTTCAAAAAGATCGAACTGGGAAGAAAAAAGAGATTCTCTGGTCTGTTTGTAAATTCCCATCATAGGAAATAATGGCGGTTGGATGGGGGCACTCTTTGGGTGTCCCGAGAACTGGACCCCCTGATCCAATCTTTTTGAAACTGGGGGATTCTTTGGAAGAGAGGCTCCTGCAGCCATGCTGCAAGTTTAATGCCTCTACCTCACCCGCCCCCCAGAACCCGGAAAAGAAAAGGGGAATCTTTTCCCTTTAAAGTCTAAAGGCCCCTGGTTCGAATCAACAAGTTGCAATCTGGTGATTCAGACAAGGCTGATTCAGCCACAAACTTATTGGGGAATGGTGATTCACACAAGATTCAGCCTGGCTGAAGGCTGATTTGAGTACTTTTCAGCTAATCCAGATCAAACTGTACAACCCTATCCACGCATCTGAGAAAGGGACTCTTACAGCACACAGCAGTCAACTCTGAGTTGCGAAATTTCTAGAGATTTGGGGGCAGAGCCTGGAGAGGGCAGGAAGCTCAGGGGGGAGGGTGGTATAATGCCATTTCCCCCAGGGAAACTATTGTCTGGGGGCAAGTTGTAAGTCCCAGGACCAGACCTGAGGCTGGAAACTAGGGTTGTGTATGGCGGCATCCAAATCAGCCGTTCCAGGCCGACGCAGCCAGCGCCACACCACGGCGGGGAGGTGAGGGGGGGGGAGGTGCGGGCACTGATGACTTCTCCTGTATTTTGTTTGTATACAGCACTGAACTCCTTTTTTTACACGGGGAATGCTGCCACTTTTCTCTGATCCTCCTTTCAAGTCAATATCAGCAGGGAACTAAATCTTGCACAGCTCCTTGTAAACTCCCCCCATCATTTATTTTTTTATTCAGTGATTCAAGACTAGCAATAGTCTCATATTGATAGACTCATCCTGCTTGTAAAAACAACTAAAAATTTTAAATGAGGGGGAGGATGGAGTAAGGTGCAGAGCTGGCTGAGTGACTTTGATGTGGGCAGGGAGTAATTCTCAAGGGGCAGTGGGGGATTGCATCTGAGGAAATCTCTACACTTTTGAATTACCTATGGCTTGGAAGTGAAACCAGGGGGAAATTGAAATAAAAGCACTCTCAGAAAACCCAGGGGAAACAGCACCCAGAAAGCAAACGGAGTGCTGAAGGGAGGAAAATCAATTTAGATTAAGAAAGAAAACTCAAGTTATGCATGGTATAACCAAAGAGAAATGCTCATACATAATAGGTCTGACGAACAAATGCACCCCACCAGTCCCAGTGCCAGACTGCACACTATCTACAAGCATGCAAGGAACATGTACGCATTCACATATGCTCTTGCAGCCCTCAAAAAGACATTTTAAAATGCAACATTTCCCTTAGAAGATGAAACTGGTAAGACACAGAAATGCACTAGGATCTGTTCTAGTCAATCACATTTCCCAACCAGGCAGTGATTTTAAATGTTTGTTATATAATTTGCCTTTAGATCCACTGACTGTGTTGTGTGGATCATTGAACTATGCAGGACAAACTGAGCATTAGGAACTGATTTGGAACTTATTTGCTGCTGCTAAAATATTTATATATTTAAAATGAAACCCCAACTCACTGCTCTTAAGGGATGGATTGCTGAAGGAGATGTTTTAATTAAGAAAACTCTGTACAGCAAAAAAAAACATCCCCTAAAGTAGCGATCCCCAACCTGTGGGCGACGGACCACATGTGGTCCTTCGACTAATTGGAGGTGGGCCCCGAAGGACGCCTTCTCCCCCCCCGCCCCTTTACTTCATCCCCCCCGGCCCTTTACAACACACTTCGGGTGTCATTGTCTCCCATCACTCCCAGATGGGACTATCTCGTTGCAGAGAAACAAGCTCAGGGTTCCCATTGATTTATGAGTTAAGATTTCCATAAAAATAATGTTCCTTATGTTCATTGTTGTGGCATGTCTGTATCTTATTTTGAAGGGATGTTTAAACATTACCATAGCGATCAGAGAGCGTTAGGGCAGTGGTTGAGAGTAGAGGAGTAAACTACCCCCACACCGGGCCTCAGTAAAAGGCATTGAGTGGTCCCTGGTGAGTGGTCCCCAGCGTTCAGTGGTCCCCAGTGATAAAAAGGTTGGGGACCACTGCCCTAAAGCAGTGGTCTGCAACCTTTTCTGGCTGTGGACAGTGGCTGTGGGAGGGCGATCCAGCGGCCGCACAGGCGCATGCACATCGGTGCCATGCATGGCCGCAAACGCATATGCACGGCAGTTTCGTCCATGCATGCGCGGCCGCAAATGCGCGTGCGCATCCCGGTCGCATATGCATGCGCTAAACAACCACACATGCGCATTTGCGCATGCAGCCGCACTTCCCTCGCCCCCCGCAAAAATAAGCTTGCCGGGCCGCAAGTTAATCAGCTGCTTTGGCGGCCGATTTGCTTGCGGCCTGGGACGTTTCTCATTGTGGGGGGGGGGAGGGAGCCGCGGCCCGGTGGTTGGGGACCACTGCCCTAAAGCATTCTTTTATAATGATTGACCATTAGGGCTACCAGGTCTGTCAGACCAGCTTGCAAAGGATGGAATTTGGGGGGTCCCCAAGTCAGGGGACCCCCCAACCTGTACCAAGGGAGTCTGAGATTTACAATTCCATTATAGCAGAGTTATACCTTTCTGTTTTAGGAAGCTGTAATTCTGCTGTGTAATTCAGCTTGATTTTATCCAAAAAATATTTGACATGATTTTGACAGATTTTGTGAATTCTATTGATGCTATGGCCTCCTGATATAGCTGGATAAACCTTCTTCCTGCTATACATTTGTCTTCCTGTTCTTGAAAATATTTATGTTCCCAACAAAACATATAATTAAAATAAATAAGTGCTTGAGGCATGATAAGTCACTGTCACCACTCAAAATGCCAACTACACAGATAGGAGCAATCAGAAGATGACAAAATATAAAAAATTCTTTCCCACATTGGTTGTTAAGTGTCATTGCGCTTTCAGTAAAATCAAGTAGCCTTAATTTATTTGGCATAATCATTTTATGCTTTGCATGGGGGAACCAACTAAAATATAAAACCATAATTTCAACAGCTAAAACCAGAAGACAAGAAATAACAATCAGAAACCAAAAATCAGTAAAACCAAGCACAAAAAGCACAAAACATTAACACTCTGATAAAATGGTATAAAAGATAAAATAACAAAATGAACCCAAAACAGCCAGAGATAATGAATAAAAGAATCCAAAACAGAAACTGATAATACAACATTAACATGCCCAAATCACTAAAAGGAGGACAGGAAAAGATCTTACCCTGGCACCTAAAAGCCCAAACGGGTGACTCCATGGCAGAGCATCTATTTTGCATGCAGAAAGTCCCAAATCCAGAACCAGGTATCACCCCCAAAGTGTCCAATAACAGATGATGTCAAAGGCCTCTGAGACCCTGTTGCAAAGCTGTTTCCAGTCAAAGCAGAAAAGACTAATGGTCTGATTCATTATGTCACATTAAATAGCTGTGTTAAGTCACACACTCATAAGAACATAAAAGCATTAAAAGACCCTATTTTCTTTTGTCCGTCCTGAACCTACTGCCCATTAGCTTCCTAATTTTCATCAGTTCTCTCTACCTCATGCATAATTTTATAACCTCCAATGATCATGTCCCTCTGTATTACTGTACCAGTCACCATGGCTAGTATCTACAGATAGACTTATCCTCCATGAATGTCTTTCATCCCTTTTTAAAGCTGTTTATTCCTGTGTCCACCATCTCTAATTGACATATGCTGCAGTTATCATAAGCAGGCATGTAATGCGAGTCTTAGAAAAAGCCATTTATCTGCAAGAGAGCACACCATCAGCTACGGAAAGAAAAATGAGTTCTTTATGAGTCCTCTATAGATTTCATCGAGAAAGGAGGAAGAGAGTGGGGTGGGATTCAAAACTATGTTGGGAAAGACGAGTGGCTGAGGAAGATAGGAAATTAATCAGTGCCTTAATTACCATAATGGGAGATTCCTAAATTACACCTGCTTACAAATCAATTCCTCCAAACCAGAAATTATCCTACAGTACCACATAGATAGATGTGAGAGGTTATTACACAGTGAAGGAAGAGCACGCCCCATAACATGCGCGCTGATTGCAGTCTGCATTCAGAGAGCAGATTATTCTTGCCACAGTGGTACTTAGATTCTCCCGAGGCCTTATTTTTCTGTAGCGAGAAAGGACAAGGTTTCAAACTGTCTGGCTAGGAGGCACCCTGCAGCACTTCGGCTTCTTCTTGTAAAGTCCAGAATTTAAACCTGCCTAAGCATTCTCAGGGTGATCTTAAGCCATTATACCCTTCTAAATCAACGAGCTTGGGAAGATATATCTCTGGGATTTAGCCTTTCATTTATTATTAAGCTCACATGACCAAGGGTCCTTAAGCTTAAAAACAATACATCATGGCAGAGAAAAACAGACAAAGCAGAAAAATCCAACACAACATAACAGAAGACAAGAGAACAGACCAGAAGGTAAAATACCAAAGCAATAAAATACGTATATCTGAAAAAGTCTAATATTTATAATTTTTTAAAAAAACCACAGGATAAGATATAATAGTCAACAGCAGTAAAAGACAAGAAACCACAATCAGAAGCAAAAGACCAGTAAAACCTGAGCACTATCAGCATAAAACCTCAACAATCACTCAAATGAAGAAGAGTTGGTTCTTATATGCCACTTTTCTCTACCAAGAGGAGTATCAAAACAGCTTCCCTTCCCTTTCCTCTCCCCACAACAGACACCCTGTGAGGAAGGTGAGTCTGAGAGAGCCCTGATATTACTGCTTGGTCAGCTTTATTTAATCAATTACTCATAAGGTCAGCAAGATAATACTAATTTTAGCATTTTAAGGAAATAACTATCTGTAAAGCGCTCCGTGGAGTGGTAGTAATAAAACACTAAGGGCAACGTGGGAGGAGAAAGGGGGAGGGCGAGTCTGGGATAAAAATTCGAAGGGGCCAATCAGGAGCCGGGAAGCGGCTCCTGAATGGCCCCTCCAAATGTCAGTCCAGGAGGTGAGGGGGCTGGGGGAATAGTCTTCGCCACCTGGAAAGGAGCAGGGCCGCTGTGCCGAAGACCCTGCTCCTTTCCCGCTGCCGGAGCTGCCACCGAAGCTGGTGAAGCTGGTGGGAGGAAAGGCTTCCAGCCGCCAAAGGGAGGAAAGGCTTCCCAGCACCAAAGGCTTCCAGCCGCCGCAGGTGGGAGGAAAGGCTTCCAGCCACGTCCCCGATGCGGCGGGCCTGCTCCTTTCCCTGGGATGAAGCTGGGGCCTCCAGGGGGGAGGAAGGGGCCAGGGGGAGGAGGCGCCCAGCCCGGGGGGTAGGGGGCGGGGGGGGCCTCCCAAACCCAGCCACCTGCCCGCTAGCGCTCGCTGTATTTGGCTCCAGCGGGCCTTAAATTAAAGTGGTTTTTTTTGTAGGTGTGTGTATTTTTTTTTATTTGTGACTGAAATATGCTCAGAGGCATGCGTCCTTCTTCCACAGCCAAGTTCCAGTGAGACGGCTTCCAAACGATTAAAGTCAGATCCTGGGTAAAGCCAAACTGGCCAGTCTTATTGTGCTTCCTCCTTCCCTCTCCTGTGGCTCTGTCTGTTTTGGAGACCAATATTCCACAGCATCTCAGTAGTACAAATCTCACTCCAGGTGTTTTTCCCCAATACTCTGCCTGTTGCCATTGAGGTTACTAAAAGGGGAGTGAGATCAACTGGGCAGAAACAATGGACCCAGGGAGAAAAGGAGATGAGCAGATGAGAATGTTCTTGGTCGACAAAGAGCGAACCAACCTGCTGCTTCCCTGCCCCAATTGAATCCAGACTGTCCATTATACACGTGGGAAGACTTCTCCTCTCCTGTCACTAATGGAAGACAGAGCAAACCGGCATAAACACACTGACAGCCTTAAGAGGCAGCACTGAAATAGCTCTAATCACTGACATTATGGTCTGGAATAGGGGTAGTCAAACTGCGGCCCTCCAGATGTCCATGGACTACAATTCCCATGAGCCCCTGCCAGGAAATGCTGGCAGAGGTTAATGGGAATTGTAGTCCATGGATATCTAGAGGGCCGCAGTTTGACTAACCCTGTGTCTCTTATGAAACATATATAAGTGAGAGACTGCAAATTCCAGAAGGCTGTCTTCATATTCTACAGTACATGGTTGTTTTCTGAGGGTAATCCAAGATCAGAACTGCGCAATCCTTTCAGATTATCTTTCATTATAGCCTAACATGGACAACGGCTCCTTCCATAGACGTCAGTAATATGTGCCACATACATTTTTTTTTAAAGCCGCAAACTGTCTCCCGATAAACACAAGACTTTCATAATGAATTGCTTCGTATGTGAGCATTCCGGAGAGATCTAAGAGTCACTGGGGAGCAGATTAGGAAGGAGATGCAAATCAGAAGGAACCTCAGCAGGGATCTAGGTAAAGGTTGGAAGCAAATGTTCAAAGTGAATTTCCAGTTCAACAGAGTTAATACATTTTCATGCAAACATGAAACACTCTTTGAAATCTGCGCACTTTGCAGTCAGAATCAACATAGTGGTCAGGATTATAAATAGCCATTTTTCAGGCTGTGGCAAAAATTACCTTCAAACAGGGAAACTGTATGAAAACAAGTCCTCCTTCCTGTTCAGCCGTGTGAATTATGAATTATTAAGAGGGCTTTTCTATGCAATGAAGGGGGTAGCCAGCCGCACACAAAAGGACTCACAAAATTACTTGGAAAAATTATTAGAGACTGTGGCTATACGACTGTGCATGGTTCACTGTAAATTGGATCCCACTATGTAATTTTGCATCTCTGAATGTGTCCTCTTAACACTTAAGCTTTGCTTTGCTCCAGTTTCTATAATCTGCCTGGAGTACCAGTGATAAAAGCCAACTACAAATAAAGTAAATAAATAAATGCTAAATAACACATCTAATTGGATGAGTGACATATCTAACATTTCTGTGTCTGTTTAGGGTTGCTGGGCCCCTAACCGGGGGTACAGGATGCCCCATCCTGGGGTCCTGCCTCCAACAGTGACCACCTGGTCAGTGGAGGGACTTACGGGCCTGTGAAGGAGAGGTCCAGAAGACCGAGATAGAGTTCAACGAGATCTGAACACACACCTGATCATACATTAGTGAGTTTAAACTACGTGAAGGTATCGGATTCCAGAGGGGGGGAATTCAGAGTAGTTCACCAATGGTATCGACTGCCTAAGGAGGTGAGCTCCCCCTCACTGGCAGTCTTCAAGCAGTGGCTGGACAGATAATTTTTCATGGATGCTTTAGGCTGATACTACATTAAGCAGGGGGTTAGATTCTATGATTTTTTGACTAGTGTCACAGTGATGCACACGCCAGAACTGATTTTATTGTCTCACCAGCAACATAGGACACTCTAGTATTTGGGCAAAAACTCAATGGTAAAAATAGCTTCTACTACTGTGCTTTTGCCCGAATACGAGAGCATACCTGGCAACACAATGAAATCACTTCTGGTGCACACCAACAACATAGCTGCCATACTGGCCTAGGCTGGTAAGTCCCCCCCCCCACACACACACACACACACAAACATTGTCAATTGCCAGGAGGGACTAGGCTACCCTGGTCCTGTGTATATTTGCCATACATTTCAGGCCTCAAATGTGCCTTCCTTTTTTTATTTTTTTTTGCAAGTACAGCCTCAGGAACTGTTTCATCAAGGAGGAGAATGGGGTAGAGAAGCAAGGATTAGCACTCCCTGCCCTGCAAGTTTCTTACTGAAAAAAGCTCCCCTGCATTGTTCTTATTGCATGTCCTTTCTCTAGCAGAATAAAAAGCAGCTTTGGATAGAGTTTTCCCCTAAAAGCCAGACTCGCTATGAAGTGCGCAAGATGGGTCCAGGGTAAGGTGACCAGAGTTGAAGGGAGGTAAGGCGGGATGCGACAGGGGCCCTCCTCCCTCCGACTGGGCTCACCGTTGCCTCCCGAGCGCCTTTCCTGCGAGCCCGTCTTGTGCGCCTGCACGGCCTCTGTCGGTGCAGGTCAGGTGGGGGCCGAGGGTGGGCCTCCGCCTGGCCTGCACAGGCCAGCCACAGGGCCAGCCAGGGCAGAGCACCGCTGCCGGCCATCCTGCTGGCCGGGGGGCAGGGAGGGAGGGAAGCAAGGAGGGGGCTCTGGCAGAGGCGGGCGGAGGCTGAGCCATGGCTGCAGCAACAGGCAGGCGGCGGTGAGGAAGCGGGACTTGTAAGGACCCGGGCGGGTCGGGGGGCGATGTCCTAAAATGTGTGAATGTTCCGCGGAAGTCAGGACGGAGGGGCAGCTTGGGCCAGGGTCTCCTCCCTGTGACCTTTGCAAAAGTCCCTTGTTCCATGAGTGTGCAGTGACCATAACTCTGATGTACACAGAGAAGTGGCTTCAGTTTTCTCCCCACATAATTTTCAAAACCTCAAACAGCCTAGGAAAGCATTACATGGCCTGTCAGGGAAAGACGGCACGCCAATGAGACATCTGATAACGTGAAGTCTGGATGGCGATTGGTCTTATTTTTTAAACTTACATCCAACACCCAAAGCACCCCCAGATCACTGGCTGGTTCAGCGAGGCACAGAAATAAACTGATCAATACCACAGATATACTAATCTACTTTATACTAAAGCAGCCCAAAGTGCTGTAATATGCAAGATCTGTAATGTGTATGATTCAAGAGCATGAGGGATATCCTACAAGGAGCATTGGAGGAGATGAGTATTCAGCATAGTTAGAATAGGAACTCCCTAATATATTTTCAACATTTTCAAGGAATCTCCTCTAGTGTTCCAGTTTGAAACCTTCCTGCTCCTTTGAGAACTTAGCCTTGCTTGCCTACTGAAGGAATGCAGAACAATAGTTAGACAGTTAGTTAGGTATCTCTCTTTCTATACAAAGTTTGTTTCTCTTAATAAAACTATGCTATCATTTAAGCATCCTGGTGATTTATCCCTCTTTGTATATTTAAACTCTACAAACACAAAGGTCCATCATTCCTAGTATAGTCAGCAGCTGCCCAACTAGAGAGCTGCACCCTGAACAGGTGTATCATATGCCTTCTGGGGGTGAGATCCCGCCCCCTGCCTAGCAGCCCTCTGACTGCCAGTAGAAGGTTAAAAAAAATTAAAACATCACTGTCCTGCATATTGTTCCTTCCAGGGAAACCCAGAAGTGGTGTCAAGCCTCTCTAGAAATCATCAATATTTCTATGGTTTTACCGCCGTTTCTGGCAATCCCTAGAGAGGTGTCACATCACTTCCACAGAAGTTATGGCATGCCACTGCCTGGTATAAAACCTACTCACATGCATACCCTGGCTGGCAATCCTAAAACCTAAGAGGGGTTGCCCAGGAGTGAATTCAAGGAACTTTTTGCCTGCCAGACATCTGCTCTTCCACTTGTACCTCTTCCGCATGAAGAATTCAGCTCTGGTCAGTGCTCATTCAGTCGCTGGACCAATGCTCGCTTCCAGATAATGATGGCCTGCTTAATTATTTTGACTGAAAAGCTTGTGGTGGGGTGTGAACCAAATAAATAAATACATGTATACGTTAAGGAGTTTGCAAATGTGTCTCTTGTTTAGTTTACATTTTTAGGTAGACATCCTTGCTATATGTCTGAACCAGCCTTTCTCAACTTTTATATCACTGAGAAACCCCAGAAGTGATGTGATTGTACAGAATGTGGCTGGGGAGGAGAGCTATGGACATGGCCACCCTGGGCCCCTCCCCTTCCCACCAGGGCTGGCCGCCACGGGGCTGGCTGCGTCTGGCGTGAATGGCCTCTTCGGACGCCAAAGCACCCAACCCTACTTCCTAACTCTCCAGGTCCATCCTTGGCCATTGGGGGGGGGGGGCAACATGACCATATGTGGTCATATCACCTAATATATGTTTAACAAATTTAAAATCTATATTAAAAATTTAATTAACTCCCACTCATTCAGGAAGAGCCTCTTGTGGCGCAGAGTGGTAAGGCAGCAGACATGCAGTCAAAAGCTCTGTCCATGAGGCTGGGAGTTCAATCCCAGCAGCCGGCTCAAGGTTGACTCAACCTTCCATCCTTCCGAGGTTGGTAAAATGAGCACCCAGCTTGCTGCTGGGGGGTAAACGGTAATGACTGGGGAAGGCACTGGCAAACCACCCCATATTGAGTCTGCCATGAAAACGCTGGAGGGCGTCACCCCAAGGGTCAGACATGACTCGGTGCTTGCACAGGGGATACCTTTACCTTTACCTTACATTCAGGAAACTCTTCCAGGGCCATCAACTCTTCCAGGGCCCTGGCTGAGAAAGCGTGGTCTGAACAATGTGATGTATAAAATGGACTTAGAATTTCCATCTTTCCCTTTTCAAAAACTCCAGCCCACGAAGCAGAGTGCCTCTGAACATATTTATTTATTTATTTATTTATTATACTTCTATACCGCCCTCCCCGGAGGCTCCCCGGAGGCTCAGGGATATGCAGTCTGGATGCTTCTTCCATTAAGGGCAGGTCAGTATTTAGTACCCCATGAACTCCAAATGTAGTATTTAGGCTTGTTTCCCCACTGGTCACACAACTTTCCGAAGCCGTCTCCTCTGCAGCCCATCACTTTCTGCAGCCCATCCTCTGCAGCCCATCACAAGGCCCATCACTTTCCTTCCCTCAAAATCTCTGATGTTCTTTGCACTTTGCTGTCCACATCTAAACAAGAGGACTGCACTAACTCTACTAGGATAAGGCACTTCCAAAGCACTTTAGAAGCAGATTTTCTTGTTTCACACAGGACAATCCACCAGCAAGATCACATTAAACCCGAATTATCCAACATGTGTGGAGTGGATGCTGATGTCCTTCCTGGGTGTAGTCTGCACAGAGCTTTTATTCCAATCCCAGGTCGATTCAATCCCTGCCATCTCCACCGAATGCAATTTACATTTTGATATTGTCCGATTTAAATTTTCGCTCTGCAACAAGCATGATTGATCCAGAGTGACCCTACCTTTATCCTGCAATATCCTAGAGTGGATATAACCCTCAATATTTGAAGAATCAGATTGAAAGCATGTGGAGCTCTGCCTGCTTCAAATTTGTTCCTGAACATTGTGGTAGAGAAGCCTTGATTGGCCAAGGTATCAGTGCCTGGTTTCCTTAAAGAGGAAGCCCTAACTTTTCTCAGCAGAAGCCCCAGAAGCCTAAACTTCTCTCAGTAGAGATTTGCCTCTTGTTTTTTTCCCCTCCTCTGCTGTCTCCAATCCTCCCCCCCCCACAGTTCAAGAAAAGAAAGAAAAGGCACCTCCCCTTCTGAGCCTCCCTAATCACATGCAGAACACTTTTCTGTTTCAATGGGGGAGGGGGAGAAGAAGACCCGAGTTCAAATCAATCTGGATTCAGCAGGATCCACAACGGAATAAAAAAAGTAAGTGCAGATTCAGCCCTAGAAGGAAGGGGAAGCTAATTTAAATATCAGCATCCAAGTATTTTCAGCTATTACTATTTCTCTGCTACTCGGAGGAACGGTTAACTTTCCTACCAGAACATTTGTTTCTTTAATGATTTACATTTTAGAAACACAGAGCCTGGAAACTGTTGATATTATTCTTGACATTTGGCAGCTGCAGCATGTCAGGCTGGCTTCTGTCTGTCATGGGCTGCATCTCCAAGGTTTGAAGTCACATCAGCGTGGCTCTTTCCCAAATATGGTGCAAACTATCAGCTTCCCCGGAGAACCAGTTCATCGTGCCATTAACAGCCTCTAGCCATTTTAATTCTGCTGGGTGGAATTCAACCCATCTGGCTAATAGCCCTCCAGTTGGTCTCATAAGGAATGGTGTGGAGAAGACCCGTAAAGACATTGCTTCATGGTGGTTACAGAAGCCAGGGTTCCCCAGACCCCTCTGGGCTTGGGTGTTAATTCCCACACTCTCCTTAGGAATGATAACCAGGTCCCACTTTATTTTGAAACCAGGGTTTTCAGCAAATCCAAGAGGAACTGGTAAAGAATACAGCCCTGACTGAGGTCTTCGGCCACTTCCGTGATAGCCGAAGTGGCTGAAATGTGCTGTAGCACCCAACCCTACCCTTGACCACATTATTTGGTCACTGTGGCATTATTACAGACTAGCTTCAAAGCCCATTCTTTAGAACAGGCCTAGAAAGGGTCCCGTCTCCTGCCCCCCCCTGGGCAGGCAGCTTAAGGTGGCTTTGGGCCACAGCGCAGCCATATCAAGTGGGGCTGGGCAGCTCGTGAGGAGGCCTGGGACAGAGCTCCGTAGCATAGCAGGTAGTCAGCAGGCCAAGAAGCCCTCGTTAGCAGGCCCTCCAGCACAACCCTTTGCCCAGGGCCCTTTCCCCTTACCTGCTGCTGGCTCCAGGTGCTGAGGCACATCTGAGAGTAGAGAGGCTAGAGTCCAGGGATGGAGGGCAGGAGCTGCAGGGGCAGGGCCAATCAGGGTGCAGTCAGCAAAGCTGGCTGCACCCTGATTGGCCCTATTCCAACTTGGACAGCCAGACATGTTCCACCCCCCAGGCTGCTTCACGAATATATAGAGCAGGGGTAGTCAAACTGCAGCCCTCCAGATGTCCGTGGACTACAATTCCCATGAGCCACTGCCTGCAAAGATTGGCAGGGGCTCATGGGAATTGTAGTCCATGGACATCTGGAGGGCCACAGTTTGACTACCCCTGATATAGAGGAACCATGGATAAAGATGTGGTTTGATTCCCCCCCATCACATACTTGTGTGAGTGTGATAAGGACTAGGGTCTTTACTGAGTCTTGTATTAAGATATTAAGATATCATTTCTGTCTGAATGATCCATGGCTGATAATCCTTAGTGGGGAATCTGTCCCACTCAAAGCTGTGGTATTTGGCCTATGTATGCAATTGAAAAGTAGAAATGAAGAAGAGTTGGTTTTTATATGCACAACAGACACCCTGTGAGGTGGGTGAGGCTGAGAGAGCCCTATGATTGAAGAAGAAGAGTTGGTTTTTATATGCCGCTTTTCTCTACCCGAAGGAGTCTCAAAGCGGCTTCCGATCGCCTTCCCTTTCCTCTCCCCACAACAGACACTCTGTGAGGGAGGGGTGGCTGAGAGAGCCCTGATATAACTTCTTGGTCAGTACAGCTTTATCAAGTCTCCCAGCTGGCTGCTTCTGGAGGAGGAGCAGGGAATCAAAGCTGGCTTGCCAGATTAAAAGTCCACACTCCTAACCACTACACCAAGCTGGCTCTTTGTTTTCCACCACCAAGACTGAGGATATGTGCTAATCCAGAAATTGCTGTACCTGTGCCACTTTAACAGACTTATCTTAGTTGTTGTTGTTTTTTTTTCAATCTGAGAAATAGAACAAAACAAAGGTTAAAAATAGAAAACACAAATTTTGTAGCAAACAAAAGGAGATGCGTCATTTAGATTGAAACAGTCTCATACAGTCACAACAGGGCAGGTGCCAGGTAGCATGTTTGGATGTCAAGTTAAACTTTAAAACACTGAACTATTCAGCAGTGTATTTTCACTATGCTGAAATTTTGGACACAAATGAACTTGGAATTTGAACTGTTAAAAAAGAGCGTCATAAGAGCCCTGCTGGATCAGGCTAGTGGTCCATCTAGTCCAGCATCCCGTCTCACACAGCAGCCAACTGGTTCCCCAGGTGGCCAACAACAGGGTACAGAGCATAAGGCTTTCCCCTGATGTTGCCCCCAGCACTCACATTCACAGGTTTAGTGTCTCTGAACATTGACGGATCAAGCCTCCATGAGAGCCAGGTTGGTGTAGTGGTTAAGAATGGTGGCTTCTAATGTGGGAATCTGGGTTTGATTCCCTACTCCTCCACATGCAGCCAGCAGAGTGACCTTTGGCTGTCACAGTCCTATTAGTGTGATTCTCACATAGCAATTCTCTCAGAGCTCTCTCAGCCTCATCTACCTCACAGGGTGTCTGGTCAGAGGGCCTGGCTCCAAAAGGACTAGGTCAAAGACCAGCCATCTCCTACTACTACGTGTAGAATGATATCAGGTAGATACCAGGAAAAAGTTTTTCACAGTCAGAGTAGTTCAACAGTGGGATGGGCTGCCTGAGGAGGTGGTACGCTCCGCCTCACTGGCAGTCTTTAAGCAGCAGCTGGACAGCCCCTTACCCTTGATGCATTTGCTGGCAGGGGCTCATGGGAATTGTAGTGCATGTACATCTGGAGGACCACAGGTTGACTACCCCTGGACTAGATGGCCTACTTGACCCCTTCCCACTCTAGGATTCTATTCATCTAGTTCACCAATGGAATGGGCAGCCTAAGGAGGTGGTGAGCTCTCCCTCACTGGCGGTCTTCAACCAGAGTCTTGAGGCTAATCCAGCATTGAGCAGGGGGTGGAACTAGATGGCCTCTTATAGACCCTTCCAACTCTAGCATTCTATGATTCTACTGATACTGCAGGAATCAGAATGTTTGCACACAGTCATATTAAATGCTCCTCCACAAAAATCATACATGTCTAGTTTACGTTCTCATTGGTCAATAGGTTTATAACGTTGGAGAGGCTGATCCTAAGAATACTTTCCCAGGAGTATCCTCCACTAAATGAAATGATATTTCCTTCTGGGCAGGCCTGCTTAGACTTGCTCCCTTAAAGACACATGCAAATTAGATCAACCAATAGGAGCACAACATTGCCACAACAGTCTAGGCTCGTCCATTTGCTTGGGGAGTGGTGTGCATAGTTTATACAGTCTGCTGCTGCAAGTGAGATACTAAGATCATCATCTGGGCTCACACGAGTACTTTTGCTTGCCTCATTTCTGTTTCAGATCTCTGGTGGTTCCAGATTTCTACCTCCAAACCCCAGTCCCTATCCTGCTGACTGTATTGGCTTGAACCAGGTTTTCTCAACCAGGGTTTCATGAACCCCCCGGAGGTTTCCTGACAGCCCTGGAAGGGTTTCCCAAGTGCTCTCATTAATTAATTAGCCCAGGGGTAGTTAATTAATTTCCCAAGTGCTCTCATTAATTAACAGCCCAGGGGTAGTTAATTAATTAAAAGATATTTTAATGTGTTAAATATTTATCATGATATGACCATATATGGTCATGTCAACCCTTTCCCCCCCCAATCTCCAGTGATGGGTCTGGAGGGGGTGGGAAGGGGAGGGGCCCCGGGTGGGCGTGTCCGCTGCTCTGCTTCCCAACCCTATTCTGCATGATCGTGCCACTTCTGGGTGTTCTCCAAGCCTGAAGAATGTTTCAGGGGGTTCTCAATGGTAAAAACTTTGAGGAAGACTGATAATCGATGCAATCCACTTAATCGATGTAATCCAGCATAAAAAATAAGATAAAAATAACAAATTAAAGCAAACACACCAATACAAAAACAGTTCAAATAAAAGCACTATGCCTAAGAAACTAAGATCTGGGAGCTTTTCTGGTGCTAAATGTCAGCCCGCTGCCTGCAGCTCTCCCACCCTGGGACAAAAACAAGTTACCCCGAACCCCCTGTCCCTGGGTTTGTGACACTGCTGGCTCAGTTCAAGCCAAGACCTTGCAGCAAAACTGTGGGGCCTTGGCTTGGACCTGGCTGTCCCTGTCACAGGTCCAGGAGTTGATCCCAACCCCCGGCGTGGCACAGAGACCCTCCTCCCTGCAATGCCCCAAGCTCCCGCTTGGGTGGCTGAGATGCAGAGCTGGGCCCCGGCTCCCCTTCCGCAAGACGTGACATCCAAAAATGCCTCTCCATGTCCTGTCAAACGTGACACTGATCAATTTCTCTGTCTTTGGGGGGAGGAGTTTCTGTCCTCTCCTTTTCACCCCAGAAAAACATTCCAGGTTGGCAGCCTTTCTAAGCCTCTCTTGCACCACGGCTCAGCTGAACTTGGACGGACTCTTTGGTATCACGCCGAAAGTAGAAAAACCTGGCCATCTGCTCCTTGGCCTTTTGGGGTGCCAACTGGCTTGACTGTAGCCACCAGGTGACTTTTGTGTGACTGGAACAATCCACACTGGGGCGGCTTCGGCAGTGGAGGGTGAGTGGCTGGGCCTCCCTTTCAAGTACGTTCCTTGCACTTTTAAGAAGTTTTTGGCTGGATTTTAACAGAACACAAATCTCTTCTTGCTGCTCAACCTTCCCCAGGGAGAGAGACACAATCTGCTTGCAGAGCAAATTGCTCCAGATGGTCTGGGCATAAAAACATTTACTACACAATTTTTAAAAAGAAACACCCTGAAAAGATCTAAAAATAAATGTTTGTTTTTTAACACAGAGAAGCCTTAGAACTTGCAGCCTGTAAGTGCATACCTGAATGACAACAACAACAACAACAACAACACCTGGAGCACAATCAGAAAAGCAGAGCCCAGAGCCAACAAGGGCCACGAGGATTCACTTTCTTGGTTGGTTTGCTGCATTTGTAGGTCATCCTACGCACCCGAGGAGGTTGGGCCATCGTAAGCAAAGCTGGGAGCATAGTGCCAGGTGGCAGATCTCAGCAGAGTACCTGGAAGCTGGGAGAAGGAGGCCAATTCCAGGTTTCTTGGTCCTCTGGCAGTTACTTCCAACAGCCCAGGGGTAGTCAACCTGTGGTCCTCCAGATGTCCATGGACTACAATTCCTATGAGCCCCTGCCAGGAGTATGGGAATTGTAGTCCATGGACACCTGGAGGACCACCAGTTGACTACCCCTGCAATAGCCCACTGGTCCTCTCCTTACAGAGCGGAGCAGATCACACCCTGGGCAAAGCAGAACTGCTGCCATCTTTAAATGAGCCATGGCCAGTGCAAGACACCGCTGGAGAGGGGGGCTTCCTGTGTTTAGGAGTGGCTGCTCATACCCACAGCCTTTTTCAACCTTCTCAATGTGGAGGAGCCCCTGAAATAAATCTCCAAGCTTCGAGGACCTCCAGAAGGGATGTAAGCTAGACACGCCTCCCTGTCATGCCCCCTGGAAGTGACATGCCACTGGAAGTGACATCACCACCTGCACCTTCCGCCCTCCTTTCACTCCCCTACACACACCATTACTACGACTACAGCGGCTCCACCTTATGCCTGCTCGAAAGGATGACAGGAGCTGAGAAGACAGGCCCATGCCGTGACACACCTACTCTCCCCCCTTTGATCTTTACACCCACGGCCTACCCACGGAGCCCACTGGGTGGAGGCAGCCAGTTCCATCGCTTGTGGCCAAGTCCATTAAGGTTGAAGGGGAAAGGCCATGGACCCCTCTGGAGCTCCCAGTGAGTCAACAATACCAGAATCACAGGCTCATAGAGGGGCTATAGAGGCCATAGTTGGGAGGGGCTATAGAAGCCATCTAGTCCAACCCCCTGCTCAAGGCAGGATCAACCTAAAGCGGGCTTTCTCAACCAGATTTTTGTGAAACTCTGGGGATTTTTTACAGCCCTGGAAGGGTTGGAATTAATTAATTTTTAATATATTTTTAAATGTGATTGGGTGATATGACCATATTGATCCCCCTCCTCCCAAAATGGCCAGTGATGGGCCTGGAGGGGGTGGGAAGGGGAGGGGCCCTGGGTGGGCACGTACACAGCTGTGCTTCCCAACCACATTCTGCATGATCATGCCTCTTCTGGGGTTTCTTAAAGTCTGAAGAACATTTCAGGGGTTTCTCAACATTAAAAAATTCAGAAAGGCTGGCCTAAAGCAACCATGATGAATATCTGTCCAGCTGCTGCTTGAAGATTGCCAGTGAGGGGGAGATCTCCATCTCCTTTGGCAATCAATTCATCTGGTGAACTACTCGGACTCTACAAAGAAATTCCTGCCATCTAGCTACGATGGTCTGATTCTGCGTAAGACAGCTCTGTGTGTGTGTGTTCTGTTGCAAGAATGGTGGGGAAGAAATTATAGTTTGCCATTATTACACCTGCTAAGTGCCAGCTAGTGATGATATTCCCAGTGATAAAAGACCTTTTACATTTGGACTCCCAGGAGGAAATCGAGGATTTCATCCTAACACACCCTGACTAATTTGCAAAGCACTACAGATAAAATCAATTGCATTCACTTCCACTTGCGCACCATATTAATGAAAGGAGGAACGGCTGTTGCTAGGAGTTCCGCTTATCATGTTTCTACCTCTCGGTTGCTGCAAACGGAGAATGCACACAGAGCACGCTCAAAAGGATGAGACAGACAAACCTGTTTGTTCAGTATTTGCCCTTTCTGGCTAGTTAAAGCTGCCAAAGAGGAACCAGTCCGGCCGATGGGACATACTGCCAACCTTCCTTAGTAGGAGGAAGAGGGCTTTGGCCCTGAAGAGGTTGGCGGAAAACCATCATTTAAAAAAAAACAACAATCCTCAGTCACAAGGAACAACTCTAGGCTGGTCTCAAATTTCCCAGTTAAGTTACTACTTTTAAAAAGTGGTGGTATTTCTGTTCCAGATGTTTCTGGACAACACTCTTTATCCTTTCTGACGTGGTTTCTGACCTGGTTATGGGACATAAATCAACCTACTTGCTCTGCTGCAGGCTTTCTCAACGAGAGTTTCTTGACAGCCTTGGAAGAGTTTCCCAAACGGCTGAGAGTTAACTATATATGTGTGTGTGTGTGTGTGTGTGTATTTAATTTGTTAAACATCTATCTGGTGATATGACCATATACCCACCTGGGGCCCTTCCCTTCCCACCCACCCCTTTCCAAAATGGCCAACGATGGGCTTGGGGGTGGGAAAGGTGAGTATGCACGCAACTTATGCTTCCCAACGATATTATGCCCAATCGTGCTACTTCTGGGGAACAGTCAAGAAGTTGAGAAAGGCTGCTCTACTGGATGATCTATGCTAGTCTGCTGACAGGTTAAAACTATCCCCAGTTGGCTGCCCTGAACCTCTTCGTTCACCGTGGAATCCTTCTGGCCTAACTGAAAGAGATGGCTAAAGGGCACAGCATCTTCTAACTCAGGGGTAGTCAAACTGCGGCCCTCCAGATGCCCACAAGTCCCTGCCAGCATTTGGGAATTGTAGTCCGTGGGCATCTGGAGGGCCGCAGTTTGACTACCCCTGTTCTAACTGCACCATTCCTTTCTATCCAGTACGACTTAGAAGGCGATTCTGCCCTTGGACATATATCCAATGGAGAGCCACCGGTCACTCTGTTCTCCCAGGCCAGAAACAAGACTGATCTGACAGGGCCTCAAACCGTGGAATTCCCTTTGGTCCGAAGAATGCGCAACTCTTTGCTGGCCTCTGGCTACAATCTGAAGTTTTCTCTCTTCCAGAGCACCCATCACAGTCCTCTCCTTTTTTAGTGCACAGAGGCTGGCTGTAAATGTTATTGTGATGCTGCTCTTACTTTATTTTATACCACTGTCTTTTATGCTGCTGCTTTTACATACTTGCTTTTATATACTTGGGGGCTTTACGCACCGGGATCTTTGTAGCAAATTGGTCACTGAATGAAAAATCGCCATTTAAAATAGTGGAATTTGTCGTTATGCATACCTGCCTTTGTAGTGGAATCCAGTTGCGTTTTGTAGCGTTTCCCACAGGCTTCCGGTCTCGGCAGAAATTGCTAGAAAGGAAGCGCTATTGCCGAGCTCATCCCGCCCCTGGCCGTCAAGCAGCCAATGGGCAGCCGTTAGCATGCTCCCAAACAGCCCCTTTCCCTTTAAGAAAGGTTTTTTTTAAAAAAAACAGACCCATTGCAACGAATCTGTGTTAATTCGTTGCAACGGAGAGACCCATCCAGCTGCCTGGTGTGTTTGAGCTGTCGTTTGATCGTTGCCACGCTCCCTCCAAGTGAAAAAAAAAATCCCCCCCCCCCTCTCACGGGCCCGATTTTCGGCTGAATGAATGTGTAAAAAATAAAGTGACTGCTTAGTAGTGTGCTTAGTGACTGAAGTGTGCTTAGTGACTGAAGGGGAGGGACTGAAGCCGGGGAAGCCTCTAAACTGAAAGAGGCTCGCTGGTGCGTTTATCCCCGCTCGCACGGAGAAAAAAAAATGGCGATCGCTTCGCCGGAAGATCAGAGAAGAGAGCCAGGGGGAGAGACTTTGTAGAAACCGCAACAATGTTAACGCACAGGTCTTTTTCGCTAGTGTTGCAGATTTGTTGCAGGACTGTATCGCTTTCCGGAGGGTGAATCCACTTTTGGGGATTTCCCTGAAAGCGCTACAAGGAAGCGCTTTTTGCAGATTGGTTTCAGGTGTGTGGCAGATTGTCGACGACGTTGTGCAAAACAGCAAATCAGTAGCGTTTTCAATTGGCAACCATTGTGCTATTTTGAAGGCGTGCAAAAAGCCCCTTGGTTCTGCAGTCTAAATCTAAGGAGAACATTATTGTGTCCGAGGTTAATATTGTCATTTTTATAGCAATTGTGTTCCAATGTTTTGTTTTGTCAACTGCCCTGGACCTCCTTTTGGAGTTAAAGCATGGGATAATCGATTTCTAGGTGGATCGAGTTATACAATCTCAAGCCTTAGGCTTCTCAGTTCGCCCCCACCACACTCCAAAGAGCCCTGCAGGATCAGGCCTCCATCGAATCCAGCATAATTTCCCCCAGAGTGGCCAGCTAGAAGTTCCTGGTGAGCTCAGCCCCTTCTGGATTTGACTCCAACCACTAGCATGGGCATGGCAAGGAAGGCAGCATGGCCTAAGCTAAGCAGGGTCAGCACCTGGAAAGGAACCCACCGGGCAAGAAGCAAATCACCTCTGCTTCTCACTTGCCTTGAAACCTCCTTGCTGAGGTCACCATAAGTCAGCTGCAACTTGAGGGCACTTTGTACACACGCACAGCCAGCATGCTGGTGTGGGCCGAACTAAACAATCGTGCTACCCCCTAGCCTGCCATGGGGACATGGTGCCATTTTACAGCCTGGATTTTTCCCTTTCAAAATGCCACAGTGCCCTGAACTTGGAGGAGGGGGGGGGGAGCCCCATTCTGCCACGCTGCAGTCCCAGCAGGATCAGCCCTTCGTGCCATTTTAAAAGATAGAAATCCAGGCCACAAATTTCACCACACACCCCACGGCAGACTTGGGGACACAGTACCATCCAGTTTGGTTCTGAGGCATGCTGTCTCTAAATGCAGAAGCTATATTTAGCATCCTCGTCTGGCTGCAGGAGACAGCTACTCTCCGTGAACGTCTCTGATCTCCTTTCAAAGGCACTGTCACGAGTGTCCGTGTGACCTCATAGAGAGGTAGCCCCCAGTTTTTTAAGCACCAATTACACACCGCAATTAAATGATGGCTGCTTTCTGGAGCGGCTGCCTTCTGCAACGGCCCCCCCCCCCTAGAAGGGAAGCAAGCGGCAACATCCACTCCAGCTGCATGGAAATTAGTGGAATACAGTAATTAACTTCAGCTCCGCTGTCACCTTGAAATTGTTTTGGCTGGCCACGGAGATCGCCTTGCCCAGCCACAACATTTTCGTATTCTTTCTCAGTAAATGTCTTCACTGTAAAACGGAGGAAGGAGGCTTATTTAAAGAGGATTCAGGCCACCCCCAATCTACGCTCCTTGTACACAAAAGGGAAGCACAAGAACTCGAAATAGATGTCGACTACAAGGCTGGAAGCACCCAAATTTTCCAGAGAATACCAAGTGGTATCTAAGTATTTCAGTCCTCAGAGCCCCGACAACTGGGAAATGCTCCAGGGAACATTTAAAAGACAGTATAGCAGCCGGGAGGGACAAGGTGTAACTAGGAAAACCTCTTGCTCACCTGGATAGATTCAAATAGGTAGCCCTGTTGGTCTGAAGTAGCACTCGAAAGCTCACGCCTTGGATAAATCTTTGTTGGTCTTAAAGGTGCTACTGGACTCCTGGATTTTATCTTGCTCACCTGGTACATTTATATAGCATTTTTCTGCTAGCACCATTGCAGGCTTGCGATTTTTAATTTGTTTATAGCTGAACTTTTATTCTGCCCTGTCTCAGAATGGCTTAAAATCTGATAGATATAAAAAGAAAAATGGATCGCTGGGAAAAGGCAAAAGAGGAAAACTCAGGTAACCAACACTGCAATCCTAAACGGATCCATTGCATTCTAAGCCTACTGACGATACTGCAATTCGAAGAGCATCAATCTCAGGGGTAGTCAAACTGCGGCCCTCCAGATGTCCATTGACTACAATTCCCATGAGCCCCTGCCAGCATTCGCTGGCAGGGGCTCATGGGAATTGTATTCATGGACATTTGGAGGGCCGCAGTTTGACTACCCCTGATCAAACTGTTCAGGAGGGTAATGTTGTCTTGACTTTGTACCTAACGAGCAGGTGGGATTCCCTGAATTGTGCCGTGAAATAGGTGGCTAATTGGCTTGCTGAGTGGACTTCCATTCCTCTCCTGTCCACTGGTCCCACACTCCCCACACCCTGGTCCTCAGGGAAAGCCTGGCGTCGGCCACATTACAGCCTCAAAGACACCGCAAAGCGTCTGATTTCCCTGCTTCCTTTGCACGGCACCACTGAGCCTCATCATGACCGAGACATGTGGTGCTTTATGGCTCATTGCCTGCCAAAAATATCATCAACTGCAGCTAATTAAGACAGATATCTCAATCCTTTCAGCAGCAAGAAACCGTTTCCTGTCAGCTGACTTTGTCTCACACATCTCGGGTTTCCTAGCTAGCCTTTTCAGAAGTGCCCCCCCCCCGGGCCACCATCGCTTAGGATGGGATGAGGATGGCTCTACTAGAAACGCAGGCCAGAACGGAGAACAGCAGAGCCGACACGTCCGATAAATGAGCTATTTCCCACTCCTAATTAAACCTAGTCATTTTGCCACCTTTAATTCCAACAGTGTCATAACGGTCATAAACGTTCTGATGTAGACACACTTCTTCAGATGCATGCATGTGAAAGCTTCTACCCAGAATTAAACTTCGTTGGCCAGGGGTGACCTGACCGTGGCTCTCCAGATGTCTATCAACCACAATTCCCATGAGCTCCTACCAGTGCTGGCAGGGGCTCATGAGAATTGTAGTCCAATGACATCTGGAATGCCTCAGTCAGCCCCCCCCCCTAGAGATATGCCCCATTTCCCCAAGAGACTCCTTGACATTTGCCACTGGAATTGGACAGCTCCAAGCCATTTACCTGGACCAGTGGGATACACCGGCTGCACTTCCTGAATCCTCCACTAACACACACGGAATCCTCTTAGGCAGCAGTTCCCCACCTTCTTGGTAGGGTGACCCACAAGTCCAAATCTCCCTGGTATGGTGATCCATTTAAGACTGGCCCAAGTGGTCTGGCGCCCTGGGCAAACTCGGGCCTGGGCCCCCCTCTAGCTCAGCATTCCATTCCCTACAGGGCCCAACCAAACGCCTTTGAGAAATCCACAAACAGAGGGCCCAGCTGCCCCCACTATGAACCCCAAACAAGAGACATTCCGAAATAGACAGCCTCTGCATATGGAGGTTTCATTCCAGTCTTTGTCCACCCTCTGCTTCTAAGTAAGATTCGAATTTTGTCCTGTTGCTTCAGAAAAACACGATTACCCACCTGAATTCAAAAAGTGTTCTGTGGGTCCCTGCAGAACGAAGGACATCCTTCTTAGAACTGCAAGACAGCCCAGTTCTAAACGCCTCTGCTCCCCTCTGCCCAACCTCAGGGTTCTATGACTCACTCCACCTTGCCCCTCATTGTTCAGCTTCAGCACAGTCTATCTGCGATCATTGCTGGGACCTTATTCCCTCCTTCAGGATGATCCAGTTAATACACCAAGAGAAGAGATGCAACAGAATGCATTCTGAGATGCACAGAGTGCTGGAGGCAGGGCTGGTGTGAACACACCCTGAGGTGGTGGAGCTGACATGGCCCACCCAACCTTCTCACTCTCCCATGCCACCTGTCCATGCACCTGTACTACCCGGCTGCGCCACACCTACTCAGCTGGGGGGCCATAACAACTCAGGAGGCAACACTGAGTTCAGAGTCCAGATCACAGGGCCAGGAGCCAAGGGAGCCAGTTCACACGGAAGGCAGGTAGGGCAGGGAGTGGAGTCGGGCTGGGCCAGGCCAAGGTTGAGTCCTGGGAAGAGAGTCAAAAGCCAAAACGGAGTCAGGAGCCTGAACAATCAGAAGCCAAAGCCATGGGTCATGAGCTGAAGTCAGAAGCTGAAGCCATGGGTTCAAAGCTGGAACAAAGCCAGAAGTCAAAACCAAGGGTCAAGAGCTGGGACAAAGTCAGAAGCCAAAACCGAAGTTGGAAAACAGGAAACAGTTGAGCAGAGCTATGCCATAGCAAACCAGAACACAGAAGCGACTGGAAAGACAGGCACAAAAATGCAGGCATTGCACCCATGGAGGACCTTCCCTCAGGGTCCTCCTAAAGTACACCAGAACAGGATAGAGCCAGCTGCAAGCCCTCAGCCAGAGGGCATGCTGATCTTCTGACAGCTTTCAAGGTAGACTGCTGACACCAGAGTGGCAGAGCTAGATGGGGTCTTCTTCCAGGGTTTCACTTAGACAGGCATCAGCTGAGCATCAGTCTGACTGGGACCAGCTTTCCCATCATCTGGGGGAAAGGCCTGGTCCTGCTCCTCCATAAGATCTTTGCTGACCAGGCCTCCATGCAGTGCCTGGAGAGTGCTTGGCCCGGGCAGTACACCTGGGTCAGCTATGGCCTCTGGAGCACCCTCTGGGGGCTCAGCCAGAGGAGCAGCCAGTGCAGGCATAATAGCACCTTTCCCTGCCCATTTTCTTGTAAGCACTTCACCCATGCTCCCAGCTTCCCAAAACTGCTGGGAAGTGCATGCAGGTGTCATAGAAACAAACAACCCACCTTGCTGACCACAACAGGCACTGCTATGGGGGAGAGGGTATGAATGTGGTACCAGTGGCTCTTATTGCAATTCGTGAGAAGAAGAATTGTGAGAAGAAAGGGAAGGATTCGGAACACACACGGGTGGGTGAGTGGAAAGAGAGGCCTGGGGCATTGGTGATGGGCAAAAGGGGGCCCTTTGGGCAGAAGGGGGCCCTTCCCAGGACCTCCCACAACCATCCACTGCACGGATGCCTCAAACAGAGGGGTTGCTTGTTCATGGGTAGCAACACTGGTCATCCCGGCAAACAGTTCAGGACTTAAAGGTCACCATACTGTGATTGGCACACAAGATATGCCAAACCAGGAAAGGTCTCCACCTGGGATACTGAAGAGCCCCTTGCAATCAGAGAATCCAGCCTTTGCCATTTTTACTTGTACAGAATTCAGTTTTTCTCAGTGTGCAATTTGGGTTGCCTAGATGCAGAATTATTTTCTTTGGGTTTTAGGCCAGAGTTCACCCAACCCTGCATTTAGAGGACACTAAATGCTTTCTGCTTCTGATTACGCGGGACATGTTGTTTTTCAAAGTAAACACCTCCCAAAATCTCAATGTATGACACACTGCAAACCTATTAACAGATACAAGCAGCTATAGGTGAGAACCCGTCTCTACATAACTGCTTCCCTCCGCTCCTTTGCTTTATGCCTTAAAAAGGAAATCTGTGCAACATCTTGCAGTGACATGTTTGGAAATTAAAATTCACAAACCTGATGAATGCCAAGAATACTATTCAAAACGCTGGCAGGTCATTACAAAAGTTAGCCAATGTGTTTCAAGAGTCAGCACTCTTGGTGGGCCACCACCTAAGTGACTACAAGGCACTAACTTGGAAGTGGTGTAGTGAAAGATATGATTATATTTTTATTCCATTCTAGTTGGAATATTCCGTCAGTGATAGCTGCCTTGTAAAGCTGCATTACACATTGTGCAATTTTTTATAAACTGCAAAGGAAACTATGTTGGATCAAGGCCAATGGCCCTTCTAGTCCATCTCTGTATCACAGTGGCCAAAATGCAGGGGACATCAGGAAGTCTACCCGCAGGGCCAGAACTCCAGAAGCCCTCCCACTCTTGCCCCCCAAGCCCCAAGAGCACCACTTCCCCAGATGGAGTCTCCCATCTATACGTTGTGGCTAATAACCATGGATGGACTTCTGCTCCATGTATTTCTCCAATCTCCTCTTGAAGCTATCCATGCTTGTAGCTGCCACCACTTCCTGCAGCAGGGAATTCTATGTGTTAATTGCTCCTTAGGTAAATGAGGACTTCCAACATGTATCATGTCCATCTGTCTTATGCAGAAATCCTGCTTGCCCAGTAACGGCTGTTCGTCTCTATGAAGTTCCTGTACTTGTAGCTCATGCCCTGTATTCTGGAGTGTGGCCATTGTCTTCAAGCAGATAGTTCTGCTTAGTTTCCTTGCACACATAAAGAAAGGAGGAGGAGTTGGAGTTGGTTTTTTATATCCCACTTTTCACTGCCCCAAGCAGCTTACAATTGCCCTCCCTTTCTCTCCCCACAACAGAAACCCTGTGAGGTAGGTGGGGCTGAGAGAGCTCTGACAGGATTGCTCAGTCAGAACAGCACTATCAGGGCTGTGATGAGCCCAAGGTCACGCAGCTGGCTGCACGGGGGAATCAATCCTGACTCGCCAGATTAGAAGCCACTGCTCTTTAACCATTACCCTATGCAAGCCACCTAGAAATCCATTAGCTTCCCACCCCCAATTCCTGTGCAGATCCAACTGTATACTGCAAAGGTCTATTGGGTGCCTAGCCGGAAGCTCTGCCCTTAATCTGACTATTTTACTGAGCTGTCAAAGCTATAAATGTTTAATATTACAACAACAGATTTGTGTGTGCTCTTGTTCAAGAAATGCACAGTTCACAAACTAGCCCACTGACAATGCAGCCCTAAGCAGAGCTCATGGATTCAGAAGGGTGTTGGGCACTTTGGTGTCCAAAGCAGCCGTCCACACCGCAGTGCTAGCTCCTTCGGGCGCAAACGGCTGCTTTGGTCGCCAAAACACCCAACCCTACGTGTAACTCTGATTATGAATGCATCTTAAGTAGGTCTACTCAGAATACGGCTGCCTTATACGGAATCTGACCATTCGCCTACCCAAGCCAGGATTGCCTGCTCCTACTGGAGGCAGCTCCCCTACCTGAACCTTAACTGGAGATGTCAGGGATTGAACCAGGGACCTTCTGCATGTGAAGCAGAGGCTCTACCGAGCTTTTGGTCCTTCTCCCAGGCAATATTTGAGTTCCTGGGATTTTAAAAGCTTCACCATGAAATTCAGAACAATTCGAGGCCGAAGGTAAGAGAAGCAGAAGGAAATCGTATTCTAGAAAACATGGATTTGGCGAGATGCAAGAAAACTGACTGGCAAGCATACCTGGAGGCCTTTAATGTTTTTGGGAGCCCTTTCATGAAAGATAGCATACAGCACAGATAGAAAACTGGGGGAAACCCAAGCTTCCTGTGCAACGGGTTAAAAACTCAAGATGAGCCCAATAAAATAGAGAGCTGAACTGAGAGCAAACATCACAAGCCCGTGCGGCTTTAATTGACGCTGGCGAAAAAGGATCAATGAGATGCGAGTTCAAATCTCCAAGCACTGGATTGCCTTCATGGGGAGCCACAGCCTCTCATGCTGTCCTACCTCACAACGTTGTTGGGAGAGTAAAATGGGAATTCTTCCCCCGGTTACTTGGAGGAAGAGTGGCATATGAATGTATGAAAATCGGTACCCACCATAGAAGGTCGGTTGGCGAAGGCGATGGGATTTGCAGGGACTGATAAACTTGTTTCTTTGATTAAAGAAAAGACAACATCCATATTTATTACCGACTGGAAACCCCCGATGTGCTTTTTGCATGAAAAAAAGGGCTGTGTGTGGAAATGAATTTATGATTTGTGGGTTTGATGACTAGAATTTGGAGAACAAAAAAGAAGGGCTTGGTTTTAACTGTAAAGTAACTGATGAGTTTGTAACATTACTTATATTTGTCATAGATAAGATCAGAAGTCTTCCCTTTATAGCAGGGGTAGTCAAACTGCGGCCCTCCAGATGTCCATGGACTACAATTCCCAGGGGCCCTTGCCAGCATTCGCTGGCGAATACTGGCAAGGGCTCCTGGGAATTGTAGTCCATGGACATCTGGAGGGCCGCAGTTTGACTACCCCTGCTTTATAGATCTGTATTCTTTTTTCATTTTTCTCTCTCAGTATTGCAGATTTTAATCTTCTTTAAGAATTTCTTTCTTTTTTTTTTTTTAATGAATGCATGAAAACCAGGAAGTTGCACACGGAACTTAAGACAGGGGCAGCAGAGGAGGGAGCAGCCCTTTGAAGATTCAGAAATCCCACGAAGCACCAGGGACAGTCCAAATCAGCAACAGGATGTGATGATTCAGGGGGCGGGACGGCACAGGCCATGTCCACGAGAGCATCGTCTCCACATTCTGTTCAGTGCAGAACTGTTTGTTTCCGCTCTGTTCAGAACAACGAAGAACTTCCCAGGAGATCCACTGGGACCGGGTGAGCGGACCAGATCAACGAGGCTGACTCGGTTTAGGTATATGAAAAGGGTGTAGATAAAGTGGACTCTGCAGACTCCTGGTGGGAACAACAGCAAACCAGCAGAAGGATCAAGTTACCACACCTCAGTGAGGAGACTTCCTCTCATCCTTATGCACAGATTACATCAGGGCTTGACAAATTCAAGGGTTCTAGTCATTTATTGCAAGAGTCTCCTGGTGATTCTCAGGAGAAGTTCAACGCTTTATTTCTACTATTCAATACACTCTAATATTGGGCTCCATTTTCTTCTGAATTCCAGTGTTGATTTGTTGGGTATAAAATATGTAAGTTTTCACATTCTCAGCCTGGAGACAGCCATTCTTGCTCTTTCTTCCCCAAAGGGCAAAAGGCAGCCTGATTCCGGACCCACCTTCTCTGCTCAAACCAGCCCAGGATGTGAAGACAGAACTGCCCGATCAGGACGATGAGACACCTGGAGATTTTGGGGGTGCAACCTGGGGGTGCAAGGGTGAGCTTTAATGGGGTATAATGCCACCGAGACCCACCTTCAAAACCAGCCATTTCCCCCTGGAGAACTGATTTCTATTGGCTTTGTAATCCCAGGAGAACTCCAGCGACTACCTGGAGGTTACATGGATAAGTTGGACAAATGATGAAAATGAGAAAATAGTCAAAAGACCTTTGGAAGCAAAAAGCAAAACTGATTTTAATAATATAAGGTACAAAAATGTTTTTCAATCAAGCACTTCACAAATGGAGATAAAAAAATCTCCTAAAAATTGAATGCAAAACTCGAGTCAAAATAGTTATGCAGAAGCATCTACAACTTAAATTAGGCAGGAAAAAAATGAAAAAAATTTCCATTAACAACTTCCTAAACAGAGCCAATTTCAATCCGAGTTCATCAGGAATATTTCTATAATGTACAAAAAATACAAAACATTTTTACAGACAAACATTTTGACCACATTTTCAAAATAGGTTATGCATATTCCTAATGTACTCACAAATAGATTTCTTTGTGCACCGGTGATTCCCTGTGCAGGGGCCAAAACATCCTCTTTCCTCAACCCCCTTTTAACACCATGGTGAAGCTTTGTCAAACTCAAAATCTCACATACTCTTCGGTGTTATTTTAGTTCCAGGGTCCCCAAAGGGGCACCTTTGCAATTCTGCCAAAAGGATGGCTGCCATGGGAGACATAGAGCCAGCCACAAAATGGCGGCTCCCGGAAGGCAGAGCCGGGGAGAAAGGCCAAGGGTGGGAAGGAAGAGGGGAATTTTAAAAGATTCACTAGGGGAAAACAGTGAGAATAAACACTGAGGGGGAAGATGCTGCTGAAACAAGGTCATTTAAATCTGCGTAGCTGATCAGATCTCCAGTGGGGAAACAGAAGCCATGACGATGATGATGATTTCTGAAATCAATTGGTGGCAACAAGTAAGTTGTTAGCAGGCACCCAAAACCCATAAGCACCATGTTGAGGATTCCTGTTTTGATTGGTCCTTGTGGAAGGCATTAAATGGATTTCAGGCTTGGGTTGCGTTCCGTCTGCATTAGAAGCCCAGCTGCTCCAGCAAAGTCCATTTTTTTGCAACTGTAGAATAATGGTCCCTGGTCATCCAGCTTTTGGCCACAAGGACAATGCATTGGAGTTTAATTAACACTGCTGCAACTCATCAGGGATGTTGGACCTGCATATAGCATATGGGCAATTTTATATGTTTAAAAAGTATCCTGCAGGAAACCAGGACTCAGCCGAGGTCTAGCACAGAAGATTCTCCAAAATTCCCAAAAGCCATCGCACAGAGGATCAAGGAACAAAATCTACACAGCCTACTGTTAAAAATGTTACCTGTCTGTCTCGTATCTAAAACCTCCTTTGATTTCAAATGGGAAAACTACAGGAAGTCAGTGCAAAGAAAATCCACTTCAGGGATCAGGCTGTGCCCCACATAATCAGTCCCCTGAAAATCCAAGGGTATTCTTCTTTGCACCCTGATCTAGAAATTGCTTTTCAGCGCTGCTGAGTTGCAACTGTCCCCAGAGGTCGCTGCAATTCAGTGATGTTTAAGCAAGCCACTGAAAGAAAGAGGGGGGGGGGTACCAAATGATCTGTGGGTATTTATAGCCACAACTTATCCCTGTCTTCTTTGCCCACAGATTATTCCCTCAGGTTGGAAGGAATAGGGGCGTTCTAAAAAGAGAAGCATCAATGCAGCAGAAAAACTGAAATCAAAGAAATCAAAACTACAATAGAAACAAAACTAAGCTCTTGAAGTCACACCAATTTCAATATGCAATTAAGCATATGCTCAAATCTCTTAGAATTAATTCAACGTTTAAAAGTGCTTACCCACTGGTTTAGAGAGAGAGAAACCATATCTTCCCAACTGAAAGGAGGTGCCAAAACATTTTCGACACAAAAAAACTGATTTCAAAAGTAGTGATCCACATTAATCCATAAAGAGAGTTTCTGTGCATCTACAATAACTCTGTGTCCACCTGGCTTTACTTCCCTAAAATGTATCCCACTGATCCTACTCACATGCAACACTTTCAGATACAACACAGCTAACACAGGCCATTTACATTCTACTCTTATGCACAGGCATTCTGACACACATCCGACCTAGCCGCTATCCAACACTACAAGCTACTTCTGTGCTCCAGTCCTTTCAACCTTACATTACAATCTGTTCCAAGGCCTAGTGGGGCTGTGAAGAGGGTGAATGGTTCAGAGGATGGTCCCAGGCTCAGCCCCAGCATCTCAAGCCCAAAGGCTTCAGTGATGGGAAAGTCATCTGCTTAAAGACCAGGGACATCCCCTGTGGCCAGCAGGGGAGGAAGGGGTAGGGTTGCCACATCCAGGTTGTGAAACTCCTGGAGATCGGTGATGCTCCCCACCCACCCACCCCGGAGCACACACTAGGATCTCCTGTCAGCTCTGTCAATCATTTATTCAGGCCTTCACACATTCCACCAAAGAAGGTTGTGACTAATGCCCTTTCCAGCACACAAGCTCCCCTTGACCCAAAAGACCCAGCTGCTGCTGCCCCACCTAGAATCCTAGAGTGGAAAGGGGCCATCCAGGCCATCTAGTCCACCCCTTGCTCAATGCAAGATCTGCCTGAAGTATCCAGAATAAGCATCTGTCCAGCTGCTGCTTGAAGACCACCAATGAGGGCAGCCCCCCACCTCCTCAGGCAGCCCATTCCATGGATGGGCCTTTGCAGTACCATACATTACCATGGTTGGAAAATCCTGGGTTAGAATGTCTGATTAGGATCTGGGAGAGCCAGGTTCAAATCCCACTCTGCCAAGGAAGTGACCCTGGCCCATTCACACTGTAAGCCTGACCTACCTTATAGGGCTGCTATGAGGGTAGAAAGGGAATGTGAGGGGGTTGGGATCTCCATTGGATGGGAAATAAGTGAAAAAAAACAAAAAAAATCCATTATTAATGCTTTGTAACCCCATCAAAAATCGAGTTTCTGACAAGCCCAGCCTTACACAGTGGCTCCAAAACTCAACCAGGTAGGAGCCCACATGACAAACGCACCAAGGCCATTTTGCAAAGCTCACTCAGTAACTCTGAGCCAATTATACAGTCTCCACCTAGCCTACCTCACAGGGCTGCTGGCAGGATACAATGGAGAAGGGGGGAACACTGTAAGCCACTTTAGAAGAAGAAGAAGAGTTGGTTCTTATATGCCGCTTTTCCCTACCCGAAGGAGGCTCAAGGCGGCTTACAGTCGCCTTCCCATTCCTCTCCGCCATGGGGGAAAGTAAAAAGGTAAAGGTAAAGGTATCCCCTGTGCACCGAGTCATGTCTGACCCTTGGGGTGACGCCCTCTAGCATTTTCATGGCAGACTCAATACGGGGTGGTTTGCCAGTGCCTTCCCCAGTCATTACCGTTTACCCCCCAGCAAGCTGGGTACTCATTTTACCGACCTCGGAAGGATGGAAGGCTGAGACAACCTTGAGCCGGCTGCTGGGATTGAACTCCCAACCTCATGGGCAAAGCTTTCAGGCGGCTGCCTTACCACTCTGCGCCACAAGAGGCTCTATGGGGGAAAGTAGGCCATAAACAAAAGATGTGCATCACTAAAAGTATGCTGATTCATGTTTTTGTTAGGGCAGTTCCCATGACATAAAGGACTGCAATTTGGGACGTGTATAATCCAAGACATATGAATTATTAAGGCTCTAAAACTAGGGCATTTGTAAATCTGCCTCTCAAAATTGGTGGCTGAGGCATATGAATGACACCAACATCTGTAATTACCTGATTTGATGAAGGACTTGTCTTCTTTCTACATGCTTATGTGCAGTGGAAAACGGGAGGCCTTACCGACCTGAGGAAACGGTCTACTCTCCACGGAAGCCAAACTGCAGTCTCTCTGACGGCTGTGGATTATGAGCCGCAAGCAGAAGCTTTCTAGAGTCCAGCACGAGAGTTCTTCTGGGGAAGCATTTAATTAATCTTTCTTTTGTTTGTAATTTAAAAAAAATTCTGCAATGGAATGCTGCTAGCCAGTCGCAAAAGAAGAAAAAGACAGAAAGAAAATCCATGTCTCAAAGGAAAGAGGGTGTTTCATTTATCTTTTAACAAAGGTACGCCATGTATACATATATTATACAAATAATGTGGATCTGTAACATTAAAATGTGCGCTTTAATGTTTTTAAAAATCAATGAGTTTATTATTTTCCCCCGTCACGACCCGGGGATTCCTTGGAGGTCCCCCCATTCGAAAACTAGCCAGGAAGGACCCTGCTTCGCTTCATAGATCTGACAAGATCCCACAAGCTCAGGCTACATAAAAGCTATTGTTGTTATTATTGTTGTTGTTATTGTTATTGTTGTTATTATTATTATTATTAGTTGCTATTGGTCAAGCCGTCTCATGGCAGGTTACATTACATAAAAGTACAAATAGTTTTAAATCCAACATTTTGAAACATTTTGAAAACCTTACTGAAAACCGCATATTTTTAAAGAAACAACTATCTGAAAAAATGTAAACCTGCAATTATTACAGCAGGGCACAGAAAAGAAATTAAAGCAGCTTTTAAAAATAGCTTCCTCAAAATAAACTTTAAGACCCAAATACTGCATTATCAACATGTGCCAGGAGAAGGATCCTCTCTCAGGGAAAGGTAAGCGTCTTCACAAGAATTCTCCCAGAAAACTAAGTAACACGGAACTGATTTGGAAGTTCACCCAACATAAAGTATAATCCAAAATGGTTAAGACACTTTCCTGAAACAAGAGAGAGAACATCTGGCATGCACATGGCCACTGGCAGTGAGCACGAGGCCTAACAGGGCACTCCAAGGGTACTCCGAAATGCTTATATGTTGCCTGTCACCTCCAAATCCGAAATCTGCCACGCATATTTTAAAACTCTGATTTTAGGAAAGGCTGGAGGGGAGACAATGGCATGTTTCTCCCTAGAAACATCAGCTGTCTCTCAAAATGGCTGAGGTGCTACTAAGACATTCCCAAAAATACTAAATTGTGTGCACACAAAGTAAAGGCACCGTGATCCTCAGTATAATTAGAAGCAAACTGCATATCCACAAGGAAACATGGAGGAGAGAATGAATGATACAGAAACATCCCTCAAACACACCTCCCTCCAGGAGTCTATACACCAGGGGTGGGCCAACTGTGGCCCTCCAGTAGTGAGTTGCTAAGGCAGGAAGGAGCTTGTGGGAATTGTAGTCCATGGACATCTGAAGGGCCAGTTTGCCTACCCCTGCTATACATACACAAAGTTGCTTTATGCTAAACTGGACCATCAGTCCCGCAAGATCTGCTCAGAAGGGCAGTGACTCTCCAGGGTCTCGAACAAAGATCTGTCCTATCATTGCTGCCTGGTCCATTTTAACTGGGGAACGGCAGGATTTGAACCTGGGACTTTCTGCACTCAGTCAGAACTAGTTTCACTCCCCCTTCCACTCACTCTCAACCACTCTTAGTTTTCCACACCTCCTGGAATGCACTGAGTCCACGTCATGTAGCTTCCTCTTGGTTATTTTAGAAAGTCATTCCACCCTCCCCCTATTGAGAGGCCCTTCCATCGGTTGTATATGGCCTGGTTTGTCCCTTTCAAGACTGGCATGGTGGGACAATTTTGGCAAAGATGAAGATGGCATATGGGGACTCCAACTTTTGGTCTATCAAGGTCAGTACCTCCAGGGTCTCAGTCAGATGTCTTCCACATCTCCTACTGCCTGGTCCTTTGGACTGGAGATGCAAGGGACTGAACATGGGACCTTTTGCATGCCAAGCAGATACTCTGTCACTGAACCATGGTCCCTCTCTTCTCCCCGCTAGCACTGGAGCACAAAGGGAGCCGCGTGTGGGATACAATGTGCCGCTCTAATAGTCCATTTGCCTCTGTATCCCCTTCGCATTTAGAGAGGGCACTTGCAGCACCAGCCAGGAATGCCTGTCTACGCTTGCATTTAACAGTAAATAAATACCAAGTTCATAGTGCCCCTATTGAACTACTGCCGTTGTGGTTTGCACAACTGAACATTCTAGCTTTGCACATTCCAATTTCGAATGCAAATGTAACATCTAATGCCCCCACCCCCCAACAGAAAACTCTTCCACCAAAACAATCTGGAAAAGTAGTGAGTTGCTAAGGCAGGAAGGGCCAAACCGTGGCTCTCCTGATGCCCATGGACTACAATTACCATGAGCCCCTGCTGACAGGCCAGCAGGAGCTCATGGTAATTGTAGTCCATGGACATCTGGAGAGCTCCCTGCTTTAAGAAATAAGGTCTGCAAAGGCTGTTCCTGCTAGTCGAAGATGATGTTTTAAGTGCTTTTAATGTTTTAAATTGTTATTCATTGCTGATCTATTTTTGTTATGGATTATATGTTGTACACTTCCTTGAGCCAGCCTGCTGGGAAGGCGGCATATAAATTGAATCAATAACTATAAATCGCTTGCCAGAGTCTGCCTGGGCTTCCTTGTTCTATTCCTTTTGTAGCTGTGACTAGAAAGAAGAAAAATGGAGACTGAAATGCAAGCAGGTCCTCAAACTGGTACTCTGAATTTGAAGCTATCCTCATTTCCCCCCAAAAGAAAAGAAAAATCCTCTAGCATATTCTCAGAACCGCTCCGCTGTATTTCACTGCAGCACTGAGATATTAAACTGTGTCACACGGTTCACTTTCCCAAAGCCAAGCAATTCATTATCTACATACAAAAATCTGGAACAGCGCACCAGGCTGTGTGACTCAATGGCTCTGACTGCATGAAGAAAGAGACAATAGGTAAATTCAGAGGGATTTTCCTTTGTGCCAAAGGTGGGTGATGTATTCTGAAAAGACTTTCCGCTCACAAAGTCCAACTGCATTCAGGGGATTACAAAAACGAAAAATCTAATGAATAGCTCTTCCACGGGAGCGACATGGCAGCAACTCAGCCTGAGTGATATTTGCAACTCCCGAAAAATGCTTCTGTGACGTTTCCAAGCCAGATTGTAGCCTAGACTCTGCCATGCTGGCACCTGAACCCGGCTGGTGGTGGCATCGTGCAGAAAGGAGAAGACCCGGTTCCAAGCAAGTTCCGGCTCCAACAAACCAGCGACAAAGGGGGACAGAAATGCCAGAGCAGCTGGAGGGAATGGCAGAGAGATCTACAAATCAGGCAGCACTGGCCTGGCTCTCACCCCTGTCAACAATTCTCCGGGCCCCAGGATGCGCGGTGGGGAATGATCCTGCTGTCCTTGATGACAAGGTGGGGGCTCCAACGACCACAGAGTGACCCCTTATATAAATGCAACCAACCATGGCCAACCCAAATCCTTACTGCTCAGTCTCACTCTTATCTGATTATTCCTTTTTTAAAAAAAATCACGAATTAGCTGTTGAGTGTGTTGTCCTCTTTGCACAGGGCCAGCTTAGTGTGATGGTGAGCAGTGCGGACTTCTAATATGCCGGGTTTGATTCCCCGCTCCTCCCCCACATGCAACCAGCTGGGTGACCTTGGGCTTGCCACAGCACCGATAAAGCTGTCCTGACCGGGCAGTGATGTCAGGGCTCCCTCAGCCTCACCCACCCCGCAGGGGGTCTGTTGTGGGGAGAGGAAAGGGAAGGTGCTTGGAAGCCGCTTTGACTCCTTCAAGGTAGAGGGAGGCGGCATCTAAGAAGCACCTCTTCTCCTTCTCCTTCTCCGCCTGCCCATGCAGCTTGCAACGGGGCTGACTGCTGGGGGCGTGGGGGCTTTCCCGCAGCCTCGGAGCCACTGGCTCGGGACGTCTCGGCCGGGACCGCCGGGCTGCGCATCTCTTGGCTTCCCCAGAAACGCCGCTAACAGGCGAGAGCCATTTCGGCCCCAATCCCTGCCCTCCACGCGGCTTCCACGCCGGAGCCCAGCCTGCGTTCCTCCCTGCCGGCGCCGGAACTCGCCTGGCCTGCTGGGGGGAGGCGCGAGCGGGGCTCCCCGCGGCCGCCGCCCGAACACCGGAGGGCTGGGAAGCCGCTGCCGAAGGAGCCCGAGTCCGGGAGGGCACCTGGGCCAGACCCCCTGGGCGGTCCCCGGCGCCAGTCCGGCCGCAGACGTTGCTCGCGGAAAGAGACCCTGGCCCGGATCGGGACCCCCTCCCGCGGCCCCCCGCCCCCCTGGGCGGCCAGCTCCAGCGATGCGGCCCCACGCGGCCCGATCCCGGCAGAGGCGACTCCGACGCGGCCGCTGAGCCTCGGGGAGCCCCCTTGGGCCAGGCGCCACGTGGGCCCCGGCTGCCTCCTGCCCCGCGCCAGCCCGACGGCGCCGCACAGGGCGAGGGGAGCCCGGCTCCGGCGAGGAGCAGCGCCGCTTCTCTCCCCGGCCGCGGGCGGGCGGGCAGGCAGGCAGGTCCGCGCCCTCCTTCCCTCCCTCCCTCCGGCCCCCCACTCTCTCTCTCTCTCTCTCTCTCACTCACCGGCGGTGGCGTCGGCGCGGCCGGGCCGGGCGCAGGCGAGCAGCACGAGCAGCAGGAGCGAGGCCAAGGCGCACAGCTGGCCCAGCAGCCGCGCCTGCCTCCGTCGGACCCGGACCCGGCCCCGGCCAGGCGGCGGCGGCAGCGGCAGCAGCATCGCCACGGATGGACGGAGCGCCCGCGAGGAGCCGCAGCCGCTCCGGGGCCGTCCTGCCTGCCCGCCCGCCCGCCCGGGCTCTGGGGCAGCCGCCTCACGCCGCCTCGCCTCCGAGCCGCGCCGCGGTTGCTGCTGCTGCTGCTGCTGCTGCCGGGAGAGCGGGCCGGGCGCGGGGCGGCGCGGCGGGGGCGAGGCGCTGCGCCATGGGCAGGGCTCCCCGGCGGGCGGGCGGGCGGGCTGGCTCGCTCGGCCGCCTCTGGCTCCTCCGCGGCGGCGCTGGCGGACACGGCCCGGGCTTTGCGCTCCAGGCCGCCCGGCAGTGAGTGGCCACGACCCGCGCGCCGCCCGGCTCCGCCCCCGCCGCCGCCACCACCACGGCCGGGAGGGGAGGGGAGGGGAGGGAGGGGAGGGGGCCGGGCCGCCGCTCCCTCCCTCCCTCTGCCTCCGAAGGTGGCCGATGCCGCCCCGACCACGGCAGGGGGCCCCTTAGGGAGGGGGGGAGGCCCTGGGGATCCCCCGGAGAGACAACCCCTCGCCCGGCTGCAGGCACCGGTTCCCCTGGAGAGAGCGGAGGCCACCCCGCTGAAGTCCCTGCGCTCCCCAGGCTCCCCCCCGACGTCTCCAGGAGTGCCCCAGCGCATCTCCCCCGCTGGCCCCTGGCAGCCCTCCCGGGCTGAGCCCCCCCCCCTTCCGCCCTCGCTTAGGGCCAGTAGGAGCCGGGACTGTCTGGGGCCCCCAGAGTGGGCTCCCACAGGCGGGAGGTGGGCCTGGCCCCGCCACAGTTCATCAGCTTAGCGCTTGATGCTGCGTCGTCATCGCAGGCGCCATGGGCGGGGTGGGCGGGGCGCTCCATCCCCAAACGGCAAAAGATCCCAAGAGGACAGAAGAAAGGATGTTTTCGTCAGCAAGGAAGAAGAAAAAGAAGAGTTCATGGAAGGGGCCCCACAGGCCATCTAGTCCCACCCCCCCTCCCTGCAGGATCAGCCTCTTTCAGCCAGGAGAAGGATCTGTCCAGCCGCTGCTTGAAGACAGCCAGTGAGGCCTAGTTTGCCCAAGGCTCCCCCCCCCCTCCCCAGGCAGCTCATTCCACTGCTGAACTACTCTGCTGGTGGAAATGTTTTCCTAATATCTAGCCAGTACACATAATTTAAACCCCTTACTGTGGGTCCTCTCCTCTGCTCCAACAGGAACAGCTACCTGTCCTCTTCCAGGTGACAATCTTTCACATTCTTAAAGAGAGCCATCCTGTCCCCTCTCCGCCTCCTCTTCTCCTGGCTGGACATTCCCAAGTCCCTCAGCCTTTCCTCACAGGGCTTGGTCTCCAGGCCCCGGATCACCCTCGTCTCTCTCCTCTGCCCCTCTCCATTTTGTCCACATCCTTTTTGAAGCGAGGCCTCCAGAACCACACAGGACTCCAGGTGGGGTCTGACCAATACGGTATACAGCAGGACTAGGATATATTGTGATTTTGATGTGATGTGATGCCTCTGTTGATAGTTGTTTTGTATACCCTGCTTTTCACTATCCAAAGGAATCTCTGAGTGGCTTACAAATACCTTTTCTTTCCTCTCCCCACAACAGACACCCTGTGAGGGAGGGGAGGCTGAGAGATCTTCGAAAACTGGCCCAGATGGCTGCATGTGGAGGGGGAGCGGGGAATCAAACCTGGTTCTCACGGTTAGAGGCTGCCACTCTCAACCACTGCACCATGCTGTGAATTCACTGCCCGGTGACCAGGTGAATGCTAGGAGCCCACACCTGAGGAGGCGGAGGAGAGGTCTGTCAAGGGTTATCTTATGTAAGGGTTTTAAAAAATGTATTTAATGCATTTGTGCCCCGCCAGTGGGGCCCCAAAGTGGCTTACATCAGTGGTCCTCAACCTTTTTATCACCGGGGACCGGTCAACGCTTGACAATTTTACTGAGGCCCGGAGGGGGGGGTAGACTTTTGCTGAGGGACGTTGCCGCCGCCTGAGCCCCTGTTCCGCTTGCTTTCCTACCGGCGCTCCTGATTTCCTGCCACCCACTGGGGGCACTTCCAGCAGCAGCTGCACAGTGCCATGCCGAAGGGGAGCCCCAGCCATGGTGGCCACTGGAGAGCATCAAAGGTGAGCCGGCGGCAGAGTGGCAGGGCAGACCCCGAGGCAGCAGGCGGGGAGGAGGACAAGGAGGAGTCGTGGCCCGGTACCGACTGATCTACGGACCGGGACTGGTCTCCGGACCAGGAGTTGGGGGCTTATATCATTATCTTCACAACAACCCTGTATGGTAGGGCTGAGAGAATGTGCCTAGCCCAAGGTCACCCAGTGGGAGTTTCCATAACTTGAGTGAGGATTTGAACCCAGGGTCTCCCAAATGTACCTGAGGGACCGCTCCACCGCCACTAACCGGCTAATGGTCCCTGGCCCTAAAGAAGTCCGCCTGGTCTCGACCAGGGCCAGAGCATTCTCTGTCCTGGCCCCCATCTGGTGGAATGAGCTCCCGGAGGAGATCAGGGCCCTGACGGAGCTTAAACAGTTCCGCAGGGCCTGCAGAAGGGAGCTCTTCTGCCAGGCATTTGGTTGAGACCAGGCACAACCAACAACGAACGAAGGGCCCCCGCTATCCCCCCCTTCCTCCCAGAACTCCACCAGAGCACTCTGGACCTGTTGTGCCATTGCACTGTTGCATTGTTGTACTGTTATATTATACTGTTATACTGTTACAACCACTGTTATTAATATTATTGTATGATTATGTCGTGGTTCGGTCCTTGGTGGCTTGGGAACCGGACCGAACCCCGCCATCAGAGGCGCCCGCGATCACGGAGGTAGGGCATGGTGATCATAGGCAAGCCGGCAGCTGGGCGCCCCACCCGATCGTTGAGGTGGCAATGGCCGCTAAAGAACCTCAATGTCCCCCTCCACCTTTTGACAAGGGCCCGGAGATGGCCCTTTGTTCCAGGAAAATGGGCCATCAGGAACCCCGGAAAACCTCGCATATGTGCATGAGTCATGATTGTATCAGCATGTTTCCCTCCGCAAGTACTGGGTGGGGCAATACAGCCTAAGGAGGTGGGTTTTGTATAAAAGGGAGCTTCCACCTGGAGTTCGGTGGAAGCTCTTACTCCATACCAGCGGACTCCACGTTGCTGAAATAAAGCTTGTTCCTGTTGTATCGTTCACCAGGCCTGGTGTGACGTTTTCTTCAAAGGGGCACCCTGTTTTTTCAGTTAGCAAGCGGGTCCCCGACATCGTAAGAGCTTCCCACCGAACTCCAGGGTCGGCATCGCATCCGAGCGCTCATCGGGACGGATCCAGAGATGGCGTTTTCAAGCAACGGGGCGGTCTTGACCCCCACGAACCCCGGGAACATGAGTTTAATGTCCCCGGGAGATTTCCTCCGAAAATCGGGGGGCCAGGAGCAGCTGTCCGGGACCCCGAGACCCTCGGCAGCGGCGGCCAAGGGAAGGCGCCGGGCCATGGGGTTCCCAAGCACGGCGGGGAGCGCGCCGAGGTCTGGGGGGTTGGCCCCAACCTGGGACACCCAGCTGAGGCAGGCGCTTCGCCCGGTAGGACCTGAGGAATCCCTAGAGGACCTGCGGCGGGCCATGGCGGACTTGGCCAGGCGCTTGCAGGCAGCTGAAGCCCGTGAGCAAGCTCGGGCCGGGCCCGGAGGGACTGGTAATACAACGGCGGAGGGGATCGCGTCGAGTGAGGACGTCTCCAGCGACGAGGACGAGCCCGGCACTGGTGAGCAGGCCCCGGACCCCGACCCGGAGCAGTTTTCAGTCCCGAGTAAGCGAGACGGCCAGCGGAGAGGCGAGGCAGCAGAGGATCTCGGGGGAGCGGGGGAGCCGACGGGGCGGCGAGAGCCGGACCAACGCAGGAGTGACGTGCAAGGCAGGGAGCGGCACGGCGTCGTTGGGCAAGTTGGTAGCCGGTGGAGCGGAGCAGGACGAGACGGCGGACGCCGAGAATCCCGGATCCGGAGGGGGTCGGACTACTCTCCAAAACGTTCCCCCCCAGAGCTTAAGGCGCGTTTCGACGGGACGCCGGACGACCTCCCGCAGTTCCTCCTCCACGCGCTGACGCATGCCCGGAGGTATGGAGACCGGTATGAGGACTCCGAGGACTTGGTCTGGGGGGTGGCCTCGTGTCTCCAGGGCAAGGCGGGTCAGTGGTACCTAGGGTTGGCCGAGCGCGGCGACCCGGCAACTCGGGACCTGCAGGACTTCGTGGTCGCGCTCCGCCGACGATTCCAGGACCCCCAGGCTGAGGACAAGGCAAAGAGTCGGATCAAGGGACTTCGACAGGGTACTAGGGGGGTTATGGACTATATAGACATTTTCCGGAGGGAAGCAGGCAAGGTGTTCTCCTGGAACGAGGAGACCCAAATCGAGTACTTCCGGGAGGGCCTTAACCCGAAGCTCAGGGAATGGGCCGTGATCAAGGGGACGGAAGAAGATCTGTCTACACTGGAGGGGTGGTGTTTTGTGGTCGCCAAGCTGGAAGCCAGCCTGGGTTGGGCCGCCGCACCCCCCCGGGAGGCCAAAGGCGGGTCAGCCGAGGCGCCGAGACCGGGCCCCGACAACTCTCGCCCCAAACGACCCCCGAACCCCGAGCGGGAAAGGAGACGCCGGGAAGGTCTGTGCCTGAAATGCGGGGGGTCAGGACATTTCGCAGCAGCGTGCCAACGGCAAGGGGGGGAGGACCGCGGGCTCTCCCAGGGGGGAGGTGCGACACGCCCCCAGCAGGCACGCCGGGCGGAGGACCTCCGCAACGAACCGGGAAGCGCCCAGGCGACGGGAAACGGCCAGGACCTGCTGTAGACGGCGCCGGGCAGCAGGTCCCGCGGTGCGAGGGAAAACCCCTACAGCATGAGGCGCGACCTCCGAACGTGGTAATTTTAGAGCTCCGGAACCCGGAGAACGGACTAAGTTGGGTGGGGGAGGCTCTTTTGGACTCTGGATGCGACCACAGCATGGTCCACCCCCAGATAGCCCGGGCTTTGGGGCTACCGAAGCGCATTCGGAAGGTTCCCCTGGTTTTCGTCCAGATGGACGGCAGCCCGATTCAGGGGGGACCTTTCGGGGAGGAGGTGGGTCCTATCGCCATCCACATAGGGGACCACCAAGAGCTGCGGTGGCTGATCCAGGTCCCCGTAGCGGGATATCGGGCGGTGTTGGGCCTGGATTGGCTGAAGGAACACAACCCCGTGGTGGACTGGCGGGCGGGGACCCTGAAGTTCGACTTGACGGTGGGTGCACGGCATCGGGTCCCCCACGAGAATTCCAGCCACAAGAGGACGGCGGCGCGTCCCAGGGGAGCGGCGGCGGCGCAGCAGGAGATACCAGAGCCCGAGGTCCCGCCAGAGTACCGAGACCTCGCAGCCGTTTTCAGCGAGCGGGAAGCGGACGAGCTACCCCCACACCGCCGCACGGACTGCGCTATCAACATCCCAGAGGGGGCGGTACTACCCAAAGGGCGCATCTACAAGATGAGTGAGGGTGAGCTCAAGGACCTCCGGGAGTTTTTGGGTAAAAATCTGGCCCGAGGTTTCATCCGGCCCGCTTCCAGTCCCATGGGAGCTCCAGTCTTGTTCGTCCGGAAAAAGGATGGGTCCCGACGGCTGTGCCAGGACTACCGGGGCCTCAACGCCATCGCAGCGGGGAACGCTTACCCCCTCCCGCTGATCCCGGATTTGCTGGCCCGGCTGGGCAAAGGGACTCTGTTCACTAAGCTGGACCTAAGGGAGGCGTACTACCGGGTACGCATCCGGGAGGGGGATGAGTGGAAAACAGCGTTTAACTGTCAATTGGGACAATTCGAATTTAAAGTGATGCCGTTCGGTTTAAGCGGGGCACCTGGGGTTTTCATGAGTCTAATTAATGAGGTGTTGCAGGACCTTCTGTTTCAGGGGGTGGTTGTTTATTTGGATGACGTCCTGATCTACAGCCAAGATCCCCAAGAGCACGTGACCCTGGTGAGGGAGGTGTTAAAGCGCCTGCTGGCAAACCACCTATACGTGAAGCTGGCTAAGTGCGAATTCCACCGTCCCTCCCTGGACTATTTGGGCTACCGCATCTCAGCCCAGGGCATAGCTATGGACCCCGAGAAGGTGCAGGCGGTGCTGACCTGGGAAAGGCCCCGCACCCGGAAACAGCTACAAAGCTTCCTGGGGTTTGCTAACTTTTTTAGAGGCTTCATCCCCAGATACTCCTCCGTAGTGGCTCCCCTCACGGACTTGCTAGGTACCAAGGGGAGAGGTCCTCGCGCCACGCGGCCCAGCGCAGCGCTCGGCTGGAATGAGAAATCGGAGGCAGCGTTCCTGGCCCTCAAGCAAGCTTTCGCGTCTGAGCCCACGCTACTGCACGTCGACCCAACCCAGCCGATGGTGGTACAAGTCGACGCCAGCGACGCAGCAGCCGGGGCGGTTCTCCTGCAGCGAGACAAGGCGGGACAGCTGAGGCCGGCGGCCTACCTCTCACGAAAATTCGCCGAAACGGAGCGGAACTGGTCTACCTGGGAGAAGGAGGCGTTTGCGATTAAGTTCGCCCTCACCGAATGGCGGCATTGGCTGGAGGAAACAGAGGAGCCGTTCGAGGTCTGGACAGATCACAAGAATCTGGAGGCGCTCCGGCAACCGCGATCCCTGAACGCCAAGCAGATGAGGTGGGCGGAGTTCTTTTCGCGGTACAATTTCAAGCTTGGTCACATCCCCGGCAAAGAGAATTTCCTCGCGGACGCCCTCTCCCGTCTGCCGCATTATGGGGAGGGGTACGCTCCCTGCACCAGGTCCGTGTTTGGTGAGGAGCAGCTGGGACGGGGGGTCGTCACTAGGCGTCGGGCCAGGGAGGAATGGGAGCCCGACCCGGCGACCGCCCCGCTCCGAGACCGCCTAGTGGCAGCCTACGGGACAGACGAGGAGCTGGCTGAGCTCCGGGACTCTTTGATTTTGGACTCCGGTCTCTGGCGGAGGGGGGAGGCTGTCTACGTCCCGGAAGGGCTACGACGGGAAGCCCTCAGCCTCTGCCACGATGCTAAGACCGCCGGGCACTTCGGTTTCGTAAAATCCTGGAAGTTGGCCCGGCGGCGGTTTTGGTGGCCCAGTCTGCGGCGGGACACAAAAGCTTACGTCAGTGGTTGTCCTGTCTGCCTGACCTGCAAGCCGGGGGTTGGCAAGCCGAAAGGTCTGCTGCACCCGCTCGAGGTCCCGACCCGGCCGTGGTCAGTGATCTCCATGGACTTTATAACAGACTTGCCTCCCAGCAGGGGGAAAACGGTGATCTGGGTGGTGGTAGATCTATTTTCCAAACAGGCCCATTTCATTCCTTGCGCCAGTGTCCCCAGTGCTTCACAGTTGGCTCGGATGTTCCTGGATCACGTGTTCCGACTGCACGGGCTGCCGGACAAGGTGATTTCCGATCGGGGCTCACAATTCGTGTCCCGGTTTTGGCAAGCTTTCCTGCGCCTGTTAGACATCGAGCAAGGGCTGAGCTCCGCTTACCACCCCCAGACGGACGGGCAGACCGAGCGGGTTAATCAAGTACTGGAGCAGTACTTGCGGTGTTTCGGTTCCTATCATCAAGACACCTGGGTGCCCCTGCTCCCCCTGGCCGAGTTCGCGTACAACAACGCAGACCACAGCAGCACGGAGATGTCGCCTTTTGCCGTCGTCTACGGGACAGACCTGAGACACTTCCCGGAGCTTGGAGAGGTCCCCGCCCGGGAATCGGCCGACCTTCGCGAGTGGGGGAAGCGTGCCGGGAGCTGCTGGAAGTCGCTGCAGGAGCAGCTCCACAAAGTCAAGGCAGCGCAGAAAGAGGACGCCGACCGGAAGAGACGACCAGCTGAGGAGATCCGACCGGGGGATCGAGTTTACCTTTCCACCCGGAACCTACGGTTGAATTTGCCCAGCAAGAAGCTAGGCCCTCGGTTTTTGGGGCCTTTCGAGGTCTTGGCCCCGATCAACGAAGTTTCGGTCAAGCTCAAGCTCCCCAAGAACCTCCGGCACATCCATCCCGTCTTTCACGTGAGCCTTCTAAAAAAAACTCCGGACGGTGACGTTTGGCACCCCGTGTTTTCCCCGCCAGCGCCCGAGGTCCTGCCGGGGGGGGAGCACCACGAGGTGGCGGATATCCTGGACTCTAGACTCCACAGGGGGAAGTTGCAGTACCTCGTGGAATGGAAGGACTTCGCTTTGGGGGACCGGGAATGGGTCTGGGCAGCGGACGTCCTTGCGCCCCGACTCACTGAACGTTTCCACAAGCGGTATCCTGGCCGTCCCGGGGGGTTGGAGAATGGACCTTTGGGGGGGCAGAATGTCGTGGTTCGGTCCTTGGTGGCTTGGGAACCGGACCGAACCCCGCCATCAGAGGCGCCCGCGATCACGGAGGTAGGGCATGGTGATCATAGGCAAGCCGGCAGCTGGGCGCCCCACCCGATCGTTGAGGTGGCAATGGCCGCTAAAGAACCTCAATGTCCCCCTCCACCTTTTGACAAGGGCCCGGAGATGGCCCTTTGTTCCAGGAAAATGGGCCATCAGGAACCCCGGAAAACCTCGCATATGTGCATGAGTCATGATTGTATCAGCATGTTTCCCTCCGCAAGTACTGGGTGGGGCAATACAGCCTAAGGAGGTGGGTTTTGTATAAAAGGGAGCTTCCACCTGGAGTTCGGTGGAAGCTCTTACTCCATACCAGCGGACTCCACGTTGCTGAAATAAAGCTTGTTCCTGTTGTATCGTTCACCAGGCCTGGTGTGACGTTTTCTTCAAAGGGGCACCCTGTTTTTTCAGTTAGCAAGCGGGTCCCCGACAGATTATTAACAAAGATTGTTTCATGTATGGTTCATAAGTTCAATGTAAACCGCCCTGAGCCTCCGGGGAGGGCGGTATATAAATAAATAAATAAATAAATACACACACATACATACATACTCTGACAGTTTTAACCACTACACCACACTAGCAACACACATCCCTTTAGGTAACTCAATGGAGTTTCAATTTTCAGGGTCGCAAGCCCCTGTAACTCAGCCCCGGGAGACCTCTCATGTCCCGGTTGTGGGCCTCTGGTTGGCCACTGGAGGACGCAGGACATTGGACTGGAGCAGCGGTAGTCAAACTGCGACCCTCCAGAGGTCCATGGACTACAATTCCCATGAGCCCCTGCCAGCATTTGCCCTGCGTTTGCTGGCAGGGGCTCATGGGAATTGTAGTCCATGGGCCTCTGGAGAGCCGCAGTTTGACTACCCCTGGACTGGAGGGACCACAGATCTCATTTGATTGAGCACAATTAGGCCTCCAAGCAGGTAGGAGCCAAGCAGTTTTCCTTGAAGAAATTTTGCACTGACTGGCAAGAAAACAAAGGGATGAACTACTTTTAAATGGGAAAGGTTTTCCTCCCTTATGAAACTGGGTGTCCTCAGCTTCCCCAAGCAGTGGCACTGCCCCAGGGCTGCTGTATGAGTCAGCAGGTGATTCAAGAGTTGCATCCCAGAGTCCTTTGTAACAGCACCAAAGATGTTGGTGATTTCCAGTTCTGGGACTCCATGTAGCCACACGTTCCCTGAGAATGGCTTCCTAAGAGCAGTCTTTCCCAACCTGTGGGCCTGGACCCCAAAGTGTGTCACAAAGCCTCTGCAAGTGGGTCACAGGCCAGGCCTCTCTTACGGCTGTCCCTGCCCTTTCAGTTTCTCTCTTTGGACAGCCAGTTTGGTGTAGTGGTTAGGAGTGCAGACTTCTAATCTGGCATGTCAGGTTCGATTCTGCGCTCCCCCACATGCAACCAGCTGGGTGACCTTGAGCTCGCCACGGCACTGATAAAGCTGTTCTGACCGAGCAGTGATATCAGGGCTCTCTCAGCCTCACCCACCTCACAGGGTGTCTGTTGTGGGGAGAGGAAAGGGAAGGCAACTGTAAGCCGCTTTGAGCCTCCTTCGGGTAGGGAAAAGCGGCATATAAGAACCAACTCTTCTTTTGTGTTTGGGAAACTGAGATCTGACCCTGGAAACAGCGTCTTCCATGCAATAATAATTAGTTGATTTTTTTTTTCACTGCATATTCATGTTGATCAAGTAACACGTGTCCTGATGATTATGGAGTGAGGTCAAAGACTGGAATGAAACCTCCATATGCAGAGGCTGTCTATTTCGGAATGCCTCTTGCCTGGGGTTCATAGTGGGGGCACTGAAGGGAATGGAATGCTAAGCTAGAGGTCCGAGTTTGCCCAGGGCGCCAGACCACTTGGGCCAGTCTACAGTGGATCACCACAAGTAGGTCTTGTGGGTCACCATCCCAAGAAGGTTGGGAACTGCTGCCCTGGCCACGACCTGATGGAATGAGCTCCCAGGAGATTTAAGAGCCCTGCAGGAGCTCTCGCGGTTCCTGAGGGCCTGTAAAACAGAGCTCTTCCTCCAGGTATCTGGGCCCCTCCTTGCCACAGTAGGGACAAGAAGCTGACTCTCATATTTTCTTCCCCAAGGCATGGATAGAGGGGGTATATTGAGCTTGGAAAGTGGGTGGGTGTGATCTTAGATTAAATGCCACTGAGGTTTTCTTAAGGCAGGGGTAGTCAAACTGTGGCCCTCCAGATGTCCATGGACTACAATTCCCAGGAGCCCCCTGCCAGCGAACGCTGGCAGGGGGCTCCTGGGAATTGTAGTCCATGGACATCTGGAGGGCCGCAGTTTGACTACCCCTGTCTTAAGGGATTAGGATTTTTATGGATCTTATTGTGGGCTTTTAAGACTTGTAACACACCTCGAGCCAACCAGTCTGGGAGTGGCGGGTAATCAACCAATCATACAATCAATAGGAGGGTCTTGTGAGTGCCTTCCAAAAACCCCAAATGTCCACCAGAAATGCCAAATGGGAATAGCTGGATTGAGCTGGAGTTAAAGACTGGACAAATGTGAACTGCAGTTTAAATTTTTTATTGGTATAATGTAGATATTTTTAATGAGAATAATTGTTAGTATAGTTTATATTTTTGTATTACATATATGATGTTCACTGCCCTGAGCCATATGGGGGGTGGTATATAAGTTCTATTATTAGTGTTGTTGTTGTTGTTGTTGTTGTTGTTGTTGTTGTTGTTGTTGTTGTTGTTGTTGTTGATTCCGGAAGGGCAGCCAAAGTATGCCATTGGTCCACGTAAATCAGTGGTTCTCAACCTGGGCGTTGGGACCCCTTTGGTGAGGCAGAACTGAGAAACCCTGGACAAAAAACAATTTATAGGCAATCCTGAACAATGGATCTTCATGCCTTTTGTCAGTTTTGGTTTAATTTCTGTGAAAGGACACATGCATAATTTTATGGTTGGGGGTCACCACAACAGGAGGAACTGAATTAAAGGATTGTGGCATTAAGAAGGTTGAGAACCACTGACGTAAATGGCTTGGAGCTGTCCAGTTCCAAAGATAAACATCGAGGAGTCTCTTGGGAAAATTGGGCATATCTCTAGGGGGGCCAGACCATGGCTCTCCAGATGTCCATGGACTACATTTCCCATGAGCCCCTGCCAGCACACTGGCAGGGGCTCATAGGACTTGTAGTCCATGGACATCTGGAGAGCCACAGTCTGGCCCACCAGGAACCCTGTTGGTTTGGCATGTTTTGGACAGACAGGATATCAAAGGAACAAAGTCCAGTGGCACCTTTAAGTCCAGCAAAGGTTAATTCTGAGTACAAGCCCCCAAGACGTCTGCACGCGCACAAAACCTTATACCCCAAATAAAACATTGTTGTTCTCAAAGGTGCCATGGGACTCAAGACTTTGTTCTGAGGATATCAATTCAACATGATTTTTCTAGTAGCAAACTGAATAGAGGAAAATGCAGCCATCCTATATTGTTCTTTAATATCATTATCTTTTTTTATATGGAGAGGTTTCCTATGATGTTTCGGAACCAGCTTTTCTTCAGGTGGATCTCACAACAGAACACATGCGGCAGTAAATCATACACATGAGTCAGAATGTCTTTGAACGCTTTTCTTTCAAACGAAATTCCATCTTTTGAAATTTCAAAAGAAATTCCATCTAAACATCTGGAAGTAGTTCCTGACAGTCAGAGCGGTTTCTCAGTGGAACAGGCTTCCTCAGGAGGTGCTGGGTTCTCTATCTTTGGAGATATTTAAGCAGAGAGGCCAATTCTGTGAAGGTTCAAGGGGGAGGCAGGTGACAGTGGATGAGTGATAGGGTTATGAGTGTCCTGCATAGTGCAGGGGGTTGGACTAGATGACTCAGGAGGTCCCTTCCAACTCTGATTCTATGATTCTTCCTAATATCTTTGTTGACCAGAAATGTTGGGAAAAAGCAGTGTGGATTTTTGTTATTGATGTTGTTGGGTTTTTTGGCTTTCTAAGTACTAAAAATCATAAGTTTATATTCTGTTCTTTAGAATATCATATAAAATTATCCAGGGAACCTCAGTAAATAGTTAAATTTTGGAAAAGTCATCTTATAGACATCATACCTTTCAAAACAATCCATTTCTCCCGAGCAGATTTTTCTGTCTCTCTCTGAACCTTGAGCTATCATCTGCTTCCAGGACTGTTTGATTACTCTCTTCGCTGTAAGATCTTTCAGTGTTCAAACTACACTTATTATGTTTCCATTAAAGGTTCTTTCTCTTCCCTTTTTCCTCAGTTCACTGGGGTTTTCCCAAGGTTCTGGTTTAGGTCCTTTGTTTTAGATTCTCATATCCAGACATTTGACATTAATTATAGTGTGTCTATGCTGAGAATATTTAATTGTTCTCTCTCTGATTTGTCATCTTTTGTCCATCTTTCATCTTGGCTTCTTGCGATTTCCTCTGGCTGTCTTTCAAATTAGTCTTCCAAAGGCAGAAGGAAGGTTGGAGTCAGAGAACCACAGCTGGAGCTCAGCTGGCAGTGATGACCCTTCTGGGCACCTCGGGGCTTCTGCAACCCCTGACACGCACACCCCAAATGCTGCTCTGGAGGACTGGGGGCCACTTAGCCCCAGTTCGGCTGCATTGTGGGGTGGGGAGGCCAACTGGTATAAGAAACCCCACACCAATGGGGTGCCTCTTGGAAAGGCCTCTGGGCTCCAACCCAAGTTTAATTTTTCCCTCCCGGCTATCCCTGCTTCTTCTTTTCTCCATCTGTGTTAACATTGCTTCTTCCCTTGGAGCTTTTGGTGTTTTGATTTTTTTAAAAAAACTTTCTTCTCATATAATCGAGATTTATCCTTTTTGGCAATGGAACCTTGGAAGCCTGGCCTCCTTTCTTTCAATTATGCAATTCTAAGACTCTCTCAGCCAAACCTCCTGATTCCTGTATGAGGCCCCTTGTGTCCATGTTGCCCTCTGCTACTCACTTCAAGCGGGGGGGGGGGTGTCGTGTGCAAATATCTTGTTTCCCCATCTTTTCCATCTGTCTTATTGTCTACATTTTCCTTGTCATGTCCCACTTAGGATTCAGTTACTTCCTTCTACTGTATTCTGTCCTACTTGCTTTGTTCTCATCCTCACCCTTCACTGTCTTCTGGTCCTTTCATGGCTTGTTCTCCCCTCCTTATCTGTGAAACTCTCTACCTAGAAGAAATTCTTTACCAGCTGATATTTGTTCATTGAAACAAACACACCCTTTCCCCCCTCATGCCTTATATAGCTTTCTCCTCCAGCAGTTTCTGGTTGGCTTGTTTTATTCTGATTTGGGCCTGTCTCTTCATATGCATTGTACAGCAGAGCTTTACTCCCCCGCCCTGAAAAAAGCATTTTGCAAATAATGAATACTATTACCATTCTTTTAAAAACGTATGTCCATTATCTTATAATAGCTATACACTAAGTAGTGAGTCATGTAATCGGAGAACAATGTAACCTATTTCTAGCTCTAACAAATACATTAAAAAAAACAAGACCCTTTTCAGAAGGAATTGGGCGCAAGCATTTTCTGAAACGGACTTTGTATCAGATTCTGGTCTCCACAGGATCCCTTCATCAAACCGTTTGGGTCGCTTGTTGCTTCGAGGGAAACCATGGCAACAGCGCCTCCAGAACACAGTTCCTTTCTCAAAGCTTTCTCATCTGAGGCATGAGAAAGTTTGTGAGATGTTCCTCCCTTTTATAAACGCACAGTCTGTGGTTGTGGTTTCCTTTTTTACTATCTGTAAAATGCACTAGGTGAGGGTTCAGGAAGGCTACGAATAGGGTTGGGAAATATCTGGAGACTGTGGAGTGGAGGTTCTTCCTGTGGTGGAGGTTGGTGTAATATGCTACCTCATCAGGAATTCAGACAGCCATGGCCCCCCACTGTCCTTGAATGATCCAGGAGAGGGTCTCTTTCATTGTTCAGATCTTCCTTTCAGCCAGGCCATTGGTGGAGGGGTGGAAAGGTGCTAATGTGACGTGTCTGATTAGTTTGGCTGCCATGAACTTCCAGAAGTCAATTGACATGAACTGAGTCCCATTGTCTGGCACCACGGTGTCCAGCAGTCCATGGGTCGGGAAGACCTGACTGAGGGCCCATATGATGACCCTCAACATCATTGTAGAGACAGGGAATTTTGAATATGGCCCTGCAAAGTCTATGTGTAATCTTGACCATAGAGTTTGTATTGTCTCCTACTGCTGGCCAGGGACTTGAGGCATTTCAGGGTGGCTCTCCTGGCAGGTCTGGTACCACTTGACCCATCCTTCAAACTCTGTATCTATGCCAGGCCTACATATGAAACTTCTTGCCAGGTGGCTTTCATGCAGTGCCTCATGTAGAGTCTCAGCTTGGTGGGCACTGCTGTGTAATCCTCCCCCCTCCCCCAGTAAACATCCCTTGTGGATGGACAGTTCATTTTGATGGGAAGTGAAGGGTACAAAATTTAGTCCTGATGACCATCAGGCCATCCTCTCCTCACCTAGTTGAGGCCGCAAGAGAGGACTCGATCTTTGGCCAATGAGCAGTGATGTCAGACTTGTGCAAAGGAGGCTGTGCTGGTTCTCAGTGAGCAGCACCTTATGGGTTGCAGAAAGGTCTGCATCAATGTCCGGTAGCAGCAGTGATGCCGCTGGTCAGTGCTGCAAGGCAGAGCTGTATCCACTGAGGAAGACAGCCCAGTTTAGCATTCTGGGGCAGGTTTTAAGGCAGAAGTTTCAGGACGAGTGAGGTGACATTGTGTAGAACTGCCAGGAAGTGGGTTCATGCATAAAAGGCACTAAGTCAAAGTTGTCAAAATCATTGGAGAACAGTGGGTGCCATAGAGCAGCTGGAGGCAGAAAAGCAGAAGACGAGAAGGTTGTGGGCAGAGAGGACGAGGAGTCTGCAAGATGCCAAAACAAAGCATGATCCAGGATACTGACTGGTTGAAGACCTGGGCTGTTGTTGGCGTCTCAAAGGAGTGGGACTCCAGCCTTGTCTTTGGTTTTGCTTCTTCTACATTGTATGTATGTATGTATGTATGTATGTATGTATGTATGTATGTATGTATGTATGTATAACATTTATACATTTGTATATAAACATTTATATTGTGGTTTGAGCTATGTAAGCATTAAAGGTAATGGTGGTGCATGAACCTACTTTGTGGACCTCCTGGTGAGTTTCTCACCTCATAATCTTGAAAATCACAGTGCTTTGACACAGGAACATTTTTGAAAAGATCTTCATGAAGCATTATGGTCAGTAGCAATAGCCACAGTGCTTGATGTGGCTGTGCAGAATATGGAAAGGGGCTCTAGAGTTGTCCTGTAATGGCAATTGTTACAGAGTTGATGATCATGAGCCGGCCAAGTCCCACCTCTAATCCCCCTTGCAATCTGAGCAGATGAGGGGGGGCCTTCTCACTCGTGCGGGCTGCATTCAAGTTCCATCTGAAGCACAGAGCCTACTCATAAGATTGCCTTAAAGTTGGAAATTCACACAACAGGTTCCAGTGCTTATTCAGAAATATAGGAAAGATTCCTAATAAAAACAGAATTATTGTTGACATTTGGGGAGAGCCTATTGATATGTCAGTTATTCTGGTATTTTGGTTTCATTTTTCTGCACAGGAAGAGTAGCAATGGGAAAGGAATTCATCAGATATTTGCTTGACAGTGCTATTGTCCAACCAGAAGAATGAATTGATTTCCCCCCCAAATTAAATCTTTCTGACTGGAATTTCTATGCAATTTCTGCCATCATTGCACTGGGTGTGAGCTTTCTAGCCCTTTATAAGAACTGGTCCTATTAGAATAAACTATTTAGTTCTCTTGGACCATGCCTGATAGGCAGGATAAGACCCTTTGTTTGTGCACACAAACATGTTGGTCTCATGTTATGTTTCATGTATGGTTCATATGTTATATGTAAACTGCCCTAAGCCTCCGGGGAGGGCGGTATATAAATATAATAAATAAATAAATAAATAAATAAATGTTGTATTTCCCCTGCCCATGATAAAAAAGAGGCAAAAATCTGCTTGTGCTTTCTGGCAGATAGGCAAGGTTGCAGAGAACAGGGTAATATACATGTCTTAAAAATGGGAACAGGAGTTGAAGCCATGGTTTAAGGCCCATGCCTCCGCTCCCCCCCCCCCCTCAGTGCGGCACTGGCTGTGTCGGCCTGGAATGCCTGATTTGGATGCCGCCACACACAACCCTAGAGGAAAATGGCACCAAGAGCTGTTATTAGTAAACATGTGTACACACTCATTTCCATCTTATGGACTAGAAAGGTTACAGACTCAAACCTGGGTCTCGGCCCCGTTGTTCTTCTGGTGGGGGTAGTGGAAAATGCCATGAAGTGACAGGTGGCTTAGAAGAAGAAGAAGTGGATTCTATACCCTGTTTTTCACTGTTTTTCACTGCCTGAAGTAGTCTCAAAGCAGCTTACAATCACCTTCCCTTTCCTCTCCCCACAACAGACACCCTGGGAGGGAGGGGAGGCTGAGAAAACCCTGAAGAAGGAGGAAGAGGAGGAGGAGGAGGAGGAGTTGGTTCTTAGATGGCACTTTTCTGTACCCAAAGGAGTTTCAGAGCGGCTTATAATCGCCTTCCCTTTCCTCTCCCCAAAATAGACACCCTGTAAGGTAAGTGGAGCGTAAAGAGCTCTGATAGGACTGCTCTGTGAGAACAGTACTATCAGGGCTGTGATGAGCCCAAGGTCACCCAGCTGGCTGCAGGTGGAGGAGCGGGGAATCAAACTGAGCTCTCCAGATTAGAGGCCGCTGCTCTTTACCACCACACCACACTGGCTCTCCTTATGGCCACCTTGTTGGATTTTCAAGGCATGAGATCTTCAGATTTGGGCCAACCCTGCTTAGTTTCGAAGATCCACGGGATTGGGCTCATCTGAGGTCAGGCTGCAGTTCAATTGCATGGGCATAAACAGATTTGTCCAGAGATGGATCTTTTCGGTCCTGGCCACAACCCGGTGGAACGAGCTCATGGGTGAGCTACGGACCTTGCGGGAGCTTCCAGCATTCTGCATGGCCTGCAAAATGGAGCTCTTCCGCCAGATCTCTGGTTGAGGCTGGGGGTGGCAAGGAAGATCTGCAGGAGGGGGGAGGCTGGTGTACTCAGCAGTCAGTTGTCATCGTGACCCTCTTTATTTCCCCCTAGAGTTTTTTTGGGGGGGAGGTTGGGGAAGTTTTACTGCCATGGTGTTCTGTTTTTATTGTAATTTTTGCTGTCCGTTTTAATGGGGTTTTATTGGGGTTTTACCTTTATTGGGGTTTTACTGGAGATTTGTAATACGCCATGAGCCACTTCTTGGAGTGGCAGGCAATAAATTAATAATAATAATAATAATAATAATAATAAGGTAAAGGTATCCCCTGTGCAAGCATCAGGTCATATCTGACACTTGGGGTAATGCTCTCTAGCGTTTTCATGGCAGACTCAATACGGGGTGGTTTGCCTTCCTTAGTCATTAACGTTTACCCCCCAGCAAGCTGGGTACTCATTTTACTGACCTCGAGCCGGATGCTGGGATTGAACTCCCAGGCTCATGGGCAGAGCTTCAGACTGCATGTCTGCTGCATTACCACTCTGCGCCACAAGAGGCTCTAATAATAATAATATAGCTAATCAATTCAACTAGACAGCGTCAATTCTAGCAAATGTGGAACTGAATATATTCTATTTTGGCTGCAAGTGGTAGAAAAGTGATTTGATCCTGCCTGTTCCACCTTTGTTTTAATTTTCAGCCCAAATTGCATGGTAGAAACAAGGCTTCCCCACACATACACTTATCTGCTACAAAACGCTCAAATAAGCATTTTGCTTTTGCACTGCTAAATAATTCAACAAAAAAGGGACTGTTTTGGTGCCTTGCTTTGAGTTTCTAAGCAGCCTGATGTGCTGATGGCCACTGATTCCGGACGAGAAATAACAATTCCCTGCAGTCAGCGACTTCCTCAATTCAGTTCTACCCCATCTATTCATCTATATATAAAAGTGGGTTTTCATGAAAGTCTGCCTCAGCTTTCAGAGCAGCTGTTTTTGCACTTCTACAAGTTAAATTGCATCAGCCAGCACTCACCCGTCCATCTCCTTCTATAGATCTATGAGAAGGGCTGGTTTATCCATTTATCCATGTAGTACATGTAGCATGTGCTACAAGCCCCTCCCCCCTGTTTCCAGGGGCTGCACACAGTGCCTTCCCCCCATGGATCAGGGCCCTAGCCTCTCCTCTCCCCTCTTCCCCTCTTCCAGGATGCTCAGAGTGACACCCCTTTCCACTCTGGCTGTTCACACTGCAATTGTACTCTGCTACATGTCTTTAATGCTACATCTCTGGTGCTACGAGCCTGACGAATCCTTCAACCACCCCTGTCTATGAATGGTAGATGCACTGTGATTTGGTTAATATAGCAGAGTTCTGCTCAGTCGTGGAAGCGTGATGCTGAATGCAGTAAAGAAATCTCCCAAGAAGTACATTGTGAGAAAAGGTAAACTGACATGTATCCACATAGATAATGTCCAGGTGGCAGTCGAAAGGAGAGAGCTGAATCCAAACAGCACTTCCCCAGTCACTGAATGGCCATATTGTCCTGTGTGTGCGAGGATTTATTTATCTTCATTTGTTTATTATTTGACTAGAATTAAAGCCTGTTGTATCTGATAAAACGGGTGCTAGCAAGGGGAGGGGGGAAATAGCAAAGAGAGAAGGAGGTAGAAAGGAGGAGAGTGATTAAGCTAGAGGGAAAGAGAGGGGAGGGAGGGAGGGAGGGAAGGAAGGAAGGAAGGAAGGAAGGAAGGAAGGAAGGAAGGAAGGAAGGAAGGAAGGAAGGAAGGAAGGAAGGAAGGAAGGAAGGAAGGAAGGAAGGAAGGAAGGAAGGAAGGAAGGAGAAATTAGCCAGAAATATAGATAGTAGGAAAGAAAGAAAGTAAGTAAGAGAGAGATAGACAGGACAGGACAGGACAGAGAGAAATACAGAGAGAAAGTGAGAAGAAGACAGAGAATTAGAGAGGAAGAGAATGAAAGAGAAATTAAGAAGGAGAGAAGTAAAGGGCTAAGAAGAGGGAGAGAAATAGAGAGAGAGATAGAGAGAAAAAGTAAAAGAGTGATAGAATGTGAGAGAGAAAGAAAGGCTGAGAGCAGGATAGAAAGAGAGGAAGAGAGAAAGACAGATATAGAATGAGAGATGTAGGAAGAGGTAGAAAGGAAAGAGAGATAGAGGAAAGAGAGAAGTGTGGATGGACTTTAGCTGTGTCTCAAAGCCTGGTCAGGGCTTTTCAGTCCCGGCAAGGCTGGGAGAATCGGCGGCAGATAGGGGGAAGGGAAGCCATCCCTCCTCCCCCCATTCACCGTTGGGCTGGAGTGGCCGGGAGCGCAATGGCAGCAAGCTCCTGGCTGGGGCTGTTAGGGGCGGGGATTGTCCGGACTTTGGTCCAATTGGGACACATGCAACACGCCCCAATTGGCCCACTGGACAGTCCTCACCCACTCCCCGCCCACCTACCCCTTGCTCAATTATTTTAACAATGCAAGTTGTTAAAGACGTATAGACTGGTCCTCTCTGCAAGCAGGCTTGGGGCAGCTGGCATCAATATACAAAAACATTCATCAATAGATGGAAACATCCTAAAAGTTAAAAAAAACTATGGCTCTAATATTCATTCAAGGAGAGTGTCATGAAAGGAGACAACCCCTATACACATAGGGTAATACAGTGACCTCCTCCCAACATCTAGGCATGCTGAGTTGCTCACTCCACCAAAACAAGACCACATCTTCCTGCCTTTTCCTTTCTAGTCTTGTTGCAAGTATTAAGCACAGTGGCAGCTGCGCCTCTGGATGCATAACATGCAGCGGCAGAGTAGGCTTACTGAAATGTCTGCTCTTTCTCGCCTCACTAGAGGATTTCACTTGCATAGCTGCATTTCCAAGATGTTTCCCTGGGAAGCCATTCACTCCCCTGGGTTAGGGCTGATACACAAGATGGCAATGCTGACCGGAATGCCGTTTCCTGGTGGCCCCAGAGTCAGGAACCACACAGGCCTAGCTCAGCCATGCTTTTCTGCTGGATATGGAAGGATGTACCATCAAGCAGCAGCTGGCCTATCGCAATCCCAGCAGGCGGCTTTCAAAGCAAGTGAGAAGCAGAGGCAGTTTGCCATAGCTTTCCTCTGCAGAGTCTTCCTTGGTGGTGGCCCCCCAGCCAAGAACTGACCCTGCTTAGCTTCTGAGATCTGACAAGACAGGGCTACCTCACACTCCAGGTGTGGTCTGACCAGTGCCGTATACAATGGGACTATGGCATCTTGTGATGTCCACACCGTTCCACGTTTCTGCTGTGTTATAACATCCCTTTCCGTGCAGCTGCTATAAGCAGACAGAAATGCCCGCTGTCACTCAGGGCATAGTGGGATGCTCTCTTTTTACTTCATGTGCATTAATTATGCACCAGATTGCATAATGAGTGATAAGTCACTGCTGTGCTTCTGAAGCTTATGGAGAGTTTCACGGACTACTTTGGTGCTTTCTAGTTCTGATTCAGGCAGCTAATGGTGCTGGATGGGAATGAGCATCGGCATAAAAAAGGCCCATCAGTCCAACGAGGGCTGGCTGAACATTCTGATGCGCACCCCCCCCCACCCCACCCAGAAGTCTGCTTCCGAGTGCTGACTGAGGCACCACTCTGGATTCTGCAGGAAGATAAGAGACTATTTGTCCTGGGCCAAAAGAGAAGGTTACCAGCAAGACAGTAAATGATGTTTGCAGCTCTCTCTCCTTAAAGCCATCCTCAGAAATGTTTCAAATGCCCTTTTCCTTCCTCCAAAATTTCTATTTTTATTATTATTGTTGTTGTTGTTGTTATTGTTATTGATTTATTCCCCGCCACTCCCTGGCAGGCTCGTGGCAGGTTACAGCATCTTATAAAATCTCCATTAAAACACCCATTAAAACATAAAACCCCACATGACGGAAAAACCCACTCCCACCCCCACTACTAGCGGGATGGAGAAGGAGGGCTGCTGATGTACTCAAGTTCTGAGGGGGGGGGGCATCGATCTACCTCGCCAGCCCCAGCCTCAACCATAGACCTGGCGGAAGAGCTCCGTCTTACAGGCCCTGCAGAACGCTGAAAGACGCTGTGGAACTTCCTCATGATTTGGTTTTGATGAACAATAAACACATCGGTATGCATGGCCTGTAATTTAATTAGCCTCCATGCATGACTGCAAGCACTGGAGAATAGCATGGGCCTGGGTTTCTGTTGAGGGGGAGTTCTCTGCATTTGGAATAATTGGCACGGTGAGCCTGAAACTGTAAAGGAAGCCTGGATCCCGAGGGGTGGCAGATTCCACAGACAAGTGTCCAGGACACAAGAGGGGCAGAGGATAAAAAAGCAGAGCTGTTTCTTACGAAAAGAGTAATAGTGACAGCGCTGCCAGCACGGTTCTCCCACCCAAAATCTTCATCACTCCCTTATTTTTCAATCTCTTGGAGCCTGGTTCTCAGCTCACCTAAGAGAATTGCCAGAGGACTCCATCCCTCGGCTTTGGATTTTCCTTGCAAACCAAGAGTGCTCAAGACTACCAAAGTTGCTCATGCAAGTCCATTGCTCAATGGATCATCCCTGATCAAACACACTGATTTGTCAAGAAGAGCCTGTTGTCGCACAAGATCCTGTTCTCCTGTCCTTGCCGTGAGGCTTTCATGTTCTGTGTTGCATTTTATTTATTTTATATGTATTTATATTTAAATTTTTATACTGCCCCTCACGACAGGCATTTCACAATATAAAATACAACATAAAACCCCTTAATTATACAAATAGAAATAAGAATAAGTCAAAAAACTAAAAAAAAAAACCCAGATGGTGGCATAATCTCTCCAAACCAATTACTGTTCCAGCCAGGTCACCATAGATTAGGGGCTGGCAGGGGCTCCTGGGAATTGTAGTCCATGGACATCTGGAGGGCCGCAGTTTGACTACCCCTGCCATAGATGATCCTATTAATCCAGAGGGCAGATCGGACGCATATGGCAGGATCCACAAAGGCCATCTCTGGTCACTGCCCTGGCCTCAACCAAATGCCTGGTGGAAGAGCTCCATCTCAGTCAGTCAGTCAGTAACCTTTTATTGTCATAAAATGTATAAGACATATAAAAATAGGGTTTAAAATTTCAACAAAATACTAAAATGGGGTTACATAACCAAACAGATCTTAAAATGATTAAATAAATTATAAAAGATAAAATACAAGGTAGGCAGCATATTAGAGCTCCATCTTACCGGCCCTGAGGAAACCAGGGAGCTCTGTCAGGGCCCTTAGTTCTTCCAGGTGCTCATTCCACCAGGTTAGGGCCAGGGCCGAAAAGGGTGAGGCTGGGCAAATGTCTCAGGGGCCCAGGACAACTAACAATTTCATACCTGCAGAGCAAAGAGCCCTGCGGGGGGCATGAGCAGATAAGTGGTCCCTCATATAGGTGGAATCCAGGTTGCATATAGCCTTGAAGGTCAAAACCAAAACCTTGAACTTGAACTGGAAGCAGACCGGTAACCAATGCAGCCGCCGCATCACTGGCTGCATGTGGGCCCTCCAAGGTGTCTTAGTGTGGACCCCCACAGCTGCATTTTGAATCACCTGCAATTTCTGAGTCAAAGATAATGCTAGGACTGCACAGAGCGAGTAAAAGAAGTCTAATCTGGAAGTGACCATTGCATGGATCACTGGCCAAGTGTTCTGAAGGCAGGTAGGGTGCCAGTAGCCGTACTTGGCAAAGGTGGAAAAACACCATCTGGGCTACTTTTGTGATATGAGCCTCCATTGAAAGGGAGGCATCAAACATTACTCCCAAATTCCTGGCAACCGTTAATTTCACTCCATCCAAGCATGGAAGACCCGCTTCCTGATCCCACCCCCTTCTGTCCAGCCACAGGACCTCCATCTTGGAGGGGTTGATGGCTCTGCCTGAACCATCCAGCCCCTACTTACAAACAACTCGCAGATGTATCCGGGGGGAGTCTGGCCTACCATCCATCAGGAGGTAGAGCTGGGTGCCATATGCATATTGGTGACAACCCAGCCCAAAGCCTTGAACCAGCTGGGCTAGAGGGTACATGTATATGTTAAAAAGTGTAGGGAAGAGTATCATTTCTTGAGGTATTCCACAAGGGAGCACAAAGGGGTCAGATAACTCTTCACCCCACTGCAACTCTCTTGAGTTCAGTTCTGGATAAAGGACATCAGCCATTTCAGAACAGTCCCCCTAATTCTGGTCCCTGTGAGGCGATGGACCAACAGCTCATGGTGGACCACATCAAATGTGCCCAACAGGTCTAAAAGTACAAGGATGGTCAAACTGTCCCGATCCAACTGGCATCAGATCTCATCTATCAGGGCGATCAGTGACCTCTGGCCAGGATGGAAACCAGACTGGTATGGATCTGGGGCTGAAGTTTCCTCCAAAAATGCTAGGAGCTGATCTGCTCCGACCCGCTCAACCACGTTTCCCAGGAACGCAAGATGCAAAACTGGGTGATAGTTGGTCAGTCCAGCAATGGTTTTTTCAGAAGAGGGCGTACCACTGCCTCCTTGAGACTCTCGGGGAACTCACCTGAAGTCAGGGAGAGATTAACAATCTCCCTTAAGTGGCCTATCCGTTGGTCATCTGATGTGAGCAGCCAAGATGGGCAGTGATCTACGGGGCAAGTGGTTGCCCTCACTGAACCCAGCAGTTTGTCCACTCTATGGCCGACACTAGAGTCTTAAGAATGGCACATCTCAGCGGACACTGACGTCCCTGAAAATTAAAAGTTTTGGGTACTACAATGCCCAAGCGGCCATGACCTAAGGCAGGACTAGCAAGTAATCTGGAGGTGCCGTGGGTAGACCACCCAGATAGCCATGTTCTCAATCAACTCCCAGCCCAAACCAACACATTCTACCCCAGGAATCGATGGTGCAGGGAGAACCCTGAAGGAGAATGACTCCCGGATCAGGATGACCACCCCTCCTCCCATATCATGAAGCCTATGCTGGGGCAAGACCAGAAACCCAGACAGAGCCAGATCTTTCAGGGCAACAGTCTCACCCTCTCGTGCCCAGGTTTCGGTCACACATGCCAGATCAACCTCGTCCCTTGAGAAATAATTCCTCAAAATTGAGATCTTATTTATAATTGATCTGGCATTACACAGCATCAACAATGGTTCCACCCAAATCTGGGGATGGGATGGAGGTTTGAAGGGCAGTGCATGTATTGATCAGTCTGTCGAACATGGGGCCTTATTAGACCTCTGTACTTCGCTGCCCCCTATTATTGAACCTCCTCCTACTGCTATATCTCCCTCGGCCCAGAATAGCCAGAATCTGTGCCCCAGGAAAGATTTCTTCCCTATTGCCCCCATCTTCACTCATTGGCAATGTTGTCATATGAGGATTGCACAGAAGATTAAACAGGCTTTCTTTGTATCTGTACTACATTTATCCTTTGTACTAGTAAAAAAGCCCGCTGTACTGAAAATACAGCGGGGGCTAGCAGCCCCCAGACCCTTCCCGGGGCATGTGGCAGGCTTGGCGGAGCCCCCCCCCCAGCAGGCGATGCCGGCCATGTGTGGTCCCATGGCTGCGGTGCGGCCTACCTGCGTCCTCATGAATGGAGGTTCCTTCCAACAGAGGAGTGCTGTTCCACTAGAGGATCAGGCCCACGGCATCCAGCCTAAATGCAGGGCTTGTGAGGATGTGCCATGGTAACTGCAGGCCATGCTGCTAAATCTGGGAAGGTTATGACTGTTCTGCTGCTCTTCCTAGGCAGGCCGTGAGAAGCATGAATTCCTTTAAGCAAACAGCCTGGCCTTTAAATGGCATCTCCATTGAAATTATAACTGCATTAAACTCCTTATCCACATCCCCAGCCTTTAAGTCAGCAACTTCATTAAATCTTCACTCCTTGCCAGCCAGGTCCAGTCACCTGAGCAAAGGCAATCTGCATACACAAACTTAGCAACGTGAAAATACAGCATAGTGTCCCCTGTAACCATTCCCTGCCCACAACCAGGTGAGTCCAGCCGGCTCTCTGCTGGCTTCTTCTGCCTGAACTGGTTTATTTACACCAGGGTGGGGCCCTGAAATCTGAAAGACCGGAAGGTTTGGGGAACCTGTGAACTCCCAACTAGGAAAAGTCTCCCCAAATGTTCTTCCTCAAACGAAGGGGGAGTTTGCTGCTCAGGAACACGTCTGCACTTTGTGACCAGTGATGTGCAGCGGGAAATTTTTCCAAAATGGAAACTTTTCTGGTGCTATATTTTTCCATGGAAAATTTTCCGTACCACGTGTGCCAATATGGTCGGTTTATGCCTAAGTGACCTGGGTGGTTCTGCTGCATGTCCAGCATGCTAAGATAGGTAGCCCGGTCTTGTCAGATCTTGGCTGCTAAGCAGGGTCAACCCTGGTCAATATCTGGAAGGGAGACCTGCAAGGGATACCAGCCTTGTGGCGCAGAGGCATGAAATGGCAAATGACATCTGAATGTCTCTTACCTTGATGACCCCACGGGATATGATGGCAAAACCAACCAACCAAAAAGGTGGTCTGAATGCAGGCTTTGGAGCATGGCCACACCCCAGTGCATGTAGCAGGATGCAGTTGTCTTCTTTTGTTAACGCTCCTTCCAAACACTATTTAAATATTTAAATTATGTATTTAAATTTGGACCATAAAATAATTTGCTTCCAAATTTCCTAGAAAGTCCACATTGTGGCTCGTGGCATCAGCAACCCTCGCTCCATGGTCTGGCTCAGTTGCAGACTTAGGGGCATCCGGCACAAAAGAACCAGCCAAGGCTCTGTGGTGGGGGAGCTAAATCCAGGCTGGGAAACTCCAGGGGATTTAGAGATGGAGCCTCATGAAAACAGGGACCTCGGTGGGGAACAATGCCATGGACTCCACCCTACTCAGCCGCTGTTTTCTTGAGGGGAACTGATCTACGCATGCTGAAGACGACCTGTAATTCTGGAGGAGCCTTAGGTCTGACCTGGAAGCTGGCATCCCTAGTTACCAGACTGTCCTTGTTCTTCCCTAATTTCCTTCGCCTAATCTTGAAAGGAACAGGTATTGTTTATGCTTCTAAAAATGATGTGAGTGACAGGTGTTTTATTCCTTTCATAAGTAAGCCCTTAGTAATGGAACTATAAAAAGGGGGTGGGGGATAGTATAGGTTTTTATCAACTACCCCTTACATATATGCTTCCTGCCACCTTTTATCTATTTCTTTATTGGATTTGCCAGTAATTCTAAAATCGTATCATTGTAAGTTATGTTAAAGTTTCTTTTTGGAGGATTTGTCTGCACCATTTCCTACAAACCTTAAAGGGAAAGGACTTAGGTTCCTGGCCCCTTTTCTACTCTCCTGGCTCCCCTGTTCTACTTTCTGCTACATCTCGAGCCCCCGCAGAGCAGTCTCCTTGTGTTTCTTCCCAGAGAATGAGGTGTCAAAATCCCCTTTTCCCCTTAGGCTGATGCTCCTGGCAATGTACCAGTCTCGAGTATGGCAAGTCCCATCAAAGCGGTGACCATGGTATGCGCCCAGGTGTGCCGAGCCACATCCCAGGAGACCAGCCTCCCAGCAGGGAGCACCAGGCCTGCGCATGCCAGCGTCTCTTGCGCCCTTGGCCTCTGCCGGGATCCCAGGAGGAAACCGTGATTAGAAGTGACATGTGGCCAGGCCACAGTTCCGCATGCAACCGACAAAGCCCCTGGGGCAGCTTTCCCCATGGATGCCCACTGGAGGCCCTGGGAGTCAGTAACGCAATGTTGACTAAAGGTCCATTTTTCTTTTCCAGATTACACTTGGACAACACAAGTCCATTCCAGTGCAGTAAGGCTTTCACCTGGTCTCACCACCCCAAAATGTATGTCTGGGCAGCTGGCAGTTTCCACGAGTCTCGTGAAGCACAGCCGATCTTCTTGTGGAATAAAGAAACAGTCTTCTATGCAAGCACGTGTCCTGCAGAGCAAAAAAGGGAGTCCTGAATCTAAAACACTCCCCCTGCCCCAAACACATAAACATCTGGTTTTACAAGGGGAGAGGGGCATTGTCTTATTTTCCAATAGTTATTGGGATGCATCTATCAAGTAAATAGCTTCCTTTTATTTCTCACTATGTTACAGGATTGCCAGCTAGGGTTGCCAGATTAGTGGTTAAGAGTGGCATCTTCTAATCTGGCAAGCCGGGTTTGATTCCCCGCTCCCCCACATGCAGCCAGCTGGGTGACCTTGGGCTCACCACAGCACTGAAAAAGCTGTTCTGACCAAGCAGTGATATCAGGGCTCACTGAGCCTCCCCTCCCTCACAGGGTGTCTGTTGTGGGGAGAGGAAAGGGAAGATGAATGTAAGCTGCTTTGAGATTCCTTTGGCTAGAGAAAGGTGGTGTATAAGAACCAACTCTTCTTCCAACCTCCAGGTACGGCCAGGAGATCTCCTTGAACTCCAAGCAATCTCCAGACTGCAGAGATCAGTTCCTCAGGAGAGAAAATCTTTCAATTTTCAGAAAAATGTCTGAGTAAAAAAATCTTTGTTTTCATTCTCCCACACACACACCAGTTACTTCCCTACACCGGGATCTCACATCTGTAGTCCTTGTTACTGCAAAATCTAAACCCCTTTCATTGCCCCTCATTTTGATCAAGTTATGACAAAAGTCTTGTTGTCCATTAGTAATATATAAAGGTACCCCTAGGTGCCATAACAACAACCAAAAACTCAAAACCTAACTTAACTTCTTTCTGATTTCTCATCAGTTTATTACTGCTTTTAAAAGTTCCATTTAGTTGCATGTTGGAGCCCGTCCAGACAGCAAGGACCCTGATCAGGATGGCTCCAGGCTATCTTAGTCCTGAATAGGAGACCAGCAAGGAATATCAGGGTCACTACATAGAGGTAGGAAATACCAAACCACCTCTGAAATCTTTTTGCCTTAAAAGCCCTATGGCAGGGTTTGGTCAGCTGTGGCTCTCCAGATGTCCATGGACATGCTGGCAGGAGCTCATGGGAATTGTAGTCTATGGACATGTGGAGAGCCAGTTTGGACCCCCTTGCCCTACGGGGGTTGCCAAAAGCTGGCTGCAATTCAACAGATCTTCCCATCACCGCATAGAAAACAACTGGTTAAGAAATGAATTTATCCACCCCGACACTAAATCATGTCACATTAACGGATAAATTAGCAGTGACAAGAACTTCACACCAATTTGTTTTGAAGCCATACAACACGACATTCCAATGTGAAATGATAGATAAGTTTCGTAGTTTTACTGAGGATTAGCGATGAACGCTGTAATCAAATAATTGCAGATATTTCTTGATGCCATGGCAACCAGTCTGGGATTTGTCAAGAACAGAGGATACCAGAGACCAGGCCATGCCAGTGCTGGCACCTCTTTCTTGGGGTTTACTGATGCCTGCTAGGTTGTCTTTTTGGTGTCTGGACAAACAAATTTTTTTTTAAAACCCAGGCTTTTAATTAAGTAAAAAGCCTTTCAAAAAAAATCTTTCAAATAGTTTTTACAATTTGCTTTTAGTGTGAGAACTGTTTGGAAGACCATTTAGGCTGCCTACGTTTTTATGCTTCTGGGTTTGAACGGTTGCTAATATTAAGGACTGTATGTTTTCCTGACTTGTGGGATTAATTGCCAGAGGGCGTGGCAGTGACCATAGGAAAAAGCAGCTTCTGAGATTCTTGAAGTGAGGCTACTGGCCATGGTGACTGAGGGGAACTGTCCACATTCAGAGGCACTAGTTTTCTGGGTCCCAGAACCAGGAGGCGACCTCTGCCCTGTGGTGGGTCCTCCAGAGGAAATGGGTGTCCATTGTGTGATCCAGCAGGGCTCTTCTTCTGTCATTATTTCATGAGCCCCCTTGTGCCTGTCTCAGGTGTGGCCCATAAACATGCTAAATAAACTGTCCCTGTTCCTGCAGCAATTCTCTACCCCAGTAATGGGGCCTGTGTGATGTGGACCTCAAGACCCTTTATCCAGCTAGGGCAAATCATGTGGGGCAGCCGATTTACAATGGTACAGGCCCTGCCTGCAGCCGCAACCATTTGGATAATTTTTCCTTGGCTGTTGGGAATCAGCAATACATTTTTATTTGGAAAAGGGTTACCACCTTCCGGGTGGCCCTTAGAGACCTCCAGCTATTACAAATGATCTCAAGACAACCAAGATCAGTTCCCCCGGAGGAAACGGCTGCTTTGGAGGGGAGACTAGGGCAGAGGTAGTCAAACTGCAGCCCTCCAGATGTCCATGTAGTCCACTGGCAGGGGCTCATGGGAATTGTAGTCCATGGACATCTGGCGGGCCGCAGTTTGACTACCCCTGCTCTAGGGCAGTGGTCCCCAACCTTTCTGAGGCTGGGGACAGGCAGGGCATCGGGCTGCGCCCGTGCGGACCGCACCCGCTCATCGGGCCGCGCCCGCAGGCCGCGCCCCCGTGGGCCATGCTTGCGCATCAGGCCCCACCCGCATGGGCCACGCCCGCGCATCGGGCCGCGGCCCGCGCCCGCACGGCCGCGCGGCCCGTTCCTGATTCCCTCTCCCCGCCCTCCCGCAGTAAGAAGCTTCCCGGGCCGCAAGCTTGCGGCCTGGGAAGTTTTTTACTGCGGGGGGGGGCGGGGAGAGGGAGCCACGGCCTGGCGTCATGGCCTTCGCGGCCCGGCACCGGGCAGCGGCCAGCAGGTTGGGGACCACTGCTCTAGGGCATCACACCCAGTGGAAGTCCTTCCTATTGTTAAAGTCTCCCCTTCCCGGCCTCAACCTCCGAAATCTCCAAGTATTTCCCAACCCAGACTTGGGCCTCAATTTGTGGAATTAGCCATTTTCTAAAGGATGGAGGGACTAGCTTTCCCTTTGACCCCACTTGTTCTTCCAAATACCGTCTCATATGTGGTGCCCAAAGAACACATGAAAGACCTGCAGGTCTCTGCAGCTGAGCCTCCTCAAGAGAGGACAACTGGCAGTGGCAAAGGTCACGGCTCTGAACGCCTTTTCCTTCCAGTCTATTTTTCCTCAAAACGCTCACCACAAAGGCAGCTTTCCACTTGCAGGGGTTCGGCCCCACAGTCTGCCTAAGGAGTAACATGCTCAGGTCACAACTGACTCATGGCAACCTCATCCGCAGGCAGTTCAAGGCAAGAGAGGAGCAGAGGAGATTTGCCGCTGCCTCCTGTATTCCTTGGTGGTCTCCCATTCAAGTTCCAACTGAGATCAATCCTTCCAAGTTCTGATGAGCTCCAACTAAGCTGGACTCTTTAGGCCGCCGTGGTCTCTAGAGGCATCCCCAAAAAGCTCCAACCTGACAAAAAAAGGCTAGTTGACCTGGTCTCCTGCGAGGTTTAAATTATATCAAGTTCACATCAGCAGAACTCTGAACTCAATCCAGAGGAATTCATCCTGGGCACACAGACATACATAAAACATAGAGAGGATTCAGCTCCAGGTTACGCCTGCCTCCCTGAAAACACTGAAAACAAACTAGCTGTGACTCACTTGAATCCCATGAATTTAAATGGGTCCTTCATATGGAATGAGGGTGTGATGTTTATTCAGCAGTAGGCTCTATGGGGCTTCCTACTAGGGGTGTGCGCGTGGGCCGAGCCGAAGCACACAACCCTACTTCCTACTCGCTGTCTCTGTGTTCGGTGCCATCAAGCTGCTTCCAGTTTAGGGCAACCCTCTTAATTAATGATGACATCTAAAAGTCATGTCATTAACAACCTTGCTCAGGTCTTGCCAACAGAGGGCCAGGACTCCCTTGGTAGAGTCAATCTGTCTCATGATGGGTCTTCCTCTTTTCCTGCTCCCTTCAGTTTTTTCTGGCATTGTAGTCTTTTCCAGTGGGTCTTGTCTTCTCATGCAATGATCCAAGTACAACAGTTTCAGATGAGTAACGTTTACAGAGAATTCAGGCTTGAAAAGACCTGCTCTTCTGGTGGTCTACAGCAGCTATCTCCAACTCCTAGTCCAGGGACCAAGACCGGTCTGTGGATCAGTCGGTACCGGGCCAAGGCTTCTCCTCGTCCTCCTCCCCAGCTGCTGCCTTGGTGGCTCCCCTGTCAATCTGCTGCCAGCTCACCTTTGGTGCTCTCCAGCGGCCACCATGGGCTTCCCCTCGGTGTGGCACTGTGCAACTGCTGCTGGCAGCGCCCCCCAGTGGGCGGTGGGAAGTCAGGGGTGCCGGCGGGAAAGCAAGTGGAGCAGGGGCTCAGGTGGTGGTGGCGACATCCCTCAGCAAAAGACTACACCTCCCCGGGCCTCAGTAAAATTGTCAAGTGTTGACCAGTCTCTGATGATAAAAAGGTTGGGGACCACTGGTCTACAGTATCCATAAAAACTCAGCCTCTAGCATCACATTTTGTATAGTAACAGCTCTTAGCATGTTATACTTTCTCTGGATTAAGGTCTACGCTTAGGGCTGGGAGTTCTCCAGGAATTACAACTGGTCTCCAGAGATATGTCCTCCTGCAGGAAATGGTAGCTTTGGAGGGTGGATTGTATGGCAGGACAAGGATGTGGACAAAATTGGACATCAAAAAGAACATGGACAAAATTTAGAGGGTGCAGAGGAGAGCAACAAGAATGATATGGAGCCTGGGGACCAAGCCCTCGGAGGAAAGGTTGAGGGACTTTGGAATGTTCAGCCTGGAGAAGAAGAATTGATTTCATATGCTGCTTTTCCCTACCAGAAAGAGTCTTACATTCGCCTTCCTTTTTCTCTTCCCATAACAGACACTCTGTGAGGTCTGAGAGAGGCTGAGGTGAGGCTGAGAGAGCATTCATATTACTGCTCGGTCAGAACAGTTGGTTCTTATATGCCACTTTTATATACCCAAAGGAGTCTCAAGGCGACTCACATTCACCTTCCCTTTCCTCTCCCCCCAACAGACACCCTGTGAGGGAGGTGAGGCTGAGAGAGCTCTGATATTAATGAAAAAGAAGAGTTGGTGCTTATATGCCGCTTTTCTCTACCCAAAGCGGCATACCTTCGCCTTTCCTTTCCTCTCCCCACAACAGGCACCCTGTGAGGGAGGTGGGGCTGAGAGAGCCCTGATATTCCTGCTCAGTCAGAACAGTTTTATTAGTGCTGTGGCAAGCCCAAAGTCACCCAGCTGACTACATGTGGGGGACTGGGGAATCAAACTCGGCTTGCCAGATTAGAAGCCGCTGCTCTTAGCCACTACCAAGCTGAGAGGAGACATGATTGCTGTCTTTAAGTATTTGAAAGGTTGTCACTTGGAGGAGGGCAGGAAGCAGTTCCTGTTGGCAGCTGAGGACAGGACCTGCAGGAAAGGGTTTACACTATGTGTAGAACACTAGCATGGTACCTGTTAGATATCTGGGGTGGGGGGATTCACAGCCAGAATAGTCCAGCAGTGGAATAGGCTGCCTAGGGAGGTGGAGAGCTCCCCCTCACTGGCAGTCTTCAAGCAGCAACTGGACCGAGACTTCTCCTGGATGCTTGGGGCTGACCCTGCATTGAGCAGGGAGTGCGACTAGAGGGCCTGTGTGGCCCCTCCCACTCTAGGATTCTGTGAATCTATTATTCTATTCTAGGTGCCTACCTTTTCCATACTCCCCCCTTCCCAGTCTCAACCCACAGTTCTCTAGGAATTTCCCGTCCCAGAAGTGGCAGACCTATTTCTTCCTAGTGTGGGGATTTTCCTATAACTTGTATTTTTTAAAATAGAGTTTTATTTTTCAAAAAAAGAACAGAAAGAAATAAAATTGTTATCATTAGTACATCATATTACTTATACGCACTATAATAACAAGATATTAAGAATAACCTTCTTCTGATTCAACTTCAGCTATTTAAATTGATGGATTTGTTTTTGAAAGGCCTCTCCAGTTTTCCCGTTGACCATCAGTATCAGTTCTGCCATTTTGGCCAGATCCAGCCAGTCTTCTATCGATTGTACCTTCCATTTTCTAGCCGTTACTAATCTGGCTGCCATCGTCACGTAAAAAAATAGTCCTCTGGTACATGTCGGGAGGCACTGCGGTGGTTCCTATAACTTGTTGATTCCTATCAGGAAGGGTTCCGAATTCTGCACTGAGAAATTCCTGAGATTCGGGGAGGTTGCTTAGCAAGAGCATTTATCCACCAAAGCTGCCTCTTTCTCCAGGGGATGTGATTTCTGTAATTAAGAGAACTCCAGACCCTACCTGGAGGTTGGCAACCCAATGTTATTCATGATAAGGGGCCGGATCCTGCATTGAGGAGGGAGTGCACTTCATGGCCCCTTCCCCCTCTAGGACTGCATGGCTTGAACTGAGGCCCCTCAATCAGAATCACAGAACTTCTTGCATACAACAACCGGCTGGCCTGTCGTTCTTGTCTTCTACTTGGAGAAGGACTTTGTAAATGAATGCCCCGCGGGCAGACTGGTCCTGTGGTGAGAGGAAGGACTAGATCAAAGGAAGCTATCCAGGCTGAGAATTGTCAGCTTGAAATCCTCCTGCCTTTCCTGGTTCGGCTGTCCTGGGCCCCTTCTGAGAAACCGTTACCCCCTAAAGAGAGCAATTATCATTCACAAAGCCATTAGCAGACCTTCAATTCTGTAGGCCCTGAAGCTTGAAACTGAATGCACGGAGCAATCTTGCGATATCAACATTCCCAAAACAATTCTGGGTGACGAAGAGAAATAGGCAGCTCTCTGTTGAGCAATTAAGAAGAGAAAAGGTAGAATTTTTTGTACCCCGCTTTTCATTACCCAAAAGAGTCTCAAAGCAGCCTACCCCTCCTCTCCCCAAAGCAGGTGGATGACACTGAGAGAACCCTGAGACCACTGTGACTGGCCCAAGATCACCCAGCTGGCTGCCTGCAGAGGAGTGGGGAATCAAACGCAGTTCCTCAGAGTAGGGGCCGCTGCTGTTAACCATGACCCCATGTTGGCTCTTGCCATGGAAGTCACCCTCCAAAGCAGCCATTTTGTCTAGGGAAACTGATTCTGTGGTCTGAAGATCAGGTGTAATGGTGGGAGATCTCCACGGACACCTTGTTCCAGAAAAAGCGGATGTTCTTTTTGTCCCCATTTCCTTGCCTCTTTTCAAGAACCTGCTGACCAATTATGGCGAACTTTCCCAGTGGGAGGAAGGGATGCTGGAGAAGGCAGAAGAATATACTGTCAAGCTCAAAGCGAGTACTTGGAGGCAAGGAAGAAACAAGCAGGTACATAGGATCCCTTTAACCTTTAAGAGAAAAGGCAGCATGAATAAGGCCGACAGCAGGCATAAATTCTGCTGCCTCTTCGTATCTCACAAGGGCAAATGTGAAAAGCTAAAACTAGCAGCATGAAACATCCCGCTGCAGGAAATGGGATGGCTTCCAGCCGCCGGTTGTCCTTGGGATTGCCTACTGCTAATATGTTTTTCTTTCTTGGGCCCTGTGTGCATGCAGGCAGACGCTAAACGGGATATTGACTGCAAATATTATTAGAAACAGAAGTGATTCAGCAACAGCTATCTCTGAACTGCAGGGCTTCCCACACCAGTTAAAATTAACCACTGAACTCTCAGAGAGGTGCTTGAAGTCCTGCCCATGTGTGTGGGGATATGTGCCCAAGAACAGTGTTAAAAGCTGATCTGCGATCTTCCCATGGGCCTTGCCCATGCCTGTCAGGAGCACCACTGGCAAGAAGTCATAGTAACTGTAGTCCATGGACATCTGGAGAGCCACAATTTGGCCACTCCTGCACTAGCTCTGGGACAACCCAGTTAGGATCTCCACTCTGCAACAGAAAGTCACAGAATGGCTTTGGACCATTTATTTTGAACTTGTATTTATCTTAGTCATAGTATCATGATGAGGAGAATGGGGTCTTGTGTGTGTTTTATATTTTACCTCATTTTCCACTGACATCAGTGCTGAACTTTTTATTTATACCCTGTTCTCTTGGTTTATACACGCCCCCCCAAAAAAAGACAAAAAAGACAGCCATTGATGCTACAGTATAACCAAATCTAAAAATGTTTCTTAACCAACTGACTCTTTAAAAGGAATATATGAATACTTATTGGGATATTTCTTATGCCGGCTCGCCTTCTGCTTATTGCGACTAACCAAGATGCCACTCCTTTTGACAGTCCTCTTCCCTAATGCCTCCAGACCTGGAGTAATCAAACTGTGGCCTGCCAGATGTCCATGGACTACAATTCCCATGAGCCCCTGCCAGCATTCGCTGGCAGGGGCTCATGGGAATTGTAGTCCATGGACATCTGGAGGGCCGGAGTTTGACTACTCTGCTCCAGACAGCAGCCTCCACCCAAAGTGAATGCTGATGAGACTACATGGAGCGAGGGATTCCCCCCTGGTCAGCTCCCTGAAAATGCTAGAATGAGGACACCAAAGCACTGCTCTAGGATGACTCCACTCCCTCCTTGGCTGACTCTTCCAGACTCCTCTTTTTCCATTCTCCTTCTTTGTCTCAGTTCCCCTGCCAGATCACAGGTGTCTTCCTCGAGATACTTTCTCTCCATTTCTTGTGACTGCAACTGCTGGATCTTCATCCTCACACACCCTGATTCTAACTCTGATCAAGCTGAGGCTGGCCTTTTATTCTCTCCCACAAGACCCTTCAACCAGTGGAATTTTCCTCTGTCTCAGTCCCTTGGCTCATTGGCTACAAGCTCAACCCCAGGAAATAGGGACACCTCAGGGAGAAAAGCCAAGCCCTTGTCCCTGCTGAGGTGACTCCACCAGTGTGAGTCAGGCTTCCCAGAGGCCTACAGATTTTGCCGTTTTGACTTTCCTTGTGGAGGTAAAAAGGTTGCCGGTCGAGGGCATGGTCTTTATGGGACAGAGTTTGAGACTGTTCCTGCATAGAGGGGTAAAACGCGCATGGTTTCCTGCTTGCAAATGTGGAATGGTAAACCTCATGTATGCAGCCCTCCTCACGGGAGACCCCTCTCATGTTTCTCCTCTGCCCCATTGTAGCTTTTTGCCTCCCGATGAGCCTGCAAGGGAAAACAAGCCAAACTTCTCCCCTCCCCTGATCCTTGGCTTGTCAATCACAGCAAGCCACCAATCACAGCACTGGAGTTATCTCATGGACTGAAACTTTGTCCCCACCCCCCAGCCCCGAAATTCATTTTTAAAAAGGCACTTCTGCATTGCTATGCAATAACGCTATGGAGTTGCTATGGAGAAATGCCAGAATGGTATTCTCCTCCCCCTTTGGGATTTGTGTTCTTTTGGACTATGTCTGGGTGGATTTCTGAGATGCTGAACATGGTCTCTGGAGCCCAAAAAGTCCAAAAGTTGCTCATTGCTCATTGATGGGATATGAGATTTTTGCAATTTCCCTCATCCCAAGACAAATCTGGACAATAGATGAGCCAGCTCCTGGACAGCCTTGGGATGCAGGCAACATCATGTGGCTCTAAAACCCGCCAGCAACCAGAGGCTGTCCAGGGGCAGATTCTCCCTGAAGAAACAGTCTGAGAGAAGGGGCAAAGTGGGAAATGGAGCTGCAGCCCTGTCCATGGTACTGATTCTCTCCCTCTCTTCCCCCCCATGCCCCCAAACTTGGAAGAAGGGTAAAAAGTCTGCAAAATCCTAGTAATTCTTCATAATCTCCCCCTTTCTAATTGCTGACATCTGTTCTGAAACAAAACCCTCTCTCACCCCAAGAATGCTGTGCGTTAAGCCGAGTACATGAACTGGACAGACAACTGAAGAATAAAGTGTGGGGTGATATGAGTCCATTTTCTAATGTTGCATCCTCAAAGAATGCCGCTACAAGCCAGAAGGTCCCCTTGGACAGTTTGTCCGACTGAGATCACCAGCAAACAGTTCTTGCGAAAACATTTCCTCTGATGTTCCATTTTATCACTGCTGGGCAACCTTTAGAAAACTTTATAATGTTATACAGTAACAAATCCCATTGAAAAAAATTAAGATCTGGAGACTTTGAAGGCGCACACACGCTGCAGACATCCTTCTGGGTTGTGCGAATCAGTTCTTCAATTCTGGTGGGGCTCTGGAGAGCGTAGTGTTCACTTGCTATGGAACAGACACTGTGAAATCTTCTTTGTGTTGTGGGATCGAAAATGCTACAAGTCAGAAAAGTACATGTTCAGATAAGGCAGTGGTTCTCAACCTCGGGGTCTTGACCTCATTTGGGGCTGCCTGGCCCCATCCGTGGGGTCGCCAGGTCGGTGGCCGCAGACGCAGCTGGCAGGCGGTGGCAGCAGGTGGAGGCAGCCTGCGGCGGTAGCAGACGGTGACAGGCGACAGTGGCAGGCGGAGGCGGGTGGCAGACGCAGGCAGCGGCAGCCCATTGTGGTAGCAGGCAGCAGAGGCGGGGGGGTGGGCGGCAGGCAGCGGAGGCGGGCAGAGGCAGGCGAAGCCATGGCACTGGCTGCCTCCACACCACTTCCCAATTGTTATGTGCCTGTGCACATGCACGCCCACACCCACCACACCGCATGTGCGTGCACCGCCCCTGCAGCTGCAGTTGGGGTCACGGCATGACAGCATTTGAGATCCACTGAAATGAGGCTCAAAGATGCTTCAGGAGCTGCAAATTCTTGCACAAAGTTCAACCAGAGGCATCTAGCGCAACCCAGGATGTGCCGTGCCAGAGAAACCCCAGAGAGAAAAATCAACAAGGAAAACAAGACTCAGAGAGCAAAAATCTTGCTGTGACTACCAGCAGTGCTTAATGGAGAAATTAAACATGACAGGCCATCCTGGCTTAAACAGAAGCCGTCCCTCGGTAAAATCTCCAGTAGCTCTACGGGATCTGCCTTTCAGAAAACTTAATTTGCTGCTCTTCTATCAGACTCCAGCCTTATATTTATATCAATTAATTTTCACTTAAACTATCCTCTTTTTCTGCATCAGTTTGCTTATTTATGTGAACCTCTGGTCTCTCTCATCATCCCTTAGGTGTCACTACTAATTCCACTGATTTATGATGAGATCTGCACCTAAATGTCTTAACTTTTGAACGTCTCCCTTTCCCCTTTCCCTTGGAAATACACGTGTGAAAGATCTATGGCAGAATTCATGCCATTCCTCACTTCCTCTGGGGCAACTCTGCTGAATTAACTTCATCCCATTGGTTCTGGTCCATCCCTCCGGAGCAAGAGGGAACAACTCTGCTCCATCCTCTACATGGCGGCCTTTTAAATACTTCAAGATGGTTATCAGATCCCCCCTCAGTCGTCTCCTCTCCAGGCTAAACAGACCAAGCTCCCTCAAACTTTCCTCATACGTTTTGGTCTCCAAACTCCTCACCATCTTTATTGCCCTCATGAAGTGGGGAAAAAATTAGTGAGAATCAGATTGTCACAGATTATGTGGAAACACATAATTCACAACCATCGGGTGGCCCTTGCTGGCAGCCACACCGTCAGGGCTACCCCAGCCCCTTTGGGTGGAGGCCAGGGCAGCCAGAGGACAAAGGGGTGCAGCAGCAGCTGGCCAAGTCCGGCGATGAGCCTGGCTTGCCCCACCACCTGTCTTCTGTGATCGTCTGCTGCCACCTCAGCTGCCTGCCCTGTTTCTACCTCATTCAGAGCTGTCGGCCTTGGGTGGAGCCTGGCATAGGCAGTGGTGGCAGTGAAGCAAGCAGGACTCAGCACTGGGCCTGGCCAGCTGCCTTCCACAGCTGGAGGATGAAAGGGTACAGTGGGGGCTGGCCAGGGCCAGCACTGAGCCTGGCTCCCACTGCTGCCGCTGCTGCCCAACTTCTGTGGTCCTCCATTGCCGACTCTGCTGCCCAGCCTGTGGTCACCTCCTTCAGGACCACTGGTCTCAGGTGGAGCCTGGCATGGACATGGGCGGCACAGCGAGTGGGGCTCAGCACCAGCCGTGCTCACCCGCCGCCACCACCCGTCTTCCTTTGAGTCTGCTGGCGTGCTCCCTGACTGCCTGTCCCAAGTGTGGGTGGGACAAATGGATGTCATATACGTTATCATTTCTGTTACAGGGAATGTGCCAGTAGATGTGTTTCCACATCAAAAATTGATAGAGACAATTTGGTCTCTCTCTTCCAGAATACTATAATTTGCATTACAGTATTCCAGTGAGCCTCTTGTGGCGCAGAGTGGTAAGGTAGCAGACATGCAGTCTGAAAGCTCTGCCCATGAGGCTGGGAGTTCAATCCCAGCAGCCGGCTCAAGGCTGACTCAGCCTTCCATCCTTCCAAGGTCGGTAAAATGAGTAAACGGTAATGACTGGGGAAGGCACTGGCAAACCACCCCATATTGAGTCTGCTATGAAAACGCTGGCAATGCCAAAGAATGTTCAAACTACCGCACCATTGCACTCATTTCTCATGCTAGCAAAGTTATGCTCAAAATCCTACAAGCTAGGCTCCAGCAATATGTGGACCGAGAACTTCCAGAAGTACAGGCAGGATTTCGAAGAGGTAGAGGAACTAGAGATCAAATTGCCAACATACGCTGGATCATGGAAAAAGCTAGGGAGTTCCAGAAGAACATCTACTTCTGCTTCATTGATTATGCTAAAGCCTTTGATTGTGTGGAGCACAACAAATTGTGGCAAGTTCTTAAAGAGATGGGAATACCAGAGCATCTTATTTGTCTCTTGAGAAATTTATATGCAGGTCAAGAAGCAACAGTGAGAACTGAACATGGAATCACGGATTGGTTCAAAATTGAGAAAGGAGTTCGGCAAGGCTGTATACTGTCGCCTTGCCTATTTAACTTGTATGCGGAGCACATCATGAGAAAGGCGGGATTAGAGGAGTCACAAATTGGGATCAAGATTGCAGGGAGAAATATCAACAACCTCAGATATGCAGATGATACCACTCTAATGGCAGAAAGTGAAGAGGAACTAAAGAGCCTGTTGATGCGGGTGAAGGAGGAGAGTGCAAAAGTTGGCTTGAAACTCAACATCAAGAAAACAAAGATCATGGCAGCCGGCCCTCTCAATTCCTGGCAAATAGATGGGGAAGAAATGGAGGTAGTGACAGATTTTATTTTCCTGGGCTCCAAGATCACTGCAGATGGGGACTGCAGCCAAGAAATTAAAAGACGCTTGCTCCTGGGGAAGAAAGCTATGGCAAATCTAGACAGCATCCTAAAAAGCAGAGACATCACCCTGCCAACAAAAGTGCGTTTAGTCAAGGCTATGGTATTCCCAGTTGCAATGTATGGCTGCGAAAGTTGGACCATAAGGAAGGCCGAGCGTCAAAGAATTGAGGCTTTTGAACTCTGGTGCTGGAGAAGACTCTTGCGAGTCCCTTGGACTGCAAGGCGAACAAACCGGTCAGTCCTAGAGGAGATCAGCCCTGACTGCTCTTTAGAAGGCCAGATCCTGAAGATGAAACTCAAATACTTTGGCCACCTCATGAGAAGGAAGGACTCCCTGGAGAAGAGCCTAATGCTGGGAGTGATCGAGGGCAAAAGAAGAAGGGGACGACAGAGAATGAGGTGGATGGATGGGTCACTGAAGCAGTAGGTGCAAACTTAAAAGGACTCCAGGGAATGGTAGAGGACAGGAAGGCCTGGAGGATCATTGTCCATGGGGTCGCGATGGGTCGGACATGACTTCGCACATAACAACAACAACAATGAAAACGCTAGAGGGCATCACCCCAAGGGTCAGACATGACTCGGTGCTTGCACAGGGGATACCTTTACCTTTTATTCCAGTGAAGGTAGAAATGCAGTTAGTCTCCACATAGATAAAAGGAAATGATTCTCCACTCAAAATGCCATCAGCCTGTGAAATTCACTGCCTCAGGCTGTAGTGATGGTGCTGGCTTCCATTGGATAAACATCTGGATGACAATTACACGTGATGAGGAAGTGTCGTTGTCGGGTCTAGAGCCTGTACCAGGTCACCTAAAGAGGGAGGCGTTGGCCTTGGACATTGCGGGCCACCAAAAAGGACAAATGAGCGAGTTCTAGATCAAATCAAGCCTGAAGTCTCCCTGGATGTTAAAATGAGGCTGCCGTACCTAGGTCACATTATGAGAAAACAAGAGTCAATGCAAAAGACGATTATGATAGAGAAAGCTGAAAGCAGCTGGAAATGAGGAAGACTCAAAGTGAGATGCATTGGCTCAGTCAAGGAAGCCCCACCTCTCACTTTGCAGAACTATTAGTTAATAGATTTTTGGAGGTCAGTAATTCATAAGGTGATCCTAAGGGAAGTATACAAGAAGGGGGTGGGAACACGTGTAAGGTCAACGAAAAAACTTAGCCACGTCTTCTTGCTCTATTGTAGTTTATCCCTTTTTACTTTCAGATATATACAATTATTTCCAGTTCAACGATTTCCAGAACCAATATACCAGAATAAATATTGATTTTCCCAAGCCTGAAAAACAAATTAGCATTTTTACTCAACATAAATTTATAATATACATGAATGTCTACTATTACATAGTAACACAAAGCTACAGTTACTAATGACATCATAGTTGTATTACATCATCATCATGTTTTTACTATTACTTTACCATTATTTTACTAACAGCACTTAACATGCACGCACCCACACACATTCACAATGTGGTGCTTCTCCCCAGTAATTTAGAGAGAGATCCAAATGAAACCGTGGAGAGAGGCATCGGCATGATGGCGATTACTGTGCTCTGTTTCAGTGGCGCAAACTTTGCACTGGCCTGCGTCCTCTACCACTAGGGAAGGACACCATGTTGAGCTGAAAACTTTTACAGGATTTATCCCTTTGATAGTGCACAAGATTTGCAGCTATTAGTTTACATGAAAGCATGCAAAACCATCTGAGTAATTTACTAGGTTTTCAGCTGTCCGGGCACTGGGGTGACATCTGGACATGCAGTATTCAGATCCGTAGTCATTTCAAGGCAGATGAATAGGATCAATGTATTATGACTGATTAACTGGGCTTTTTTGTTACTCTTAGGAGCGGATCGTTCTGAACAATGGTCCATCCAACTCATTATTATGCCATTAAGCCTCGTGAATTATTGCTACTAGGAATGCTCTTCTGAATAACGAGCTGTACTTTCATTAGTTTTAGTTTTATGGAGTAGATACATTATTTACATTAAACATATTTACTAAACTGAAGACTAATGACCGCATTATAAATGTAATCCGTACCAGTTTGTTTTCCATTGGGTTCTTACTCTTGCACAATTTCAAAACCACAAGGTCCTTCCCAAGAGCGACAGGGACCGGCCATGCTTCCGTTGGAGGGTCATTTTGCAACAGCCGCGTTGCTTGACCGAGCAGGTGGAGGCTTTTGTTTCGCTTTAAGGACAGCTGTGCTCAGCAAATGGACCAAAAACAGACCTTCTAATTTTGGTGCTCAAAATATGCTCCAGTGCTGGTCTGCTGCTTCTCGATAAAGAGAAAACATCTTTACGAAAAGCACATTTCCCTCACACCTCTTGCACTATCATCCTCTCTAATATAAAAATGGCTGAGCCCTGTGAGGGGGAGGAAAACTGAAACTGGGAGGTTTAGGATCTCCATATACTTGAAGGGCACTGACTTGGTTTCCCAGTAGGGCTGAATTTGGAAATGTGCCTGTTTTCAGGTCAGAAACAGCAACAGCACTCTTCAAAGCTCCACACTCAAATATTAAGCCCTACAAGTAGGAACACGCAGGGAAATGCAATGAATTGTCTTTCAACGCCAAGGTCCATGCCCTATGGCATTCGCTGGCAGGGGCTCATGGGAATTGTAGTCCATGGACATCTGGAGGGCCACAGTTTGCCCACCCTATGGTATAGCCTATATACCATATACCAGTATACCCTATGGTATAAGTTCCAAATAGGGCAGAATGTAAAGGCCTTGTGAGGAGTAAACTAAGAACAATCCACTTGTCATTATGTTTAATACTCAGCTGCCCGCCCGGTGTAAATAATGAAAGCAATAGAATGGGGTCTACACATGGACACGGTAGGAGTCAATCTACAGCTATGTGGACAAATCCTTGCAAACTGGTAAAAAGACACCCCCACCCAGAAACAACTTGATGAGAACTAAATATCCCCCAGAAGAGGCAGAATGCTAAGAGCAAGAAAAGAAGGGAAAGGGGAAGAGAATAAATTAATCCTGATGGGGTGACTCAGTGGAGAAGGCTAATTTTTAGGGACCAAAATCACTCAGAGATCACTGTAGTTCTCTTGCTGAGTAGCTGGAAGTGGGTATATGTCAGGGGACACTACAGTGAGTAAGCAGGATTCCCTGGGAGTATGTACTCATGTGTGTGTATTAAGTGATATCAATTTGCTTTCAACTTTTGGTGACCTTTTGAATTAATGTCCTCTGAAACCTCCTGCTGTTAACATCCTTGCTCAGGTCTTGCAAACTACCTGACCTGGATAGCCCCATCCCAGCCTGATCTTGCCGGAGCTCAGCAGAGCCAACCCAGAGGCAGGCAATGGCAATGGCAAACTACCTCCCAATGTCTCGTGTCTTAAAAACCCTCTGGGTTGACCGTAAGTCAACTATGACTTGAGAGCAAAAACAAAAAGATAGATGAGGAGGGGGGGTGTTGAAAAATGATCCACCAAGTAGACTAGGTACACCACTGTCTAGAACCCACTTATTTTTCTTTTGGGCGGTCCATAGGATCCATAAAACTCTTCTCCAACACCTTGCTTCAAATGTATCAACTTCTTCCTATCAGCTTTCTTCATTGTCCATCTTATTGTCCCCTTACACATAATATGCATAATAATGGGGACCCCTATGGCATTAAGAATTTACTTGATCTTGATCTCCATCTTTACATGAAAGTATATTATCTTGCATGGACCCATCCCCCACAACTCAAAACTCATGGTAGGATTTTCAGATTCTTCTCTCCATGCCGTGCAATGTTGAGTTAGTTGTGCTATGTTCAAAGGTGAAACACAAGTCCTCTGTGCATGTGTACATGATGTCTATGAGACCTCAGGAATCCAAGTTCAGTGGGTTTTTAAAATGTGTCTACTATGAGCCTTAAGAGCCTTGTATATTAAGAGCCTCTTGTGGCACAGAGTGGTAAGGCAGCCGTCTGAAAGCTTTGCCCATGAGGCTGGGAGTTCGATCCCAGCAGCCGGCTCAAGGTTGACTCAGCCTTCCATCCTTCCGAGGTCGGTAAAATGAGTACCCAGCTTGCTGGGGGGTAAACGGTAATGACTGGGGAAGGCACTGGCAAACCACCCCATATTGAGTCTGCCATGGAGGGCGTCACCCCAAGGGTCAGACATGACGCGGTGCTTGCACAGGGGATACCTTTATACTATGAGCAATTATTAATTTAAGGCAGGCTTCCTCAACCAAGTTTCGTGAAACCCTGAGGTTTCTTGAGGACCCTGGAAGGGCTTCCCAAATGAGTGGAAGTTAATTAATTAATTAATTATATATACTAGATTTTAAGCCCATTTTAAAAAGGAAGAAAATGGGCGCTAGAAGAGGGAGATAGATGGCACAGTGATGTGCAAAGAGTTCTGTGTGGGCAGGGAGGCAAGGAGAAGAAGGGCAGAAGAAGGGCAAGGGGAAGAAGGGTTAGAGTTCTGCGGGGGAACCTACCTGGGCGAGGCATCTGCGGCGTGAAGGAGGCGAGGAGGCGTCCGCGGCCATGTTGTGGTGGATGGGAGAGCGAGGACTGAGCGCAGAGCAGGGGGCGGCGCGGTGGATTGCGGGCGGCGAAGCAGAGGGCGTGCGGCGATGTCTGGGGCCGCGCGTCCCGCAGAGCGGCTCGGCGGCGGCCTCCTCCTGTCGGCGGGTGGCGAAGCAGAGGGCATGCGACGATGTCTGGGGCCGCGCTTCCCGCAGAGCGGCTCGGCGGCGGCCTCCTCCTGTCGGCGGGCGGCGAAGCAGAGGGCGTGCGGCGATGTCTGGGGCCGCGCGTCCCGCAGAGCGGCTCGGCGGTGGCCTCCTCCTGTCGGCGGCGATCTTCGAGGGCGTTGGCTGGGCGCGGCGGCGTCTGTAAAATGCTCCTCGTTCCGGGGGCGATCGTGGAGGTCGCAGGCTGGGTGCGGCGGCGCCAGCGAAGGTGGGACGGCGGGGAGCATGCAGGCTGGTCCCGGCAGCGTACAGTTTCCCGCGATGGGGCTCGTCAGGGTCCAGGCTGGGCGCGGCGGCAGTGGAGACTGGCGGAGGTCAGGGAGCGTGTTTGCTGAGCGGCCATTGAAGCTGGCAGCGGGTCGTCGGCGCGTTGGTGGTCGGCGCGGCCATTTTGAACTGCGGGCGGCGGCTCGGCAGCGTCATTGTCTTGGCGGCGAGGAGGCACCGTAGGCGAGCAGGTAGGACATGGGGTCCGGCGTCGGGCGGTTGGTGGCCCCATCATGTCGGCAGCGGCCTCTCCGTTGTGGTGGAGAAGTCAGAGCGCGGGTCATTCACAGGCGGCTGGGCTGTGCATCGTTGTTGGAGGTCGGGCCGCAGCGGCGGCAAGCGCGGTTTGAGGGGGCGAGCGAGGAGAGTTTGGGAAGGGCCTCCTGTGGGCGGAGGGGAAGCGATTTTCCCTGAGCCCAGGGAAGTGGGGTGAGGCTCCTGCGTGGTAGCCATCCGACCAGGATGGCTGCTCGGGGAGGACTGGAGTGTGTGGCGCGGCGTCCGGGAGACGGGCCAAGTGTCCAACAGGGAGGCGCGCTTCGCGCGCCTCCCAATTGGACACTTGGCCCTGGAGTGCCACTCGGAGGAGCCAATCAGGAGCCGCTTTGCGGCTCCTGATTGGCCCCTCCGAGTTTTTATCCCGGACCGGTCCCGCCCTAACTCCTCCCCACTACCCCTTACTCTTTTATTCAGTCCGTGGCGCCCGTGGCGCCACGGGCTGTGTACAGATATATATATATATTACATTTATTCCCAAATGAGTGGAAGTTAATTAATTATATATATATATATATATATATATATATATATATATATATATATATATATATATATATATATATAACATTTATTAGACATTTATCAGGTGATATGACCATATATGGTCATGTCGACCTACCTTCTCCCAAAATGGCCAACAATGGGCCTGGAGGGGGTAGAAGGGGAAGGGGTCCCAGGTGGGTATGTATCTAGCTATGCTTCCTGACCCATATTCTGCATGATTGCGCCACTTCTGGGGTTTCTCAAAGCCTGAAGAATGTTTCAGGGGGTTCTCAACAGTAAAAAAGTCGAGAAAGGATTATATAAGGTTGTGATCCCTACTTCAATATGTGTACAGCCTTGCCAAACAAATGGTTGACTACTTCAGGATCTATTGACCTGTTTCCCTCAAACCTGCATGAGGGGAGGTAATTTGCTTCCTAACTAGCCAAAATGTACAATATTAATTGGTTTTAGTGTGATGGGGGGCTGTATTTACTCCCTATTCCATTTTATCAGGATTAAAACAAAAGTCATTAGGCAACATCAGTCAACATTTGTTGGCCATCAATTTGGATACTATTGGTTAATCATTGCTTTAACAGGAGACCACACTCACATGGGCAGCATGCCTGCCACCGCTGAGGCACACCTGCCTTATCCCACAGCTGTAGGGTTCTCAGTAGGGATTGGAGGAGCAGGGTTGTCAGCTCCAAATTGGGAAACTCCTGGGAATTCATGGATGGAGGCTGCGGAGGACAGGGACTTCAAAGGGGTCCAATGCCACAAGAGTCTGCCCTTCCAGGGAAGCTGATCTCTGTTGTCTGGAGGTGACCTGAAATTCCAAGGGACCACAGATCCTACCTGGAAGCTGGCATCCCTAGTTGCCAAAGTCTAGGCTGAGCCTGAAGAAATCCTGGTATTGTCACTGCCCTCCACACAACATCAGGAAATAATGGCAGCGTTGAAGGATGGACTCTGGCATGTTACCCACCACAATATCATTCCTCCCCAAACCCCATCCTCTCCAGGTGTGTTCCAACCTTGAGTTGGCAATCCTGCACTGCAGCAGTGACTCCTCCTCAGTTCAGGAATCGATCGGCTGGGGACGGACGGTTCCTCTGCATCTTATGGGAGAGAGGAGTGTTTTTACCCATTTCCTGGGCTCTCAGTCAGATTTTGCAATGCTTCCCTCTCCATTTTGAAAGCAGGAAAAAACCATTTGTGCACAGCAAGCTTGAGCGGAAGGGGCGAAACGGCCGGGAGCAAGTAGGTCAGGCAGCTGTCATCTGGTATTACCATAGGCAGCACTGGGAAAATCCCCGGCTGGTGCTGAGCAAAATGAGGGCGGAGGGGGGGGGGAGCACTCACAGATGTCCGATCCCCATACATGTTCAGAAGCAGCCCAATGGGGGCAGAATCGGTGCTGGCTGGTTTGTATCTTTCACAACCTATGACAACTCGTAGCAGTGGTGAGTCACTGCAGGAAGAATTCCAGAATATTTCAGCCTCGTGCAGTAGGCGTGTGTATGTGTGTGTGTGTGTGTGTGTGTGTGTGTGAGAGAGAGAAAGAGAGAGAGAGGCCTAGTTTTCACAGAGGCAGCATAGATGTAACTGGGCTGTATCATTTTGACTGCTGGTGGAAGCTCATGTACGTCCTTCTGTGCACAACAATTCCCTGCACACAAAAAACTAGGCATCTAGCTAGGGATGCCAGCCTCTAGGTGGGACCTATGGATCTCCCAGAATTACAGCTCAGCTTTAGGCTACGGAGATCAGTTCCCCCTAGAGAAAATGGATGTTCTGGAGGGTAGACTCTATGGCAGGGGTAGTCAAACTGCGGCCCTCCAGATGTCCGTGGACTACAATTCCCAGGAGCCCCTGCCAGCGAATGCTGGCAGGGACTCCTGGGAATTGTAGTCCACGGACATCTGGAGGGCCGCAGTTTGACTACCCCTGCTCTATGGCGTTGTATCAAACTGAGATCCCTTCCCAGCTCCCAACCTAGAGCGGCCAGCCCTATTCATCCAACCCCCACCAGTGGCCCTAGGAATGCCAGCCCCCAGGTGGGACCAAGGAGTCCCCTGGTTTTACAATTCATCTCCAGGCAACACAGGTTCTTCCCTCTGGAGGAAATGGCTGCCCCATAGCATTATACTCCACTGAGGTTCCTACCCTCTCAAATCCCGACCACGCCTGGCTTCATCCCCAAAGTCTCGAGATATTTTCCAACCCAGAACTGCCAACCCACAGCCAAGAGGGACATGGCAACCCTCATGTGAAGGTATTGGGGCCTAGGAGTGATTAAAACAACAATTCTCTCACTCTAGGACATCCTTCCATCCTTGGTTCTCTGAGGAAGGCTAGGGACGGCTGGAATTTCTCAGCTTTTTCATCATACTACCTTTCCCATGAAGCCATGTCAGCTAAGTAGGCCTGAAGCCTGCCCAGGAGAAACATTCTGATAGGATATGGCTTGTCATGGAGATCTAGAAGGAGCTGGAACTGAACAACACCAGTAATGCCTGGCACCTCCAGTCGCAAAGAGTGGATTCCCCAGTAAGGGTGAGGGGAGATGTGTGGACACTGGCACATTGATTACCCTTGTGATAAACTCTGAAGGCAGAACTGTTGTCCCCTGTTCCCTTCTGGACTAGCAATAAATGATTCCTGACTATCACAATGATTCCTGACTACCTCCCGGGCCCTCCTCCCTGTGCCACTTGGGTGGCTTGCCCCTACTAGCTATGCTTACATAGCTCCCTTGGGTGCTCTAGGCCTCTCAGCTTGGATGGCAAAACGAGGAAGGTGCTAACACATCCCTGGGTCTTGGCCTGCTTCCAGCTGCCAGCAGCATGGGAGGAGCTGGCATCACCTAGACCCATCCTCACCACCTGGACCAGCGCCAGCCCAATCTGGGCATGAGTTAAGCCCCTGTGGTGGTGCTGTCGCTCAGTGTAATGTAAATATATGCTGCTAATAGTCTGATTGTGCAGATAAATGTTGAGGTGGAAGGTGCTTCAGGGCTAGCAATGTCTAAGTCAACCCCGCTGCATTCGCTCAACTGCCCTGAAGTGTAGTTGGTAGCAACAAACACATCCATGAAGGAGGTAAATTGTAAGGTTGCCAGCTGGGGGGTGTATGTGTTTGGCTGGGAAGGGAGGAGTCTGGAGGGAGACTGTGATATCACCTCTTGGTAACATCCAGGGTATTTTCCACTCCTATGATCAAGATCATAGAGACAAATGGAAATTCCTAGAGTGTCACTAAGGAGGCCATTTTTTTCTCCTGCTTCTTGAGGGTAGGAGATTGTGCCAAAAAGTAGGGGGTTTACCCTGGGTGGGCAAATAGTAAGTCTAGTGAACGTGGTCACTTCCTCCAAGAAAGGATGGGAAATCATAATGGTTCCGATCTTTAACTCGGCTTTTTGGTATTTGCAATGACGTCCCAGGGATGTGTTCCAGATGCAAGGTCCTTGTTCCCAGGGCTCACCTTATCACACTCAACAGTAGTCATGGTCCATACCTTTGGTTTCAGTAGAACTTCCTTGCTCCTGTTGTGACAGACCCCAGTGATGCCCACCCAGCTCTCCTCTTTGCTTCTCTCGCCACCCTCGGGGGGGGGGGGGAGAGAACTGTTTCTTAGGTCAAAGGGGGCCACAGGAACAATCTACATTCATTACTGCTTTCCAGACCAGGATGGTACTCCTGGGCCTCTGCAGCCAAAGGGGCAGGCAGACACCGTCTTGGATCTAACAAGAGAGTCGTGATGGTAATGAAATGCCATAAAATGCCCTCTCACGATGAGGCAGCCAGGCCTTCACCAGAAATGCCACACTCCATCATCAAGGGCTGGTTCTGTGACTCCCCAGGATCTCCCCACGCCCAGGCTCAAAAGAACAAGAGATGATTCTGTGACAATAGCCTGTCACTCATCATGGAGCATCCCAAATAATAAAGGCCTGTCCAGCAAATGAATCAGACCATCAGTCAGCAGAACAATTTCCTCGCCTGCTTCTGGCAGCAGAATGCCTTGTTCCTGCCACAGGCAGAAAAGGGCATGAGTTTTGGGTAGTCATAGATGCCCTTTTAGCCGGGTATTTCAGACTTCCTATCAACCCAAGCCTAAACTCTTCATAGAAACTAAAATGACTAAACAGAGGCTCTTGTACTTTGGGCACATAAAGAGAAGACAAGAGTCAATGGAAAGCTGAAGGCTGCAGGAAAAGAGGAAGAAGAACAGCTGCTTTTTTATACTCCGCTTTTCACTACCTGAAGGAGTCTCAAAGCAGCTTACAAAAACCTTTCCCTTCCTCTCCCCACAACAGACACCCTGTGAAGTAGGTGGGACTGAGAGAACTCTGACAGAACTTCTCTGTGAGAACAGCTCTAAGTGAACAGTGAAGACCCAGCGTGAGAGAGACTGACTCCATCAAGGAAGCCATGGCCCTCTGCTTGCAAAATCAGCAAGACATTTGTTTGTTTGTTTATTTTATTAAATTTGTATGCTGCCCTCCCCTCAGGCTCAGGGTAGTTCACGTAGAACGTCACAGATACATTAAACTGGCTGATTATAATATATCAATATTATAATAACAAGAAACCAAGTAAACCATCTAACAGGCCCATGGTTGGTCAGATCTCTCGCATGGGTTCCAGGGAGGGAGGATTGCGGGTCCTGTAAGTGTTGTTTGGTTTTGGTTGACTTCCACCCAATGCCTGATGGAGGAGCTCCCTTTTGCAGGCCCTGCGGAACTGTTTTAGTTCGGTCAGGGCCCTGATCTCCTCTGGGAGCTCGTTCCACCAGGTGGGGGCCAGGACAAAGAAGACTCTGGTAGTGGTCAAGCAAACTTCCTTGGAGCCAGGGATCACTCACCGGTTGGAGGTGGTGGAGGTCAGGGCTCTTTGAGGGGTGTAGGCAGAGAGGCAGTCCGTCTGGCACACCGGGTCCAGACCACGTATGGCCTTGAAGGTAATTATTTCATTTATTTATGCTTGCATTTATCAAGCACCACTCCCAAACAATCAGCTCAAAATGATTCACAATGATTCACGACGTGAATTACCAAGAATTTAAGCCTGATCTGGAATTTGACTGGTAGTCAGCGCAGCTGTTGGAAGATGGGCTGGGTGTGAGACCTCCATGGTGTTCCTGTGAGGACCCTGGCCATTGCATTCTGGACCAGTTGCAGTTTCCGGGTCAAATTTAAAGGTAGACCTGCGTAGAGCAAGTTGCAGAAGTCTATCCTGGAAGTGACCATCACATGGATCACTGTGGCTAGATGTTCTGGGGCCAAGTAGGACACTAGTAGCTTGGCTTGGCGGAGGTGGTAGAATGCCAGTCATGCTACTCTTGTGACCTGGGCCTCATGGAGAGGGAAGGATCCAGGATCACTCCCAAGTTCCTGGCAGAGTGGGCCACTGATAGTTGCACTCCTCCAGGTTGGGCAGACACACTTCCTCGCTTGGACCCTTCCTGCCCAGCCACAGGACCTCTGAAGGATTAAGCTTCAGACGACTCTGCTTGAGCCACTTCGTCCTGCTTCCAGGCAGCTGGCTAATGCTTCTGGGGGAGAATCAGGGTGTTCATCCGTCAGGAGGAAGAGCTGGGTGTTATCCGCATATTGGTGACAACCCAACCCTAATTTCCGTACCATTTGGGCAAGAGGGCACACGAAGATGTTAAATAGGATTGGAGAAAGGACCGCTCCTTGTGGGATTCCACATGTGAGTTGGGGGTGGCTTAAAGATCTCTCCCTAAGTGCTACCCTCTGTCAGCAACCCCGAAGAAAGGAGATCAGCCATTGAAGGGCTGTCCTCTGAATTCCGGTATCGGCAAGACAATAAGCTAGAAACCTATGGTCAACTGTGTTGAACACTGCTGAAAGATCTAATAATACAAACAGTGCTGACCCACTTTGGTCCAACTGGCAACGGAGGTCATCTGTCAGAGTGACTAGCGCTGTTTCTACCCCATGGCCAGGCCGGAAACCTGGCTGGGATGGGTCTAGAAGCTTCTTCCAGGAATGCTGATATTTGGTAAGCCCTTTCAACCATTTTTCCCATGAACACTAGTTGTGAAACGGGTCTGTAGTTGTCGGGCTCTCGTGGGTCCAGAGATGTTTTTTCCAGCAGTGAGTGAACCACTGCCTCTTTCAGCCCCTCTGGGAATTCTTCCTGTATTTTTAGGTCTGGATTGGGTCAGTTCCGCAGGCCAGCCATTGCTTGATGTCACACCAATAGAGAACAGCAGTGCCCTTGCATAGTCAAGGTTACTGTGTGCGCCACCAATCAAGGCTCACCCCAGCCAATCAAGGAGGGGCAGTGGCCCAGTGCTAGAGAACCAGCCTGGCAGGCACAAGGTCCTTGGTTCAATCCCCAGCATCACCACTTAAAAACAGCAGGGAGTCGATGTCAGCTTGAGATTCTGAAGAGTCACTGCTGGAAGTCTGATGGTCTTATGCCGATGAAGGCCGCTTGCTGTATTCATGCATGTCCACAGAGCAAAGCCAGTTCTGTTCCACAGGCAACGACTGATGGATTGCCCAGATCTAGAGGGAAATCTATACAGGGTTCCCACTCTCTGCACCCAACCGTCTTCCTGCAGCCTCAAATACCTCTTGTCCGTGGGAGCCAAGGCAGTAGGCCCAGGACCTGCCCCCTTGGCTCCTCCTCCTCCTAAGGAGCTAGGACTTTGGCGTTGTTCCCTGCCCAGGGCTGGATTAAGGACAACGGAGGCTCTAAACTAGCGATCCACAACCTGTGGGCCGCAGACCACATGTGGTCCTTCGACTAATTGGAGGTGGGCCCCGAAGGACGCCTTCTCCCCTTCCCCCGGCCCTTTACAACACACTTCGGGTGTCCTTGTCTCCCATCACTCCCAGATGGGACTCTCTCGTTGCAGAGAAACAAGCTCAGGGTTCCCATTGATTTGTCATTGTCATGAGTTAAAATTTCCATGAAAATAAAATGTTCCTTATGTTCATTGTTGTGGCGTGTCTGTATCTTATTTTGAAGGGATGTTTAAACATTACCATGGCAATCAGAGAGCGTTAGGGCAGTGGTTGAGAGTAGAGGAGTAAACTACCCCCCCCCCGGGCCTCAGTAAAAGGCATTGAGTGGTCCCCAGTGATAAAAAGGTTGGGGACCACTGCTCTAAACATCTCAACCGTGGTGTCCCTTCTGTTGCCAGGTTTACACTCCACGGAAGCGAAACTTTCACACCATGAGATGGAAGGAAATGGGAATCCCGATGACACCTTCAAACCAAACTTAAACTTTTGTCACGTACCACAGAAAACATTTTTTAAAAACAACAAAGCAGATTAAAATCAAACACAGCAGATATAAAAAATCGACTAAAGTCACTGGTGGCAGGGAAAGCGTTAAGGCCATGCTAGCTGGGGGTGGGGTGGACAGCTGTGGTGCTCTAAATTTGGGTTTATAAAATCAGAGTCCAGTAGCACCTTTAAGACCAGCAAAGATTTATTCACGCCTTGAATAAATCTTTCTTGGTCTTAAAGGTGCTCCTGGACTCTGATGTTATTGTGCTCCTTCAGACCCACACGGCCACCCACTTGAATCTAAATTTGGCCTTCATGGTTAATCCAGGGCTGTCCCTGCAGAAAGACTGCCAGAGGAGCACCAATTTAAGCCGCTGCCCTACAGCCAAGCGCTGCATGCCTTGTGGCAAAGAGCATGCATGATGCTGCAGTCCAGTCAGAGCCCCTGTTATCTGCATTGCTTGGCACGTGCTGGGGGGCTGCCTGAGCCCACCCTTTGGGGGGAACGATGGAGCATTAGCAATGCAGGAACTTAAGTGTTCTGTCAATAGCAGCCCGCTCTGGTGGGTTAGCTGCTTAAAGACACAAAACAGCAGAGCTGTTGACTAAAGGGAGCGCGGCTGGAAACCTTGCCGATCAATCCCACACACACACACACACACACACACACACACACACACACACACACCCTGTTCTTTCAAAACCAGCCCTTTCTGCTCTCGCATTTCCCCTGGATACAGTTTAAAATAAATGACACAAAAGTGATTCGCTTTTGATTGCTTCGGTTGGATGCTGTAATCAAAGACCTCACAAGTTAAACACCAATGAATTAAAAACCCATTAGACGCCCACACATGCATCGCTGAGGCTTTCTTGTAGTGCCCCATGCAGCTTCCAATGCAACGGGGAGCTGGACGCTCGTTCATGAGAACACGCCCAGCTGCACTTGTGGGGCCATTGGAGCTCAAGGGCCAGAGGGCTCTGGCGTGTTGGTATCCAAATGACCCCAGGGCAGGGCATAATCCAGGAGAAAGAGCTCCTGCCCTAACCCGAGAGAAAGGCAGGGGATCTGGGAAAGAGCTCCTGCACAGCTCCTCGGTACTTCAGGAGTGATTGGTGGGGGAATTGCCAGATTATTATTTAAAAATGGGCTTTGAAAGGGGCGGCAGGCAGGAGGGCGTGAGAGGGTGGCCGCGGCTCCCTTTGGCCCACAAAGCAGGCTAAAGGGAGTGAGAAGATCCCCTCCCCCATCCGTGGCGAGAGTGCTTCCCGGGCCAAAGGGAGTGGAAAGCCCCCCCACACACACACTGATTGCAACAGGGTTTTGCGGCCTGCAGGGAGGCTACAAATCCCCCCCACCCTCCCTCCCAGCAGTAACGTACCTGCGGGCCACAAAGCCCTGTCGCTGCCTCTCACCTCATGGGCAACAATGGAGGCCGCAGCCACAAGGCTTCTTGCAGGCAGGGAGGGAAGGTGGGAGCTGGAGGGGGACGGCCAATCAGGGCGGACCTGGACAGACAGGGCCCTGGACAGTCTCCTCCCAGGAGGCTGTTTCCCAAATATAAGGGAGCGAAATAGTGTTAAGGATTTATTTGTTTCATCACATTTATAGGCCACCGCTCCCAGCCCGCCGGCTCGCGATGGCTAACATCAGATTCAAAATAAAGAGTTAAAATTTAACCTAACGTAACCCCCACCTCCCACCCAGTAAAGGAGATGTTACCCAGATGTGAGTCCTGGGGGCCACTGGAGGAGGGGCCCAAGATGTCCCCTCAGCCTGGCCTCAACCAAAAGCCTGCTGGAAGAGCTCCATCTGGAAGGCCCTGTAGAACCGCAGTAGTTCCTGCAGGGCCTTCACCTCTTCCGGGAGCAGATTCCACCAGGCAGGGGTCAGGACTAAAAAGGCCCTGGTTGAGGCCAGGTGAACCTCATGCAGACCGCGAATCACCAACCGGTTATTATTGGCATAGCAAAGTGCCCTGCAAGGGGCACAGGGAATCATAAGGTCTTTTTTTACTTGCTGGCACTGACACGATCTCTGACAGTCTTGGGCCGTACAATACATCTCTACGCTTTCCTTGATGGCCTGAGCTGCAAACGCAGTGGTAGGACCCTGTGGTGACCTCTCGAGGCCAAAAGCCCCGCATGAAGGATGTCAGCTAACCATTTAACTGAACATCCTAGGTCCTTAGTGAGGAAATGTCGCATTTGGCTTACAGTCTCTTAAATCCTGATGGGCCATTTTTGGTACAGGAGAAAACCCAGCCATGACCCACTGGTCTTTCACACAGATGAGGTTTGGGTCACTAGCTGACCCTTGGATGCTGTCGGTTTGGTCTGCAGGCTGTGAGCAGGTGACATGATGTGATTTCATGCCAAAGGGGAGCTTTAGCTGCCTATTTTCACTCAATGAATTACTATTAAGAGAGCTACCTGGCAGTGCCTAGCAACCAGCAGGCAGTTTGAGGGGAAGGAGGGACAAGGAGGCATGATGTCACTTCTGGGGAAAACCCAGAAGTAACATGGCAGTGCATGAGACATCGCCCCCCTGTTAAAGACAGAGTTGCTCTAGGAATGTCTGGAAATTATTATTATTATTATTACTAGAATTAAAGCCCGTGGTAGCTTATAAAACAGGCGCTAGCAGGGGGGGGGAAGAGAGAGGGAGGTAGAAAGAAAGAGAGTGATTAAGATAGAGAGAGCTTGGCAGTGGCAAGAGGAAGGGGAGGAGTTGTCCAGTCTGTAAGGGCATGGGGTTGAATGTGTGTGTTGTGTGGGAGGTTGTGGTGGCGTGGTGGCAAATGAGGGCATGGGTGTGGAGATATGGGTGTCAAGAACCTGTGGTTTGGAATGTTCGTTGAGTGTGGGAGAGGACTGACCTTTGGGAATTGTGGCATAGTGGTTACAGATGAGCTTTCCAGAGCCATGTCTTCAGATATGTGAAGGGAAAATCAGACTGGAGACTATTCTTAGGGGGAGATTACATGGCAACCAATTCTTCCCAGTTCTGTGGCCCTATTCATTCTGTTTCCATTTTTTTTACTGTTGATATAATGTTATGTGCCCACATGCTTCTTTCACTGTTGCCCCTTAGAAGATGGATTTTTGTACATTGCTGTTTACTACCAAAAGGGATCACAAAGCAGTTTACAAACACATTTTCCCTTCATCTCTCCACCATAGACAACCTGTGAGCGATTTGGGGCTGTGAGAGCTCTGAAAGAACTGGGAAGTTTCTTACTGGGGGGGGGGCAGGGAGCCGCGGCCCGGTGGTTGGGGACCACCGCTGTATAGAATCAATTACAGTTTTTTCCATTGTCCATTTCATTTCTCGATCCGAGCTAAATTTCTTAATGCACTTCTGTGTAAAAGATTCAGATGACTTAAGATTCAGTTTCCTTTGACATCCCAGAACCCTGATATAATTGAGCCAGTTGCAAAGTTTCTATATCTTGCCATGAGAGATCATGAATGTATTTTGTCCTACTCTAAAGCATGATTTCTGCCTTTGTTTACTCTTATAGCAGTGGATCCTTTTGCACTTTCTCTCATTATATTGTACTTGTATATGCCAGTGGTTCCCAACCCGCGGGCCGCGGCCCGGTGCTGGGCCGCGAAGGCCTTGGCGCCAGGCCGCAGCTCCTTCTTCCCTCCCTCCCCGAAGCGAGAAGGGGAGGGAAGAGAAGCTTGCCGAGCCGCAAGCTAATCAGCCGCTTCAGCGGCCGATTTGCTCACGGCCCGGAGGGGCCGGGAGGGGAAGCCGCGGCTGCCGGCATGGCGGTGGCGCAAACGCGCGTGAGCGGCAGTCCACGCATGCGCATTTGCGCTGGGGCTGCCGCGCGTGCGCGGGCCCCCGGGCCGCCCTCTCCGACCACTACGCCGCAGCGGTCCGCAGCAAGCGGAAGCTTGCGGACCGCTGGTATATGCTATTAAAGGCTTGTTGTTGTTGTTGTTGTTGTAATGTGCTAATATTTGGAGCAGAGGCAGGCATGGGAAGCCTTACAACCCAGGACATCCCCCCCCCAACCGCACCCCCGCTTCCCGCATCCAGTCGGCAGACTGTTGAGGCGCTGCCTAGCCTGTTCTGAAATGATCTGTGTGACGGGAACGGAGAAGATCCGAAGAGACCGTGTCCCTGCTGCTCTGTAACGAGCCCTCTGCCTGCCTCTGAAGGGCCCTCCTTCGCCAGCAATAAATCATCCCGAAAGCAGGTCATTCTGAGCAAGCGGGAAACATCTTGTTCTTCAGGGCTGGATGTTCATGAACTCTCCTTGCACCGAGCCAGCTTTTGCAAGCAATGTTTACCGGAGCACTGGTTTGCAGATCTTTCCGAAGGTTCACCCACATCCCCATTTTTATTCAACAGCAAAAGGGGTCATTCTGCTCGCCTCCCCCCACCCGAAGCACCAAGTATTGAAGATCACAGCCGGGTGTTGTGTGTGCCTCCGTTCTGACATGTATCAGGCAGCTACAGGCCCTGCAGGGTGGAGGAGCAGCAGGGATGTCACTTCCTTGGATCAGGCACCTACATGATGTGGGAGGAGATCTGAATTTAGGAGATCTTTCTGCACAGTCATGAAAGGCCTTTGGGGTACAGCAGGTTTTCTCAACCAGGTTTTCGTTAAACCCTGAGGTTTCTTGACAGCCCTGGAAGGGTTTCCTGAATGGCTGGGAGTTCATTAATTTTTTATATTTTTAAAAGATTTGTTAAACATTTATCTGGTGATATGTCCATATATGGTCATGTAAAAAAAAAACCCAAGAGGCCAATGATGGGCCTGGAGGGGGGTGGGAAGGGGAGGGGCCCCAGGGGGGCAGGGACACTGGGGTTGTGTGCAGCAGTGTCAGAATCAGCTGATTTGGACGCCATCGCACACAACCCTAATTTACACAGCTCTGCTTCCCAACCCTATTCTGCATGGTTACGTTACTTCTGAGGGTTCTTGAAGCCTGAAGAATGTTTCAGGGATTTCTCAACAGTAAAAACCTTGAGGAAGGCTAGTATAGAGGGAAGGGGCACCTGCACTGGTTCTCCGCTATGCGGAAGCAAAAAATGCCGGAATTGGACATGTGATAATTTGGCCAGTCTCTTCCTGAGGTGGCAAATAGGGTGAAGGGCTCTAGCCTGACATGCTATTTCCCCCTGAATACTTTGCATGGAGGAACAGCTAATCCCAGCTCCACCTATAGTTTGAAATGATGCAACCCAGACACTGGTTTACAAGCTTCATGAGGGTCCACACAGACAAGATAAAATAAACAAACTGCGGCCTCCTGCAACCTCCCTTTGCCTCAGGCTGTACACAGGATTGGCGAAAGTCTTTCAGTGTTCAGCCCCAGCTCAGTTTTATGACCCAAACCCAGGCTCTCTATCTTGCTATTGACATTAAATAACAGAATAGCAAAACTGAGAGGCAGTCACAAAGTTAACCCCACCCGCACATACACAATGTTTTCCCTGCATGCCCTGGAGGCCAATTGAGGCTGCATGCACTTGTATGAATCGACGGGGTGATCTGTGTCTTGTCTATTTGAGCTTTGGCAAAATTCCTGATTCCAAATGCAGGACCAGTCTCAACAGTTCTAGAATGGTGCAATTGACCTTACCCAGTTGTTCCATCCAATAACTGTTGATCTCCCCAGGTCACATGATGAGACAGTGGGGGGCAGGTCCCCCACTATAGTGGGCAGCCTCCCGGCCTAGGGCCTCCATTGGACAAAGTGGCAGTGGGGAAATTTTGGGGAGGGAGTTTCAGTAATGCACCAAACAGGTCATGTCATTTCTGGCATGAAACTGTTAAGTTTTGGGTGAATCCTAGAATGATGACATCACTTCCTCTTTCACACTTGAAACCACGCCAATGTGTCGGCACAATGCTGAAGGTTGTGTTCCTTTCCCCACATTCACTTGCCAGCCTAGATGGCAACCCTACAAAACTGGGAGGCTGAGAAATCAGGAACTTTGTCGGTTGCCGCTAGGATTCATCTCAGTAAATCCTCTGGGCACAAAAACAAGAAAACAAACACTTTCCCCTCGCAAGTGCCACTAAAGGGCCAAATTTATAAGGTTCGTCCATCAGTTTAGGATGTAGTTCTAATTCTGTATTTTAACTTTTGGTCATTCAGTTTTCCATTGGTATATGCAGCAGTTTGGGGAAACCTTTAGTTCAAGCGTAGTCAACCTGTGGTCCTCCAGATATCCATGGACTACAATTTCCATGAGCCCCTGCCAGCATTCGCTGGCAGGGGCTCATGGGAATTGTAGTCCATGGACATCTGGAGGACCACAGGTTGACTACCCCTGCTTTAGTTGAGAAGTAGCATAGCCGTGCAAATTATTAATAAGAAACTACACCACTGAGCTGCCTAGGACTATTACGCCACTTGGTTTTGGAGGATTCTCTAGCTCCAGGGCAGCACAGAAGGGAAAGGTGTGAGCCACATCAGTCCTTGTACCTGGCTGGCAGAATGCGGCCTCTGGCTCAGCCTGCTCCAGCATCCCTGCCAGGGGTTTTGCCCCCTGCCTCATGGCTGGCCAAATAAGCTACATTTTCTCCTTGCTTCAAGTTCTCATTTCAACTCCGCTGCAAGCCCAGTCAGAGACACAGGATGGCCAAGTCCCTCCTGTCAAGCCTTCGCCATGGAGTGTCTGGATTCAGATTGCTGATGGTTCTGGTCGCATTACTTCATGGGGGGCAGCTCAGGTCTCCCATAAACATAGCTTGCTAACACCTGGACCGTGACCCCCTGGGGATGTGAAAGGGCCAGTCCACCGCAGCTAGGGCTTCTCATTGCAGTCTGGAGGCTGTGCTGAAAAACAAGCTGCCTTCTCTCCCAGACTGCCCCTGGCCCAGCGTGAGTAAGATGAATGCCTGGGCCAGCAACAGCTTTCCTTTCTGTGCTTGACCGATGCCTGCGAGGAGACCTGGCGGTTAACACCTCCTCTCCCAGCAGGCTCTCCCCCCCCCCCGCCGGAGAGCTTTTCTGGGGCTGCACAGCCTCCATTCCCTCCGCTTAGCTTCTGGCCTCCCAGTTTCCCAAGAGTTAAAGTGCTTGTATAGGGAAGAAAAATAAATGAACTTCAGCTAATTTGTTTTTCCATCGCCAGTAGGCATTGCTGGGAAACTCTATGGCGGAGATCAAAGTGATAGGGTTTGGAAGGACAGTGTAAATGTTTATGCCCTGCAAAGGAACAAGCCGCATTCCTCCGGCTCAGGAGGAGATTAAGGCTGCCATGCAATGCACGTGGACTTGGGAGTAAGTCCCATTGAACTCAGCTGGGCTTGTTGCTGAAGGAAAACACGGATAGGATTGGGCTGCCTGAACGTTTCCCCCTAAAAAAAAAACAGAGTCCAATAGCCCCTTTAAGACCAACAAAGATTTATTCAAGGTGTGAGCTTTCGAGTGCGTGCACTCTGTGCACGCACTCGAAAGCTTACACCTTGAATAAGTCTTTGTTGGTCTTAAAGGGGCTATTGGACTCTATTTTTGCTGTGCTTCTTCAGACCAACATGGCTACCCACTTGAATCTCCCCCTAGAAAGACAGACATGGCCAAGGTGATATCACAAGGCACAGGGGCTAACCAAAGGCTGGCACATGTCAGTCCCCTTGGTCTCAACGGTCCAGATTTAAGCACGTGTTCCAACCCCTGGGCCTTAAAAGCGTGTCGCTGCAGCTGGATCAGGCCTACAACTCATGTGTTGGACTGGCTACAATCTCTTTGCAGTTTTCACGCAGGAAAATTTGATCCTCCCTTTGTGTTTAGTCAGAGCAGAAACTCTGTGACTAATTATAACATCGGCTCCCCTTCCAAAGAGAAAATTGACTTTTCTGTGATATTACTGTTAGGTTTGGATGTATTTTTAGCATTTAAAAGATACTGTTTCAGTTTCTAATTTTTAATAGAAAAGAAAGGTAAATAGGAGAACAAGGTACAGGTGCATGCTATAAAATGACCAATGGTGTGGATAGATATTTTGTACTCAAACACACATGCACAAAATGGGGATCCCAAATAGAACTACCCATTTGGCCATACCCCTGCTCCTGACGGGTGTAAATTTAAAACCCTGTTTGCCCCAATGATGTGGACAAGAGTTCACCCAGGATGACGGGGTTGTCCCTGCTGGCTCTTGACCTTGCCGTCATCCGGTGAAACCGATGGCTCGGTAGCAGCTTCAAGAGACAATGAAAGATGTAACATCCTCACACCACATACAGTGATGGAAAGCATGGCGCTGACTTCTTGCTGGGATGGTTCTAAAATGGCATTGACACATAAATGATGCACAAGTCTAGAAAAGCAATCAGTCATGGAGCCTCCAAGCAGACCCACAATCGATCATTTTGTCTCTTGTCACCTCCGTCTCAGTCTCGACCCAAATTTCATCAGTTAAGCCTTTTGACACATCTGGCTGTGGCTCTTCCTGTCTAATTTCTGTCCCCAGGACCTACACCCAAATTCTGACCTCCGCTACATTCCCTGCCAGTAATAAGGCTTGAACCGGCTCCCCAAGCCTCCTCCTCGCAAAAGCTATTCCAATCCAATCAAACTTTACTACAGTTGTTCAAACCAAGTTAAATGAAGTTGATACATAAGAGACCAATATGAGATTGGATTGGATTGGACAAAAACAATTCCACTTTGACTTTATTTGGGCTCCCAATTGCCCCTCCTGAAAAAACCTGGTACTGACCCATGGGACCCCCACGCTGTAATCCCTTTTACAATCGGAAGCCTTCCTTGGGATGTGCCCTTTGCTTGCACTCCTACGACCTGCTGTGTGGCTTGTGGAGTCCCCGTCTAGCACAATGGGTGGTTCTGCTCCTTCTCCCCTTTGGATGGTCTGCTGCTTGGTCACCGGGCATCGGGCTCTGCTAGCCTCTGGACTGCTTGGCTCTGGACCTCCCACTTGCGTAGGTCTTGCTTCTTCTCCTGCCTTCCTCGCTCTGCAGAAGGGACCACCTTGCGATTGAATGGATGCGGAGAGCGCTTGGTACTATTTTTATTGCATAAACAGGCTAATTCCCTTATCTCAGGAATCTATCATCCCTATTAAATTTATTTTCTGGTTTCATCCTAGTTAGATGTCTGTATTCCTTCTTAACCTCTAAAGGTGCATTTCTACTTAGTTACAGAATTAAGTATTGGGGTTTGAGAGGAGAATTTAGAATGTAGAATTCGCTTTCTGGGCTTTGAAAATCAAAGCCCTCCCCTGAGCCTTCAGGGAGGGCAGTATATAAATGTAAATGAATGAATGAATGAATGAATGAATGAATGAATGAATGAATGAATGAATGAATGAATGAATGAATCCTCAGCTCCTTAGGCAGGGCAGATTTTCAGGGCAATTTTCCTCTGGGCCTGTAGCAGCCAAGAACAAGTGGCGTTAAGATGCGGGGGGAGGGGGTTGCTTGGCTCAGGCCTTTCAGCCATAACATGTCAGCTCACCCATTCCCTCCTGCTGCAAGACCACCAGAAGCAACAGGGGAACCTATGTTAATAGTGAGCAAGCTCTGAATGCACCTCAGCTGAGTGACCCCAGCAGTGCTTGCTCCCAGAATGGAAAGGGCAACTCAAGGAGTGAACAACCATAGAGAAAAGGGTCATTTCTTGAAACTGGGATGTTTTGGTGTGGAGTGTCCTAGAAAAGGACACGATGTTCCTTCCTGAGTTGCAGCAGAGTGCTTCCCTGCCTAGTCACTAATCCCGAGTGTCAGAGGATCCCAAGTACTCCTGGAAGGAAAGTGAAACTTTCCACCACCAGGGATGCCGGCATGTGTCTCGGGCACACGTGTCTTCTTACCATATGCAGCCGTGGGACAGCAACACCCTCCAAGGAAAAAGTAACAGGCTCTACATTCATAACATCCAGCATCACTAGAACTGCCAGGCCCTGCTCCACAAGGAAGAACGCAGAAAAGCTGTCCTCTGCACAGGACAAGGGTTGGGCTCTTCGTCAGCCGAAGCACCCAACCCTAGCCGACCCCTTGCCTGGGTAGCCTTTTCCCTGAGCCGTCTTTGGTCTGAGCCACTGCAGCTGCAATTCCCATCGCCTCCTGGCTGGGATCAGGAGGGAAGACACTTTGATAGCGGCAGGCAGGTTTATAGGTTTTCTAATGTCCGCTTTGTGCATTTGGCACAGAGTCCTTCTTTTCACATTCCATTTTACAGTAATACAGCAATACAAAAACTAAACCTGAATGATGAGTCCAAGAGCTGCAGACAAAACATGCTGAAAAGAAGGTGCAGTGTCAAGGGAGCATCAAACAGGCCTGGCCTTTGGAGGGGGAAGGCTTTGTCCTAGCATGGCTTCGTGGAGCCAAGAGAAGTGCCAGGCATTCTTGGTGCCTCAAAGAGACAGCAACAGACACGGGAAGAGGCCTGCTGGATGAGCAGAAGGGCCCATCTAGTCCGGCATCCTGTTTCCGCTGGTGGACACCCCTGTTGCATGGCTTGTGAGAACATGGAACCATCTACCCTTGGCATCATCCTTTTGGCATTCACTGAAGTGTGGCCTTCTTGCCAAGGGAAAACAAAGGTGGGAAAGGTGTGTGTGTGCGGCAACAACTTATACCGAGTCAAAAAATAATTCCCTGCCATGACCATTTCTAGTCAGTCTCCACTTAGATCTGAACAGAGAGAAACAGACCTATCCACTGGCAATATGATAAATAAAGAAAAATGTCCTATTTTTGTGGTTTTCCTTGTTTCTTTATTCTTTAGAACTTCTGTCAGAACGGAATCCAGGTAATCTCCGTTTTCAGTTCTTTCATCAGTGACAAGTCCTGAACATTAAATGAGAATTATTATTACAATATCAAAAGAAATTATAACAATAAATGAAATAAGAGAGCTCCCTACCTCTGAGTCTTCAGTATACTTATCCACTTAGATCTGATTCAAATGGGTAGCTGTGTTGGTCTGAAGTAGCACAATAAAATCAGAGTCCAGTAGCACCTTTAAGACCAACAGAGATTTATTCAGGGCGTGAGCTTTCGAGACGAACCATCAGATGAAGAGTGCTTGCACTCGAAAGCTCACGCCCTGAATAAATCTTTGTTGGTCTTAAAGGTGCCACTGGACTCTGATTTTATTCCACTTAGATCTATTTCTTTCATTTCTTTATACCAGCCTTTCTCAACTTTTTTTACCGCTGAGAAACCCCTGGAACAGCCTTCAGGCTTCAAGAAACCCCAGAAGTGGCACGACTGTGCAGAATATGGTTGGGAAGCAGAGCTGTGGACACGCCCACCTGGGGCCCCTCCCCTCCCTACCCCCTCCTGGCCCATCACTGGCTTTTTTAGGAGAGGAGGTGAGTCGACATGACCCTATATGGTCATATCACTTGACAAAACTTTATCAAATTAAATATATATATATATACAAAATTAATTAACTCCCACCCATTTGGGAAGCCCTTCCAGGACCGTGGCAAAATCCTGGGTGTAACCTGCACGGAGCTTTTATTCCACTCCCAGGTCGATTCAGTCCCTCCCGTCTGCACTGAAATCGATTTCCAGTTTGATTTCCATCGATGGAAATTTTCCATCTGCAACCGTCATGCCTCGACCCGCATTCACCGTACCTTTGCCTCGGAATATCAGGGAGCGCTTATTTTCCGGAATATCCACCAAGTCACACCGGATGCACCAAAGGATCCACGTGTAGATGTCCTCGGCACTCGGATTAACCGGCATTCCTACCCCCGCTCCTCCCCAATGGTGACGTTACGGAACTATCTTTTGCTGATTGGTCAACCAACCCCCGCGTTTCCAATGCTGACTGAACGTGTTTATCTCCTGCTGTTTAGTCGACTTGCGGAGTCGAAAGAAAGGGGGAATAATTGTTTCATGGGTAAATACGCTGTTCAGCTCTGTTTTGAGAGCTTAGATTGTTTGAGACACCACAGAAATGGAAAAGTGTACAAATACGGTAATAAAAAAACATATCCAGGCGCACTCTGGTGGGAAGTACGTCAGAACGTCAGGAATCAATTTAAACTAACGTGATGCAGATGACGCAAGTATGTTAAAGCTGTTTCGTTTCGGAAATAATGTTTGTTGCAGATCACTCATAATGCCCGAGCCCGAATCGGGTGGAGATCGGCAAGAATAAAAGCGGGAAAATCAAGAGATGCAAAATAGGCCCTGGTTGAGAAAACCTGGTTTAGATGCCGTCTTTCTCCCCCATGTGGATCCGAAGAGGCTCCCATCAGTCTCCTCTCCTCCATTTCATCCTCACCACCACCCTATGGTTAGAGACAGAGTCCTTATCCTGATCCAAGCTTCACTGGATGATAAGGCCTAAAACGCTTTGCACCAGGTTCGCAAGGTTTTCGGCAGCTGACACTGATGAAATATTTCTGCTGTTGGCATCACCAAAGAGAACAGGAAGCAGCTCCCTTCACTGCTGATATTGGGCTGTTTGGAAATAACCCATAGGCATGTTTTTGTTAGACTTATCGTTTAAGGAGTGGCCTTTGGCCACACACAATGAAATCCACTTGCCTAAAATAAGCTTCAGGTATACCCCTCACAAGAAGGTTTTTCTAAACCTTCTTTGGATGGGCAGTTCTTTCCTTGCTTTGACTCAGCACACCAGAAGTGTCTCCAACACAGAAGAAGGCACTTTTCAACTTCAGCGAAAGTGAGTAGTGTAGCCACAAAATGGCTGCTGGGGGAGTGGCCAATCTCTAGCCCAGGGGTAGTCAAACTGCGGCCCTCCAGATGTCCATGGACTACAATTCCCAGGAGCCCCCTGCCAGCATTTGCTGACAGGGGCTCCTGGGAATTGTAGTCCATGGACATCTGGAGGGCCGCAGTTTGACTACCCCTGCTCTAGCCAGTCAGAGAGCACAGGGCTGTAACTCCTTTACCTGGGCTAAGCTTGGCACTTGGCTAGCTAGTCAGCTTGAGAGGAAGCAGCCTGCTGTCCTTTGTTCCCCGCTCCCCACCATTCCACTCTGGACACTCCAAGTTTTATCTTCAAGACTGAAGACGCAGGTGAGCATCAAGACATATGTCAGTCGGCACGATAGCATCAGGCGGGGGAACTGCAATATTAAACAATGGAGGGAGCCTCCAGCAGGGAAGCCACTTATGTCCCCAAGTCCCTTGTTCTGATGAAGTATTCAAGATTTGCTTCTAGTTGTTGTTGTTGTTATTATTATTATTAGATTTATTTTCCGCCACTCCCTTGCGGCTCGTGGCGGGTAACAGCATCCCAAAATCCCCACTAAAACCCCATTAAAACAATAATAACGTTACCAATATTACCGGCATGGCAAGAACGGCAGCTCAGCTTCTCTCCCCCCCTCCCCACTACTAGCGGGTGGAGAGGAGGTCCTGATGATGTTTTGCTTCGGGACTGAATCCCGAGTCCCTGGGGGGGGGGGCATAGATCTATATTATCAGCCCCGGCCTCAACCATAAACAATGGCGGAAGAGCTCCGTTTTGCAGTTATGAGGGAAAGTACATCTGCCTGCAGTTTAGAGATGCCAGCCTCCAGGTGGGGATCCCCCAGAATACAGAGAGCAATTCCTCAGGAGAAAATGGCTCCTTTAGAGGGTGGAATGATGCCACTGTGCCTCAATGGAGTTCCTGTCCTCCCCAGGCTCCACCCCCAAATCCCAGGAATTTCCAAACTTGCATCTGGCAACCCTAACCCCTATCTCTTGCCCCCCCCCCCCCATGGCCAGGGATGGCAGAACATTTCCAGTGCAGAACATTTCCAGTCAATTCATGGAGCTGACTGAACACTTGAGTCTGTGGTTTGAACTTAGTCCCTGACATGGAGGTAAAAGATGGGAACCGATTTACAGCTTCAGAGAACTGTCAACCTCTGGTGTTGAGTGATGGACCTTCTGCAGTTGAGGCATTCCTGCCCAGAAGGTCATTGCTGGCTGTTTTACTAGCTAGAAATCAGCGTTTCCTAACTTCTCTATAAAACCATAAATCAGGCTTGACCCTACCGTTAGGCAGACTGAAGCCGCCTCCCCCGAACTAAGATTTGGGGGCAGCCCCATTAAAGTAAGAGACATCCAATGGTTGCTACTTAATTTATATTTTCTCTTAGGACATGTTAAAAAATTTTCAGGCTCCATTCTGTCCTGACCCAGCCCTCTCTTTAATCTGTTTTCTCCTGTATCGTGACCAATAAATATATTTATTGTTCAAATAAAAACTGTTCAGGGATGGGCGGATTCTGACAGGCTGACTTACTCTGAAGTTGTACCTCTGCTATTTGCTCAAAAGAAATGCTGGTTCCTGCCCCACCGAGCCTGGGGTGTTTGCACTGAAAACAAATTGGGGGAGCTGAAATAAATAAGTAGTACTCCAGTTTCTGTTGTCTCATATTTGTCTTTCTGTCTGTTGTTCAAAACTATCCAGTGGTGATTTTTATTGCTTTGTGTGAGCGTTATTTTAGTACATTTTGATCCTGCCCTTCCTCTAGAGCAGGGGTAGTCAAATTGCGGCCTTCCAGATGTCGGATTACAATTCCCATGAGCCCCTGCCAGTGAACACTGGCAGGGGCTCATGGGAATTGTAGTCCATGGAAATCTGGAGGGCCGCAGTTTGACTACCCCTGCTCTAGAGGCTTTCAAGGCCCTGAGTGTGGTTTCTCCCTCTTCTCCTCACAACAGCCCTATGAGGCAGGCAAGAATAACTGGCCCCAGACCACTCGGTGAAAGTGCTTCCGTCCTACAAGCAGGGCCCAGAGGTTCCCAGAATAATCATTGATTTTCAGACGATAGATACCAGTTCCTCTGGAGAAAAGAGCTACTTTGGACAGGGGGCTCTATGGCATTTACCTTGCTGAGGTCCCTCCCCGAAAACTCCCCCCACCCCAGATCTTCAGGTAACCCCACCCTATGAGTTTCATAAAGAGTGGTCCTCCCTAGGTGTCATCTGAGACTTTTACCACCACACCATCCTTCAGTGGTCCTGGGAAGCCTCTCTGCCAGGCCAGACCACTGGTTCGTCCAGCCCAGCACCACCCTTCCCAGCCGATGGCCGCTCTCTTAGGCCTAACCAAGGTATTCCAGCCCTGCTTCCAGTGTTTCTGTTAACTCAGAGAGGCCAGAGGTTGAGTCCGGGAGGCTGCACATCAGTAGTCCTCAATCCATGTGTCATAATAGCCAGACTGGCCACAGAGCCCTACTAACTGGGTCATCCACCATGACCATTTGCACAGCTGCCATTTTATTGGGCTCTTTTTTAGAACGATTTGTGCGAATGCCTTTGTGAATGCCTAGACAGCAAGGGTGCCGTGTCTCCTTTTTCTTGACATGATTGCTGTTAGGCAACTGGGCAAAGTCATCCAGAGGAATCCACCCTGGCCCCTAACGTTGGCCCTCACTACTGAATGTCACCCAGTGCTCTGCTCATGTTTCCAATTCTTGGCTGCCGGAAACCTTGGCCTTGACACCAGTGAGTTCATATGTAGGTTTCCCAGATCAAGGTTGAGAAATATCTGGAGATTTTGAGGACTGGAACCTGAGGTTGTCAGTTTGTGGAAGGGAAAGACTTTGGTATGGTATAATGTCATAACTTCTACCTTTTAAAGAAACCATATTCTCCTGGGCTGATTCTGCACTTACTTTGTTTATTCCAGTTTGGATCCTGCCGAATTCAGATCAATTTGAACTCGAGTCTTCCTCTATTCCCCCCCCCCATTGAAACAGAAAGTGTTCTGCACTCGATTGTAGAAGCTCAGAAGAACGGGGGGTGGGGGAGCCAAGTGCAGCAGGAGTCTCTTTCTTTTCTTGACCGGGGGCCAGTGGGGTGCGGGGGGAAGATTGGAGACAGCAGAGGAGGGGAAAATAGAGGCAAATCTCTGCTGAGATAAGTTAGGGCTTCTGGAGCACAGACATCCCTTGGGAAGACTTTGAACTGACACCCTAACTAATAAGGGAGACTTCCTTGCTACAGTGTACAAAGCACAAAGCAGAGTTATTTCGCAATGAGCACAAATCTGCACGTTTACTCATGTGAGTTTTTGAAATATTGAGGATTATATCCACTCCAGGATATCGCGGAGGAAGGTAGGGTCACCACGAATTAATCATGTTTGTTGCAGAGGGAAAATGTAAAGGCGCCCAAAATCAAAATGGAAATCGAATTCAGTGTAGACTGCATGGATTTAGCTGACCTGGGACTGGGTAAAAAGCCCCGTGCAGACTACACCCTGGTGAGCTAATCTCTGTTGCTTAAAGAGCAGTTGTAATTCCAGGAGAATTCCAGCCACCACCTGGAGGTTGTCATCTCTATTCTGATGCCATGAGCTCATAGTTGTTTTCTTCATTTATACCCCATATTTCCCCCCCATTGGGGCATCTTTCCTCTTTTCCCCATTTCATTCACATAGACACCCTTGGCTTTTCTGCTCCGGTGTTTTCCTTCACTTTCACCTGCATTATTGTCAGGTTTTTTTCTTTCTGCATTTCATCCATCTTGCCCAGGGCACATGTGTCAGGGTTCCCCCGTTCTGCACTGATTTTCCTTCTTTCAGCACTCAGTTCGCATTCCATTCACTGTTTCTCCAGATTTTTAAAGAGTGCTTTTGCAGCAGTTTCCTCCCCTTTCTTTGCTACTGAGCCAGAGTTAATTAAAAAACATAAAAGTTCCTCCACTACCCACATTGAAATTGTTCCTCCCATTCTGTTTCTTCTGTTTCCACACAAGAGCAAACCCCCATGCTGGCATTCTTAGCGTATTGAAGGATTTCCACACAAAATGTTGCCTTCTCAGCTATAGATCCGAACCCCCTGCTCTTTTACCCTGCATTTTCTCCCTTTCAGCAATAAAGGGGAACCCAAGTGAGCTCGGTTCATGGATGAAAATGGAGTCAAGCAGCCGTGCCACAGTTTTAGCGGACCTTCAAATGGTTGCGAGGAAGGAACCACTAGTAGCAGGAATCCCCAGTCCCTGGGGCAGGAGTCAGACTTCCCCCACTGCAAAGCAAGGTATTTTTTTATTTTCTTTTTTTAAAGAACAAGCAGCCAATCTGCTCAGCAGAGCCTTTGAAGAAGCCAGTCCTACAGGGAGAATCAGCAGAATCATAGAATCATAGAGTTGGAAGGGGCCATACAGGCCATCTAGTCCAACCCCCTGCTCAACGCAGGATCAGCCCTTAGCATCCTAAAGCATCCAAGAAAAGTGTGTATCCAACCTTTGCTTGAAGACTGCCAGTGAGGGGGAGCTCACCACCACCTTAGGCAGCCTATTCCACTGCTGAACTACTCTGACTGTGAATTTTTTTTCCTGATATCTAGCCTATATCGTTGTACTTGAAGTTTAAACCCATTCCTGCGTGTCCTCTCCTCTGCAGCCAGCAGAAACAGCATCCTGCCCTCCTCCAACCTTTCAAATACTTAAAGAGGGCTATCATGTCCCCTCTCAACCTCCTTTTCTCCAGGCTGAACATTCCCAAGTCCCTCAACCTATCTTCATAGGGCTTGGTCCCTTGGCCCCAGATCATCTTCGTCGCTCTCCTCTGTACCCTTTCAATTTTATCTACGTCCTTCTTGAAGTGAGGCCTCCAGAACTGCACACAGTACTCCAAGTGTGGTCTGACCAGTCCGTATACAATGGGACTATGACATCTTGTGATTTTGATGGGATGCCCCTGTTGATACAGCCCAAAATGGCATTTGCCTTTTTTACCGCTGCATCACACTGCCTGCTCATGTTTAGTTTACAATCCACAAGTACCCCAAGGTCTCGTTCACACACAGTGTTACCTAGAAGCGTATCCCCCATCCAGTAGGCATGCTTTTCATTTTTCTGACCCAGATGCAGAACTTTACATTTATCTTTATTAAATTGCATCTTGTTCTCATTTGCCCATTTTTCCATTGTGTTCAGATCTCGTTGAACTCTGTTTCTATCTTCCGGAGTATTTGCCAATCCTCCCAATTTGGTGTCATCTGCAAACTTGATGAGTAGTCCCTCCACCCCCTCATCTAGATCATTAATAAATATGTTAAAAAGTACCGGTCCGATCACCAAGCCCTGAAGTACCCCGCTACTCACCTCTCTCCAGTCTGATGAAACACCACTGACAACAACTCTTTGAGTGTGGTTCTCTAACCAATTCCCTATCCACTTAACTATCTGAAAATCCAGATTGCAGTCCTTCAACTTATCCATCAGAACATCATGGGGAACCTTGTCAAAAGCTTTACTAAAATCCAAGTAAATGACATCAACCGAATTTCCCCGATCCAGCAAACCTGTCACTTGGTCAAAAAAGGAAACCAGGTTGGTCTGGCAGGACCTGTTGGAGACAAATCCATGCTGACTTCCTTGGATCACCAAATCAGCACCATTATTACCCTAATGAAAATGCAGTTCCCTTTCGGGTGGGGGTGTTAGTTGGAAAGTGAACCTTTCTAATTTTTGTTTTTACACTGCAATCATGTTTGTGAGCTAGCACAAAAAAGAAAGGGCTCTGTTAATGACAAAGTGCAAGATGGGAGGCAGCACAGATCCTGTCGGAAGTAAATGCAGAAGTCATTGAGCAGGTCTTATCCTTGCTTAAATGCCCTGTTGCAGAATGAGTGCCACAAAGTCAAAACGTAAGATGGGGCTTCAACTGGATGCTAAAATGACCGCACTGCAGAAACGGTCTCAGGGAAGCAGCAAACTTCAGTGCAAGTTCTTTACACAAAACTGAACTTTACGTAGGAGTCAGGGAGGAGCACAGAGTCAGAGCCCTTGTGGAAAAAGGGCAGCGGGCACAATGCCCACCGGCCCAGGCTCCCAACAAAGCCCCTCTCTAACAAAAGAGATCTGCATCTGGATTAGTTGGGAGGGTTTCAGTTCGGAGGAGAGGGAACTAGATCCTTCTCCTTTCATGGGATGGAACACACAGCCCAAGAACACCATTGTTGGAGGCAAATGCCCTGGATTCTCATAATGAAAGACCTCTTCAGAAGACTTTTTATCGTACAAGAGCACTCTTCCCCAATGCATGACAATGTTTGCCTGCATTAAGTCTTAAAGCCACTTCCTGGGGAACTGTAGCAAATGGCCTAAAGAAACCACTAATTTTTCTCCCATGAGGAAGTGAAATGATATGTTGCAAGAAAAAAAAACTCATAACAGGAAGAAAAAAGAAAGCTTTCAAAGAAAAAAACTCTCTCTTACCATACAAACTGACTTAATTGGAATGAACATTAACAGTCTTAAGAATTAATGTAATAAAGAACTGGATAGTCCTGTTTTGACAAAGCAATGCGTTATGGCCCTAAAACACATCCCTGTTATTTTTTTGGCTCTCAAAATATTGGACACCACAGAGCCTTTTTAGTGAAGGCCTAAGTTTCTAATTGTTGTCTAATTGCTTTCATTGTAACTTACAAGATGCATCTCTTAAACATATGTTTGAGGCCTGGTCTTTTGTGGGAGAAGTGATTATCCATATAAATTTGGTACTAGAATATTCATTGAAAGTTGAAGATGTTTATGTACTTTCTGCCTGTCTCCTGGAGGCTATGCTCTTATGGTTGCTAAAAGACAAAATTACAGAGATAAATGGCCTTCTCCCATATTCCGATGAAATTCAACCTGTTTTTTGTCTGAAATTTTCTCATATGCACCAGTAAACAATGTAAATTAGCAATAAGATCTCTTCTTTTTCTGAATCCACTTGAATTTCTGCTGCATCTTGTACCATATATGGGAACAATCTTGTTATAAGATTTTGAGTATTGCCTTACTTGCATGAGAAATTAATGCAATGGTCTGATAATTGCCACAGTCTTTGATATCTCCTTTTTCAGAATTGGAATGTAGCTTGAATGTTTCCACTCTGTGTTGGAATAGTCTTGTTAAAATTTTGATAATGTTTCTTTGGTTTGGAATGTCTCTATTGATATCCCATCTGCTCCTGGTGAGTTGTTTTTCCCCACTACTCTCAGGGTTCACTTCACTTTCTAAAATTGCAGGTTCTTCTCCAAAAAGTTCTTCTTGAGAGAAATCTGTCATCCCTTCATCTCTTCAGTATAGTTCCTCAGTGTGCTGTTCCAATCTTTTCTGTATCTCTCCTGTTCAGTTAAGGCTCATGTTGATCTTTCAGCATGTCTAACCATTCTTTAAATTTCCCTTTGTGTGCTGCCCTAACCGGGTGCACCCAGGGGCAATCCAGGTAGCTATGCTCTTGGCTGGTAAGCTAAGCCCAAATTGCAAACTGAGTAGCTGAGTCAGAGTCCAGGCCAGGTTTTAGCACTTATTGTGGCAACCAAAGTCCAAGGGCAAGCTGGGGGGGGGGTGTCAAGAAGCAAGCCAAAGTCAGGAACCAGGGAAGCAGAGTCCAAAGCCAAAACAAAGTCCAAATACCAGAGTCTTAGTCCAAGAAGCCTTAAGCAGAAGTCAGGAAACCGGAGATCAGTCGGACAGAGCTTCACTGAAGCAAAGGAGGGTCAGGAACCAAAGTCAAGGTGACAGGAGGGCTTGTGCACAGGTTGCACCCACAAGGAAACACTGTTGCAGCCTTGTTTAAGTGCAACCTTACTTAATGAGCTGAACGGTCCCACCTGGGACCTCAGGTGTCATCTCTTGAAGTACCCTCACCTGGCTCCCATCTATTTTGAGATTGCATCATGAGCCGGCCACTCTTGCGGTGCACTGTGAGGTCTGTTTGCTGTCACCTCCTATGAGGCTTCGTGAGCTGTGCGGGCTGGAATGGGGCGTAGAGAAGGCAGCTACATTGAGACCAGAGTCAGGGGCTGCTCTTGCTTGAGAGGTGGCAGGGACAGGGGCTTTTCCTTGCTCTCATTTATTTCTTTGTACTAATTATTCATAGAATCATAGAATCGGGCCATACAGGCCATCTAGTCCAACCCCCTGCTCAACGCAGGATTAGCCCTAAGCATCCTAAAGCATCCAAGAAAAGTGTGTATCCAACCTTTGCTTGAAATCTGCCAGTGATTATTATAATAGTTTATTATTGATTATTATAATAGTGATTATTATAATAGTTTTCTTTCCCCCTATGTGCAAGATCCTGGAACACTGCAGTTAGACTTCTGATTCTATTTCTGTCACATTTTACTTTTGCTTCTCATCTGTCTTTAGTGATTTAAGGGTTTAATCAATTATCAGTTGAGGCTTTTCATTTCTTTGGGCTACGGGATAGTCTTTGCTTATTCTTCCTTGATAATATATCTGGTTTCCACTCATAATTTTTCTGGTTTGCATTCACTTCAGGAATGTTGCTTAGATTGTACTTTGGCACTGCAAATGTTTTGGTGTCTTTCTGCAGATTTATTCTATTTTTTTAATGGTCTGTAATCCAATCAGCTCCTTTCCTTATCACTGCTATAGAGGAATTCCACATAGTGATGGTAATATTAGTAATTTGAATTTGAATTTATGCGATCATTTTGGGATTGAATGATATGCCCAAGAAATTATAAATTATTTCCAACAAAGATTATTAGAGAAGACTGAGTTATTACAATATTGAGAATTCACTGATGAAGGAAGTGAAAACGGACTATACCTGGAAATCCGTTTTGAAATTGTTTTGAACATTGTAATATTTTCAACATTAAATCACTTCGCCATCACCAGCTTGAGACTTTTTTCTTCTATTTTATCAAGGCAGACAGGTCTTCACCAGTTGCCTTGCCTTGTTTTAGAAAAAAGAATAGAGCTTCCCCATCTTCTGCTTGGCTTCTGATTCTTCGTGTGACTCAATCTATTTTACTTCTGTACTGGCCATCCAGTGCTGTAAATGCCTATTTGGTTGCCTGAAATATGTGTTCACAATTAACAAATGGGCTTCATGGATCTCTCTGAGTCGCTCTCCTGCTCCATTTCATGTGCCTTGCCCAAATTTGCAACAATATTTGATTCTGCTGTTTCCAACTTCTGCATCCCAGTCACCCCTGATTACCAGCATGTCTTGTTTAGGTGTGTGATCAATTTTTTTCCCTGGAGACTTGCCTAAAGACTTTCAGTTTCTTCCTCTGTGGTTGGGGTGTAAACTGGTTTCTTCCTCTGTGGTTGGGGTGTAAACTGGAATGATGGTTATGTTGATGGTTTTCCAAGAAGTCTAATTGGTATCATTCAGTCAGACTTCACACTACAGCCTCTAACTGCTTGTTTTGCATCTTGCAACTCCATTTCATCTGCATTTGAGATTTCCTGAGGAAAACACTTTGTAATTTTTGATGGAAAACATCCTAATCCACTCACTTTAATTTGCTCACTCCCAGGGTTGCTATGTTTAACCTGTCCATTTCTCAGTTTATGTTTCTTGCTTTTTTAAAATGGGGGAGGGGCATTCAGCTGAGAAACCGTTCCATGTCTGTAACAAACAAACGTGACTAATCCCGGCTTGTGAACTGCACCTGTGTATCTGTGAAGCCCAATATTTATAAGGCTAAAAACCCAGCTGTGTAATTAAAGTAATGTTTCATTACTGGATCACTGGATCCATGGGACCCTGCCAGCTACCACCTGGTTTCACATCTCGCTTTTCTGGGCAAGGTAGTTGAGAGGGCCGCCGCAGACCAGCTCCTGCCATTCTGGAAGTAACTTTGGCCCTTGACCAATACCATTTGGGCTTCCATCCCAGCCACAGAGTGGAGACTGCACTGGCTGCCCGGATGGACGATCTCCAGCACCACCTGGATCAGGGTGGTGTGGCTGTCCTCATGCTTTTAGGTCTGTCAGCTGCATTTGATGTGGTCAACCATGAGTTGTTAGCCCACTGCCTTGCCAGGGCAGGGATTAAGGGGGCAGCTTTGCAATGGCTGATCTCTTCCTCCAGAACTGGACACATAGGTGGCGGTGGGGAAAGAGTTGTCAGGCCCCTTTGTGCTCCCCTGTGGGGTGTCACAAGGGACCATCCCCCATGATTTTAAACATCTATGGGTGCCCTCCGGCACTATGTGAATGACACCAATATGTGGATGACACCCAGCTCTATCTCCTGATGGATGGCCGGCCAGCCTCCCCCCGGAAACATTTGCCAGATGTCTGGAAGCAGTGTCTGGATGGCTCAGGTAGAGTCACCTGAAACTCCCTCCCTCCAAGATGGAGGTCATGTGGCTGGGTAGAATAGGGCAGGACCAGGAAGCACACCTGAACATGAGGCTGCTCTTGGCAGGACAATCGCCAAGTGCAGCCTCTCTCAACTTTTATACCATTTTTTTACCACTGAAACATTCCTCAGGCTTCAAGAAATTCCAGAAGTGGCTCAATCATGCAGAATATGATTGGGAAATAAGAGGTCTGTCCACGCCCATCCAGGGCCCCTCCCTTTCCCACCCCTACAGGCCCATCATTGGCCATTTTGGGAGAGGGGGATGGGTCAACATGACCAACTATGGTCATATCACACAAGAAACGTTTAACATATTTAAAATATATATATATATATAAATTAACTCCCACCCATTTGGGAAACCCTTCCAGGGCTGTCAAGAAACGCCAGGGTTTCGTGAGATAGCCTGGCCTAGTGCTTTAATGTTTTGTGTGGAATTAAAGCACCAATTGATGTTTGTGTTTTCCCCTCCAAATTTGAACCTGGGTCCTAGAACCCATCACAAACCCACAGGACTTATCTGGTATGAGTGAGGGGATATGTGCAAATGAGAGCTGGGGGCAGGTGACAGATGGATGGTCCACTTTTCAGCTGGCCCTGGTGAACACTTGGAAGGGTCTATAAGGCCGTTGAAATGGCCACCGCCCTGCTGAGACCAGGGGACTCATAGTTAGATCAGCCATGACCGATGACGGTTTAGCTAGGCCTCTCCTAGAACTCTCTTTGAACTTGTCCGGGAACTAACAGAATGTTCCAGCATGACAACACTTCTGACTTCATAATGCCCGGGAGCAGGATCTGCTAAGGGCGCAGAGCGGAAGACCTAGGAGTGACTCAATGCACAGGAGCAAAGCAAGGGTCGCCTGTCTTTCAAAGAGGCTTGTAGGAGTTACAGTCTCAGACTAGAACGAGGGCAACTGCCCGGCACTGACCTGCTTCTCATTTCGCCCTCCCCTGGTTGTCCCTTTTTGAGAGGCTAGTCTTGCATGGCCGCCTTTCTCCACCTCTGTACCGCTGAGAAACCCCTGAAATGGTCCTCAGCTTTCAAGAAAGCCCTGAGGTGATGTCAGGAGGACACCCCTCCCTGCTAGGCTCCTGGAAGTCCCATATCCCCCGAAGCGACACCACTCAGACACTCCCACCAGGCGGCATCTCAGGGCCTGTAGCCCTCCCCCCGGAAATGGCCAAGTGGCCGACTCTGCTGAGCTGGAAACAGGGCTAGGGCAAGCATTTGTCGGTCCATGGTCCCCTGCGGGCACCCCCGCCCCCCAGCACAGTTAAAATGAGAGTGTTTACCTCGTTGTTAGCACGTTCCAGCCTTGCTTTGGCCAGCAAGGATTTGTAGGGGTGAGTGGATCGGTGCGGTGCGGCTGTTCAGCTGCCTCGGCGATCACCGAAGCCCGAGGCGAATTTAGAGGCCAGTGATCGCCAAGGCGGCCAAACGGCACCAAACCACTCACCCCTGTTTTGTATGACTGGGGCCCCTCCCCTCCCCACCCCCTCCAGGCCTATCATTTGGCCATTTTGGGAGGGGGTCGATTGGGTCAACATAACCATATAGGATCCTGTCACCTGATTAATTTGTAAACCAATATATTCAAAATTAATTAAGAGCCACCCAATCAGTGAAACCCTTCTGGAGCCACTGAGAAATGCCCGGGTTCCATGAAGGCTCTGTTGGGGAAGCCTGCTGCAGAGACTGCCTGAGAGATCCATCATTGCAGGGCCACGTGAGGCCTCACCAACCCCTCCTTCACGACTCCATCAGTTTGGACTGCAGAGTTTTTCTTTTTCTTTTTGCAGAACTCTTAATTTGCCCGTCTGGTATTCATAAGCCTTCCCGTTGGGATGCGCCATGTGTTCAAGTGCTGTCACCCTGCTTTCACCTGAAAATTTCCAGTGCCGTTTGCAATAATAGAGCCAAGAAGAACTTGACTGTTGGCATTTGCCTTTTCTATAAAATATTATTAGTGTTGAGTCACACGAAGAATCAGAAGCCAAGCATGCCACCTGGTGCCTTTTTTTGGGGGGGGGGAGTAGGAGAATAATAGATGGTATGCAAAATGTCATTTCCCATTGGTTGAAATGCCCCCCTTCCCGATTCAGAAGTCTCAGTTGCTTCTACATAAAACTCCGCGTAGAGATGCCCCAGCTCTGCTTCAGCCCAAATGGGTCCCAAGTTCTTCTAGTTAAGCTCCCTGTGGCATGTAAATACTGAAAGGGTTCAAGGCCACATCATTGGATGTGTGAAGCATTCCCCGCAGCCAGAAGATGGACACGAGTACAGGGAGAAAACGAGGCAGAGATTCTTCTCTTTGTACTAATGTGTGCATCTATCTGCCAACTAGGTAAAGATCCTGCCTCTAATGAAGGGGTTTCTAAGCTTGCAGAAGTGTGTGCCACAGAAATCTTATGTAGTAGCCAAAGGGAGCCATCCTAACAGGTCTACTCTACAAGTCAGCCCCATTGCATTCAATGAGGCCTGGCCCAGTAAAGCATCCTTAGGACTGAAACCCCCCATAGCCACCCCTCTAGCCCTCATTTAGGGCTCCAGTTCGCACCACGCCAAGTTCTAAAGGGGGTTTACTTTCTGATTCAGGGTTTAGGACCCTATTCCCATCTGACTGTTATTAGCTTCTTCCTGAATCCACCAATCACTGTGTTTCAATCAGAAAGCCTAAAGATCACCTTCCCTTTGCAGGGATCCAGTGGAGTGGTGCCTGTACCCAAAAGCTTATAAACCTGGTAGGTCTTAAAGGTGCCCCTGGACTCAAACTTTGTTCTGCTGATCAGGCCAACACCACGACCCACCAGAAACTTCTTTTTGCCCGTCATTCATCCTGTCTTGTATCTTGTACCTTTAATAGCAGCCATCAAGCAGGTGAAGTTTTCAAATGCAGGGGAACTGGGTGAGCAAAACGGTCCAGATTGTTGAAGGAGATAACAACTGGGCTTTGGAAAACAGGAAACCACCCTACTGAAAATGGGGATTGACGGTTCAGTTGCCCCTTCCTGGCGCTTGTGGCCAAGAGCCACATGAAGTCTGATGAAGTCAGTTTGGCCGGGCAGGTTCCTATTATTACCACATCAAATCCCAGGCCGTCTTTGTCCTGCCTGTGCATGACAGCATTGTTCATCCTGCCTGCTTGTCTGACCTGTCCTCCTTCAAAGTCTAGAGCGTGAAAGAGGCTGCTGAAGGATCTTGCTGGCTGTTCCCCACCTCCTGGACCTCAGCAAAATGCTGCTCCCTTTTCACTCAAAGTGATCTGGGTCCAGACTGCAAGACATGAGAAAGAGGCCAGGCAAAATGCCCAGGTGGGAAATCCTCTGTTTTTTATTTGCATTTGGTGCAAGCTGTCACAGTGTACTGACAGAGCACATCGTTGGCACACAAGCAGCCCTAATTACAGTTTCTACCACCTCCAGAGAGCCAGCAAGGGCAGCAGGCTAGAATCCGAGGAAATTCAGGTTCAAATCCTCACTTCTACAATGGAAGCTTACTGGGTGACCTTGGGAGCATCAGAGAGGCATTTTTTTTAATCCCCTGCTTTTCTCTGCCCAAAGGAGTCCCAAAGTAGCTTACACATGCCTTTCCGTTCCTCTCTCCACAACAGACATTCTGCAAGGGAGGTGGGGCTGAGAGGGTTCTAAGAGAACTGCACTGTAAGAAGAGCTCTGGGAATGGCTCAGGGTGACCTAGCTGGCTGCATGTGGAGGAAGAGTGGGGAATCAAACCCAGCTCTCCAGATTGGAGGCCGCCACTCTTTACCACTACACCAAACTGGCTTATCACAAACTCTCAGCCTGGCCTACCTCATAGGGCCGTTGTTGCAAG